>NC_135333.1:6567097-7171549 GCF_023851605.1 Tamandua tetradactyla
TGGCATTGCTGCAAAACTAAGCATGTTTTCACGTAATTTTGAAATGCATGTATCTTTTGCAATCCTGAAGATTATAAAGCAGTTGCATTTCATTCCTAGAGACCTCAGAAACTTCCTGCCTTCTTGGCCGGAGTATTTAACTTACTTGTGAAAGTACTGTCTGGAGCCCTGTGCCACAGGGGCCCAAGAGGAAGCTGCAGATTTGGAAGGCAACACAGGACATCTGGTCTGGCCTGGCCCACTCACATAATGGGTTCAGCAGACCTGTCGTCTACACGAAAGGCTGAGCCTCTGGGTTTGCACACAGCCACTATCCTATAAGCAAGGACAGAAGTGGACAAAGAACTTGCAAGTGAAAATTACATACTCAAAAGGAAGGAAGAGGAAAGACAAGAGGCAATTGAAACAGAATTACACCCTACTGAAGTGAGGTTTGGGCACTCCTGAAATCTTATTGTAACTTCCCTCATGGCCAACAAGCCAGTGTCTTACCCACCTTTACGAGCTGCTTGGCTGAGAGTGAGCGCACAGAGCAGGTGCAGACTGGCCTCTTCCTCCTTGGCCACGTCCTTTCTGGATGACCTCCTCCTCTGTCTGTGCCAAGTCGTCTTTGCTACACTCTTCTTCTTCCCCCACCTCTTCAGCTGCTGGCTTCTGAGTTTTCTCCTCTTCCTTCTCTGTTGTTTCTTTCCAAATGATTTCATCTCTTCTGCTGGCTTCAACTTCCTCTTAGGTACTATGAATCCTAGATCTTCAGCTCCAGCCCAGATCTCTCTTGTGAATGTCTGATGGACATTTCCACCTGGATGTCCCACAGGCAACTAAAATTCAAAACTTCCCAAACTGGAAACTGATTCTCTCCCCCTAAGTGTGCTCTTTCACCTGCATGCCTCATCTAGCCTCTCGACCCACTTGTCTCCTGCCTACTCTCTCTAGAAACCTGAGTCTTCTTTGACTTCTTTTCTATCTTTCCCTCAAGGTTAATCAGCTGTAACAATTACTTTGTTACCATTTCTTGAGTTTCCCACATGCCTACCATTCTCACTTGATACACTCATTATGTGAGGTAGATACTATGATTATCCTCACTTAATAAATGAGGAAACTGAGAGAGAGAGCTTGCTCAGGGTCCCAGAGCCAACAGCTGTGACCCTGTGATAGCTGAGCTTCAGCTAGTTCTATTTGATTCTAGAGCTTGATCGCTTCACCACCATAATGCACATCCTTGATCATATGTCCTAAACAGCTCTTATCTCTGCATCCTTCTCTCCGTCTTCCAGTTCAGCCGTTTTTGCCCTTGCATCATTTCTCATATAGGCCAATGCCACCACCGATTAATGTCTCTTGTGTGAAACCTCCACTTCACCCAGATGTTTCCATATTGCTACAGAATGATTACGAAAGCCTTTCATTGGTTCGGCATTGCCCATAGGAGGAAGTCTGAATTCCTAAGCACGGCGAAAGGAAAACAAATTCCTCTGGACACTCGGTTGGCATCATATCCCTGTCTGCCCTCACACATCCTGCCTTTCCATCTGCTGCACGATGGGTCATGAACTTCACTTCTTTGGACCTTAGCCCATGATGTTCTGGCATCTCCACCTTATCCATCTGTGAATTCTACTTGTTTCTTAAAACTGAGCTCAAGTGGTGCCCTCTCTGTGAAGACTTCTTTGTTGTTCTGGCAAAATTAAATGTCCTCTCCCCCTGCCTATGTCATTTTATTTTATTTCTTCATATGCTGTACGACGGCGGTCACATTTTATTCTTTTTCCATGTGAATATCCACTTATTGCAGCATGATTGAATTTTTTTGTTTGGTTTGGTTTTTCATTTGTTTGCTGGGGAAATGCATGGGCTGTGAATTGAACTCAGGTCTTCCATGTGGCAGGCGAAATTTCTACCACTGAACTGCTCTCACACCCACCCTGTGCCTATGTTATTTTAATTCTATTTACCTAAGGAGTGACAGCAGCACCTTTATGTACACCGTAGAGCCCTGTTGATGACATACTGCGGCCCCTTCTCTTTTAAATGAACACATGGCCATCACTGCACATAGATTCTTTTGTGTGTGTGTGTGAGACACTTTAAAAATATTTTTATTAAGAAATCTTCACACACATACAGTTCATGCATAGTATACAATCAGCGGATCACAATATCATCACATCGTTGTGTATTCATTACCATGATAATTTTTAGAACATTTACATCACTCCAGAAAAAGAATTAAAAGGTAAAAAGAAAAACTCATACATCCCATACCCGTTACTCCTCCCTCTCATTGACAACTAGTATTTCAATCCACCCCTTTTATCCTTTTATCACCTCACTAATATTTCTTTCTTTATTTTAAACATTTTTTTATTTTTTAATATAGCACATATACAAAGCAAAGAAAGAAAAAGTAATGTTTTTAAAAAAATTTTATTAATTTAAAAAGTAATTACAAGAAAGAAACACAAACATTCTTAATATATGCTCATTCTGTTCTACATATATAATCAGTAATTTACAATATCATCACATAGTTGCATATTCATCACCTGATCATTTCTTAGAACATTTGCATCAATTCAGAAAAAGAAATAAAAAGACAACAGAAAAATAAAATGAAAACCGAAAAAAAAATTTACATACCATACCCCCTACCCTTCCCTTTCATTGATCACTAGCATTTCAAACTAAATTTATTTTAACATTTGTTCCCCCTATTATTTATTTTGATTCCACATGTTCTACTCATCTGTTGACAAGGTAGATAAAAGGAGCATCAGACACAAGGTTTTCACAATCACACAGTCACCTTGTGAAAGCTATATCATTATACAATCATCGTCAAGAAACATGGCTACTGGAACACAGCTCTACATTTTCAGGCAGTTCCCTCCAGCCTCTCCATTACATCTTGGTTAACAAGGTGATATCTACCTAATGCATAAGAATAACCTCCAGGATAACCTCTCAACTGTTTGGAATCTTTCAGGCATTGACACTTCATCTCATTTCACTCTTCCCCCTTTTGGTCGAGAAGGTTTTCTCAATCCCTTGTTGCCGAGTCTCAGCTCATTCTAGGATTTCTGTCCCATGTTTTCAGTAAGGTCCACACCCCTGGGAGTCAGGTCCCACGTAGACAGGGGGAGGGTGGTGAGATTGCTTGTTGTATTGGCTGGAGAGAGAGGCCACATCTGAGCAACAAAAGAGGTTCTCTTGGGGGTGACTCTTAGGCCAAATTTTAAGTGGGCTTGACCTATCCTTTATGGGGTTAAGTTTCATATAAACAAACCCCAAGACTGGGGGCTCAACCTGTAGCTTTGGTTGTCCACACTACTTGTGAGAATATCAAGAATTCAACTTGGGAAGGTTGAATTTTCCCCCGTTCTCACCATTCCCCAAAGGGGACTTTGCAAATCCTTTTCCACTCACTGATCAAATCACTCTGGGATTCATCAGGGCATCACTCTGGACAAACCAACAAAATCTCATGTCCTACTCAAGGTTCCATGTACTTATGGTGTTCAATTAAGCTGTCTACATAAGTTATATTAGGAAATGCACTAGTCAAAATATAAATTTTGTACCAAATAAACATTTTTTGCTTTAGTCTCACACATTAGTTGGAATTTTAAAATATTAATTGCCATCTATTTTCAGCACCCTGCAGTAATGACATTCCTTTGTTCTTCTTCTTGCAAAAACATTTTTAAATTTGTACATTTAGTCACTATCATTATACACTTGAGGCATTCCTAGATTATACCATCTCAATCTTTATTGTCTATCTTTCTTTGTGATTTCATTTATGCCCCAGCCCTCCTCCCTCTATCATTCTCACATTCAGCTTCATTCAGTGTTTTAACATAATTGTATTACAGTTAGGTAACATTGTGCTGTCCATTTCTGAGTTTTTATATTCAGTCCTGTTGTACAATCTGTATCCCTTCAGCTCCAGTTATCCAATATCTTACCTATTTCTATCTCCTGATGGTCTCTGTTACCAATGAAATATTCCAAGTTTATTCACTAATGTCAGTTCATATCAGTGAGACCATACAGTATTTGTCCTTTTGTTTTTGGCTAATCACACTCAGCATAATGTCCTTAAGGTCCATCCATGTTGTTACATACTTCATAACTTTATTCTGTCTTACAGCTGCATAATATTCCATTGTATGTATATGCCACAGTTTGTTTAGCTGCCCATCTGTTGATGGACATTTTGGCTGCTTCCATCTCTTGGTAATTGTAAATAATGCTACTATAAACATTGGTGTGCAAATGTCCATTTGTGTCCTTGCCCTCATGTCCTTTGAGTAGAGACAGCATATAGATGGGTCCTGTTTTTTAATCCATTCTGCCAGACTTTTGATTGAAGAGTTTAATCCATTAACATTCACTGTTATTGCTGCATGGGTAGTACTTTCTTCTACTATTTTGCCTTCTGGATTTTATATGTCATATCTAAATTTTCTTCTTTTTACCTTTACTCATAGTCTTCCTTTCTACACTCTTCTCCATACCTCTCTCTTCTGTCTTTTCATTCTGTCTCTACTGCTCCCTTTAGTATTTCTTGCAGAGCTGGTCTCTTGGTCACAAATTCTCTCCGTGAGTTTTTTGTCTGAAAATGTTTTAATTTCTCCCTCATTTTTGAAGGAAAATTTTGCTGGATATAGAATTCTTGGTTGGCAGTTTTTCTCTTTTAATAATTTAAATATATCATTCCACTGTCTTCTCACCTCCATGGTTTCTGCTGAGAGATCTGCACATAGTCTTATTGGGCTTCCCTTGTATGTGACGGATTGTGTTTCCCTTGCTGCTTTCAAGATTCTCTCTGTCTCTTTGACCTCTGACATTCTGATTAGTAAATGTCTTGGAGTACGTCTATTTGCATCTATTCTCTTTGGGGTACGTCGCACTTTTAGGATCTGTAATTTTAAGTCTTCTTAAGAGTAGGGAAATTTTCAGTGAGAATTTCCTCCATTAGTTTTTCTCCTCCTTTTCCCTTCTCTTCTCCTTCTGGGACACCCACAACACGTATATTCATGCGCTTCATATTGTCTTTCAGTTCCCTGAGTCCCTGCTCATATTTCTCCATTTTTTCCCTGTATTTTCTTTTTCTTGCCAGATTTCAGATGCTCCATCCTCCAGTGCACTAATCCTATGTTCTGTCTCTTGAAATCTACCATTGTAGGTTTCCATTGTTTTTTTTCATCTCTTCTACCGTGCCTTTCATTCCCATAAGTTCTGTGATTTATTTTTTCAGAATTTCGATTTCTTCTTTTTGTTCATTCCTTGCCTTCTTTATATCCTCCCTCAGTTCATCGATTTGGTTTTTGATGAGGTTTTCCATGTCTGTTCATAATTCTGAATTAATTGTTTCAGTTATTGTATCTCATTTGTATAGTTGGTTTATTCCTTTGACTGGGCCATACCTTCAATTTTCCTAGTGTGATTTTTTATTTTTTCCTGGTGTCTAGGCATTTAATTACCTTAATTAGTTTATTTTGGAGATTGCTTTCACTTCTTTTACCTAGGGTTTCCTTGCTGGATGAATTTGTTGTCTATCTGTTCTCTGACATTCAGTTAAGCTTTTTCTGGACCTCTAGCTTAAGTTTTGTTTAACAGAGGAGAATTTTTCAGTTCTTGTTTTCTTGTTTCTTGCCCTGCTTGCATGGTGCCTTCCCCCCTCCCTTAGGAGGGTCTTCTTAGGTATTATAGACACCAGCTGGATTTTCCCAGACCAAACTGGCCTCCTATCAGGAGGAAAGAATCACCTGCGTCGGTTTTCCCTGAGGGTGAGACCCAGCAGGTTGACAGACTTTCCTGTGAAGTCTCTGGGCTCTGTTTTTCTTATCCTGCCCAATATGTGGCGCTTGTCTGCCTGCAGGTCCCACCAGCATAAGATGATGCGGTACCTTTAACTTTGGCAGACTCTCCCTGCTGGGGGCGTGGTGGAGACAGAGGAGAGTTTGTAGGCTGGTTTTTTTTTTTTTTAATTTTTTTATTAATCAAAAAAAAGAAAAGAAATTAACACAACATTTAGAAATCATTCCATTCTACAAATGCACTCAGTAATTCTTAGTATCATCACATAGATGCATGATCATCGTTTCTTAGTACATTTGCATCGATTTAGGAAAAGAACTAGCAAAACAGCAGAAAAAGATATAGAATGTTAATATAGAGAAGAGAATTAAAATAATAATACTAATAAAATATATATATATATAAAAAGGAAAAAGAAAAAAAACAAAAACAAAAGATACAAACACACAAACAAACAAACAAAAAACCATATTTCAGGTGCAGCTTCATTCAGTGTTCCAACCTAGTTACATTACACTTAGGTATTATTGTGCTGTCCATTTTTGAGTTTTTGTATCTAGTCCTGTTACACAGTCTGTATCCCTTCAGCTCCAATTACCCATTATCTTACCCTGTTTCTAACTCCTGCTGGTCTCTGTTACCAATGATATATTCCAAGCTGATTCTCGAATGTCGGTTCACATCAGTGGGACCTTACAGTATTTGTCCTTTAGTTTTGGGCTAGACTCACTCAGCATAATGTTCTCTAGGTCCATCCATGTTATTACATGCTTCATAAGTTTAGTCTGTCTTAAAGCTGCATAATATTCCATCGTAGGTATACGCCACAGTTTGTTTAGCCACTCATCGGTTGATGAACATTTTGGCTGTTTCCATCTCTTTGCAATTGTAGATAATGCTGCTATAAACACTGGTGTGCAAATGTCCGTCTGTGTCTTTGCCCTTAAGTCCTTTGAGTAGATACCTAGCAGTGGTATTGCTGGGTCGTAATCCATTCTGCCATTCTATGTCTTTTGATTGGGAAATTCAGTCCATTAACTTTTAGTATTATTACTGTTTGGATAATATTTTCCTCTACCATTTTGGCTTTTGTATTATATATATCATATCTGATTTTCCTTCTTTCTACACTTTACTCCATACCTCTCTCTTCTGTCTTTTCGTATCTGACTCTAGTGCTCCCTTTAGTATTTCTTGCAGAGCTGGTCTCTTGGTCACAAATTCTCTCAGTGACTTTTTGTCTATAAATGTTTTAATTTCTCCTTCATTTTTGAAGGACAATTTTGCTGGATATAGGAGTCTTGGTTGGCAGTTTTTCTCTTTTAGTAATTTAAATATATCATCCCACTGTCTTCTAGCTTCCATGGTTTCTGCTGAGAAATCTACACATAGTCTTATTGGGTTTCCCTTGTATGTGACAGATTGTTTTTCTCTTGCTGCTTTCAAAATCCTCTCTTTCTCTTTGACCTCTGACATTCTAACTAGTAAGTGTCTTGGAGAATGCCTATTTGGGTCTATTCTCTTTGGGGTGCGCTGCACTTCTTGGATCTGCAAATTTAGGTTGGGAAATTTTCAGTGATAATTTCTTCCATTAGTTTTTCTCCTCCTTTTCCCTTCTCTTCTCCTTCTGGACACCCACAACACGTATATTTGTGCGCTTCATATTTTCATTCAGTTCCCTGATCCCCTGCTCAAGTTTTTCCATTCTTTTCCCTATAGTTTCTGTTTCTTTTTGGAATTCAGATGTTCCATCCTCCAGTTCACTAATTGTAGCTTCTGTCTCTTTAGATCTACCATTGTAGGTATCCATTGTTTTTTCCATTTTTTCTTCTTTGTCCTTCACTCCCATAAGTTCTGTGATTTGTTTTTTCAGATTTTCTATTTCTTCTTTTTGTTCAGCCCATGTCTTCTTCATGTCCTCCCTCAATTTATTGATTTGGTTTTTGAAGAGGTTTTCCATTTCTGTTCGTATATTCAGCATTAGTTGTCTCAGCTCCTGTATCTCATTTGAACTATTGGTTTGTTCCTTTGACTGGGCCATATCTTCAATTTTCCGAGCGTCATCCATTATTTTCTGCTGGTGTCTGGGCATTTGATCAGATTTCCATGGTGTGGGACCCAGCTGGTTGAAAGGTTTTTCTGTGAAATCTCTGGGCTCCGTTTTTCTTTTCCTGCCCAGTAGGTGGCGCTCGTGGCACTCGTCTGTCTGCACGGCAGTCGGCCCCGGAAACCGCGTGTGGAGGCGGGGGTCGCTGGCCGCCGTGGATTGGGAGAGTGCCGGTCCTAATTGCCCAGCTGGCCCGAAACGCCAAGCGTGACGGGAGGGCCCCGCTATCCAACGTTCCCAGTCAGACCGGGGAGCCACGTGCGTGGAGGGGACCCCAGTCGCCAGCCGCCCCGGCCGGGAAAACGCGCGCCCCTCGGGTTTCTCACCGCAGCAGATTCTCCCTGCCCGTTCAGCTGTTCCAGAATGGGGTACGCTGTCTTTTTGGTCTCTGTCGTGACTCCGGGAGCTATTTCGTATTGTTTCTGTTTCTTTAGTTGCTTTTCTGGAGGAGGAACTAAGACCCGCGTCTCACTAAGCCGCCATCTTCTCCGGAAGTCTGTAGGCTGGTTTTAATGGCTTCAAATTACCAAGCCCTGGGACTTCCGGAGAAAATGGCGGCTTAGTAAGATGCGCGGGTCTTAGTTCCTCCTCCAGAACAGCTACTAGGGAAGTAGAAATGATACAGAACAGCTCCCGGAGCCATGACAGAGATCAAGAAGACAGCGTACCCCATTCTGGAACGGCTGACTGGCTGGGAGAACCCGCTCCGGTGAGATCGCCGAGGGGTGCTGGCTTCCCTGGGCCGGGCGGCAGGCGGCAGGAGTCCCTCCCTCCCTCCTTCACGGGCCGGCTGGGAGAATTGGACAGGCGGTCTCCTCAAGCAGCGGCGGCTGGCGCCGCCCCCACGCGCGGCCCCCCCGGACCAGCTGGGAGAATTGGATCGGAGATCCCCAAACCGCGGAGAACGGCGAACGGGGTCCCTTCCAAACACGTGGCTTCCCCGTCCAGCTGGGAACGGTGGATAGGCACTCCCCCACGCTGCGGCGGCTGGTGCCCCCACACCACGCTTGGCGCCCCGGGCCGGCTGGGAAATTTGGACAGGCGCTCCCCAAGCCGCTTCGGCTGACAACCCCCCCTACAGCGAGAGTTTTCCAAAGTTAAAGGAGCCACAGCATCTTTTACTGGTGGGACCTGCAGACAGATGAGCGTCACGAGCGCCACCGACTGGGCAGGAAAAGAAAAACAGAACCCAGAGATTTCACAGAAAAATCTTTCAACCTGCGGGGTCCCACACCCAGGGAAATCTGATTAAATGCCCAGACGCCAACAGAAGATAACGGATCACGCTCAGAAAATTGAAAATGGCCCAGTCAAAGGAACAAACCAATAGTTCAAATGAGATACAGGAGCTGAGACAACTAATGCTGAATATACGAACAGAAATGGAAAACCTCTTCAAAAACCAAATCAATAAATTGAGGGAAGACATGGACTGAACAAAAAGAAGAAACAGAAAAACTGAAAAAACAAATCACAGAACTTATGGGAGTGAAGGACAAATTAGAAAAGCTGGAAAAAACAATGGATACCTACAATGGTAGATTTAAAGAGAAAGAAGCTAGAATTAGTGAATTGGAGGATGGAACATCTGAATTCCAAAAAGAAACAGAAACTATCGGGAAAAGAATGGAAAAATTTGAGCAGGGGATAACTGAATGACAATATGAAGCGCACAAATATATGTGTTGTGGGTGTCCCAGAAGGAGAACAGAAGGGAAAAGGAGGAGAAAAACTAATGGAAGAAATTATCACTGAAAATTTCCCAACTCTTATGAAAGACCTAAAATTACAGATCCAAGAAGTGCAGCACACCCCAAAGAGAATAGACCCAAATAGGTGTTCTCCAAGACACTTACTAGTTAGAATGTCAGAGGTCAAAGAGAAAGAGATGATATTGAAAGCAGCAAGAGAAAAACAATCCATCACATACAAGGGAAACCCAATAAGACTATATGTAGGTTTCACAGCAGAAACCATGGAAGCTAGAAGACAGTGGGATGATATATTTAAATTACTAAAAGAGAAAAACTGCCAACCAAGACTTCTATATCCAGCAAAATTGTCCTTCAAAAATGAGGGAGAAATTAAAACATTCTCAGACAAAAAGTCACTGAGAGAATTTGTGACCAAGAGACCAGCTCTGCAAGAAATACTAAAGGAAGCACTAGAGTCAGATACGAAAAGACAGAAGAGAGGTATGGAGAAGAGTGTAGAAAGAAGGAAAGTCAGATATGATATATATAATACAAAAGGCAAAATGGTAGAGGAAAATATTATCCAAACAGTAATAAGACTAAATGTTAATGGACTGAATTCCCCAATCAAAAGACATAGACTGGCAGAATGGATTAAAAAACAGGATCCTTCTATATGTTGTCTACAGGAAACACATCTTAGACCCAAAGATAAACATAGGTTGAAAGTGAAAGGTTGGGAAAAGATATTTCATGCAAATAACAACCAGAAAAGAGCAGGAGTGGCTATACTAATATCCAACAAATTAGACTTCAAATCTAAAACAGTTAAAAGACAAAGAAGGACACTATCTACTAATAAAAGGAACAATTAAACAAGAAGACATAACAATCATAAATATTTATGCACCGAACCAGAATGCCCCAAAATACGTGAGGAATACACTGCAAACACTGAAAAGGGAAATAGACTCATATACCATAATAGTTGGAGACTTCAATTCCCACTCTCATCAATGGACAGAACATCTAGAGAGAGGATCAATAAAGAAATAGAGAATCTGAATATTACTATAAATGAGCTAGACTTAACAGACATTTATAGGACATTACATCCCACAACAGCAGGATACACCTTTATCTCAAGTGCTCATGGATCATTCTCAAAGATAGACCACATGCTGGGTCACAAAGCAAGTCTTAACAAATTTAAAAAGATTAAAATCATACACAACACTTTCTCAGATCATAAAGGAATGAAGTAGGAAATCAATAACAGGTGGCGTGCCAGAAAATTCACAAATACGTGGAGGCTCAACAACACACTCTTAAACAACGAGTGGGTCAAAGAAGAAATTGCAAGATATATTAGTAAATACCTCGAGGTGAATGAAAACGAAAACACAACATATCAAAACTTATGGGACGCAGCAAAGGCAGTGGTAAGAGGGAAATTTATTGCCCTAAATGCCTATATCAGAAAAGAAGAAAAGGCAAAAATGCAGGAATTAACTGTCCACTAGGAAGAACTGGAGAAAGAACAGCAAACTAACCCCAAAGCAAGCAAAAGGAAAGAAATAACAAAGATTAGAGCAGAGATAAATGAAATTGAAAACAATAGAGAAAATCAATAAGACCAGAAGTTGGTTCTATGAGAAAATCAATAAGATTGATGGGCCCTTAGCAAGATTGAGAAAAAGAAGAAGAGAGAGGATGCACATAAATAAGATCAGAAATGGAAGAGGAGACATAACCACTGACCTCACAGAAATAAAGGAGGTAATAACAGGATACTATGAACAACTTTACGCTAATAAATACAACAATTTAGATGAAATGGACGGGTTCCTGGAAAGACATGAACAACCAACTTTGACTCAAGAAGAAATAGATGACCTCAACAAACCAATCACAAGTAAAGAAATTGAATCAGTCATTCAAAAGCTTCCTAAAAAGAAAAGTCCAGGACCAGACGGCTTCACATGTGAATTCTATCAAACATTCCAGAAAGAATTAGTACCAACTCTCCTCAAACTCTTCAAAAAAATCGAAGTGGAGGGGAAGCTACCTAATTCATTCTATGAAGCCAACATCACCCTCATACCAAAACCAGGCAAAGATATTACAAAAAAAGAAAACTACAGACCATTCTCTCTAATGAATATAGATGCAAAAATCCTCAACAAAATTCTAGCAAATCGAATCCAACAAAACATTAAAAGAATTTTATACATCATGACCAAGTAGGATTCATCCCAGGTATGCAAGGATGGTTCAACATAAGAAAATCATTTAATGTAATACACCATATCAACAAATCAAAGCAGAAAAATCACATGATCATCTCAATTGATGCAGAGAAGGCATTTGACAAGATTCAACATCCTTTCCTGTTGAAAACACTTCAAAAGATAGGAATACAAGGGAACTTCTTAAAATGATAGAGGGAATATATGAAAAACCCACAGCTAATATCATCCTCAATGGGGAAAAATTGAAAACCTTCCCCCTAAGATCAGGAACAAGACAAGGATGTCCACTATCACCACTATTATTCAACAGCGTGTTGGAGGTTCTAGCCAGAGCAATTAGGCAAGAAAAAGAAATACAAGGCATCAAAATTGGAAAGGAAGAAGTAAAACTATCACTGTTTGCAGACGATATGATACTATACGTCGAAAACCCGGAAAAATCCACAACAAAATTACTAGAGCTAATAAATGAGTACAGCAAAGTAGCAGGTTACAAGATCAACATTCAAAAATCTGTAGCATTTCTATACACTAGTAATGAACAAGCTGAGGGGGAAATCAAGAAACGAATCCCATTTACAATTGCAACTAAAAGAATAAAATGCCTAGGAATAAATTTAACTAAAGAGACAAAAAACCTATACAAAGAAAAATACAAAAAACTGTTAAAAGAAATCACAGAAGACCTAAATAGATGGAAGGGCATACCGTGTTCATGGATTAGAAGACTAAATATAGTTAAGATGTCAATCCTACCTAAATTGATCTACAGATTCAATGCAATACCAATCAAAATCCCAACAACTTATTTTTCAGAAATAGAAAAACCAATAAGCAAATTTATCTGGAAGGGCAGGGTGCCCCGAATTGCTAAAAGTATCTTGAGGGAAAAAAACGAAGCTGGAGGTCTCACGCTGCCGGACTTTAACGCATATTATGAAGCCACAGTGGTCAAAACAGCATGGTATTGGCATAAAGATAGATATATCGACCAATGGAATCGAATAGAGTGCTCAGATATAGACCCTCTCATCTATGGACATTTGATCTTTGATAAGGCAGTCAAGCCAACTCACCTGGGACAGAACAGTCTCTTCAATAAATGGTTCCTAGAGAACTGGATATCCATATGCAAAAGAATGAAAGAAGACCCGTATCTCACACCCTATACAAAAGTTAACTCAAAATGGATCAAAGATCTAAACATTAGGTCTAAGACCATAAAACAGTTAGAGGAAAATGTAGGGAGATATCTTATGAAACTTACAATTGGAGGCGGTTTTATGGACCTTAAACCTAAAGCAAGAGCACTGAAGAAAGAAAGAAATAAATGGGAGCTCCTCAGAATTAAACACTTTTGTGCATCAAAGAACTTCATCAAGAAAGTAGAAAGACAGCCTACACAATGGGAGACAATATTTGGAAACGACATATCAGATAAAGGTCTAGTATCCAGAATTTATAAAGAGATTGTCCAACTCAACAACAAAAAGACAGCCAACCCAATTACAAAATGGGAAAAAGACTTGAACAGACACCTCTCAGAAGAGGAAATACAAATGGCCAAAAGGCACATGAAGAGATGCTCAATGTCCCTGGCCATTAGAGAAATGCAAATCAAAACCACAATGAGATATCATCTCACACCCACCAGAATGGCCATTATCAACAAAACAGAAAATGACAAGTGCTGGAGAGGATGCGGAGAAAGAGGCACACTTATCCACTGTTGGTGGGAATGTCAAATGGTGCAACCACTGTGGAAGGCAGTTTGACTGTTCCTCAAAAAGCTGAATATAGAATTGCCATACGACCCAGCAATACCATTGCTAGATATCTACTCAAAGGACGTAAGGGCAAAGACACAAACGGACATTTGCACACCAATGTTAATAGCAGCGTTATTTACAATTGCAAAGAGATAGAAACAGCCAAAATGTCCATCAACAGAAGAGTGGCTAAACAAACTGTGGTATATACATATGATGGAATATTATGCAGCTTTAAGACAGAATAAACTTATGAAGCATGTAATAACATGGATGGACCTAGAGAACATTATGCTGAGTGAATCTAGCCAAAAACTAAAGGACAAATACTGTATGGTCCCACTGATGTGAACCGACATTCGAGAATAAACTTGGAATATGTCATTGGTAACAGAGACCAGCAGGAGTTAGAAACAGGGTAAGATAATGGGTAATTGGAGCTGAAGGGATACAGACTGTGCAACAGGACTAGATACAAAAACTCAAAAATGGACAGCACAATAATACCTAATTGTAAAGTAATCATGTTAAAACACTGAATGAAGCTGCATCTGAGCTATAGGTTTTTTTTTTGTCTGTTTGTTTGTGTCTTTTTTTCTTTTTCCTTTTCTTTTTTTTACTATTATTATTATTTTTATTTTTTCTGTGTATTAACATTCTATATCTTTTTCTGTTGTTTTGCTAGTTCTTTTCCTAGATCGATGCAAATGTACTAAGAAATGATGATCATGCATCTATGTGATGATGTTAAGAATTACTGATTGCATATGTAGAATGGAATGATTTCTAAATGTTGTGTTAATTTCTTTTTTTTCTTTAATTAATTAAAAAAAAATTACCAAGCCCTGGTGTCTGAATTCCTTGAGGGAGGGATTCCACCTGAGCTGGGCTTCACCCCTCCCCTGGGGAAGGCACAGGCTCCAGACAAGCCCTCAAACGAGCTTATTTCTGCCTATGCCCGGGACAGTTGCAGCCTGAGGAGCCCTGCCGCTGAATCCAGAGGCAGTCAAGCCTTTGTAGAAACACAGCACAAAAACCTCTGTTTCCTTCCTTCAGCCCTGTCCCCTTGCCACCGGGGTAAACATGAGCGACCTCTGCTTTGACCAGGTTCACCTGAACTGGGGGACTATTTTTAGTAATCAGAATTTGTTAATCAATTCCACAATTGGCATTTGTTTGGGCTCAGCCCCTGCTGCAGATAAAGTCTCTTTCCTTTCCCCTCCGGGAAGCAGCCTGTGGGGGAGGGGCACCAGCTGTGATGGCTTGGGGAACTCCTGGTTCTGGGGGGCCTCGCAGCCGGTCCAGCTGGTCCAGACTGGGGTACACTGTGTGTCCGGTCACTGACGTGGCCCCAGGAGCTGTTCTGTACTGTTTCTGGTTATTTAGGAGTTGTTCTGGAGGACGAACTAAAATGTGCACATTGTTAAGCCGCCATCTTGGCCTGGAATGTTTTTTTTTTTTTAAACAATAGTTTTAAAGCACTCTTCAACATGTAGTTACAGGACAGATCTCAGTGCAGCCTCTTCTAATAGTTTCGCATGGTGCTTAACGGTGTTCAAGGATTGGAAATGTCATTGGTTGTACTAGAATAGCTGTTTTTTCCCTATTCTTCAGCTTCTTATCACTGTCTTCCAGTAGTATTAATCTTCTTTTAGTTTCTTCCAATTTCTTTTCTGGCACCATTTTAATTTTTTTTTAACTTTTTTTATTGTATAGTATAATGTACATACAAAGCAAAGAAATAAAAAAGGAATTGTTTTCAAAGAACTCTTCAAACAGTGGCTACACAAAATAAATAAATAAATAATAAAAAATTTAAAAAGTGGCTACAGGATACATCCCAGAGTTTGTCATAGGCTGCCATACAATCCTCTCATATACACCCTTCAAGCTGCTCCAGCATATAGGAGGCTAGAGGGTGTCAATATTTTCTTATCATCATAATCGACTTTTTTTCCCTTCTTTTTCTGTGAACAATAGCGTATATACAAAAAAGCTATAAATTTCAAAGCACAGCAACACAATTAGTTGTAGAACATATTTCAGACTTTGACAAGGGTTGCAACTTCACAGTTTTAGGTTCTTACTTCTAGCTGCTCTAAAACATTGGAGACTAAGAGATATCCATTTAATGATTCAGCATTCATATTCATTTGTTAAGTCCTATCTTCTATGTATAATTCCACCATCACCTTTGATCTTTTCACACCTCTCTTTGGGGTGGTTTGGGCTATGGTAATTCTAAATTTTTGATATTGGAAGGGTCTGTCACTAATATGGGATAGGAAGATGGAACTATCTGATGTTCTGGAGAGGCTGGGCTAGATTTCAGGACTTACCTGGACCAGGGACCCATCTGGAGGTTGTAGGTTTCTGGAAAGTTATTCTAGTGCCTGGAACCCTTGTGGAATCTTATATATTGCCCTAGGTGTTCTTTAGGATTAGCTGGAATGGTCCTGGTTGGGGGTTCGTAGGTTATGATAGGTAGCAAGGTCTCCTGAAGCTTGCATAAGAACAACCTCCAGAGTAGCCTCTCGATTCTATTTGAACTCTCTCTGTCACTGATACTTTATTAATTACACTTCTTTTCCCCCTTTTGGTCAGGATGGAATTGTTGATCCCATGGTGCCAGGTCTGAATTCATCCATGGGAGTCCTCTCCCACTTCGCCAGGGAGACTTTCACCCCTGAATGTCATGTCCCACATGGGGGGAAGGCAATGATTTCACTTGCAGAGTTGGGCTTAGAGAGACTGAGGCCACACCTGAGCAACAATGGAGGTACACCACAAATAACTCTTAGTCATGCCTATAGATAGTCTAAGCTTCTTCGCTACCTATATAAGCTTCACAAGTGTAAACCTCATAGTTCCATAGTCTTTCTCCCCTCCCTCAAGGGACTTTGCCAATACTTTTTGATTATCTGCTTAATATATTCTAGGGTGTTTCCAGGCATCACAATAATCTATACAGGATTAAAGGACCTCTGTTTTATTCTGTGCTTCCTGTGTTTCAGTTGTTCAAATGAGTTATACAGATAGGTTGAATTAGATTATGCACTACAGAAAATTTCAGTTCCAGATCAAATAAACCTTTCTTTCATCGGTCTCAAAGAATATGTGTGGTTCTAAAATATAGACCCTGTCTTCCTTACCGCTGTGTTCTGAATTACTTTAACCCTAACCTGCTCAGCTTTGTTCTTATCTCTAAATATCAGGCTATACATATAAAACAGCCTCTCAAAATCCGGAAATAATAATCACCACTCTGGACTTAATGTGTCTGCTATAAAAGCTTACAGTCTAGGGCCCTGTTTTCTTGTAAGTATTTTAAAGGTGAGCATACCATTGTTGTTTTTTTGTTCTTGGTTTATTTTGTCTCACCAAATGTCCCACATGTTCATTCACATATTTGCCTGCCTCATGGCACTGTTCCTTTTTGTAGCAGCACAACCTTCATTCATAAGTATGCACCATCGTTCGCCAACCTGCTTCTCCATCAGTGCATCGTTCAGCTGCCTGCATTCATTAGGCGTCACATAGAGGGTCCAAAGTTCACAGTCCATCAACATCCTCAATTTTAAATAATTTCATTGTTCCCAAGAATCAGAAAACCAGTAAATACACTCTCACCAAATAGGAAATCTAAATCTCCTCTTAACTCTTGTCCCTCATCCCATTATTTACCTCTGCTGTTGCTGTGGTAGTGCTGATAGTTTCCTTGTGAACATAGCTCATAGCATGCAATAGGAGTTTTCTCCTGTACCCTGGACTTACTCTTTATACAAGAATCATATCTTTGAAGTAATTCTTACAAGAACTCATTCATATTTCTAGTGTGAGTCAGTGGGACACGTAGGTCTATACAACCCCTTTCAATCTTGTGTATCTTCAATATGGTAATATTACTTCTAGATCCACTAGAGAATCACCTTCGCACCTATATATTCCCTTACATTGGAGTTCAACCTCATTACCTAACAGTTCACCCATCTCTAGCTTCTGTGTATCTCTATGTCCCCCATATTCTGTATTATAAGCCTCTGATTATACCTTTATGCTGGTCATAAAAGTGGAATCATACAGTATCTGTCCTTTTCTGTCTGCCTAATTTCACTCAGCATTATGTCCTCAAGGCTTATCCATCTTGTCATGTGCTTCAGGACATAATTTTGTCTTACTGCTGCATAATATTCCATTGTATGTGTATACCACATTTTGTTGATCCACTCATCTGTTGATGGGCATTTGGTTTGTTTCCATCTTTTGGCAATTGAATAATGTTGCTATGAACATAAGTGTGCAAATGTCTCTTTGTGTCGTTGCTTTCAGCTCTTTTGGGTATATACCAAGTAGTGCTATTGCTGGGTCATAGGGCAACTCAATATTCAGTTTCCTAAGGAAGCACCAAACAGTCTTCCATAGTGGCTGCCCCATTATACATTCCCACAGCAGTGCATAAGTGTCCCAGTTTCTCCACATCCTTTCCAACATTTATAGTTTCCTGCTTGTTTAATAGCAGCCATTCTTATAGGTGTAAGATGGTATCTCATTGTAGTCTTGATCTGCATTTCCCTTATAGCCAGTGAAAATGAGCATCTCTTCATGTGCTTTTGAGGTGCAGAAACATTTGATTTTGAGGAGTTCTCATTTATCTATTTTCTGTTGTTCTTGTTGCTTGTGCTTTTGGTGTAAAGTTTAGGAAGCTACCTCCTATCATTAGGTCTTGAAGATGTTTCTCTATATTTTCTTCTAGAAGTTTTATGTTGCTAGTTCTTATATTTAGGTGTTTGATCCACTTTGAGTTAATTTTTGTGTAGGGTGTAAGATAGGGGTCCTCTTTCATTCTCTGGCTATTGATATCCAGTTTTTCCATGCCCAATTACTAAAAGACTATTTTGTCCCTGTTAAGAGGATTTGGGGGCCTTGTCAAAAATCAGTTGACCATAGATTTTTTTGGTCTATTTCTGCACTCTCGATTTGATTCCATTGGTCAATGCTTCTGTCTTTGTGCCAGTACCATGCTGTTTTGGCCACTGTGGTTTTCTAATAGGTTTTAAAGTCAGGGACTGTTAATCTCCCACTTCGTTCTTGTTTTTTAGGAAGCTTTTAGCTATTCAGGGTCTCTTTCCCTTGCAGATGAATTTGGTAGTTAGCTTTTCCAAATCTTCAAAGTAGGTTGTTGGAATTTTGATTGATACTGTGTTGAATCTATAGATCAATTGGGAAGAATCGACATCTTAACTATAATTAGCCTTCCTATCCATGAGCAGGGAATGTCTTTCCATGTATTTAGGTCTCCTTTGATTTCTTTTAGCAATGTTTGTACATAGATTCTTAACCACTGGCTATTTATTTCACTCAACAAACTCTTGTTGACATCCTCCATTTATGTCTCAGATACTGGGCTAAGTGCAAAGGATGAAAAGATAAATAAGATGGGGGCCTGGCCTTTGAAAACTCTAAGCTTGTGTTAAATATGCATTTAGAGTTGCACAGCTCCTCACATAGAGCAGGGACCAGATTCTAACCATGTGTGTATTTCCAATGCAAATGTTTAACAGGTGTTTGTCAAATGAATGAGTGACCCCGAATTCTACTTCTGATTGAACATGGACTGAAACACAGGGGAAGTGGGGGGTGGGGGTGGGGTGGGGAGAGGATAAAATTTCTATTGAGAGTCGGACATCCTGCTCTTTAACTCCAGGATAAGGTGAGGCATTGGAATTCCAAGGAAACTTCAAAGCACGCTTTCTGGAACTAGTACTGCCCTGGCAGAGATGGGCTCCCATGTGTTCTATACCCATAGCTCCAGACTCAGGTAGCCACTAAATGGTAGAACTTTTACAGGCTATGGAAGGGTAGGATTGGACGCACTCCTGCTGATAGAATATAATCACAAAAAAGCCTTTAGGATCAAAAGGGGCCTGCAATCCACTTCTGTCTTGGTTCTGATGTTCTAGAAACCCTGTTTTAGTTTCCTGGTTGCCAAGGCAAATACATGCAATGGGTTGGATTAAGCAATAAGAATATATTGGCTTATGGTTCTGAAGCTAGGAGAAGTCCAAAGTCAAGTCATCAAGGCGATGCTTTCTCCCAGGAGACTGAGGTTCTGGGGCCGGCTGCTGGTCATCCTCAGTCACTGGCTTTTCTGTCACATGGCCATGCACAGCCTCTCCCTTCTCTTCTGGGTTACGCTGACCTCAGCTTCTGACTGCTATCTCTGTGGCTTTTCTCTCTCTGCGACCGTCTCTATAAGACCTTCAGTAATAGGATTTCGATCCATCCTGGGCCTCACCCCGACTGAGGTGACCTCATCCAAAGGTCCTATTTATAAGACTTTACATCCACAGGAATGGGTTAAGTTTAAGAATATGTTTTTCTGGGGTGCATAGCTCCAAACCACCACAAACCCCTGGTATTTGTGGCAAACCCAGTCTTTATCAAAAGGAGGAGGGAGGGGGGAGCACGTGGCTGACTTGCTGTGGAGCACGAGCAGGACGCCCTCCAGGCGTCCCAGCTGCCACCGGGTGTAAACGCCACCACTAGAACAATTCAGAGGGCCTTGTCCTGTTGTTGGCAGGGGCAGGAGCTGATGGTTTTTGAGACCCCAGGAAACGAAGAAATGGCTCCTGGGCCTGTATTTCACCACCAGGATCGAGATCTAGAAATGAGGCAAAGCAGAGCAGCTACTGCCGCTTTGACACCTCCCAGCTTCCCACAGCCCTTGTGCCAGCAAAGGTGAAACCCAGTCTGAAAGTACAGAAAAGTGGGAAGAGATGGTCCTTTGCCATCCCTCAGCTTCAGAGAAAATCTTCATGAGTTTCGTTGGTTATCAGCGCCTGTGTGACCCGCTCCTCTCCTCGGCAGATCTTGCCAGTCAGGTCCTTGGAGATTTCAGGTGGACCCTGGGCACCCGAGGTAGCCTTGGAAACCTGAAGGGGGAAGAGGGACTTAGGAGTCTGCCTCTGTCAACAGTGGGAATGGGGGAGTTGGGGGTGGGCGTGACTGTTACCTGATCTCAAACTAGTCTTCACACCCACTTTCCACTTCCAGGCCCAGTTAAAGCCTCCGAGCCTCCACCCCCACCCCCACCCCCACCCCACCCCCACCCCCACCCCCACCCCCACCCCCCACCCCCCCCCCCCCCCCCCACCCCACCCCCACCCCCCACCCCCCCCCCCCCCCCACCCCCACCCCCCCCACCCGCACCCGCACCCGACCCCCCCCACCCCCCACCCCCCCCCCCCCCCCACCGCCCACCCCCGCCCGCCCCCCACCCCCACCTCCACCCCCACCCCCCACCCCCACCCCACCCCCACCCCCACCCCCACGCACACAAAAGAGAAATTCCTCCTCTGAGGTCTTCCAGCACAGCCTGTCTTAAATAGGTACCATTTCCCTCCTTGTGTTGTGCTTATTTATCTGCCCCATCTATCTGAAAGCTTCCTGAGGATGAGAAAGGATCCAGTTGGACTTTGCATTCCTGCAGCAGCTGACGCGTCTTAGGTGCTCAATAAATATCTTGAAAGCACGAATCAACCTAACAACCAGCTGTACACGTTCTTCAGCCTGCTTTAGAGTGTGTTCTCTCCCCTGCGTTTCCACGCTCAGCCCCGCACACCGCCCGCTCAGGTGATCTGGGGCCGTGACAGCAGCTCATCCCAGGCTTGGGTGAGGCTGACCTGGCCAGGTAAGCCTGGTGCTTTCTATCCATACCTTCGGTGACACACCTTTCTGCTCACTTCCCAGGTTGTGAGATGATAATGGTGATGATAGCTTTTGAAAAGCATTAAACCATGTGCAAATGGCAAGCAATGTAACCATAAGCTGTCTAGTCTTTTTGGTGGGAGAAAAAAATGCGTTATCAATGACCTACAAACAAATTGTGGGAAATAAAGTTGAATGAAAGAAGACCCAGAGGAGAAAGAGGAGAAAGGCATCCTGAGGGAGTAGTGGACGCTGCCGTTTGGGGTTGAAAAGCAGCTGGGAGGGGTGGGGGGTGGCGGCCTTGGCAAGTGATTGGGCTGCTCAGGTGCAATCTGCCCAGTGTGATTGCGAAGGCGCTTGCCGCTGACCAGGTCGCTGGGTATCTGGCCTCTGGCTACAGACTACAGTAGGGAGAAGCTCTACAGCAAGTGAAATGTGAAGCTTGTTAGTGCTTGCAGTTGGTGCATCATTGCTTGTTCTGATTTTGGAAGTTGCGGGAAGTCCATTTCCATCCCCTCCTCACAGGCCAGAAAAGGGGCTGGGCTGGCTTTGCAAAACGACTCGCTTCCCAGAGTCGCTGGGCCTGATCTTCAGGATAGCGGACTCTCACAGCTTTTGTTTTGCCTGCTGTCCCTTCTTTGGTCTTTGACCATCTTACTGGGCATTAGTATCTGTAAGGGAGGGTAGGTTAGAGAGGGAAAGGAAGGATGAAAATCCAACCATTTTCTTCTCGACGTTTTAGTGTGGGAGAAGTCAGTGATTAACTCATGTTTTGTTAATTTACATCTTCCATATGTCTTCTTATAAGACAGTTCCCAAATCGACCATATACTCAAGAACAGATAACAAAATGTCTATTTTCGTCAATTTTATCAAATTCATCTATGTCTTGCAATAATTAGAGCTTCCAGGAGGTGGCGCCAAAGTCTGCCCTTCCTGCGTCAGTCGCCACAGCTCACAGGTAGGAAAATGAAGTTCCCTTTGTCAGCACACACAAGCACCAGCTCATTGCCACACAGTAAACCCCTCGATGAGGTACAAAGAGAAAAATAACAACCGCAAGAGTAGTAAGCACGGTTGTTATAACTGATATCCAGACTTCCTGGCTTCCAAATCATTTATTCATTCTGTGCCGGGTCAGTTTTTTTTAAATGAAAACCGCAGTCCTGAGAGGCAGCACCATCTGCCACTTTCGTCCCTCCCAGGTGGAAACATCCTAGAGGTTTTTGGAAACTATGAGGTGGTGGAACCCGGGACAGGAAAAAGGGCCTAAGCTTTTTGATCGCCAAAGACTGTAAAAGCACAGGGTTCTGCACCAGACAGGAGTGGAGCAGAAAAGAGAAACGGGGGAGGAGACAGGACTGTCGGACCCCCTGGGGCCAGGGGAGAAGGACCGACGGGCAAGGACCCCTAAGAGTGCGCGATATCTGGACACCAAGCCCAGGGAAAGAGTTTATGTCAAGTCTGAACATCTCATCTACTTATTTAACTTTATGGTTTACCTTGGCTAGGCTGGAGTGTCCATTGTTTGGTCAAGCACTGGCCCAGACATCGCTGTGGGGGTTCTGTCGGTGGGATTAGCAGCTAGAGAGATTAGCCTCAATACTGTGAGCAGGCCACCTCTACTCAGTTGGAGGTTTTATGAGTAAGAGCTGAGAGTTCCAGGGATCAGAGAATTTTCTGCTTCAAGACTTTAATATGGCCTTTACTGGAATTTCCAGCCACCCGGCCTGCCTTACAGAATTTGGACTCACCAGGCATGAAATTGCATGAGCTCAATTCCTTAAAATCTCTCTCTTTCTGAATATATTTATTTCTTCTGGGGAATCCCAACTGATACACCATATACATGCCGTTGTGAAAGATAGGAAATTGAAAAGCGATACCTCCTCTCGTCTCCAGGAATTAATAAGTACGTGGAGATAGTTTATTGCATCCAGTGGTGTGTTGGAGCCAGCTGGCCCTGGTGAGCTGACCATGCACATCTCTTCCCGTCCCTAGGTTCAGTGACATCATGCGCATAGCTGCAAAAGGCTGTGACAGACTCTGATGCTCCTTTTATCTACCTTATAGACGAGTATAACATATGGAATAAAAATAAATAATAGGGGGAACAAATGTTAAAGTAAATTTAGTATGAAATGCTAATGAAAGAGAGGGGTAAGGGGTATGGTAGGTATAATTTTTTTTTCTGTTTTCATTTTATTTCTTTTTCTGTTGTCTTTTTATTTCTTTTTCTGAATTGATGCAAATGTTCTGAGAAATGATGAATATGCAACTAAGTGATGATATAGTGAATTATTGGTTATATATGTTGATGTCTTAGCTCATTTGTTAAATTTTTTTAAATTAATAAATAAAATTTTTTTAAAAAGGTCGTGGTAGAAGTATTTACACCAGGGGAATCAGCAAACAATGCAAATCAAGGCCCCCTCCTGCCCCTACCCTGCCAAGCTGAATATTAAACAATTAGCCGCACACCAGTGATTCCACCCTACCACTCCCCAAACCACTTTAAATAAAGGTGGAGCAACATGTTTTTCACAGTTGGGCAGCCCTGGAAAGCATCATGGGTTTGAATTCAAGTACAAGCTCTCCCATGTGGTGACTCTTGGCTCTTTCAGCCTCCGCGCCTACCTCTCTTTATTGGGACTAATGCTATATAGTGTGGCTGTGAGGCTCAGATGAGGTGGGATTGTGCAAGTCAGAGTGGATTTTACCAAAATGACAGAGGCAGTATGCCAAATCTGCAAAATGATGATGATTACGCCTACCTAAACTACTTCTTACGAGGCATAAATAAGAGAATATATATTTACTTTTCTCATTTGCTCAATAATATTATTGATGTTTCCTAGAGGCTAGGCTCTGTGCTAGCTGGACGGTCATGAGAAAGTCAAAGAATGAGATTCCGGAGGCTTTGTGTGAAAAGTCCCCTGTACAGTAGACGGCGTCACAAAAGAAAGGCACTGGTACTTTCCTCAAACTTCTTCACCTCTTTCAATCTGGAGTCCTCACAGTTACACTAAAACATCCCCTACAATAAATGTTATACTCGGAGGCCTTCATTTAAACTATATCACAGGGCAGTCATCACAATGAATGGTGTGGAAACACAATGTGGCAAGAAAATATCCGTGCAATAGTTGGTTAACTGAAACAAGGTATACATTTGTACAACATTATCTGTGGTATGTATATATGAATCTGAGAGAATATACATTAAAATATTTACAATGGCTCTCTCTAGGTGGTGAGACTGATGGTTTTAATGTTCATTTCTTGCTCATATGTAATTTTTACTTTTTTCTACAAAAATTACATATGCAATTTTTTTTTATTACATGGGCAGGCATTTGGAAGCGAACCTGGGTCTCCGGCATGGCAGGCGAGAACTCTGCCACTGAGCCACCATTGCCCACCCCATATGCAATTTTTTGAGGTAAAAAATGAAATATTTTCATTTAGCTATTTCTTTTATAGACACATATATTTGGATCTGGAAGGGATCTGAGAGGTCACATGGTTTCATAAATGAAGACAGAGGCCCAGTGAGATGCCGTAACTAATAAGTTGGCCCTCTTTCTTTAAATTTAGTGTTATCTTTCCTCTCTTTCCAAATATGTTTACAGAGCTTCTGATTATGTCTAAACCTACATGCTCTGTGATCAGAGTCTTGCTTTTAACTATCTTTCTCTGAGTGTCTAGAGTAGCCCTGTCCAAAGGAAATATAATACAAGCCACAAAGACTGACCACGTAGATAATTTTAATTTGGGGGGGCATATATATTTTTTTAAAAAGTAAAGAGCAATATGAAAAGAATTTTAATAATGTTTTATTTATCCCAATATATCCTAAATACTATCATTTAAACATGTGATCAATATTAAAATTATTACTGATGTATTTTATACTCTTCTATTCATATTGAGTCTTCAATATCCAGTGAACATTTCACACAGACAGCACATCTCAGTGCAAACCGGCCAC
The DNA here is from genome assembly GCF_023851605.1 of Tamandua tetradactyla. Classification (NCBI taxonomy): domain Eukaryota; kingdom Metazoa; phylum Chordata; class Mammalia; order Pilosa; family Myrmecophagidae; genus Tamandua; species Tamandua tetradactyla. Next base: position 6,592,447 of record NC_135333.1, read on the forward strand.
ATTTCAAGTGTTGTCCCTGGCAGCTGCCACATTGGATGGAACAAGTCCAGACGGATCCACACAACTTGCCAAAGTTTACAGGGCAGGGAGGAGTATAAAATTATGCCTGGAACTCCCAAGTGGATTTCAATCTTATTGGCAAAACTCACCACGTGGAACTGGATGAAAAGAATGGACATTCGCTATCTGGATGACATTATTAAATATATGTGATTATTTTCATGTTATAATGTGGCACTCCCAAAAGCCCTGTGAGATGAGTATGAGTATCCCCACTTTACAAATGAGGAAAATGAAACTCAGACCGTGTCAGTGGCTGGCCAGAGGCTACCCAGGAAGCGAGTGGAGGGGCCAGAGTTCAAAGCCTGATCTGTCTGATGCCAAAGCTCAGGGGCTTCCTTCCCTACCCCCAAATGATCCCCATTATCCAACCACGCAGATGTCCTGTGTGTCTGGTGGGAGGCGAGCAGGCAGCCAAGAGCCTGGTGTGATAAGTTTGCTCAGGCTGATGTGAAAATATGGGGGTGGGTGGGGTGGGTGCTAACTCCAGCTGGGCCAGGGATGGCTTCCTGGAGTGCTGAGAGTGAGGTCGCCCCAATGGAGAGGCCGACTCAGGTGGCTGCTGAGGGGAGGGGTTACACGTGGCCTTTGGGGTACAGCAAATGGTCCCGAATGGCTAGAGGAGGGTCCAGGATGAGCTGCAGGGTGAGCTCGCCTGCCCGAGGGCCGTGGGATTTTAAGCAGGGGATTGCTAGGAAGGGGCTTCTTATTTCGATGGATACATACCTGGATGCTGAGTGGAGGGCAAATAAGTGACCCTGTTCAGGAACCACCCCACTTGCCCATTCCCTTACAAATCTGAGTTATAAGTTTAACCAAATGTCCTATCTCTCCCCTCTATCCCACCGCCCCAGGAGCTCAGCACCTGTCTTGGTCAACAGAACTGCAGCAAGAGCCCTGCTGGTGCTGGACATTTTCACCACCGAACTTGGAGTCAGACAAGTGTAAACTGAAGTTCTGGCTTTGCCATTTGCTAGCCATGTGACCTCAGGAAAGGCTCAATTTCTGCATCTGTGAAGGAAGAATAATACAGGGATCAAGCTGATGAGCTGTTGTGAGGATTAAATGGAACAATGGCTGCTCAGTGCCTGGTCAGTGCTTACTAAACGCTGCCCGTTGTTGTTACTGTTACCCTAACAGTCCTCTGGAGGAGTTTCCAGGAAGACGTGTGGATGGTGGCCCGTGGACTCTGAATTATCATCCACGTCTCTTCCTGTGTCAAATGCACTTCAACCCATGGCTGACGGCTCCATAATGCATTTCTTTATCCACTATAAAATCATTTTAATGTTACATGCCAGGCACTGGAGAGGGAAATAGATGTTTCTCCCCTAGGAGAGTTTATAGACTAGGGAGGGAGACAGATGTTGATCAAGTAATACAAAAAATATATGCAATTACCACTGTGACAAATGCTTTAGAGTCCATGTTACGGTCCAGGAAGTGAAGGAAGATTTTGCTTGGGGAAGTGATGTTTGAGCTGAGACTTGAAGCTCAAAAAGGCCCTATCCAATGAAGGAGAGGGAATAGTGTTCCCAGTAGGGTAGGAAGCCTGTGCAAAGGCCCTGTGGCTGGAGGGAGCATACTGCACAGGAGGAACTGAAGGAAGGTAGGTGTGGCTAGAGAGAATTGCTGCAGGACGTGTGTTTAAAGCCGGGGAGGCAAGGGATACAACATGGGGTCTTCGAAGCCACTGTGAAGTCTTTATCCTTAAAGAGGTGGGAAGCTATTGAGTATTATTTTGGGGGCGAGGGGGTGGTACGTGGTCCGGGAATTGAACCCAGGTCTTCCGCATGGAAGGTGAGCATTCTACCACTGAACCACCCGTGCACCCTGCTATAGAGTATTTTAAGCAGCGGATGGCATGATAAGATATTTCTGTTTATTTGTTTTAAGTTTGCTTTGGTTGCTATCCTCAGGGAAAGAAGAGTTTCAGAGCTGTGCAGGCAGGAGGTGGGAGTGGATTGTGCTGCAGCATTCAGGGGGAGCTATGAGATGGAAGGATTTGAGAGCCATGTACAAAGGGGGAGAAATGGGTGGACTTTGGGGATGGATTGTCTGTAGAGTGAAGAGAGCTATTAGCTATTAATATTTCTTTATAAACATCCCAATAGGACAGAACATGGTGTCATGACAGGATTGCAGTGACAGAGTAATCCCATCTGTTCTTCCACCGAATGCCTCACTCTCGGTTCTTTTGACCCCAAGCCTATCTAGTTGAGAAACACAATCAAGTGTTCCAGAAGCGTGGAATTGGGTCCAATGGCACAGGATAGCTCTAGCTCAGTAGACAGAGAATTCTATGGCCCAGATCTGTTCAGCGTCTGCATCATCCATTAAGCTGCATACTTCTCCACAGTGGAGCGCATGTCATATCGCCAACAGGTAGCAAAATGTTAGGCTCACAGGAGGAGTTTCATAAATATTTGCTAAATGTTATTGAATCGGATAGTTTCTGAGGTGTGACTAATTTCATCCAAAGGACATTATTCCTTGCCACTAAGTGCATCATAGAGGCATATTACAGAACCCAGCTAATTCAGAGGAAAACGAGATGGAAGGTGGAGGGCTTAGGGAGAGGATGCTGTGTTTGTTGAATGACACAAGGTAGGGATGGGGGAAAGCAGTCTTACTCAGAAAAAGTCAGAAATGAAGCGGATTTTAGGGCTGCTCTCATCCCTCCCATTTGACCAGCAAGGACACTGACTCAGGCAAGAGGCAGAGATTATCCTGCTCTAGTGGTGCTTTTCCTGCTAACCTGTTGTCATGTGCTTCTGCTTTCTCTGTCTTCCTTAATATCACCTAATATAGAATCAAAATATATCTTTTGTACTTCTTGAATAAATCATCATATCCTCTTCTCTATTCTCAATTTGGTGAGTTGAGCATTTTCTTTGCACTCCTCCCATCCCGTCTTTAGCGTTCAGAACATACACTGCTAACACAGGTGTGCAATTTGGCAGCTGATACCCTCAGATGCAATTATTCTGCTTCTGAGGGAACCTGTTCTAAGGAGAGTCCAAGATTTACACAGAGATGTCTCCATGAAGCAGCTCACCATGTAAATAGAAATAAGCTTTTGTACAAGAAATGAATTTTGTCTTACTTTTCAAACAATTTTACTGAATTATAATTGACATAAAGTATATATATTTAAAATGTGCAATTTTGTAAGTTTTGACACACATGTTGTACCAGTCTGAAACTGTCATGCACCCTGGAAAAGACATGTCCTTTAATTCTTATTCGATATTGCTGGGTGGAATCGTTTTTATTGTTTCCATGGAGATATGACCCACCTAATTGTGGGTGGCAACTTTTGATTAGATGGTTTCCAGGGAGATGTGTCTCCACTCATTCAAGGTGGGGTTGCTTACTGGAGCCCTTTAAGAGAGAAGAAGGGCTTTTGGAAGAAGCTTTAATGCCAACAGCACCTTTGGAGGTGCAGAAAGGAAATGCCTCTGAGGAAGTCTTATAAAATGAGGAGAGAAAGCTAACAGGTGTTACATGTGCCTTCCCAATGGGAAGAGGTGTTCTGGACTCATCGGCCTTTCTTGAATCAAGGTATATTTCCCTGAATGCCTTAGTTTGGACATTTAAACGGCCTTAGCACTGTAGACTTGTGACCTAATAAATTCCTTTTTTAAAAGCATTCTGTTTCTGGTGTATTGCATTCTGGCAGCCTTAATAAACTAAAACAGATTTTAGTTCCAGAGAAGTGGGTGCTGCAGTTTGCAAATATCAAACATGTTGGAATGGCTTTTTAAATGGATAAGGGGAAGATTTTGGAAAAGTTGTGAGGAGCTTAATAGAGAAGGCCTAGGATGCTTTGAAGAGACTGTTGGTAGAAATGTGGACTCTAAAGATACTTCTGATAAGGTCTTAGGCAGAAATAATGCACATATTATTGCAAACTGGAAGGTAGGTGATCCTTGTTATGAGGTGGCAAAGGATCTGGCAAAATTGATCACTGGTTTTGAATGGAAGGTAGATTTTTAAAAGTCATGGACTTGGATATTTAGCTGAAGAGATTTCCAAATTAAATGTGGAAAGTGTGGCCTGGTTTCTACTGGAAGCTTATAGTGAAATGTGATAGGACAGAGGTAAGAGCTGAACTTTTGAGTATAAAGAAACCAGAAATTGATGGTCTGGAAGATTCTGGGCTTCCAGAAAATGCAACCCCATTGAATAGGGCCCCATGGGAGGATTTATTCAAACATGGAACCAGCTACCATTTCAGGAAAAGTCAGGACTTGAGATGGAGTCATCCAGGAAGGATTTGAGGAAAGGCCTATCATCCAATGGTTATGATCCAAGCATATTGCATAGAAAACCAACAAGTGGGTTGTGGGATCGGTATGAATGGACCGACTGCCAGTCTGGACTAAAAGGGAAAGAAAAGAGACAAACTGAGGGAAAAATAACTTCAGAGGCAGCACCATGGAAACTAAGGTCTGAAACCAAGACATCTCAGGCCAGGAGAGTGGACCCACCCAAATACCAAGGCAGAGGGTGGGCCTTCTACTTGAATGTTCCAGAAGAGTTTTGGTGCCTCAGGCCTTAGAGGGAGTGGAACCCATTCCTTGGGGATTAGAGAGAGCCTGGCTGCCACCCAGGGGTTGGAGGGGTTGAGTGTGTGCCCTGGAGAGGACAGAGCGCTAGTCTAGGTCCTGAGGATAAATGACTCCCAGGCTGAAATCTAATGGAATTTGCCCTGCAGGTTTTCAGAACTGTTTAGGTGCAGCAACCCCTGTGTTCCTTTTAATTTCTACCTATGGAAATGGACACTTGCATTCTATGACTGTCCGTCCCTTATATGTCGGCAGTAGATAACTTGTTCTGAGTTTTACAGCTCCACAGCTGGAGGAGAATTTTGCCTTAGGACAGACTATGCCTGTTGCTGACTTTGTTGAGATTTTGTACTGTTTCTGACTTTGTATTGCATTTGTATTTTTATTGAAATGGTTTAAGGCTCTATAATATTGTGATGGAATGAATGTATTTTGCATTTGGAAAGAACATGTCTTTTTGGGGTCCAAAGGGTGGAATGTGCCAGTTTAAAAGTCATGTACCCCAGAAAAGCCATGTCCTTTAATCCTCATTCAATATAGCTAGCTCAGTGGGATCTTTTTCATTGTTTCCATGGACACTTAACCCACCCAACTGTGGGTGGGAACTTTTTATTAGTTGGTTTCCATGGACATGTGTCTCCACCCATTCAAAGTAGGGTTGCTTACTGGAGCCCTTTAAGAGGGAACCATTTTGGAAAAAGCTTTAGTGCTGACAGAGCCCACACAGCCAGAGAACTTTGGAGATGCTGAAGGAAGATGCCCCTGTAGAAGCCTTATGAAATGAGGAGAGAAAGCTAGCAGATGTTACCATGTGCCTTCCCAGCTGAGAGAGAAACCCCAAACTTCATCAGCCCTTTCTTTGGAGTTAAGGTACCCTTCCCTGGATGCCTTAGTTTGGACATTTACATGGCCTCAAGTTACTATACAACTGTAACTTAATGAGTTCCCTTTTTAAAAGCCATTCCATTTCTAATATATTGCATTCTGGCAGCTTAACAGGCTAAAACATATGTCTACTTGTCATCATGGTGATATCATCTTGAAACTTGTTCTTTTCTACATTATAATGTGGCACAAGTATTTTCTCAAGTTTGAAATATTATTTTAGATGTTATTTAAATGACTGTATCTCACATATGGTGGGTAATTTATAATGCCAAAAAAATGAAAGATTATCAAAACATCTAACAACAGGATTAGTTTAGTGAATTGTGCTTTGTTCCTAACATGAAATATCATGCAACCAGCAGCCTTTGAAAATCATTTTGTAGAATATGTATTGATTTTGGAAAGTGTTCAAAATAGATTTCTAAGTTAAAAAAAAGCCATATGTACATGGGTGTGTATGTGTGTAGAAAAACACTGGGAAAAGAAAAAGTTGAAATTCTAACTGTGGAGGGCCAGGAGCAATTAATCAGGCCCAAGCAGGAGCAATCAGTCAGGCCCAAGCAGGGAAAGTCCCCACCCCATTGGGGCGGAATGTCCCCGAGAGTTAAACAATAACCAATGCTATGAAACTGTGGGAACGGGATGGGTTTTGGCAACGGCTAACAGCATTCTTCTGCTTCTATGAATCGCTTGCTTGCTAGCAACTGCAAAAAAGCCACAGCACGATTTTAGCCTTTATAAGCTCACCTTGAAAACCTCTGGGGGCTGCTCTCTGAATCCTCTTTCTTGGAGGTTTCTGAGGCAGTTGCCAGCCGGCTAATAAAGACTCCAAACTGGCTTGCAGTTTTGAATTGTGTGGTCTCTCTTTCGGTGCACCCCACAACACTAACTGTTTATCTCTAGGTGGTGATATTATAGGTGATATTTTCTCTGTTTCTGTGTTTTATGTAAAGAAAAACTATCATGATTAATGTTAAAAAATAATAATTTTTTCTGAAAACTGGAAGCAACCTAAATGCCCAAAGGGGAATTTTACATTCATATGAGGAGATATAAGTAGTCATTTCAAGTAATGTTTTAAAAAACTATTCCATAATATGAGACAATGCTCATGCTATATTTACTGGAAGAAACAGTCTATAAAATAATATAACTTAATTTTTTAAAAAGGACGTTGAGAAAAAGAATATTGTTCTAGATTGCAAGCTGCTGGAATGCAGTATACCAGAAAGGCTTTTAAAAGGAGGAATTTATTAAGTTGCAGGTTTACAGTTTTATGGCCATGAAGATGTCCCAATTAAAGCAAACCTATAAAAAATGTTCAAACTAAGGCACCAACAAGTGGTTACCTTCACTCAAGAAAGGCCAATGAATTTCAGAGTTTGTCCCTCAACTATAAAGGCCCACGGTGAATGTGGCGACGTCTGCTAGCTTTCTCCCCAGGCTTCTCGTTTCATGAAGATCCCCAGGGGCATTTTCCTTCATCTCTAAAGATCTCTGGCTGCGTGGGCCCTCGTGGTTCTCATCACTGTCAAGCTTTCTATGAAGAGGTTCCTCTTTCAAAGGATTCCAGTAAGCTGAATGTGCTGGTTTGAAAGGATTATGTGCTCTAGAAAAGCCAGGTTTTAATCCTGATCCAATCTTGCGGCAGCAACCTTTTCTTTTAAACTCTATTCAATACTGTAAATTGGAAACTTGATTAGATTATCTCCATGACTCACCCAGATGTAGGTATTAACCTTGGATTAGCGGTAGATTCCAGGTAGGTCTTGATTCGTTTACTGGAATCCTTTAAAAGAGGAAGCATTTTGGAGAGTCCCTGTTTTTAGAACGATGACAGCGCCATGAAGCACAGAACCCACGCAGCCAGAGACCTTTGGAGATGAAGGAATACAACCCCAGGGGAGCTCATGAAACAAGAAGCCTGGAGAGAAAGCGAGCAGACGTCACCATGTTTGCCATGTGCCTTTCCAGTTGAGACAGAAACCCTGAACTTCACTGGCCTTTCTTGAGTGAAGGTAACCTCTTGTTGGTGCCTTAATTGATTAACATTTTTATAGGCTTGCTTTAATTGGGATATTTTCATGGCCATAGAACTGTAAACCTGCAACTTAATAAATTCCCCCTTTTAAAAGCTGTGCCATTTCTGGTATATCGTGTTCTGGCAGCTAGCAAACTAGAACACTTATCAGAGACCCACCTGGAAAGGGTGGAGTCACAGCTCCCTCTAATTAAAGGTTAACACCCACAATTGGGTGAGTCTCATCTCTGTGGAGATAATCTAATCAAGTTTCCAACCTACAGTGCTGAATAGGGATTAAAAGAAATGGTTGCTCCCATAAGATTGGATCAGGATTAAGACATGCCTTTTCCAGGGCACATAATCCTTTCAAATCAGCATGACTATCGACAATTATACAAAACTATCTCTTGACTGTGGGATTACAGGTGATTTGTATGTACTTTTTTTAAAAAAATTTTTTATTGACAAATCTTCACACACAGACAGTACTGGTGTACAGTCAATGGCTTACAATATCATCACATAGTTGTGTATTCATCACCATGATCATTTTTAGAACATGTGTATCACTCCAGAAAAAGAAATAAAAAGAGAAAGGAAAACTTCATACATCCCATACCCCTTACCCCTCCCTCTCATTGACCACTAGTATTTCAATTTACCCACTTTGTTTTACCCTATATCCTCCCCATTAGTTATTTTTTTATCCATGTTGTTTTACTCATCTGTCTATACCCTAGATAGAAGGAGCATCAGACACAAGGTTTTCACAATCACACAGTCACATTATAAAAGTTATATTGTTATACAATCGTCTTCAAGAATCAAGGCATCTGGAACACAGCTCAACAGTTTCAGGTACATCCCTCCACCCACTCCAATATGCCATAAACTAAAAAGGGATATCTGTATAATACATAAGAATAATGTCCAGGCTAACCTTTCAATTCTGTTTGAAATCTCTCAGTCACCAAGACTTTATTTTGTCTCATTTCTCTCTTCCCACTTTTGGTCAAGAAGGCTTTCTCAATCCTGTGATGCTGGGCCCAGGCTCATCCCTGGAAATCAAGTCCCACATTGCCAGGGAGATTTACACCCCTGAGAATCATGTCTCACATGACATAGGGGGGAGGGTAAGGGCAGTGAGTTGGCTTAGAGAGAGAGAGAGAGAGAGAGGCACATCTGAATAACAAAAAGACGCTCTCTGGGTGTGACTCTGAGGCCTAATTTTAAGTAGGCTTAGCCTATCCTTTGCAGAAATAAGTTTCATAGAGGCGAACTCCAAGATTAAGGACTCAGTTTGTTGATTTGGCTGTCCCCACTGCTTGTGAAAAATCAGAAATTCTCCATATGGGGAAGTTGAATATTTCCTCCTTTCCACCCAGTCCCCCAAGGGAACTTTGCAAATGGTTCTTTATTCACTGCCCAAATTATTCTGGGATTGTATCTACCTCTTAATAGTTTTCTGTATTTTCCAGATTTTCAATAGTGAATATGAATAGCAAACATAATAAGAGTTATTAAAAAGTTAGTTTATAAAATTATATGTTCATAGAGAGGGCCACAGTGGCTCAGCAGGCAGAGTTCTCACCTGCCATGCTGGAGACCCAGGTTCAATTCCCAGTGCCTGCCCATGCAAAAAAAAAAATATATATATATGTTCATTGTGTTCAGGTTGTGAGACAATGGTTAATTTTAATTTTATTCCATAATTTTCTATATTACATTTTTTTCTCAAAACTAAAAATTATTTTAAATAGGGTTAATTACCACAACGCAAAATCTCAAGATTGGTGTTGGGGATCGAATCATGTCCCCCACAAAAGGCATGTTCAGGTCCCAACCCCTGGTCCTGCAGATGAGAACCCATTTATAAATGGGACCTTTGAAGATGTTATTAAAGGTGAGCCTCCACTGAATGAGGGTGGGCCTGAATCCGATATCAGTCCTTACAAGCAAAGGAAATTGGATATAAGAAAAGCCACAGGAAGCAGCCAGAAGCTGGAAGTCAGTGGAACCCGGCAGAGGAGGGAGAAGCAGGAGAGGCCACCATGCTTGTGGCCATATGCAGAGAAGCCCGGGTCCGAGGATCACCAGCAGCCAGCCCCAGGACACCAGTATTTGGGGAGAAAGCATCACTTTGCTGATGCCTCACTTTTGGACTTCTTCAGCCTCAAAAAAAGCCAACAAATTCCCAGTGTTCAAGCCAACCCACTGCATGGTATTTGTTTTAACAGCTGGGAAACTAATATGACCACAGAGACACTAATGATAACATACCTAGGGATTGTTGAGTACACAGTGCCTGGCTCAGTGCTCTCATTGGACCCTCAAAGTGACATATGAAGAAGGGAAGCCAGTCGTGCCCCTGCTGAGAAGGTGCTGTCCTCCTCTTCTAAGTGGTTCCGCTCAGAGCCAGATTGTACGACCGTCTTTAGTGATGACTGCATGTCTTCGCAGGACGTAGGGATGTGTTCCCTGAAGGGGGGTGGGCTCCTTTCTTTCTGTGCTTCCTCAGTATCTCAGACTCCTGATCTTTCAGCCCTTTTTTCTCTCCACATCTACAGCTGACGACCCGCACACGCTGCTCCTCAAAGTCATCTAATAAGTAAGCAAATAATATTTTCACAGAATGCTGTCGTTTTCTGTGAGCTTTAGGATCTGCAGTATCGCACCACTCTGTTATTGTCCCAGTCCTCAGGTGAGGAAACAGAGGCAAACTTCCTGTCCCCTCACCTCCCTCTCCTGGTTTCTCCTCGACACTTGGCAGTCTGGCTCTTGACCGTGACCGCCCTGGAACAAATCCCACTAAGGTGGTTGGATCTCATGGGCTCCCTCTCCTCCTGATAAGCTTCTGATCTGCAGCATTTGACAGGGCTGTTTTCCATTCTCTCCTGGAAATCGTCTCCTCACCTGATGTCCCTAATACCCTTTCTCCTGGGTTTCTTCCTCCTTCTAGGGAATTTTTTGTGGCTTTTCCTCCTTCTGACTGAGGAGCTCATTCCGATTCCTCGGACCGTTGCAAGACCTTCCTGACAGGTCCCTACCTCTGAACCTCCCAGTGCAATCAAGGTGATCTGTCCCACAGGGAAAGATGGTCCTGCTCCAGAGATGGTAAGTATGGCCTGAACTGCCACCATAAAGTCCAAGCCCCCTAGTTAGATTTCGAGCAATCCTTGTAACCTAACCCTTGGTGACCTCATACCTCATCTTCACCCTCACCCCTTTACAGTCCAGAAAATACAGAACCATTTGAAGTTCCAGGCTGCCTCACACCCCAGTATCTCTAGCACAGACACATTGTTCACCCTTCCTCGGCTTGTCCACCAGGACAAAGCTTACGATTCTTTCCTGCTCGGCTAAATTGCTGCCTTTTCTGTGAAGTGGCCCTGATTCTTTTAGAAAACATTCCCTGTGGTCTGTCTATTCTAGAATTTGTTGTCATAATAGTTTGTGTGTCTTCTCCCAACTAAAGGGTAACCTCCTGAGACGGGGATCTGGCTTGCCCTCTTTGTGTCTTAAAGCTTAGTATAATACCTTATAGTTGGGCAATAAACAGGTGCTAAGTAGCTCTAGGAAAGAGATCCATGTCTTTGATTGAGAGCTCAAAGTCAGTGAGGGGTAGAGCTAGGACTGGAACTTAGGTTTTGAAAAGTCCCATCCCTTTCCCATAGCTTCTGTGAAAGGTCAACATCTGGACCCCCACCTAGGCTGACAAAGATGCTGAGAGGAGATGGGTGCCGTGGCTGCTTCTTATCCATCTGAGGAGCAGAAAGAAAACTAAGTGAGTGCTATAAATCCTGGAATGGGGTAGAATCAGTTATTACCAGAAGGCATTTTACGAACCCCCCAAATAGGAGTGTTTAATGATAACTCTTATTATCAAGCCCCACTTCAAAAGCAAAGAAGTCCAAATTGGCAAAGCAGCTTTAGAGAGTAATTCTCCTGCTTCCCTCTGAATTTCCAGGAAGAACAGGCAGACGGGGTGGGGTGGGTGGTGTGTGGGGGGGTGGGTGGGTAGAGGTGTCACATTGACTTCCCCTAGGCCAGGGGACTCTGCCTGCCTCCTGATTGCCAAGCTCTATGCACCCACACAAGATGCAGAGGCAGAGAGGTGTAGCAGAATAGACCTCGTGTACATCAAGACAGTTGGGTCTTGTGTTTTTTCTAGATCTGCCGACTGGCTGTGTGACCTCAGAATGCCAAGTGGCCTCTCTGATCTCTGATCTTTAAAACAAAGGCATTGTTTAAATCTCTCTCAATTTTAAAATTCAGAAAGAGGGCACATCTGTATTTAAACACCAGGATATACCTTTAAGGTTAAATTGATCTACATTTTCCGAGGTACCACAGTCATGGCTGCATCCTCTCACGGGGCTAGTAATTTGTTTCACACCATCACAACTTCTGCCAGCCACTTACCCCTATGTCCTGCTTCTAGATAATTGTTACTTATAAAAGTCTGCAAGTTGTTTAAGATGCTTCTCTAGAATAAAGATCTTTAGTAATACTCTCAGTTTTAATTATGTTATAAGTTGAAATAGATGATCTTATAGTAGTTGATTAATTAGTGAGAGTGAGATCTCAGAGTTCTTTGAAAGTTGGTTAAACCGAACGAGAGTAAGTTCTGAGCCACTGCTGAGAAGGAAAGGACAGAGAGACTGAGAGAGAGGGAGAGGGAGAGAGAAAGGAATGAGACAGAGTGTGCCTTTTCCTTTTACAAACCCAGATGGCTTCCTTAGTGGTTGCATGTGGTTTCCACAAAACCCATCTATCATTTAGTTAAGATTGCTAATTAGGGGGCAGAGATTTGAACTGCTCTCTCCTAGCTCCTTATTAACCCAGAGGCTGCCCTTGAGAGAGGGTCTTCCCTCCCACCTGCCCCCTCCCCCACCACCATGTCTATATTAGTTAGGGTTCTCTGGAGAAACAGAATCAACAGGGAACATTTGCAAATATAAAATTTATAAAAGTGTCTCACATGACCGTGGGAACACAGAGTCCAAAATCTGCAGGGCAGGCTGTGAAGCTGACGATTCTGATGGAGAGTCTGGATGAACTCCACAGGAGAGGCTCACCAGCGGAAGCAGGAGTAGAGCCTGTCTCTTCTGAATCCTCCATAAAAGGCTTCCGGTGATTAGATTAAGCATCCCTCATTGCAGAAGACACTCCCCTTTGGTTGATTACAAATGGAATCAGCTGTGGATGCAGCTGATGTGCTCACGATTTAATTCTATGAAATGTCCTCATTGCAACAGACAGTTCAGCACTTGCCCAACCAGACAAACAGGTACTACTTGGCCAAGTTGACACATGTCCCTAACCATGACAATGTCCTAGATTACTATGGGGCATAGGCGTCTCATTCTTTAAAGGCCTACAGATATACCTTCATTTAATATCCGCAACCACATAAGGGGTAGACAGTATAAGACTTTATATCTGGGTTAGGAAATAGAGGGTCAGAGAAAAAATAAATCACTTGCCCAATGCCCCTTGACTGGCCCATGGAGGGGTGAGGATTCAAGGCCACACCTGAGCCCAGGGACCACACATTCCCCTCCCATGGCACCCTCTCCCAAGGCCAGCACCATCACCTCAGTCTCTGGCCCCTCAGGCCTTTTCCATTTCACCATCTACTAAACAAATGGTACCATCTCCACCTCTTGTTCTTTCTTTCCTGATCCAATAATTATCTAAAATACTCTATAATTGTTTCCTGGGTTACTTTCACTCTCCAACAAGGTGGTAACCTTCTTGAAGTCAAGCAAACAAAGTTTCCTACTTTGTTTCCACGCCCGTAAGTCCCTTTTCCAAGCCAGGCATGTACGATGTGCTTGGTAGTTGATCAGTCAACAGAGAATTCACAAATGGCATTTTATTCATAAACACCAGGTTCTATGCCTTGTGGAATGAGACTCTCTACAGAGTCTTCCCTTGGATAACTTCCCAGTCTCAAGTGGTTATCCCAAGTTGTTCCCTCTCACGGCATCCCTTTAACTCCCTTCACTGAACTTATCATGACATGGAAATACACATTCATCTGAGTGCCCACTTGTCTTGCCCAATAGAATATAAACCCCAAAACGACGGGTACCATATTCTACCACAGAGTGGAGACTCAAACCATATCTGTTGAATGAAGGATAACTTCAATTATCATCACTCACAAAGGGCCAAGTATGTATATAGTGAAGAGGGGCTCAAACTAGGAATCAAAAATCTTGGCTCCACTTTGGTCTCATTTTATACCCTTGCCAGCCTCCGTTCTTTACTTGCAAAGCAAGGACATGGTTTCAGTCCCACTTACTGTCAGAGGCTGTTAGGTGAAGGGCGTGAGATAATTTTAGACTTACTTTTTTTTTTAAGTTAAAGCTTGATACAGACGTGACTAGATAGAAACCCCTTGAGACAGGCTCAGGTCCCCTTCTCTCTGTTAACCTAATTCTTGTGAACAAGACACATGATTCAGAATTATTATAATATTCAGAAAGAGAGCGACAATCCTCCCTACCTCTTGCAGCCATATCTGCTCGGCTCACCAACCCCCTTCCTCCCCCCACGCCCAGCTAACCATTTTCACTGGGTTCTTAGTAGCATGCCAGAGTTTCTTCATCCACATACAAGCAAGCATGAAAACATCTTTCCCCACAGTATTGAGTCAAAACATCTGCTATTTTTCTAATGGTTTTGCTCTATACGGGATACTGAGTCAATTTTCAGTAGATAATTCTTGATGAATTTGATTAACTAGTATAACTGGCCAAGGAGGAAGATGCTCATATGAAGAGGGGCTTTTTCAGTTAAGATATCTGCCTGCATCCTTGTCTGCAGAAGAGAAAAAGGCTCTCCTTCTTCATTCCAAGACCAACCCCTAGGCCTGGGTTCTTGTTTTTTCACTGCTGGTGTTTTGATTTGGTTTTCCTTTTTCTTTAATGGATGTAAGCAGCTGATTGAGAAATCCCAGCTCATTGGTTGTAACACGGATAAAATGAGTTACTCGATGCAAAGCCCAGACAGAACACCATGAAGCCAAGAAAGTCTCATCCTGTGCAGTCTGACCTCTATCCAAAGCTCAACTCGGACAACCTGTGAAACCTTGCTTATAGCCCAGCAGTTCCCACACATACTGCACTAGAGAAGTTTTGTTTCATTTGTTTCTAACAATAATGTAGACACTGTGTCAGGCAGGAGGACACAAGGGGGCCCCAAACCACCTGTGAAGGCGTTTGCAACCAGACACTGGGAGCCCAGAAGAGGGTAAGTGCCTGGGGATGAGTCGCTCAGCATCTATTTCCGGGATTTTCCCGCCGTACTTGGGGACCGAAGCGCTTTCCCTAGAGGCGGCCCTGCAGGGAAGCTGCGCCTAGTGTGCGCAGTGGCCGAGCGACTCCAGAGCAGGCTGCATCTTGATTCCAGCGCGTCTCAGGCCAGCTCCGCCCCCTGCCGCCCCGAGCTTTGATCCTTTGGCTAATTCAGTACCCTTACCCCACCCGCCTCTTTTTTTTTTTTTTGCATAAATTACTTAGATCTGGTTTCTGACAAATGCAGTTTGAAGGGACCCCTCCAATACAGTCTCTACGAATTAAATCTTATTCTTCAGCAGGTCCAAATCAATTGCTCCTTACCGGGTTCTAGTCTTCTCTCTCTACTGCGGGATAGTGCATGAACGTGATGGGGGTCTGGAGAGAAAGGGTACCCCCTTTCTCATCCCTGGGCCTCTGGACAAGCCTCTGACCAGAACAGCCTCCTCTGGGTCCCACCAACCAAACCAACCTCCCCTCCCCTCCCCTCCCCTATGGCACCTGCTCCCTGGGGACATCTGATGCTCACTCCTCTGCTTCCCCAGCTGCTTTTGCCCACCGTTATGGGAGCACATATCATATGGTAGGAGCATGTATGTGTCCGTCTGTCTGTTTTGGGCTCTCTGAGGCCAAGGCCTGTGTTGTAACCATCTATATCCTCACAACTCACCACAGCGTCTGGCACATTTGTTGCTTTTAATTAATTAGTTGATGAGGTCAGCTCAGTTCTTCACTGGCTTTGGTTTGGCCCTCAGCTCTCAGGTCCTTTGTGGTTTTCCCAAGAAATGGCACTCACTGTCTGGCATTGACCCTTTTTTAACCTATTTATAACTTAGAGGCTCAAGGAGGGATCCAGATAAAGACCAAACCTATCAAAAAACCCATAATGAAAATGCCATTGCAGAGCAGTCACTCAGAGCTATGGTTCTGTGATTGTTGAAACAGAACAGAATTGGCTGTCCTCTGGCCACCCCAGGCTCCAGCTGCCCTCCATGGAAGGCTGACTTGACCCCAGCCCTTGGCTGCATGTTAAGGAAAAGCAGACCTGCCTGCAGGGACTTACAATTCATAAAGTCAGCCAGCTCCAGTGTCCACTGCAGGAGCCAGGCTATTCGCAGAAACTGCCCTGGTCCTCATCTTCATTGTGTTCTTTACCATGTCCCCAGTCTTTGGGTAACAGAGTTAGATGTGGGACTTCTAGCACCAGCTCTGCCCCTCAGTTAACTATGTGCCTTTAGGGAAGGCCTGTAACCTCTCTTGATCATCCTTTCACCATTCATTAGCCAGAGAGAACAGTGTTATAAATTAACAGGGAAATGAGATACTGTGCATGGAAGTGTTTTCTTCTAACATATTTAAAATGATTGTTTTGTTTGCTTGCTTGCTTGTTTGGTTGTCCTCAAGCCTAGGAAAATCCCTGGCTCTTCTTACTCCTGCCTCTTCTTACCCCTTACCTTCTGATGTGCTGACTTCCTTAGGGTAATCCCAGATTTGTTTGCTGTCATTCTTCACAGTTCACACAGCCTGTGATATCTGACCGCTGTTACTCTTGTATTTATCAAACTCTTTTTTTCTTTTCACACTTTTAGTTCCTAGTTGTCCTTTGAGCCCTTCCTAATTATCCACTTCCTTCTCTCTCAGTATTAATCCTGTGACCCTCAGTCCTGGTGCTGGGTGATTACACATCTACTAAGTCACTGCACAGTTGGGGACCAATGCAGTTGAGTCATTTTTGTGGCACTGCGGCAAGAGATGAGACAGTCTGACCAACAGATACCCAGCCCCACTGATGTAAAGACAGCCCAGAGTCCACCAGCACCATGATTGAATCATCATGCTCAGCCTCATCTTCATTGTTACTAATTGGTTGGACCTTTATATTCCAATTGTAAGAGCTCAGCACTTAAATGCATTGCTTTATTAATGCCGACAAGAGTTCTATGAAGTTGATTGCCTAGTGTGGACAGGAAGAGTGGTGGTTATCAGCAAGGTCATGTTTAAAGTAAATCGATGGGGCACAGCACTTGTCTGTTCCAGGCAGGGCCCAGACGTATGCCTGGAGAGACCCATTTCTTATCTCAGTGGCTTAGCACTCCGAGTGACAGTGATCTGCCTCCTTGGCTCCTTTGCTCCTTTTCTGCTCCAGAAATACATCCAGCTCTGCACATTGTCCTAGCTCGCTGATGGGAGGTGGTTCATGGCACACCTCCTAGCTGGTTGGGGGCTCTCACTGGACTGTCATAGATGATTTCTTTGAAGCTTGGTGGTTTTAGGTTGTCAAAGCATAAGCCTGAAGCAATGCTCCTATGACCCCAACATGCTGAGCTGGCATGAGCTGTTCAGGCCACAGGCCGCTGAGACCACAGTGTGGCTTTGTGTTCTTACTGTGGGCAGAAAGGAGCAGTTGGCTACCTACCCGCTGACTCCCCAAACTGCCTCTTCAAAAGCCTATAAATCCATTGCTTCTCAACTTTTCTGAGCCATTGGGATTTCCCTTTCTCCTTTCTGCTAACTCATTTAGTTGTGGTAGACTTTAAATAAAAGTCTACCACAAAAAATCAAACATTATTACTATTAGAATTATTATCCCTGAGGCTCTTTTCACATTTTGAGAGGACAACTAGCCAGCACCTTTTTGGGGGACCTGCTTCTAGATGCTCATGGACCAAGTCTAAGTTCTGTATCTACTCTAGAAGGGATCTGCCTGAATTGGAGCCTCTGCTGTGCAAATCCTACCATCTTAGCCATCCCGGTGAAGGACGGTCCTGGGTCTCCCCATATGCAGGGCCAAGAGCATCCCCTGGTTCGCCTTCCTTTCCTCCTCTTTCTCCCTCTTTCCTTGGCCTTCAGATGAGAGGATGTGAGATGGGTTTTGGCCCGGGAAGCATCTCGCTGGCGCCGTGGGCAGGGAGCTCATTCTTTCCATTCTAAACACAAAGTGGTCACTGTGTACTGCCATGTAGAAAAAAGATGCAAATGAGGCTCCGGGTGTGACCAAGTCCCCTCTGTGGCCCCAAGTACTAGCTTGCACTTTTTCTCGGGGCCAGCTTTTGTTTTCCTTTCAGCAGGCTGGCCTGAATTATGAAGATAACTTAAAGCTCCCAACACCCCATGACATGGACATCACAACAATTGGGTAATGAGTGTCATCAGTTTGAAGATTATTTAAGATTAATTACTGCACAAGAAAACTTGAGATGTCCTGAAAGCTTATGGATCTTAAGTCAAAGAAAACTTGATTGAGGTTTTCCCACAGTTGAGAACAATCCTAACAATTTACATGACATTAACAGCAATGAGTTATGAAGCTGAAAGAAACTCTTCTGAACTTCAATAATAAATTAAAAAATTGATTGTGCCAGAAAAAAAGAATTCTCTTTCTTTTCTTTCTACAGGAATCATATTGCAAAATCTCTTATATGAAGAAAAGATCAAAAGAGTGTGCAGCTAAAAAATGTAGGGAAAGCGTTTTTAGAGCTGCGTTAGGCAATTAATCAGTAAAAATACTGCATTATTCTTCAGAATTGGTGATGATTGTAGTATTGGCAGCTGCTTAAAATGTGTAATTTCTTGTTCTAAATGAATATTCAGTTTAGTACTAACTTTGCATTTGTACTATTGCTTTGCTTTACTTCAAGAGGCTCTACAAGAATGAGTAAGCCTTAGGACCCACAAAAACTGGATCTGGCCTGGGCTCTTGAACTGCTTTCTCAGAATGATTTCCATCACATCCCTCACCTGGGTCCCTCTGCCCTGGGCTGCAGCTGTTGGCAAGCCTTTCTTGCACAATTCACCGAAGTCTAGAGATTTCAGCTACTACCAGTGGCTAGAAGAGTTGTGTGCCAGGAGGTCTATGAATCAATCGTAATTGCCCATTTTCCCTGAGACTTGTCTCCCTTAGGAGCACGAATCTCACACCAGTGAAAATACAGTGTGGTCAGTTGTCAGGCCCTTGGGTGTGACGAAGTTCTGTAGGTGGAATCGGTTGCTCTTGCTGCATGTGCTACTCCAAACACTACCTATTCTGGAGATGGAACTAGACACCTATAAAGATGAAGAACGCTGAACAATCACAGGCAGCTTAAATTCCTTTCCAAGAGTTCCTGGTAATAACCAGTCTAGTTTTCCTCACTGAAACTTGAACAAACTTCTTACAATGACTTCCCTGGACAGATTATCATGCCAGTCAGCTTGCTTCTTGTTATTTATTTGTAGTAAAAAAAAAAAAAAAATCTGTCTTGAGGCAAATAGGAAATGTTCTATGCTCCTGACCTCTGTGGGTCCCAATTTGTACTATGTTCCCCTTTTACGCCAGATTAATTTAATGCCAAAGCTTTGATCAAATTATTGATTCATTGAAAGAGCGTTTTTTGAGCAAAACTATGAGAATTGCATCATCTGCCTCGGCCTCTTGGGGTTTCCTTAGACACAGGCAGAAGGTTGTTGTAGATGAGGATTTTGTTATGAAGAGTCCCCTTGGGGCTACCTGATTGAATTAAATCTGATGTCTATTATTAGAGGGATAAAAATGTTCTAACACAGATTTATGGTGATGTATCACTTAGTGAAGTTACTAAAGATCATTGATTCATACACTTGAAATGGATGAATTTTATGATTGCATAAAGTTGCTTAACGGGTCAAGGACGTAAATACAAGAGGTAAAATTATAAAACTCTTAGATGGTAACATAGGGACAAATGTTCCTCACCTGGGAGTCAGCAATGCATTCTTAGATATGACACCAAAAGCACAAGCAACCAAAAAGATAATAGATGCATTTGATTTCATCAAAATAAAAATCTTTTGTGCATTGAAGGAACTTATCAAAAAGTAAAAAGACAAGCTACCAGACTAGGAGACAATAATTTCAAATCATATGTCAGATAAGGCTTAATATCCAGAATTGAACATTGACAATGCCACAACAAAATGACAACCCAATTTAAAAATGGGCAAAGGACTTGAATAGACACTTCTCCAAAGAAGATATACAAATGGCCAATAAAAACATAAAAAGGTGCACAACATCATTAGCCATTAGGGCAATGCAAATTAAAACCACAATGAGATACCACTTTATACCCAGAAGGATGGCTATTACTTAAAGGAAAATAAATTTTGGAGAGAAATTGGAATTCTAGTGCATTGTTGGTGGGAATGTAAAATGCTACAGCCTACTATGGAAAGCAGTATAGTAGTTCCTCAAAAAGTTAAATTACCATTTGACTTGGCAATCCCACTTCTAGGTATACATCCAAAGAGAGTGAAAACAGAATCTCAGATACTTATAAGACAATGTTTATAGTAGCATTATTCAATAGCCCAAAGCTGGAAACAACCTAGGTATCCATCAACAAATGAATGGATAAATAAAATGTATAAAATGTGGCACATACACACAATGGAATATTATTCAACCAAATGAAATTACAAGACATACCGAAACATGGAAGAATCTTGAAAACATTACGCTCAGTGAAATGAGCAAAACACTTAAGGATAAAAAATTGCATTATATCACTTATGAGAAATGACTAGAACTAGCAAATTCGCAGAAGTAGAAAGCAGATTAAAGGTTACCAAGGAAGGGGAATGGGAGGGGAAAAGAGGGAGTATTTGTAAAATAAAAAAAAATAAAAATAAGTTGCTTTAAAAATCTGATATGTTTAATGGTCTTTAAATTCAGGGATTATAAGCATGAGAACAAAATTAGGTATATAAATTATTCATAATTCATAAAATATAAGATCTATTGGTCAGAATAGTAACTTTTAAACAAATGAACTCCTGGTCTTTATACAAAATAATTTTAGCCTGCAAAACCTTTATCACTTATGGTATCTCATTTACTTCTCTTAACAATTTCGAAACCTTTATCATTCAAAATTTAAGATTGCAATTTAAACCAAAAAACCCCCACAAAAACCTACAAGAAATGTTGATTTCCTCTTCAGTGGCTAAGGAACAAAAAACTATAGCTAGTTATTCAGTTGTTCATTCAATAATGCATCAAACATCTAATGTGTGCTGACCATGGAAATGAAGAACTCCCCATGTTTTTCTATCAATTTGGGTATAGTAAAGCAGGACACATCATTGCTTAGAGTAAAACAAAAAGTCTTTCAGGGTTGGAATCTGGAGACTGAAAGCCACATGACACTAAATTTTCAGACGCTGGATGAAAAAAATGTGCATGAAGCAATAATTCTCTGGCAACTGGAACTGCACAAATAGTTTCATCTAACAATTTACATCCATTAATATAAATAACATCGTTTGGTAATGGGAATCTCTTATTAGATTTCTATTTCCTAAGGGCCGCGTTCTCCTTGGTTGATTGCTGCCTCTTCTGGTGAGTGAGTTCCTTCTAGGGACCTCTATTAATATTCTAGACAAGGCAGGCTGTGGGTGGTTATGTCGTTCGTAAGTCTAATGCATTTCTATAGCTGCAATCAGCAATATCAAATAGTACAAAGTGTTCTTCCCCAGGAAAATACCAGCATGGTTTTGTTTATTGCAAAGAAATGTCTCCTTGGAAATGCTAGTCCTCTGAAGTGGAACACAGATATGTTTTACTGGGCATGGGAGCCTGTGTGGGAGGGCCGCTGAGGTCTGGGAGGAAGGCTGTGTCACTAAGCCTGGGGCCATTTCATAGTTGGTCGTGTCTGGATACCAGGCACTCTGTGAGGATAGGAAGTTAGAGCTGGGAGATGGGTCTAGTGGTAACTGGATCTCAGGGACCAGCCAAGAGGCAGAACAGATGACTGCCTTCTTTTCACCCCTTCGGTACTGAAAAGGAAGCATATGTCACTAGAAGAATTTCTAAGGACAGCTGACAGATGATAACAAAAAGATAATTTCATATGAATGTTATATCTGTTTCCCTAAAACTTAATTCTAAAATTTGAGCTATATGCATTAAGTAATCTGGGAAAAGCTTTACCAACATGGGAGGATTTCAGGCACAGTGGATATTCATCACTATTTTGGCCTCACAGCATCTGAACTCCCTTCTTACATTTGAGAGATTCCCTATTTTACGAAGTAGGAACTCTCCCTCCCACCGCTGACGCTGAAGATGCCAGATTCTCATGTTCCCAGCCACGCTTGTTACTCAGATGTAAGCCCATGACCTAGGTTCTACCAGTGAAATGCCTCTGCCCCAGACTTTGAATTGGAAGCTTATGACTCAGAAAAAATAGACTTCTTAATCCATTCTAGAGAGGGATTCAGTCACTGAACACCTATTTACAACCCTTTCCTTTGCCTGGCCCTGCTATGAGAGGCTGTTCATACCAAACGCATGCTTCCAGCTTCCTTGGTAGTTACACATGACCTTACGGCACACTCTGGTCAGAGTGATACAGGTGGAGGCCTGACTTGGGATCTCTGGGGACAACTCTGCCTTAGTATCCACCCCTTCTGCCTTCTCTCAATTTCTGCCTTTACTAGCTGCAGCAGGCATCTTACAATCATGAAAAGACAATCCAAAAGAGTATAGCCTATATGCTAAGGGTGGTAAAGCAGAAGGAAAGAGTCAAGGTCCTCGGCTCAGACAGCTGAATTGATGCTTGTAACCACTGATATCTAGATATGTAAGCAAAATAAAGATTTATCATTTACCTATTTAGCCAAGTGACCTATGTTACTTGCAACTGTCTGCATTCCTAGCCAGTTTCCAGAGTCCAGCTTTGGTGTTGCCAGTGGTGCAAACTGCCATGTCAGATCCAGCAGTGGCGGCAGTAGCATTTTATAGAACCAGTTCTTTGACATTCTTTTAGTTGTCATTCCTCCTTCTTAGCCTCCAAGCTCTTCTAGCACTCCTGGAGTTTTTGTGAGCTACATAATGGGCCTTTTAAAAAATTCTTCCTCTGCTTAAATTAACCAAGTTTTCTTTCTGTTGTTTGCAGCTTAAAAACCCAGGGAAATACAGAAACTGACACGAGGAATGGTGGCAGGCAACATATCCCCAGGGAATAGGGCAGAGTTTGAGATTATCTGGTTTTGCTGGATCTGAGGACAAGGAAAAGCCAAATAAGATTAAGAGAGCTCATGGTGCAAATGATCATTTGTGGTCACCTGCAATGAAGTTCCTACTTGGCTTCGAGAAGTATCCAAGTAGCTTTGAGAAGCCAAGTGGTTGCTACCAGAGAACAATATGCAGGGAATGAAGAATTTAAGAACTGTGGGGTGGAGTGGTTGATCCTAATGACTGGATAGTTTAAGAAGTAAATGGCAAGGTCTTAAGTTCTAGTTCAAGGCACAGGCTGAAAACCAGGGGCTTTAAATGACGTGCTAAAAGAATATCTTATCTTTTGCAACCACAACCAAACCAAAAGGAAGATCCTTGGGTTCCTGATTTACAATATCTGTTAAATTCACAACCTCCTCTTGTCTCTTATGGGATAGTTAAGGTACTGGTTAGAAAGAATGGGAGCCTGGGATGGGGGCATATGGGACAAGGACTCAGAGTATACAAAGCTTCCTTTCCCTTTCTCTCCTCTTAACACTTGAGAAGCCGATCCCCACAAAGAAATGTTCAAGTCCTAACCTCCAGCCTTCTGTATGTGAACACATTTGTAAATAAGATCTTTGAAGGTGTTATTAGTTAAGGTGAGACCCAAATGAATCAGGGCAGGTCTTAATCTAATATGATGGCAGTCCTTATAAGAAGAGGAAATTTGGACACAACCAGAGTAGGCGACAGATGGACATGTAGTAGAGACAGAAGCTGAGTTATGACTTGCCAACAAGCCCCTACCAGAGCACTACAGACTTCAGAGAAGGCATGACCCTGCCTACACCTTGATTTTGGACTTCTAGCTTCCAAAACAGTGAGACATTAAATCCCTATTGTTTAAGCCAACCAGTCTGTGGTATTTGTTATAGCAGACCTGAGAAAATAAGATTTCCCCCGTATGAAGAAACTATTCCTGCTTTGCCTGAAGATATAGAGGAAGTCACTGAGAAAGACACTGTGCAAGGGCGTCTCAGTTTGCTACAGCTGCTGAAATGCAACATACCAGAAATGGGTTGTCTTTTATAAAGGGGATTTGTTAGGTAACAAGTACAGTTCTAAGGCCATGAAAAGTTCCAAATTTAAGGCATCAACAAGATGAGATGTGGACTCTGAAGAAAGGCTGCGGGCATCTGGAACACCCCTGTCAGCTGGGAAGGCACATGGCTGGCATTTGCTGGTCCTGGCTCTGGGTTCACTGCTGTCAGCTTCTGAGTTCAGTGGCTTTCTCTCTGTGTCCTGCAGGTTTTCTCTTAGCATCTTTGGGGCATTTCTCTCCCTAAGTGTCTGTGGGTCCTCTCTTAGCTTCTTCGGGGCAAACCCTGGATTTCATCTCTTTAGCTTCTCTCGGCAATCTCCAGATTCTGGGTCCTTCAGTTTCTATGGGTCATTGCTTAGCATTTCCTGCCATATTTCTATCTGTGTTTTCTCCAAAATGCCTCTCCCTTATAGGACTCCAATAAAATGGTTAAAACCCACCCTGAATGGGCGGGGCCACATCTCCATGGAAACAACCTAATCAAAGGGTCCCACCCAACAATAGGTTTGCCCTCACAAGATTGGATTAAAAGAACACGACTTGGGGGGGTGGGGTGCAAGGGTAGTTCAGTGGTAGAATTCTTGCTTACCCTGCGGAAGAGCCGGGTTCAATTCCCAGCCCATGTACTTCCCAAAAACAAACAAACAAGTAAACAAAGAAAAGATTGCAGGTGCCTGTAGTTTCATGAGATTTATTTTCTACGCTATGATTTACATGTTTCCTACTAATGTATCTACATTAACTGCTATTCCTGCCCTTTAGGTCCTCATAGCATGATGCCATCAATGTAGTAGTCACTGTGTGAAGGACATGGCAATGAAAAACAAACAAAAATTCAACAAATGGTGCTGCAATGATGGCATACTCACATGGAAAAAGAATGAAATATGACCCCAGGCATATAGCATATTAAAAAAAAAAAAAGAACATGGCTTTTCTGGGGTACATAACAGATTCAAACCAGTACAAAGGGGGAAGCCAAGTCTCCTTGTACTGCCCCTCCATTCTCATTGTCTTCAGACCCAAACCAGAACCAGATATTAACATGCCCCTTACATTATAAAGCCAAACCTGGAAAGAAGTGGATTATGTACCAAATTAACTGCAAGATTTTCTTCTTTATATTGGTAAAAATATGAATGAATAGATTCCAAGGGTTCCAAGCCAGGGAAAGAGGAACAGGATTTTAGTTTATAAGGAGATTCTAGTTCAAAGAGCTTCCTGGAATAGGGTGAGTGGTTCTAATGGTTTGCTTGAATGAAACCTTGATTTAATGGTGGTCCACACCAAAAGAAGTTGAAATTTTTTAGCATAAGGTAGAAGCAGGAATCTAAGGGACTAGAAATGTTGGTGTAATATATTGTGTATGACCTATTCATGAATCAACCCCTGAGAGGGACCAGAAGATACTCCCTTCATCAAGGCATTGAGAAATACATTGACATGGGAGTGTCATCACCCCTCAACAGCAGTGTAATGGCTATTACCTGTTCCTCAGGGATGCTGTTGAGAGATGGTGGAGTCAAATGGACTTCCTGATCTTGATATGTTTGCCAGGATCCCAGGGTGCCAGACCCAGCAGTGGCATAACCCCCAGTAGGGGCAAAGGTTATCTCCATAGAAGCCATGGTGACCATGCCCTTTCCCAGGGCAAAGAAATCTGAAAATCATAATTTTTGTACTTCAGAGATCTTTGGCAGAGGCTAATTGATCATGGACCCCATATGACCAAATAGATGGGCAGTCCACTAACGCCCTACTTAATCTTATGTCAAAACAAAACAAAACTGTCTAGGTCTGACTTAAACAATCTCAACAGAGAGTCTTGTACCCACATCCAATTCTCAGACTTCAATTTGAATGCTATGGAGTGTAAAATTCTTATCAAACTCCCCATTGAACTATCCATTTGGTATAGAAGATGGATGGTTCTGGAGAATGGCAATGGATTACCATCAGCTTAGTATAATGGAAGCTTCAATGCAGCAAATACACACAGCCCCTGATGACATCTACTCTGTAACCACATGTCAGAGAAATGCTTTGTTTTTTTCACATTCCCAATAAATAAAGAATTCCAAAAGCTGTTTTGTTTCACCTGGCAGGGATACCTTCCTATCTTGTTTCTGAGTTATGTCAATTCAGGCTCCATGCCACAATCTAGTCTCTAGAATCTTAATCATTGTCATGTCCTTCACACAGTGACTACTACATTGATGGCATCATGCTATGAGGACCTAAAGATCAGGAATAGCAGTTAATCTAGGTACATTAGTAGGAAACATGTATCATAGTGTAGAAAATAAATCCCATGGAGCTACAGGAAACTGCAATCTCCAGGAAGCTTTTTAGGGAGCCTTGTGATCTAGGACAGTTTGAGATACATTCCCTAATAGTTGTTGTACCTTACACCTCCTCCAATAGGAAAGACAGGTACAATGCTTGGAGGTTTCTTTTAGATTTTGGAAGAACATTTGTCACATTAGGCTGTGCTTCTCTGATTCATTTACTGGATGACTCAAAAGGTTGCTAATTTTGAGAGGGGTCCCAGTGGTAAAGGAGACTATCCAACTGGTTCAGGCTGTAATGCAATCTGTCCTGACACTTATGACCCAGTGGATCCCATGCTACTCAAAGTGTTGGTGGCAGATTGGAAAGGTGTATGGCGCCTTTGACAAGCCCAGTTAGGAGACTCATGGTGTCCCCTATTAGGGTTTTAGAGAAAACACATGCCTTCTTTGTTTTATTTCCTTTTGAGAAAAAGACTTGGCTTGCTAGTGGGTTATGGAAAAGACTGAATAGCTGATCAAGGAATTCACATTACCATGTGGCCTGAAAATCTAGGAGCTGGATGTTATTTTGATCAAACATGTCACTAATTCACCAAAAGACCACCTGCACTGGAGACTCTAAGTATTCAAGTGGACAAGTTGACCTGCGTTGTGAACTTATCAACTTCTCTCTTCAGCTACCCCACTGCTTATTCAAGGTACTAATGGACAAAGTGACTGTATAAGTCAGGGTTCTACAGAGAAACAGAACCAACAGGATATACATCTATGTGTGTACATATACACATCTCTATCTCTACCTCCCTCTCCCTCTCTCTCTCTCTCTCTCTCAGGAGACTTATTATAAGGAATTGGCTCATGCAATTGTGGGGACTGGCAAGTCTGAATTCTGTAGGTCAGGCTGCAGGCTGAAAATTCTATTAAAGGTGATATTGAAGTCTTGAATCCACTCTCCTTAGGGGAAGCTATCGGGCTGGAAATTCCAGTAAGAGCTGATGTTGAACTCTGGAGGCAAAAACTCTTCTGATCCCTGGAACCCTCAATTCTTACTCTTAAGACCTCTAACTGATTGGATGAGGGTCACACATATTATGAAGGATAATCTTCTAATTAAAGCCATTTCATTAATTTAACTTATTATAGATGTTAATCCCATCTCTGAAATAATTTCACAGCAACAACTAAGCTGATATTTGACCAAACAATTGCCTGTCATAACCTAGCCAAACTGACAAACAAAATTAGGTGACAGGGACTGCCTGTCCTTGTTCCCAATAATGCAGACTTCTCAGGGACGACCCGGCTTCTTACCAGCATCACCAGCCAACTCCGAGTCTTCTAGAAGGTATCAAACCGAGGCAAGGTGTGAGACAGCCACCTGGAACAGACTGTACATTGACCCTCTTTCATCCTGGAGGGGATAAGTGATTTGTCCTTGCTGGAATAGACAATGTTTCTAAAGTTGGATTTACTTTCCTTGCCCACCACGCCTCCATGGTCATCCTTTGACATTCTGAATGTTGTGTTTGTCGTGATGGTACCCCACACAACATTGCTCTGACCAAGGAACTCATTTCACACAAAGAAACGTGGTGGGCAAACTTCCATAAGATTCATGGGTCTTACCATGTTTTCTGTTCCTCAGAAGCAGGTGGCCTTATAGAAAGTTGGAATTTTAGAGTCAACACCTGGAAAGGTGGTAGTGCTGTTTGACAGTATATGGAATATCCTCTGAATGTAGAGTAGATATTAATGGTGCTTGTTCTCAGCCAGGTTACATGGGTCCAGGAACCCATAGAATGAAATTTTTCATTAATATACCCAGTGACCCACTTGCACATTTCTTGTTTCTGTTGCCTTTAATCTGGACTTTGATAATTCAGAAGTTTTAGCCTTTTCAGGGAATTCTTCCACCTGGAAATTCAAACATGGTTCCATTGAATGTGAAATTGAGACCCTGGCTATTTCAGGTTCCTCATGCCACTGAGTCACACTGCAGAAAGGATTATTATGGTATTGCTGAATTATATTGACAATTATGGAAAAATAGGGTTACTGCTGTATGATGGTCCTGATGAGAAGGATAGGTAGAATCCATCCATGATTGTGCTTCTTTGTACTGATTTGTCCAGTGGTAAAAATGAACAAACTCAGATCCCCCAGAAACGAAGTGTTGGGTGACTCCTGACAACCTGCGATGCTTGATAAAGGTGAAAGGGAATACGTAATGTATAGTGAGGAGAGGAGTCATCAATAACTACTGCGGCCTGTGACCAGTTGTAGGAACAAGTACTCTGACTTCTACTTGTATTTTCTTCCTTGCTGTGTCATTTGTATATTTATAACTATTTTAACTAATTATGTTTTTCTTTTAATGACTTTTGTTCTATTTTATATTAGAAACATTAGTGGTAGATGTCTTTTTGTGTGTGTGTGTTTGTGTGTGTGTGTGTGGGCAGGCGCTGGGAATCGAACCCGGGTCTCTGGCATGGCAGGTGAGATAGATGTCTTAATAATTTAGTCCATCAGATAAAGAATATTAGATAACAGAATTTAATTCTGTCATAATTAAAAGAGTAATGACTATCACCCTGAGATCCTGGACCTGGAACTGGATACAATAAATGAAGACTCTTTAGTCTGACCCCTATAAGGGAAATGAGTGAATGCACTTTTCAATTGTACAAGGGATGGTGCATTATATTAAGTAGGAACATTTTAATTATATATATATAAATATATATACATACACACACACACATATATATATACATACACACACACACACACATACATTTCAGAATTTAAGAATGGTAAGAAGCACACCTGATTCTGGAAAGTCAAAAGAATGGACTGTTGTAGCCATTTAGCATTCTTTTGGCTGCTTTGGATGTGCGGTAAAGATTGCTAGTCCCTCCCCATATTCATTCTCCCCTTTATCCTTAATAATAGAACATTGACTTTTAGCTGTCACATTGCCATACAGAACAATTACTGTATTTCCCAATTTGTTTAATAGCTAAGTTCTGCCCAATTAGATGAAAGATGCATTGCATGGTATTTCTGGGAAGGTTCCATAAACAGGAGAAGATAAGTGCCCGTTAGTTTCTCCTGATGCCAGCCTGGGATGTAGATGTGATGGCTGGAGAGCCAGCAGCCAATTTGGATCATAATATAGTCTGGTGAATGGAAGCCATGCATGGTGGAGGAGAAATATCAGAGCCTGGTTTTCCGATGGCAAACTTTATTCTTTCAGTATAATGAAATGTAAACAGATATTTTTTTGAATGTGCCAGACAATCACAAGAGAGACACTGGTAAATGAGTCACAGTTTCTATCCTATGGAAGCTTATAGACAAATGGGGACCACTGACAGTTAGGCAAAGATGCTCTGGAAGCACAAAGGAGGTGCACCTGGCCTAATCCTGAGTCAGTGGTGGGTGGAATGGTCTGGAAGACGTTCTGGAGGAAGTAACGCCTTTATGGCTGAACAAGATTTAGCCAGCTGCTGGAGAAAGGAGTGGAAAGAGGTATTTTGGCCTTGGACTCAGATATCTGAACCTGTTCTGAGAATTGCCTGTGGAAGAAAGAATTCCTTTTGAAGTGGGTAGGAGTTCAGACTTTCTCCTCAGAACAGTGAGAAGCAAGTGCAGGGAATTTAAGCCACAGGAGTAACACGGTCAGGTTAATTTTTTAGAAAGATGATTCCAGCTGCTCTGTGCAGAATGGATTGAAGGGGACAAGGTCAGGGTTTCCATAGCTTCTCTTTCAAGTGATAGGGAGAGAGGAAAAGCATAGGAGAACAGAAAGGGAGCTTCATAGCAAGACACATGGCCCTAATGAAGCTCCTGGATTATGTCAGGAGCACGTAAACACTAAATAATACCGAGGAAAACCAGCAGTGGATCCACGCTGGGCGGGACCTGGAGCTTCTTCTACAGTTTGTGGGCCCTCTTTAAGAAAAGGAACAGGCAGTTTGACAGGAGGTTGAGTATTAATTTACAATGAGAAGAGAAATCACTACAAATTACTGGAGCCTTGGAGATTCAGGTCTTTTTTTTTTCTGTTTACAAGAACTGCTTGCCTAGAAATGCTTCATGAGGGCGGCCCCGCTTCCCTTCTCTGCCACAACATCCTACAACACCCATTATTCCCAGGGATTCATGCTAGTGAGGCGCCCTGTGGTGCGGGTGGAGGAGACGACGAAATCAACCTGACCGCCTCTGAGTAGCGACTGGCTCAGGTCCAGCAAACGAGGCGCCCTGTTGGGCAGACGCAAAGATCATTTTAGGGGCTACTAGAGAGGCGATGCTGTAATCACGAGTGGTCACCCTTCACTCTAATGTCCTCTCGGCTCCTTCTACTGACTGACCGTCGGGCGGTGGGTCAAGCCGGCAAAGGATACAACCAGCACAGGCCAGGCCACCCTCGCTCATGCCCACACTTACTCTGCCCCATTTCCAGGTGAGGGGCGCAGGATGCCCGCCTGGTGCATTCTATGGCTCTCGGGGAGAAAGCATCCCTGCTTAGGCCACTCCACTTTGGGTTTAGAAACCTGACCTCAAAAACACAAACCAGGTCTTTGGTTTTCCGGAGTTAGAGATAAATATCACCTCAGCATGACAATTCCTAGGAAAAACTCCGGCCAGTTCTCAGCCACCGAGTCGTAAAGTTTTATTTTTAAAGGGGTAGGGGGGAAGGACTCGCAAAGCTTTTTTGCTTAATAAAGGAATTAACTCCTGCAAAGCAACAAGTCATCAACAGCAGAAAGCGAGATGCCTCGCGCACCATCCCCCCCAGCAGCCAGCGGCCACAGCGGGGTCGCGAGGTTTTGGGGGCGGGGAGCGGCGCGGAGCAGCCGGGAGCGCGCGAGGCAGGAGGGGGCGGTGGGGCGGGCGGCGGCGCGGAGCTGCCGGGAGCGCGCGGGGCCGGGGCCGGGAGGCGGCACAAAGCTGCCGGGGGCGCGCAAGGGGTTGAGGCGGGGGCCGGCGCGGAGCTGCCGGGCACGCGGAGGCGGCGGGCGAGGCGCTGCCAATCGCAGACAAAGGCCGCCCCAGTGAATCATGTGGTGCCGCGGGGAGGAAGTGCGGCTTGTTTTCTTGCCTTCAGTCTCCGGGCTCCGGGTGGAGCGCGAAGCGCGGAGACCCCCCAAGAGGGTGGTGCCGCCGGCGGCGGCGGCGGCGGTAGGAGCGGCAGCCGCGAGGCCCGATGAGGCCGGAGTATTCCGGGCCGCGCCACAGCGCTCCCGGCCCGGATGGAGGCCCCGCCGTGGGATCCCCTCCGCAACGACTCGCTGCCGCCCACGCTGACCCCGGCCGTGCCCCCTTACGTGAAGCTCGGTCTCACCATCGTCTACACCGTGTTCTACTCGCTGCTCTTCGTGTTCATCTACGTACAGCTCTGGCTGGTGCTGCGCTACCGCCACAAGCGGCTCAGCTACCAGAGCGTCTTCCTCTTTCTCTGCCTCTTCTGGGCCTCCCTGCGGACGGTCCTCTTCTCCTTTTACTTCAAAGACTTCGTGGCGGCCAATTCGCTCAGCCCCTTCGTCTTCTGGCTGCTCTACTGCTTCCCCGTGTGCCTGCAGTTCTTCACCCTCACGCTGATGAACTTGTACTTCACGCAGGTGAGTCGCGGAGAGCGGCCCCGGCGGGCGGGCGGCGCCGGGAGGGGCTCACCTGGCGGGGCGGCCCCCGGGCAGCGGCCCACACCGTCGCGGGGGGCAGGGCTCAGGCAGCGGTTGAGAAAAGACAGCGGTTTTGGGGTCGTAGGAGCCCTGTCCTACCTGACACCTTTCTCTCAGATGACCCGTCCCACCCCTCCCATTCCCAAAAGAGGCGAAGGAGAAGGAAGGTGAGGGCTGGCTGAGCTGCCCTTGGCTCCAGCATCAACCAGTGTACGTGGTGGGCGCTTGCTCTGCACGACAGCGCCGAGCGGACACCATCCACGTCTTCATGCACATGCCAGGATTGGTACTGATGAAGGTGCGCCCATCCGGAGATTTCAACTCTTAAGGTTTTTCCTCCGTCCCTTGGTTCCAAAGCACTTCATTCCAGCCTGCAAAGGTCATTGGTACTTTAGCCTCCGGACTTGGGTCGGATGCTGTTTTTTTTTTCAAGCGATGGCAGATTGTGATCTCCAAGGTTTTGATGAGATGTTTTGAACCCCCTCTGGTTAGGAGCCCTACTGAACTGCGACTTACTAATTCATTCCACAGGACTGCTAAACAGCTGTCCGGGGTAATACCCAGCTCCTGGGCAGCTGCAGCAGGAGGTCAGGCTTGCTCTGTTGCAGAGGCTCGAGGAAGAAGCCATGAAAGTTTACTGGGGCTCTTTTATAGGCATGCAAGAATAATTTTATGAGGCATATTGTTAATAAGCTAATTAGGGAGAGCATGCTGATTGACTTGGCTGTTGCTTTTCTTGGGATGGCTGACTTAATGAAAGTACAATAACTGTGAAGCAATGTGAACGCTACATGAGGTATTGAACAAAAGTTTAATAACACAGTGCCAAAGCAGGAGCATCCTTTCTTATCCCCATTGATTTTCAAGCACTAAAATGTCCACTTTTCACTAGGACTCTGCTCAAGGAAATATGCCAACTGAGTTGCCTGGTGAGGGTAATTTAGGTGGGCAGAGGCCTTGTGCAAGTAGCCTTTCTGTTTTTTTAATGATATCGTCTGTTTTTCAAAAGAATGTCATTGATTAAGAAAAAGAAAGAAAAGAAAGTAAAAGAATTGCTTTAGCATAGTGAGAGTCACTGACCGAAAATTTGGAGGAAATACTTTTGGCTAGAAAAAAATAGCCCATGTAAAATTTAGTCGATATTGAAATCTTATCAAAATGGAACTACACTGAGAGCCTTTCTAGAAGCCTAGTATCTCAGCATATTTTCCAGTCCACGAGTAATATATATTGTCTGTGCAAATACTACCTTTAAACCTCAAACCAGTTCAGGCAGTCAGCTACGTTGCAGACACTGACTTTTTAATTGGACTGTAAGGAGTGGTTCTAGCAAGATACGAAAGTCAAGGAAGTTTATGTTCCCTTGAGAACTTTGGCGTTGGTAATGTTGTACATTGAGATCTTTACTCTTGTCCTTTTTTGAGAAAAAAAGGAAAACATAAGCAACTGCCATTGTTCTTTGGTAATCACATGCAAATCCGACATAAAGTCGGATTAGGGTCCGGGCTGCCATTTTCTGTGCTGTCTGCTGGTTGGTGAATAAATGCTGAATGAGGGCCAGGGGCCAGACAGACAGAGCCGCTCTAGGCTGCCAGGCCCAAGTCACAGCCGTGAATTCTTTATTATTTGTTGGGCTCTACAGCAAAAAGCTTTTCACCTGCGAGTACAGGGTGGCTGACAGGAGAAGGTGGCAGTAGGTGTCAGCATCAAAGCCATTCCTGGCTTCCTGATAAATAATCTGACACTGCTGGGGAGTTATAAAGGGGTCAGCCAGCTCTGACTGGCCCCTTCTCTTCCTGTATACACTCATTCTCTTAGGCAGAGTTCTCAACTTTGGCTACAAAGGTGTGCTTTAAGAATTACTGATATGAGGACCCCATCTCAGACCAAGTAAATCAGATTTTGGAGTAAGAGCAGGTAGCAGATAATAGTTTTACAGAAGAATGAGCTATTTTAGGCATGGTTTTAAGTGGTTTTTCTTATTTATTCTTCATACAACTCCCTGAAGAAAGCACTGCTATTTTGCCCCCATTTTGCTGAGGAGGAAATCGAGGCCGAGAGAGGTTAAATGACTTTCTCAAGGTCACACTTGTTAGTGCAAGATAGAGCCAGGATTCAGACTCACCTCTGAGTGTAAACTCTTAAACTTTATGGTACATATTTGAGGACTTTTACACTGGAAAATATACCCTACTCTAAATGTACCACCTTGTTCCCCAGCAGCTTAAAATTAAGTTGGGAAAAGACATAGTGTACATAAGACACAGATAAATAATAATTCAAGGGATTTGCGGGAATGTATATTTGAATATTAGCAAGAAGTGCCAGGTGGAACAAAATAGCATGGTCCAGGATGTGCTCAGAACCAGAGGTGGATTTGCAGCTATCTCCTTGAGGTTGGCAAGATGGAACAGAGGAAAGACACTGGACCACGGGAAGGGAGCTGTGGGCAAAACTATGGATTTGGGGATGAATTGGAAAGGGTGGGTCCAAGAGATGGAGGAAGCTTTTTTCTGTGGTGTCCACGTCCTCTATGCCTGGTGCTTTCTTACTCATCTCATTTAACCTGGTATGGAAGAGGTGTCAACACTCTCCCCACTGAGGTTCATACAGAGGAGGAAACTGGCCCACAGTGCCGTGCAGCCCGTGTGGGCCCTTTCTGAGGTGGATGTGGAGTCCCAGCAGCACTGCTGTCCCCTTGGGCTGATGCCCCACTGCACAGTCACAAGTAGTTGCTCACAGTCACATTTTATGGGGAACCAGTTAACTGAACAGACACAGTTTGGTTTCCTTTTTTTCCCAAATCATTGTTTCTATACTGTGCTAGAGTAAGTCTCTCTATCTCCTAATGACTTATCAGGAAGATCTTATATTTATTGTCAGTCACATCACTTTTAAATCTCATCTCTACCCCTGTCCAGAACTCTGGTTTGGAGTGTAAGGGGTGTGTCCCTGGCTCTTAACTCCTCCCCTGCACCTTCTGTGTCTGGCTCTTCTGGCTCTTCTGGGGCAGGGTGGTTCCATCTGGCTCTCTGCCTGTTTGCTCCTGGGCCCTGCTCTGGCTCTGCCTCTGCAGTTGACTCCGCAGGTGTGGTGTGTCTCCGTGGGTGCTGTCTAACTTCATTCTGGCCCCTTCTGCCCTGTCTGCCTTTCATTCCAGTCCCCTCTTCAGGTGGGACTCCTGCACACGACTTTGGTCCTCCTCTCTGACCTCCATTCCCTTTTTCATGATGCCAGTGGCCTGCTGAGGTCCCCCTTACTCCCTCTGAGCCACACAGTGACAGCAGTGGGATGGCGAGACCCAGGTTTTTCTCCCAGGCATACTACTGTGGTCCCTTTTCACTGCCTACTCTGGAGCCCCCTCCCACCTGCAGAAATACCCAGGTGAAAGCAGATATCCCCTCCAATTCCTGATGCCCTCAGACCTCCCTGGAACACCCTTTCCACAATGTAGTTTGCTCCAATACCTACTATAGTGGCCCTGCAGCTTCCCAGCTCAGCAAGCATCTGTCCAGGGAGGTAGAGACCAGACTCTTCTGATCCCTGTGAGCAATTCCTGTGGTACTTCCTCCTTCCAGGACCTGGGGCAAGGGCAATCACTTCCCACCATGAACACTGCTCTCCTGCTAACAAGCTACTGACTCTTACTCCTGGCTCTGCTCTCCATCATCTCATATAAATGGCAGGTGGGGAGGTGGTCTGTGGTGGGATTGCTTCTGCTAACTCCTAGCAGGCGCTATGTGTGTTTATGTTTGGCCCAGATATTTGTGGCTGTCTTTGGGACACAGATTTTTGTTTCCAGTAATGGGTACCTGTGCCACTTCTGGGGTACAGACAAACTCCCACCCTGCTCCCACACAAGGAAGTGGTAGGGCCGAGACTTGAACCTCAGCCTTTCACTTGAGCCTGTTCTAAGCATCATGCCAAATCTCTTTTTAAATGGGGACTTTAGAGCAGGGTAGGACCCTGAAGCCTGAAGCATGCAGGAGTCTGTGCTCATGGGATATTTTAGTGCCTTGTACCACTAGGCTTTAGAATAGCCATTCTCAGAATTAAGAGTGCAGAGCTCATGTTCTCAAGGTTCCTGTGTCTGGTTGAACAGAATGGGCTCAACTTCCCCCTGCTTCAGCTGGTCTGAAGGCCTCTGACAAATTCCTGCCATTTACAGTTGGGGTAGTTTGGGGAAGGAAATGGAGACGTGAACTCTTGGTGGGGAAAGAGGTGGTATGACTAAGTGGACCAGACTTGGGAGCTGGTATTTCACCACGCAGTAGAGGGGTTTGTAGGAAGCTGGCATTTTTTGATGGCCTGCTCTGCTTTGGAACTCTGCTGGGGGCTTCCACATTTCCCTCCATTCGCCTGCAGCAGGCAGGGACTGTTTGTTACTCACGCTGCTGCTATGAGACGGTGCCAGGGATCATCATGAATGCCAGGCCAATGAAGGTTCATGAATTGGGAGGCAATACTGGGGAATGTTTATGAATTGGGAGGCAATACTGGGGAGTGGAAGGAGCAGGGATTGACAGGGCTGGTTTTGAATCATGGCTTTGCTTCCTACTGTGGGTAACCACGGCCAGTCACTGACCTCTTGGAGGTGACTTCTTCACCAGGAAAATGGAAATCATGATACTTATCATATGGTGATCTGGTGAGGTGGTAAAGATTAAAGGAGGTACTGTCTGTATTGAATCCTTTTTCTCTCCTCTTTCCCTCAGTTAAAATGCCCCGAAGCCCACCAAACCACAGTTCTGATGCTGCTTCTGCTCTTTCCCCACTTAGTATGTCATCAAAACAACTTTACTGCCAAGTTGCAACCTTTGTAGTTCTAAAATGTCAGTGACACTTGACATGCCCTTGCAGGGAGAATGGACAATCACCACTTTATGATATCTGCGGCTCCTGAAACCTGGAGCCAAAGGAATATGTGAGATCCTGTTACCCAGTCCTTCATTTTGCAGAGGAGCTGCCTGAGGTCTAGAAAAGTTGAGTGACTTGTCCTGGGTCCCCCAGCCAGGCGAGCAGAGGCAGGGTGAGGTCTGGTGTCTCCTGACTGATCCTGTGCTTGCTGCACATATTATGCCCCAGACTTGACAGACAACAGGGCTAATGCCCTTCTCCTTGCCAATAGGTAATTAGGAAGCAGCGAAAACTCTGATTGGGGCCTTTTTCATCGCAGACTGGGGTGATCTGAGGAATAGGTAGGTTTCGCTCTGGCTTTTGGCAGTCAGTTTAGCCAAGAGGATTTATTGAATAGCTGTTGTATACCACGCCCTAATCTAGGCCTGAAGACGGAAGCTTCTAGGTACTTGCTGATTGTGAAGAAGTAGGAAGCTTAAGCAAGCCTTTCTTTGCCAGTCCCCACATATCTTATTTCAAAGCTGGTTTCACACTGTCACACAAGGGCGGGAAATAGAGCCCAGTCTCACCTCTGTCACCACCCCCCTGGCCTCCCGGCCCTGGCACTGACTCCCTTTGGTCACTCAGACAAGACCCAGGAGAGGTTTCCTTATTCAGATTCAGTCTGCCATCCACCATCAGCTTCTGCCAGGAAGTAGCTTCGTAATAATTCTAATCTTACACCCTGGAGGAAGCCTTCCAGTTTTACAGCCCAGTTTCCAAAGATCTCTTCGGAAGAGTTAGGTCTTGATTTTCTCTACCTCTCATTGTCGATGCTTCAGTGTCTGAGGGGGCAGATTTAGTTCATGATCTCCGAACTCTTGGGAACAATTAGCCCCCTCACAGAGCTATTCCAGATACAACTCTGATTACCGCAAAGACTTGATGTACCAGCAGCAGAGGCTGAGCTGAGCTCTGCCGGCTTCCTCCTGCAGGGGAGCTGGAGCGGTGCAGTTAGCACAGACTGTATCCCCCTTTGCGTTTGGGGCCCACAGCACAGCACTTGTAGAGTTTCCTTAGGTCCTTTCCTGCTTTCCTTTCCATGGGTCAAACAAGCAGGACTGGCAGGGGAGGCAGTGAGAGAGCGCTTCCTTAAGACTCATATAATGACCTCAGCAGCTTCTTAGAAAGGTTCAGAGGCCCCAGCCCTTCCCCTGCCAGGGGACTTGTTATAGTTTCGTAATCCAGAAGCCCAAGGTTTTTAGTCCCTGGTTAACA
The DNA here is from genome assembly GCF_023851605.1 of Tamandua tetradactyla. Lineage (NCBI taxonomy): Eukaryota > Metazoa > Chordata > Mammalia > Pilosa > Myrmecophagidae > Tamandua > Tamandua tetradactyla. Next base: position 6,630,441 of record NC_135333.1, read on the forward strand.
GATAACCAAGGGCTGGGGTGAGAGGAGAGGGAAGAGCTGACCAAAGAAAAAAATTAATAAAATTGAAGGTTACTTACCAGAATAACATCAGTAAGAGATACTTAGGTTTTTGGAAGCAAAAAATCATGTGATCCCAGGAGATGCTCTTGTAATTCAGTTCTTCTTCACCTTGCATTTCCAGCGAGGGGCAAAAAGCCCCTTCCTGGTTTGTTGATCTGTCCCCATTCTCACATTTTGGCTGGTCACTTTTCTCAGAGGACAGAACTTACCTCAGCGAACACTTAGAACCATGCCCAAAGTATAGGCATTCACGGAGGTCTGCAGAGACTTGCCAGTATTTTACTTTTTATTTATCCGGTGGCTAAGGTTTAGGGTCTTGTTAACCTCCGAGGATTGGTGGGGTCTGACAAGTTTTGCTTAATAAGTAGGTTGATTTTCTTGAACTTGCTTGTGGAGGGTCACAAGAAAGGAAGTAGCAGAGTGTGGTGTGTGTAAGTATTTTAGGTCTCTTGAGCCACATATGATTTCTATTGCATATTCCTTTTATTTTTTAAACAACTCTTTAAAATATGAAAACCATCTTAGTTCACAGACCACCCAAAAACAGGCAGTGGGTCAGACTGGGCCCATGTCCCCTGGGTTAGGACAAACCTGTTGCTTGTCATTAACAGCCCACCCACTTTTATTTATTTATTTATTTATTTATTTATTTATTTAATTATCGGAAAGAAAGAAAAAAAAAAGAAATTAACACAACATTTAGAAATCATACCGTTCTACATATGCACTCAGTAATTCTTAACATCATCACATAGATGCACGATCATCGTTTCTTAGTACATTTGCATCCGTTTAGAGGAACTAGCAACACAACAGAAAAAGATAAAATGTTAATATAGAGAAAAGAAATAAAAGTAGTAATAATAGTAAAAAAAAAAAACCCTATAGCTCAGATGCAGCTTCATTCAGTGTTTTAACATGATTACTTTACAATTAGGTATTATTGTGCTGTCCATTTTTGAGTTTTTGTATCTAGTCCTGTTGCACAGTCTGTATCCCTTCCGCTCCAATTATCCATTATCTTACCCTGTTTCTAACTCCTGCTGGACTCTGTTACCAATGACATATTTCAAGTTTATTCTCGAATGTCCGTTCACATCAGTGGGCCCATACAGTATTTGTCCTTTAGTTTTTGGGTGGACTCACTCAGCATGATATTCTCTAGGTCCATCCATGTTATTACGTGCTTCATAAGTTTATCTTGTCTTAAAGCTGCATAATATTCCATCGTATGTATATACCACAGTTTATTTAGCCATTCTTCTGTTGATGGAGATTTTGGCTGTTTCCATCTCTTTGCAATTGTAAATAACGCTGCTATAAACATTGGTGTGCAAATGTCCGTTTGTGTCTTTGCCCTTAAGTCCTTTGAGTAGATACCTAGCAATGGTATTGCTGGGTCATATGGCAATTCTATATTCAGCTTTTTGAGGAACCGCCAAACTGCCTTCCACAGTGGTTGCACCATTTGACATTCCCACCAACAGTGGATAAGTGTGCCTCTTTCACCGCATCCTCTCCAGCACTTGTCATTTTCTGTTTTGTTGATAATGGCCATTCTGGTGGGTGTGAGATGATATCTCATTGTGGTTTTGATTTGCATTTCTCTAATGGCCAGGGAAGTTGAGCATCTCTTCATGTGCCTCTTGGCCATCCGTATTTCCTCTTCTGGTAGGTGTCTGTTCAAGTCTTTTTCCCATTTTGTAATTGGGTTGGCTGTCTTTTTGTTGTTGAGTTGAACAATCTCTTTATATATTCTGGATACTAGACCTTTATCTGATATGTTATTTCCAAATATTATCTCCCATTGTGTAGGCTGTCTTTCTACTTTCTTGATGAAGTTCTTTGATGCACAAAAGTGTTTAATTTTGAGGAGCTCCCATTTATTTCTTTCTTTCTTCAGTGCTCTTGCTTTAGGTTTAAGGTTCATAAAACCACTTCCAGTTGTAAGATTCATAAGATATCTCCCTACATTTTCCTCTAACTGTTTTATGGTCTTAGACCTAACAGCCCACCCACTTTTATTCTGGAACTGGGGCAAGTCCTTGAGACAAGCTGGAATCAGGCTTTGGCTTCTTCTCTCTTGGTCTGGAATGGGTAAAATGTTTAGAGAGCATTCACTGGTTCACCCATTCCATGAATAAGGTTTATCAGGCGTCTTATGTGTGCTGGGCTCTATAGTGGCTGGAGATCAGATGAATAAATTGTGATCTCCTCCCCTAAGGGCCACAGTCTATTGGGAACAACAGACATGGGAGTGCCATGAACCACGGGCTGCATACAGCATGCAGAGAAGAACCACTCCCCTGTCTGCTGGGGCTGGGGAGGCTCAGGGAGGGCCATCTGACATTCTTGAAGTGGTGTGACATCAGCTTATTCTCCCCTTGACCTTTTCTTTTATGGCAGACCATACTTGCTGAGCTACACAATTTGTAAAACATAGCATTAAAAAACCACCCTGCCTCCTACGTTCCTCTCCCTGGGATGACTCTGGTGTCTCTAACTGGAGTCTGCCTTCCCAGACCTCATAGCCATCAGAGGACATGTCCCATCAAGGACAATGGGGTGGTGCTCTGGTGGCAATGGCTGGTGGCAGACAGGGGAGAAAAGGGGACCTGTTGGGAGCCATAGTGCAGAGGGCCAGACCTGCCATCAGTGCTATACTCTGCCTTCCTAAGAAAGCGGCACATGTGTCCAGTCTCCATGCTCTTATTCTTCCAATAGCTTTTTCAGAGTAGCGATAAGGTTCGGTGGTCAGGGACTTGGACACTCATTTCATTCATTTTGAATGCCTGTTATATGCCAGGCTCTGTGTAGACTTTGGGTTAAAGTCAAACATGGCTCTTGCCTTGGTGGAACTTGCAGTTGAGCAGGGAAAACAGATTTTAAATAAGTTCTCTGTTGTGCAGTTGGTCAGCTTTACTTAGTGAAAGTCAATACAGTGGTACCACCAAATGTAGGATGTTTTCAAATGGAAGGTTAGGGGGCTTAATTCATTCCTTTTTCTTTCTGAGTCTTCCTCTAGGAGACTTTTATTTATTTATTTTTAATAACTTGTGGTTTTGGTACTATTTAAATACAACTCAGAGCCATTTGTATTTGTAGTAAATCTTGTTAACAATAAAAATATTTTGCAGACCCAAATATTCCCTAAGAAGAGATGCCAGTATTACGGAGGACAGTGTTCTTAGGTTCAAGCTACTTCCCATAGTTTGGGCCTCTGGGTTTTTCACCCACCATTACCCCTAGTCTTACTCTAGAGGCATTTTAATTCTGGGATGCCACCGGGAGATGAAGGTTCAAGCTTGAGTTAACACGAGGGGGTGTCCTCTTACCAGAGCAGCTCCAGAAGATGGGGTGACCAGGTGGGCTCCCTAGCTGGTCTTGGTTGTGTGGGGGATGCCAGCCTTCGTGAAGAAGGGGACCTTCCTTCTTGCAGATGCCTTCTTGCAGATGACTGGTTGTTAACCCACGACCAGCCCCAGCTTTCTCTGGCTCCTGCTCCAGGTTAGGTTGGAGCCTCTGGCCTGCCCTGGTTTGCTTACAGCACCTTCCCAGAGTCCAAACTGGCATGGTGGTGCTTGGGAGAAGCCTGGTTAACTTCCTGCTCTACCTCTTGGGGCCGTGTAGACAGTGTAAACCCACTTCCCCATGACAGACAGACAACCTTTCAAATACTGGAAGGCATATAGTACCATCCTTGAGTCTCTCTTCTTGGGTGGGATATTTGCATTCCCTTGATTGTTCCTCACGTAACATGGGCTTTGGTCCTGCACCATGCTGGTCTCTGTCTCTGAAGGCTCTTCCTGGTGTCACTCAGCAGGTTGGTGGCAGTGCTGAGAGCAGACCCGTGGTCTCTGCCTTCCCGTGGAGGAGTTCCTGTTGTACTGTGCTGTTTCCCCTCAGGAAGTGCTGACAACCCTTCTCTCAGAGGCAGAACCCAAGGAACATCATCTCCTATCACATCTGCCTCCTGTAAGAGGAAGTTTCCAGAAACAGCTAAAACCTCAGATTGCCTCTCACTTCTGAGGCCAGAAGTTGCTTTGTGGAATAACATGTAGGCATTTTCACTGCTAACTTACTGTGTAGCGTTTGCATCATTTACCAGCAAGGACTGGGGTAGAGGGGTGAGTTGTGACAAAGTTTGGCAAGGGGATCCTCCATCTTCAAGATGCCTTTGGGACTGACTGGTTGTTAATCCTCAACTAGGCTTTCTGCTGGTGAGAAATGTGTCCTCTGTGCTGTTAATATATTACCTGATTTAAGTGTATTTGGAAGAATTGTGGGTACAGCTCTGACCGGTCTATCATAAACTAAAGTGGCAGGAGCAGTTAAGAAACATAATGACAGTAATAGTACCTTGTGCAATCACAGCCCTTTCTGCTCACAGACTGAGAAAAGAGAAACTGGTTGGGGAGGCCCATCTGAATTACTAGTCTCCACTTTGCTGCCTGAGCCAGGGAGACCGTGAGAAGGGAGAGGCTTCCCTAGAAGCCTCCACTCAGCCAGCCTAGGGCAGGTGAAGGTACCTGGGGCCTCTGCAGCTGAAGTTGTTCTGAGGCTGCTGGGCCCGGCTACCTGCACTGGCCATCCCGACAGTAGGGCCAGGTTGGAACAACCCACCTAGGAGCAAGACGGCCGTCGGCACCCATGGGCTCCACAGGACAGAGGACACAGGCTGCCCTTGGGATGGCACCTACCATCGTAGAATACTGAGTATACTTCAGCTGTTTCTGGAAACTTCCCCTTAATGAATATTTATGCTTACCTCTTTATCTTGCAAATAGACCTCAGGCTCAGAATGGTAAGCAGAGTTAGCAGGGCAAGCAGAGCAGTTTAATGCAGTCTGGTCAGCTTTGTTCCTGAATTTTGATGCTTGGGTGACAAGACAAGGCACAGAAAGATAAGGAAATTGATGATCAGGGTATGCTTTGTTGTTAAGTAAGTTTGAGAGTCTTTCAACAGGAGATTTAGGTCTCTAGGGTACTGCCGGCCCCAGGCCCTCTGCATTTGTTCACCAGATGCACCCATCTGTACACGTCCTGCCGGCGACTGAACCAACGTGGCGGTGTAGGGCCCAAGTGATCTCTGCCTTTTTTGGTCAGAGTGGCTGGCGTTGGTGCTTGTATGAGTTTCCTAGGGTTGCCATAACAAAGTACCATGTGCTGGGTGGCCTAAAGCCACAGAAGGTATTCTCTCAGTTCGGGAGGCTGGAAGTCCAAAATCAGGGTGTGGGAGAGCCACGCTCCCTCGGAAGGCTTGGTCGGGAGAATCTGTTCCATGCCCCTCTCCTGGCTTCTGGTGATTGTCGGCAATCCTTGGTGTTCCTCGGCTTGTAGACACTTCACTGCAGTCTCTGCCTCTCTCTTCCCGTGGCCTTCTCCCCAGGATGTCTGCATCTGTGTCCACATCTCCCTCTTATGAGGACAGCAAGCATGTGGAACTCAGGGCCCGCCTTATTCCAGTGTGATCTCATCTGGACTAATTACTTCTTCAGAGATGCTATTTCCATGTGAGATCATGTCCTGAGGTTCTGGGTGAATGAATTTAGGGGGTTGGCACTGTTCAGCCCACCACAGTGCTGTTGGTCGGAGTCACATGTCTGTTTACAGGGGTAGGAGGCCCTTGTGAGATGATGCAGGGCTGGAGAAGAGAGGAACTTAGTTGCTGGGAGAGCTGGGTGAGTAGGAACTGGAAACAGTTCCTTCTTCAGGAAGGGAGGAAGCAAAGGAAGATGCCATTCACATGTGAGAACTTTATCCCCTTGTCATTTACTAAAGAGGAGTGTACTCTGAGTACTGAGAGAAGGAGCCGTCTAGTGTGAGGGTGTGCATGGGTTAGCTAATCCTCTGTGGAGGTAACACACTCACAAAGCTCTCTGTGGAGGTAACACACTCACAAAGCAGAAATCTTCTGGGTCAGGCTGGTCAAGCAGGATACAGTACAGTGGAGCTCTCAGGAGAGCAGGAGAGGGTGGAGAATACTGTCAAGGGTTCTGACGCTTCCAGACTTCGAGAGAAGAGGCAATGTCGTCCTTGGTCCCAAGATCATATATGAGAGAAGCTTTCCCAGTGCTGGGGGGAGGGTCTCCATGATCCCATGAGGCCAGGAAGGAAGGAGAGCAGAATTCCTTCCTCTGGCCCAGTGCTGACCAGTTTCAAAGGTAGGAGTGGACACGGTGAAGACCTGACTCTGGGACCTGGTTACCTCCCTGCAGCCCCTTATACCTGGCAGGCCTGGGACAGAGACCCAGCAGACCTTAGCTTTGTCAAATAGGCTACTAAACCTTAGAATTATCTGGACTGGAAATTGTTCTCTTTTTCTTTTTCCGTGGTGTTCCATGGCTTTAATAAAATGAATTAGTTCATCTTTTGAACTTCTGGCCTTGTAATTGCTTAGGGCATTGAATTAAGGAAATTAAGAGGGAAAAAACTGCTCCTTCACCCAGATTCCTTTTATATGTACAAAAACCCTGGTTCAGTTTAAAACAACTCCAGTAGAATAGAAGAAGCCCCTCGTCAGCACCTTCTGTTAAAGGGTAAAAGTCTGAGCCATGCCTGCTGGGAGAGGTGCTGTGCAGTTGGGTCTGTGTTTGGCTGCCTGTTAATAGACTCAGCTGAGACAGTGGTGTCGCCATCTGGGCATCTCAGTCTGCATGAAGCCCTGACGTAGGAGTCCGGGCTGGTGTAGCAGCCTGTCTTTTTGAGATGTGGCTTTCTCCCTCACACTTGTCAGTTGTGGTTGCAGATGGATGCTGCATTTCCAGGGTCACCCCATGTTCCATGTTTTGGAAGGCATAACCCTTCCTAGAAACCCTGAGCAGACTTCTGCTTATGGAAACTCTGGAGAATCATGCAGCCCTTGTGTTCTAGTTTGCTAGCTGCTGGAATGCAATATACCAGAAACAGAATGGCTTTTAAAAAGGGGAATTTAATAGGTTGCTAGTTTACAATTCTAAGGCCGAGAAAATGTCCCAGTTAAAACAAGTCTATAGAAATGTCCAATCTGAGGCATCCAGGTAAAGATACCGTGGTTCAAGAAGGCTGATGAAGTTCAGGGTTCCTCCATCAGCTGGAAGAGCACATGGTGAACATGGTCAGGGTTCCTCTCTCATCTGGAAGGGCACGTGGTGAACACGGCGTCATCTGCTAGTTTCTTCTCCTGGCCTCCTGTTTCATGAAGCTCCCTGGGAGGCATTTTCCTTCTTCATCTCCAAAGGTCGCTGGCTGGTGGACTCTGCTTCTTGTGGCTATGTCTTTCTTCTCTGCTCTCTCTGAATCTCTTCCTCCAAAATGTTTCCTCTTTTATAGGACTCCAATAAACCAATCAAGACCCACCCAAATGGGTGGAGACATGTCATCACCTGATACAGTTTAACAACCACTCTTAACTAAATCACATCATCCAGGGAGATGATCTGATTACAGTTTCAAACATACAATATTGAATAGGGACTACTCCACCTTTATGAAATGGGATTTTGATCAAAACGTGGCTTTTCTAGGAGGCATACATCCTTTCAGACCAGCACACCTAGCTACAGGAAAGTCTGAGAAAGATAGTGTTTGATTGGGTGCATCACTATTCTGCACACATTTGGGGTCCTATTAGACAGGTAAGGGGAGAGAGGAGATTTCCGTGGCCACGCCATCTCAAAGAGCAAAGATTGTCCACCACACAATCCTGTATAGTGAATACTTGCATTTGGGTTAATTGGAAATCTGTTTTTTTAATTTGCTAAAGCTTCTGGAATGCAATATACCAGAAATGGATTGGCTTTTATAAAGGGGAATTATTAAGGTACAAGTTACAATTCTGAGGCCATGAAAATGTCCAAATTAAGGTACGAACAAGAGGACACCTTCTTGGGGGAAAGGCAGCATCTGGGTTCCTCTGTCACGTGGGAAAGGCACATGGCGATGTCTGCTACCCTCCTGGGTTGGTTTCAGAATGGCTCTTTTGGCTCCTGTGGGTCCTTCTGGCTTCTGCTGGGGGTGGGGATGGGGTGGGATGGGCTTTTCTTCTGTACCTCCAAATGTCTGACTCTAGGTGTCTGCTCTCTGCCCAGCTCTTTCTCTGTCCCTGAGCTCTTTTAAAGACTCCAGTAGACTAAGACCCACCTTGAATGGCCGGGGTGACATTCCCATCTAATCCCATCCAATCACCTACAGGTGGATTGCATATCCATGAAAACCACCTGATCAAAATGTCCCACCCAAGCAATAGGTCTGCCCTCCCAATAATGGATTACATGGCTTTTCTGGGCCACATGACAGTTTGTAACCTGTGTATTTGTCTACCACTCATTTTCCCCATTACTGTCTCCATTCAGACAAGAAAAAGAAAATTGCTCACTATATAATAAGCCCTTATATTTTTTTCCTCCTCTGAAACAACTTCCACAGAGTCTACCCAGGCTCTCTTGGCCAAAGGCTGTGACTTCACCAGCCAATATGAAAAGATCAGCATTTTCCAGATATTTTACTAGTATATAGAAACACTACTGATTTTTGTTTATTGATCTTGTATCCTGCCACTTTGCCAAATTTATTAACTTTAGTAGCTTCATTATAGACTTTTCAGGACTTGCTAAATATAGGATCATGTCATCTGCAAATAATGAAAGTTTTACTTCTTCCTTTCCAATTTGGATGCCTTTTATTTCTTTTTCTTGCCTAACTGCTCTAGATAGAAGTTCGAGCACAATGTTGAATAATGTAGTGACAGTGGGCATCCTTGTCTTATTCCAGATCTTAGAGGGAAAGCTTCCAGTCTTTCACCATCGAGTGTGATGTTAGCTGTGGGTTTTTCATATATACCCTTTATCATGTTGAGGAAGTTTCCTTCTATTCATATCTTTCGAAGTGATTTTTTTTAAAAGAAAGGATGCTGGATTTTGTCAAATGCCTGTATTGCATCAATTGAGATGATCCTGTGGTTTTTCTCTTAGATTTGTTGATTTGTGGTACCTTAATTGATTTTCTTGTGTCGAACTGCCCCTGTTTATTGGAATAAAACCCACTTGATCATGTTGTGTAATTATTTTAATGTATTACTGGATTTGATTTGCAAGTATTTTATTTGGGTTTTTTGCATCCATATTCAGTAGTAAGATTGGTCTGTAATTTTCTTTTCTTCTAGTATCTTTATCTGGCTTTGGTATTAGGATGTTGTTGGCTTCATAGAATGAATTAGGTAGTGTACTCTCCTCTTCAATTAGTTGAAGGCGTTTCAGAGGGTTGGTATTAATTCTTCTTGGAATAACTGGTAGAATTCACCTGTGAAGCTGTCTGGTCCTGAGCTTTCTTTGTTGGAAGGTTTAGATGACTGATTCAATCTCTTTTCTTGTGATTGGTTTGTTGAGGTCTTCTCTTTCTCTAGAGTCAGTGTAAGTTATTCGTATGTTTCTAGGAAATTGTCCGTGTCGCCTAAGTTGTCTCATTTGTTGTGACATACTTGTTCATAGTATCCTCTTACGATCTTTTTTATTTCAGTGGGGTTAATCGTAATGTTCCCCCTCTTATCTCTTATTTCTGAATATCTTTTTTTTTTTTCAAAAAGAGAAAGAGCTTATTATTAGGTGTGTAGTAGAACAGATGCCCTATTTTCCCAAAATCTGTCTCTCCAAACTGCAGTAAATCTGATAGTTTTTTTAAGAGAAAAGAATGGACAGGGTTTAGGATAATGGGCACAGTGACCCCAGATGATGTAATTAGAGGTGATCTAATTATTGAGCATGAACAGATTGATTATATGCTTAGTCACAGAATGTATGTAAGAAAATGGTGGGATGGGCGTGATTTTTAGAAAGTCTAAGCTACTGTGCTTGTCAGTCGGGCCTACTTTGGTTAGATCCAGTCTCGATTATCAAGATAACTTTGGACTTGGGGTGGGTTAGTTCTGGGCTGACCTAAGACCCTTCATTAATAAATGGTAGGGGCTGTCTTTAGTGACTACAAGACTAACGTTGAAAAACTGTGTAATTGGGTACAAATGAAGGTTAGTCACAAGGTTTTTACAATCACAGGGGCAGAAGATAAGGTCTGTACAATCATTATCAGAGATTAAGGCAGCTGTATCACAATTCAGAGATTTCAGGTATTTCCCTCTGTCTACTACCTGAAAGCAAAAAGGAATATTTAATGATTCAGTAATCAAAGTCATCTTGGGGTGGATTAATTCTGGGCTGACTAAATCCTGATTTCTTGGTTACAATTCTCTCATTTGATAATTGTCTCTCATTTTTGAGGGATATCTGGGTGACGATTCTTCTAACTGCTTTAAGGCTGAAAAGGGGCATGTTATTTAGGGGCCAAAGGATGAAATCACTTGTTCTTGGAGAGTCCATTATTTCTAAGTTGCAGAGCTTTTCTGGCATTAGAGCAATCTGGAGATTTTAAGTCTCTGAAGAACAGACTTAAGTAAAATTTAATAGAACCTAGGATATCTTTCAGGGTTTCCAGGGATACTGTTGGATGAGGTTTGACCCATAGTGGCAGTTTGCTATATCTGGCTGAAATTTGCATAAGGCTAACCTCCAGAACGATTCCCAACTCTTTGAAATCTCTTAGCCATTGAAACTCTTTTTCCCCATTTGGCCAACTAATTCATGTTGCTAGGGGCCAAGCTCACTTTGGAACTTTTATCTCATGATGCCAGGGCCTGTCTTACACCCTTGGAAATTATGTCCCACGTAGAGGGGAAGGTCAGAGTTTGGCTTAGAGAGAGACCGCATTTGAGCAAAAGCAGAGATTTTCTGGAGATGACTTTTAGGTACTAATCATAAGTAGGTTCAGTTTGCTATTACAGAAATAGGTTTCATAAGGGCAAGCCTCAAAATTGGCCTTGGATTATTAAATTTGGTGCTTTTCTTGCTTAAGACAATGTCAGGAATTCCTCAGGTGGGAAAGATTAAAAGTTCTGTTTTTCCCAGTCCCTCAAGGGACTTTGTAAATACTTTTTCATTTTCTCCCCCAAATACTCTGAAATGCATCATGGTATAAAATTAACTTGTACAGAATATTAAGATTTTATTTTATTCTAGGCTCTCTATCAAATAAAACTGAACTAGGTTGTTTAAATAAACTGACTAGAGAGATTACATTAGCATTGTGCTACAGAGAATTTAAATTTTGGACAAAATAAGCATTTTTCATTTTGTCTCACATGAATGTCAAAGCTTTATAGTACAGACAAGATTTTTTTTACCTTAGTTTTAATCAGATCAATTTCAGTTACATCTTTAATTGGAGTTTGATCTTTTTTTTTTTTAATAATTGCTGTATGCAGCCATGCTGACTTTCAGAGCTGGAGAAAACTAAATCTGAGTCTCAGGTGTCACACAGATACTTAAAGTTCCAGGGAACTACTAGGTGATACAAAGAGCAAAGAATTTCAGAATTTGAAGATAACAGTTAAGGCTTACAATCTAAACTTTAATTTTTATAAGCATTTTCAAAGGAAGCTACTTTCAGAAATAAAAACATTAGACAGTTGTTTTATATTAACACACCAGAGCAAAGGCTTTATTCTGTTTCACTTTTATACATTTACCAGAGTTATGTTAATTAACAGATAAAATACAATTTATGTATTTGTCCTGCCTTTTTAAAAAAGTCTTTCCTTGTTACAGATGGACCTCTGACTATAGCAGACCACATATACTTTTAGAGACATATTAGAGCAAATCTGTGCAGCTGAAAAGTAAATGTGGCTGTGTCTATGATCTATGAAATGTGGCATGTTTTTTTTGCATGTGCAGGCACCAGAAATTGATCCTGGGTGTCAGGCATGGCAGGTGTGGATTCTACCTGCTGAACCACTGTTGCATTGCCCTGATCCATAGCTTTTTTTTTTTTTTTTTTTTTTACTGCTCAAATTAAGGATTTTTAATGAAAATTTGTTACACACACACTCAGACACATCCGAGCTGGGCCATAGCTATATTATCTATCTGGCCATAACAGTGACTTATAGTAAAAAAAAACAACTGACCTGATCCAATCACTTCATTTTACAGAAAAGGGAAATTATTCATGCAGGAAAGGGCTTTGAAGGAAGATAATGGGGTGGGACATTGACCCTCTCTCTTCTTTTCCTGAAAGCATAATTCACACTCACCTCAGTCCTCCAGAACCAAGCACCCTTTTCAGTTTAGTGCAATCCCAGAGCCAGGGTCAAGTCAACCCTCTTGAAAGTAACTGACTCCTTGAAAAAAAAATACTGCCTATATTTACATGAGTTTAAATAAATTAGACTGATATAAGGAAAGTGTAATATACAGTCTAAAAATAATAAAATATTCAATGGTCTTTACTGTAAATTCCATTTAGCCAATTAATCATTGCAGGGTGCTTTCATTGGCTTTTGCTAAACTCTTGTATTGGTAGCCAAAATATGGTTGCAATTAAAGAATGAGTATAGTTTTGGCATGTTTGACTGATATTTTCATTTCCATTTATGAGTATGTTAAATATGAAGCAGCCAAGACATGTCAGAGCTTCACTCATTCATCATGACAGAGTTGGATGAAAGTTTTGAATATTGGAAGAATATCTCCACCTACTTTTCTTTTCCTTCTTTTTTGCTATTCACAATGCAATTGTTATAAATATATTGTTTTAAAATATGTATATTTAACATTTTCTCTAGCACTTCATAGACAATCCACAAAACAATGAATTATGCCCTAACCAGCAGTGTTTACATATTTCTGTGGTGTATCTACTTGTTCTAGTTTGCTAGCTGCCGGAATGCAACACACCAGAGATGGATTGGCTTTTAATAAAAGGGGATTTACTTTGTTAATTCTTCAGAGGAAAGGCAGCTAACTTTCCACTGAGGTTCTTTCTTACATGGAAGGCACAGGATGGTCTCTGCTGGTCTTCTCTCCAGGCCCCTGGATTCCAACAACTTTCCCCGGGGTGACTTCTTTCTGCATCTCCAAAAGCCTGCGCTGAGCTGCAAGTGCTGAGATGAGGAATGCCGCTTAGCTGTGCTATGTTGTGATCTCTCATTTAAGCACCAGCCTAAGTCAAACGTCACTCATTGCAGCAGACACGCCTCCTAGCTGACTGCAGATGTAATTAGCAACAGATGAGGTTCATGTACCATTGGCTTATGTCCACAGCAACAAGACTAGGTATGCTCACCTGGCCAAGTTGGCAACTGAATTTAACTAACACATGTCCACCCCCTGTCAACTTGGCAACTTCAAGCATCACCTTAAACAGGTGCAAAAACTTCTCTTCTTACTGTGGGCCTGTGAATCTCAAAAGAAATTATCTGATGCCAATATGCAAAGGAGGATAAACACCAGATCCATAGGGAGAAACTGGAAGGAAAATCTGCAGGCAAACACCATTGGATTTCAAAGTCTGAAAGTCATTTATCCTTCGGCTGTAGAAAGTGGCAGTCTCACACCTTCCAAGGGCCTCTGCAGTGGCCAGCCTCTTTCCAAATCAACCTTGGGGAACATCGAGGAGACCACCTCTGGGCTCCACTCTCTCCAGGCATCAGGGTCACCCCTGGGCTCTCTGCCATTTCTGGGGCACATGCTCAACCCCTCCACATGGTGGCAGCCAGGTGATCCATAGCTTTTTAAAGACTAACTAAACCATGGCTAACCCATGCCATTGTTTAGCATCATACAGATTAGTATCAGAATATAGCTTGGACAGTGAGAACATTGTCAAATTTTTAGGAATTTTATACAGTCTCTAAATATATGGATAATATTATTTTGCCTATACAAATGTAACCAGCAACAAGATAGAAAATCTCTTTTAACCACCGTAATACTTCCAAACATCTACATAATAGGTTAAGCTATGCTAGCACTTTATTTATACAAGATGAAGAACAAATTATTTGTAAGTTTTTCCCTCAACAGTGACAAGACTTGTTTTCTGACATAAAGAATGATAATACCAACATAAACATTAGCAGGAATCTTATTCTGATACAAAATCTTGTTTTCTAGGCAGAATACTTGGATGATTAAGAAAAACTTTTTAAAAATTTTACATCAAGAGCGGACTAAAAATCCACATTATTTTAACAGGGAGTAAACTAAACTCTAGTTTTGTATGAATATCCAGTTTGATACAAAAGCTTTCTTTTTTGAAATAGATGATAAACAGACATTAAATTTTGACTGTGACAGAGTTTACTTTCATGAACTCCTCTTTTGCAACTCTGTGTTCATTCAGAGCTTATAGTCAACAGTGACTATAACAAACAAAATTCATGTCCTTAAACTTTCTATCATCTTCTATATCAGTTCCACCTATAGTTTTTATTTATCCACACTCCACATAATCAGAAATAAATTTGATAATAAATTCACAAAGTTTTGAACCTGCATGCTTTCTTCCAATAACAATATTCATGAAGGGGAGAAGAGATGGAGATACTACAAAATAATGGAAAAAGAAAGAAATTTATGTTTGAGTTTGGAACACAACTATGCTTTCCATATACTGTGTACTCATAACGCACAAATGATTACTTTACAATTTGCCTAAAATCTCTCAGTTCAATTCAGCATTACCTTCCTTCAAAGGTCAGAAAAGCCCCAAGTTTGAAATATAATCAGCTTTGCAATATTTAAGGGGTCTATATCCAGAAAAACTAAAAGTTTTCACATTATTCCCAAATGCTAAAAATACCAGGAATATGTTAGTTTGCAAAATTAAGTGATGGCTTCTAAAAAACTAGTTCAGAGTTCTATTTATTTAAATGCTGCTTTTAAATTTAAAGATCTTACAAGTGTTATCTCTTCTATGGGATCTTCTTAGGTCATTCTTTATCTATCTGCCTTTTACATTCTTCCAGCATTTTAATTTTTTCGTTGTCTTATTCTATGCCCTAGAATATGTATATTCTAACTAGAATATAACTCTTTGAAGCTAAGATTAGGTTTTATCTATTTATAGCAGCATTTACTAATAAAAATGTACTCATTGATATTAACAAAGCTACTACAAATATACATTTTTTCCACATACTGAGGTAACAAATGGTCAAGTAACCAAAAGCCAAATTCTTTGAAATCCTGGTAATCAAGGTTACAGAAAAATCTATTTATATTTATCGCTAAACACAGAGTGCCAGCAGAACAGAGAATCCCAGTTGCTGAGCCTCTAGATTAAATTCAGTCCAGCAGCCACAAAAGTCTCGGTCACCTGGCTTACCTGCTCTGTTAAGACTCAGAGAGTTGGCATTCGTCCCATCAGAGGGTCACCAAATTGTTACTAGACAAAGCTGGTGGGGCCTTTTGTCCAGCGTATTCAGTAACCAATTCCGGAGACACCGGAGTTTCAAAGAGAGGAAGTTAATTACTGGGTGCTTAGTAGGAGCACAGATGGCCTATCAGCCCAAAATCTGTCTCCTGATTTTCTTTATCTGCATCTTTTCTTTTTCTCTTTGCCAGTCTATCTAAGGGCTTGTCAATTTTATTGATTTTCTCAAAAAAACCAACTTTTGGTTTTGTTGATTCTCACGATTGTTTTATTTTTTTGTTTTGTTCTCAATTTTCATTTATCTCAGTTCTAATCTTTGTTCTTTTTTCTACTTGCTTTGAGATTAGTTTGCTGTACTTTTTCTAGTTTCTTCAGGTGTGCAGTTAGTCTTTGATTTTAGCTCTTTCTTCCTTTTTAATGTAGGCATTTAGGGCTATAAATTTCTCTCTCACCACTGCTTTCAGTGCATCCCATAAGTTTTGATATGCTGTGTTTTTATTTTAATTTTTCTTGAAATATTTACTGGCTTCTTTTGCAATTTCTGTTATTTAATTGCCATATATCTGTGAATTTTCCAGTTCTCCAACTGTTCTAGTTTGCTAGCTGCCAGAATACAATATACTAGGAACAGAATGGCTTTTTAAGAGGGGAATTTAATAAGTTGCTAGTTTACAGTTCTAAGGCCGAGAAAATGTCCCAATTAGAACAAGTCTATGGAAATGTCCACTCAAAGGCATCCATCCAGGGAAAGATACCTTGGTTCAGGAAGGCCGATGAAGTTCAGTGTTTCTCTCTCAAGTGAGAAGGCACATGGCGAACACAGTCAGGGCTTCTCTCTCAGCTGAAAGGGAAATGGTGAGCACGGCGTCATCTGCTATCTTCTTTCCTGGCTTCCTGTTTCATGAAGCTCTCCGGGAGGTGTTTTCCTTCTTCATCTCCAAAGGTCGCTGGCTCGTGGACTCTCTGCTTTGTGGTGCTGCAGCATTCTCTGCTCTCTCCTAATCTCCTTCATTGTCCAAAATGTTTCCTCTTTTATAGGACTCCAGAAACTTCTCCAGACCCACCCAAATGGGTGGAGACATGTTGTCATTTAATCCAGTTTAACAACCACTCTTGATTAAATCACATCATCCAGGGAGATGATCTGATTACTGTTTCAAGCATACAGTATTGAATAGGGATTATTCTACCCTTATGAAATGGGATTTTGATTAAAATATGGCTCCTCTAGGGGACATACATCCATTCAAACCAGCACACCAGCTGTAACTGATTTTCAACTTCATTCCATTATGATCAGAGAAAGCAGTTGGTATAATTTCAGTCTTTTTAAATTTATTGAGACCTGTTTTGTGACCCAACATGTGGTCTATCCTGGAGAGTGACCCATGAACATTTGAAAAAAATGTATATCCTGCTATTTTATGGTACAATGTCTTTTATATGTCTGTTAGGTCTAGTTCATTCATCATATTATTCAATTTCTCTGAATCCGGATTGATTCTCTGCTAGACATTCTGTCTATTGGTGAGAATGGTGTATTGAAGTCTCCAGATATTTTCGTAGAGATATCTATTATTCCCTTCAGTTTTGCCAGTTTTTGTCTGATGTATTTTGGGGCACCCAGGGTTGGGTGAATTAAAATTTATGACTATTACTTCTTTTTGTTGGCGTCCCCCTTTTGTTAATATATAATGTTCTTCTTTGTCTCATAACATTTTTGTACTTAAAATCTATTTTATCTGATATTGATATAGCTTCCCCAACTCTTTTTTGTTTACTGTTTGTGTGGAATATGTTTTTCCAGCCTTTTACTTTCAACCTATTTTTGTCTTTGGGTCTAAGGTGAGTTTTTTGTAAACAGTATGTAAATTGATCATACTTTTTATCCATTCTGTCAATCTTAGTCTTTTGATTGGGGAGTTTAATCCATTAACGTTTAATGTTATTACTGTGAAGGCGGTGTTTACTTCAACTATTTTATCCTTTGGTTTTTATTATTTGACATATAAAATAAGTAACTTAATTACCCTTACTGATAATCTTCATTTCTGTATTTTCCTTCAAGCCTCTCTCCTGTTTTTTTCTTTTCTGTCTTCAGAACTCCCTTTAGTATCTCTTATAAGGCAAGTCTCTTGTTAATGGACTCTCTCAGCTTCTTTCTGTTTATCAGTGAAAATCAGTGAATATTTTAAGCTCTCCCGAATTTTTTTTCAAAGGAAAATTTTGGTTTATTGTAGGACATTGTTGCACACATACCTCAAACAGGCCAAAAAAAAAAAAAAAATAACAACTTCATAGACAAAAAAAGAAAAGAAAAGAAAAAGAAACCTTTTGTCTTTGGCTTTTTAAACCATCTTGTACAAACCAGCTACTTATAGTACAACTAAGTATATACATAAAAGAAGTTACTTGAATGTTCGGAATAAGACTGTATATTTTTGTTGTTTTTGCTTTTTTTTTTAACAAGTTTTTTTCTCCCTGAGATTATAATGAACATGGTCACACCACAAGTAGAGTCCAGAAGTAGGATAGAGAAAGTTGCGAAGTCTTACTTGGCCATCCAAGATCATTAAAAATGGTTGACCCCTAACAATGTGTACAAAAATATGAAATGTAAATTAAAAATACAACAAATTTTCCTTTTAAAAGTACTTTTAAGAAAAGAATCATGGCCTTGGAAGTTTTGGCTCTTTTTTCCTCCCTGTTGCAAATTCATGTTGTGGTTTTCATTGGGTGGTGGAGAGCATGTGTCACCTGCAGGTGGTGCTGCCCACCCTGAGTGTGCAGATGGGTCTTTCTACTCAAAGGTACCATGTTTAGAGCCTGAGAGGGAAAGTGGAAGGTGAAACGGTCATGGTGACCTTTATTTTTTTAAACTTAATGTTTTCCACTTTTGCTGTCTCGTCATCCTCATCAGTCTTCTGTTTCTTGGTGTCCACATCATCATCCTCGTCTTCAGCTGCTTGTTTGCCTGCGTCAGCCTCCTCATCTTCATCTTCATCCTCTTTCTCACCATTTCCTACCTCCTTCCCCTCCTCTTCCTCCTCACCTTCTCTTTCTTCATCTGTCTCCTTGCCAGCCTCCTGTTCTCCACTTTCCTCATTAGCAGGTGCGTTATTTCCCTTCTCCACCTCCTCCACAACCTCTTCTTCTCCTTTAAGTCTCTGGTGGTGATTTTGGAGCTGGTATCCAAAATCTAACCTGGCCTCATCTAACATGGTGGGGCTCGCGGTGAGCCTAGGCGGTGGATTAAAAGGAAACCGAAAGTTGGGGAATCCTGGTGATAAAGCTGCCAGTGTTCGTGGTGGTGGTGCATGGCGGAGGTGGCTGCCGCGAGCGGGTAACCAGATCTGGAAATGATGCAGTGGGGCTCGCCCTCATTTTTGAATGATGGTTTTGCTGTATAAAGAATTCTTGGCTGGCAGTCCTTCTTTTTCAGTATCTTAAATATATCATACCACTGCCTTCTCACCTCCATGGTTTCTGATGAGAAATCTGAACTTTTAGTCTTATTGAGCGCCCTTGAATTTTGATGGATTGCTTTTCTCTTGCTGCTCTCAGAATTCTCTTTATTGTTGGCAGTAGACAATCTGACTGGTCTGTGTCTTGTAATAGGTCTATTTGGATTTATTCTGTTTGGAGTATGTTCTGTTTCTTGGACATGTATATTTATGTCCTTCATAATAGTTGGGAAATTTTTGGTGATTATTTCTTCAGTATCCTTTTTTGGTCCTTTTCCTTTCACTTCTTCTTTTGCCCCATGATGTGTACATTTATTTGCTTCCTGTTATCATTCAGTTCCCTAAGACCCAGCTCAGATTTTTCCATTTCTTTACTCTATGTGTTCTTCAGTCTGTAATATTTTGGATGTCCTGTCTTCTTGTGTGCTGATCCTTTCTTCTGCCTGTTCCTCTTGTGTATTTTTAATCTCATCTATTGTGTCTTTCATTCCCATAAGTTCTGTCATTTTTCTCTGCATGCTTTCAAATTCTTCTTTATTCTCCCCCAGTATCATCTTAATATCCTTTATCTCTTTAGACCTAGTTTCCTTCACCTCCTTACATTGCTTGAACATCTTTGATTAGTTTTTCTAAGTTCTGTATCTCCTCTGACTTTAATCTGTTCCTTTGACTGAGCCTTATCTTCTTGTTTCTTTGTATGGCTTGTAATTGTTTGCTAATATCCAGGCGTCTGATTGTTTTGATGAGATTATTCTGAATGAAGGTTTCTTTCTTGTCTAGGATTTTGTTCTTGATTAGGTTTGTGTTAAGGCTTTTCTTTGATACTTGGTTTGTTATGAGTATTTCCTGGCCAAAACAGGGTCAGAGACCCATGCAGTTCCAAAGGACCTTGGGGAGAGGGTCAGGAAAGAGACCAAAAAGAAGGCTGCATTTTCCTGGCCTGCCCAGCAGATGGTGATCTTCGCTAAGAAGACTTTTTTGACCACTCCTTGAAGGTACGCTTTCCTGACCAGTCCAGCACATGGTGCAGTTTGACAGCATATTCCCAGCTGTTCTGAGAAGACAGAGTGTTTTTAGCTCTCTACCAGCTCTGCCTCTGTGTAGGTGGAAACAATGGCACAGTGGCACCTACCCAGGAAAGACTAAGCAGCAGGACTCAGCATTCTAAATTCACTGACCAGTAGTGGGGCAGTGGTGGACAGCTGGGTCAGTAGTGGGCCTTTTCCCTCTCTGTACTTGGGAAAGAGGGCTTCCACAGCCCTCCAAGCAGGACCAGGTCGACCAGAAGCTGCTTGCCTCAAGGGCGTGGGGTGGGCGCCAGGAGCCGCAGGCAAGGGAGTTACTCAGTGTGTCCTGCTTTTCCCTGGATGCTGCACAGTACCCCCTAGTCTCCGGAGCCACAGAACAGTTGTTTTGGACAGATTCTGCCTGCCCACTAGCTGCTTTTGGAAGAGGAGTGAAGCCCTGCAGCTTTTCACTCTTCTCAGAATTTTCTTCTGGATATTGTAAGTTGTCTTTTAAAAAATATTTATCTTTTATTTAAACTATCTTCATCATGTTTTGCTGTTTCTTACTACCGGAAGACATTATTAGTTATGTCTCTTTTTTTTCTAACTGCTTTTATGCGAGCAGAAAATTCACATCTCACCAAGTTTCCTCTGACTCGGGAGAGGACCTTCCCGGTCTCCTTGAGCTGACAGGTTGTACAAGAGAAAGAGAAATTTTCACCTTCTGTCCATTTCTATCTGTCCCTCCTTCAACAGTGGTAGATTTCTTCTTTCAGCTGGCCATTTCATTCCGACCACTGTGGGGCACAGGAGAGTGAGTTGGGACTGCAGAGACTAACCTGGTTTTGGTTCCGTGGACCTAAGACCCGTATTTGAAATTTGAAAGAAAAGGAAATCCTAACTAGATATGAACATAGAGCCCCGCGCTCGCCCCGCCTTCTTAGACAGTTGGCCTCAAACGCAGATCCCCCTAGAACGTTGTCTTTGGTTCTTCTTTGGGAATTGCTGAAGAAAGGGAGCAGCTGTGACTGTGGTGTCTCTGTGGGTGAGCTCCAGTGCGCGAGGATGCACTGGAGAGAAAACAGACCAAAGCAGGTGACTAATGACTGCCGCCCCGGGTAGACTGAGACGTAGGGGTTTGCATAAGTTCCCCGAAATAGCAGGAAGTGGGCTTCACATAGAGACCATGAGAGCAACTCTCAAATGCGTCAGTGTTTCCTAACCTTTTGAGCATGAGAGTTCCTTTTATAGTCAAGAAAACTTGTACCACCAGTTTAGTAGTTGTATGTTTGGAACCTTCGATTGGAGACATCTGTCAGGAATGATAATACTTACTTGGTGGCAGACATTTGTCCAAGTGTATTAAGTTCCCTGATCAACACAAATACCTAAGAGGTAGTTGCTGTTAGTATTCTCTTTTTAGAGATGAGGTACCTGAGGCACGGAGAGGTTAGGTACTTTTTCCAAGGTCACTCATTGATAATTGGTGGAGGCAAGATTCAAACTCAGGTAGGCTAGGTTCAAAGTCCACACTCTTAAGCAGCTTTAGATGTCCCTCTGCAGAAAATGAATAACAGCTATGATCTCTTTGTACAATAGAATACTGTACATTAGTGAAAATGGAAACAAAAAACAGAATTTGCAGCAAACCTGGCAAAGTATTACGTGTTGACTAAACTGAGTGGTAGGTACACAAGTGTGTGATTTATTTCTTTGTGTATATCATATACATGAAATATTTGATAATAAAAAGTATAAAACCTAGTATAAGTTGATAATTTTTTAAAAAGCATTTGCCTTTTATTAATTGTAACATCTTGCTATATCTTATGTATAGCTCATAGCATGCCACAGCAGTTTTCCCCTGTACCATGGGGAAACGTGCGAGACACGTTGTTTTTTAGCTTTCCGTCTGTGCTTGGTGCATAGTTTCTGGCCACCTGCAGTCATTCGGGTCTCCTCCAAGGGTCTTGCCCACAGTAGAACCGCAGGCACATGAGGGTCAGGCGTCCCTGGATTTATGGGTGGGAGCATGGTGAATTTTCCATTTCTCCTGGACAGTGTTTTGGGGAGGGGTGACGTGGACATGGAGCTTTTCAGATGTGGGTACTGTTGGGTGGGGGGATTCATAAAAGCAGAATGCAACAGAGAGAAATTTTGAAATCAAGTGCAAGTTTAGCAGCATAGTGCTTCTCCTTAGTTATCACAGACACTGTATCCAGTGGAAGAAGAGGTAACTTGAATTACGCTGAAGGCACGGGGAACTCTATGGGACCCACAAATAGAAGTACCCACGAATAGCCTGCTGCCAGAAGCGGTCAACGTGACGTTCATAAAAAGTGATTGTAAAACAGCAGCTTGAGTTGATAGGAGGAAAAATAGTCAGGAAGGAGTTCAAAGGGTGGGAACAGAATCAGTTCCACTTTAACAGACGATAATTTATTAAGGAAGTGGGGCAGAGTTCAGCAGTTGCTTCTAAAGTGTTTCTGCTTCCTTTGAAATAAGTACGTCATATTCGGGTCTTTGGGCCCTCCTGCGTCATTTTATAGCGTGGTATGAAGGGTTTGGGATTTACTGTAAGGGCACTCGGCTTGCTCACAGGTGGGGGGAGAGATGACCTTGACCCATTTTAGGAGAGATTAGCAGAGCTGGGAAGCAAACACTGGCTCTCTCATTTTCCCACTGAAATTTGGAGGGGGACAGCTATCCACTTCATATAATGTCAACCCTGAACTAAATCTTTAAAACATAATTGGAGAAGCTGATCTCCTGAATTAAACCCTCAGGAAAAGCCACTTAATTTTCCTGCCATGGGTTCTGGTTGGACTTTTAAAAGTAGAAAGGGCACCACGACCAAAAGAAGTTTGCTGTTGGGGAAAAAAATGTTTTATTTTTCCAAGATGATGTCCTGCCTCCTCCACTCTGTCCCTTGTGCTGTTCTCCGGATGTCGGCACCTTCCTACCTGCCCACAAACATGTTTGAGTCTTCCCGTCTTTGAAACAAGGCCCTAGCACCGTTGAATAAATCTCTGTCTTTCATTTCCCAGCCACACCTTTTCAGAGTAGTTTGTACGGTAGAGTTGGCGCACCCTCCCACTTCCTCCTGCCTCTCCCCAGCCCCAATCCAAGGATCTCACCCAGGCTGCCAGAGACTCCTTTTTGCCAAACCCAAAGGCCAGCTTTCAGAGTCTGTCCTGTTTAACCTCTGGTCAGTATTAGCCCCTGCCCTGCACAGCTGTGCCCTCCCCTGGCTTTTCTCCCCTGGCAGTTTTCAGGCCTTGGCTACCCTGTGCTGCTCCTTCTCCTCCTCTCTACAGGTTTTTTTTTTAAACTTTTTTTTATCGTGTAGTATAACATGTATACAAAGCAAAGAAATAAAAAGCAATAGTTTTCAAAGCACTCTTCAAAAAGTGATTACAGGATAGATTGATCCCAGAGTTCGTTATGGGCTACCATACAATCCTCTCATATTTTTCCTTCTAGCTGCTCCAGAATATAGGAGGTTAGAGGCCTCAAATACTTTTTTATCATCACAATCAACTTTTTTTCTTTTTTTGTGAACAATAACATATATACAAAAAAGCTGTACAGTTCAAAGCACAGCACCATGATTAGTTGTAGAACGTATTTTGAGAGTTTGACATGGATTATAATTTTACAGTTTTAGGTTCATACTTCTAGCTGATCTAAAATACTGGAGACTAAAAGATATCAATTTAATGATTCAGCATTCATATTCATTTGTTAAGTTCTGACTTCTATGTATAATGCCACCATCACCTTTGATCTTTCCATACCTCTTTTTGGGGTGGTTTGGGCTATGACAATTTTAAATTTTTGATATTGAAAGGGTCTATCACTAATATGGGGTAGGGAGATGGAACTATCTGATGTCCTGGAGAGGCTGGGCTAGGTTTCAGGACTTATCTGGTCCAGGGACCCATCTGGAGGTTGTAGGTTTCTGGAAAGTTACTCTAGTGCCTGGAACCCTTGTGGAATCTTATATATTACCCTAGGTGTTCTTGAAGATTGGCTGGAATGGTCCTGGTTGGGGGTTGGCAGGTTATGATAGGTAGCAAGGTCTACTGAAGCTTACATAAGAGCAACCTCTAGAGTAGCCTTTCTACTCTATTTGAACTCTTTCTGCCACTGATACTTTATTAATTACACTTCTTTTCCCTCTTTTGGTCAGAATGTAATTGTTAATCTCACGGTGCCAGGTCTGGGTTCATCTCTGGGAGTCATCTCCCACATCACCAGGGAGACTTTCGCCCCTGAATGTCATGTCCCCCATAGGGGGAGGGCAATTATTTCACTTGCAGAGTTGGGCTTAGAGAAACCTAGGCCACATCTGAGCAACAAAAGAGGTCCTCCAGAAGTAACTCTTAGACATGCCTGTAGGTAGTTTAAGCTTCTCCACTACCTACATAAGCTTCACAAGAGTAAGCCTCATTGAGGGCGTGGCCTATTGATCTGGGTGTCCCTAAGGTTTGACACAGTATCAGGGGATTCCCTGATGGTAAGGTTTAACAGTTACATAGTCTTTCTCCCCTCCTTCAGGGGACTGTGCCAATACTTTTTGATTATCTGCTTAATATACTCTAGGATGTTTCCAGGCATTACAATAATCTATACAGTACTAAAGAACCTCTGTTTTATTCTATGCTTCCTGTGTTTCAGTTGTTCAAATGAGTTATACAGATAGGTTGAATTAGATCATGCACTACAGAAAATTTCAGTTCTAGATCAAATAAACCTTTGGTCTCAAAGAGTATGTGTGGTTCTAAAACATAAACACTGTCTTCCTTACCCCTATGTTCTGAATTACTTTAACCCCAACCTGTTCGTTTTTGTTCTTACTCTAAATATCAGATTATATATATAAAACAGCCTCTCAAAATCCAGAAATAATAATCACCACTTCAGACTTAATGTGTCTGTTCTAAAAACTTACAATCTATGCGCCTGTTTTCTTATAAGCATTTTCTAAAGGTGACCACACCATTGTTGCTTTTTTGTTCCTGGTTTATTTTGTCTCACCAAATGTCCCACGTGTTCATCCACATCTTTGCCTGCCTCATGACACTGTTCCTTTTTGTAGCAGAACAACCTTTGTTCATAAGTATACACCATTGTTTGCCAATCTATTTCTCCATCAGTTCATCCTTCAGCCACTTGCATTCATAGGGCATCATGTATAGAGCCCAAAGTCCACAGTCTATCAACATTCTCAATTTTAGATAATTTCATTGTTCCCAAGAGTCAGAAAACCAATAAACACACCCTCACCAAATAGGAAATCTAAACCTCTTAACTCTTGTCCCTCATCCCATTATTTACCTCTGCTGTTGCTGTGGTAGTGCTGATGGTTCCCTTTTGAACATAGCTCATAGCATGCAATAAGAGTTTTCCCCCTGTATCCTGTACTTAAACACTCTTTATACAAGAATCATATTTTTGAAGTAATTCTTACGAGAACTCATTCATATTTCTATTGTGTGTGAGTGGGGCACTTACATACAACCCCTTTCAATCCTGTTTATTTTCAGTATGGTAATATTACTTCTAGACCTACTAGAGAATCACCTCCACTCCTGTCTGTTTCCTTACATTGGAGTTCAACCTCATTAGCTAACGGTTCACCCTTCTCTAGCTTCTGTGTATCTCTAAGTCCCCTATATTCTGTGGTATTAGCCTCTGAATATACCTTTATGCTGGTTATAAAAGTGAAATCATACAGTATCTGTCCTTTTGTTTCTGGCTAATTGCTCAGCATTATGTCCTCAAGGCTCATCCAGTCTTGTCATGTGCTTCAGGATGTCATTTTGTCATATGCTGTATAATATTCCATTGTATGTACATGCCACATTTTGTTAATCCACTCCTCTGTTGATGGGCATTTGGATTGTTTCCCTCTTTTGGCAATTGTGAATAATGGTGCTGTGAACATTGGTGTGCAAATGTCTGTTTGTGTCACTTCTTACTCCCATGTGAATTTTAGTATCTGGTTATTAATATCTGCAAAATAGCTAGCTCAGATTTTGATAGGGATTACATTAGATTCTATAGATCAATTTGGGGTTTATTGCCTACTTGGCAATATTAAGTGCTCCAATCCGTGAGCATGGTTGTCTTTCCATTTATTCAGGTCTTCTTTAATTTCTTTCAACAGTGTTTTTGCCATTAATTTTCAGAATAAAGGTTTTGCATTTGTTTGGTTAAATGTATTCTTAAGTGTTTTATTTTTTGATGCCCCTGTTAATGGAATTGTTTTCTAAATTTCAGCTTCATTTTTTTCATTGCCATTATATAGAAATAGCATTTTTTTTTTTTTTTTTTTTTTTTGGCATGGGCAGGCACTGGGAGTTGAACCCAGGTCTCTGGCATGGCAGGCAAGAACTCTGCTTATGCACCACCATTGCCTGCCCAGCATTGATTTTTGTATGTCTGCCTTGTATCCTGTAACTGACTTTGCTGAACTTCTTTGTAAGTTTATAGATTTTTAGTGAGTTTCTTAGAGTATTCTATATACAGGATCATACCATCTGCAAATAGAGATAGTTTTACTTCTTTCTTTCCAGTCTGGATTTCTTTTATTTTTTTTCTTGCCAAATTGCCCTGGCTAGAACTCCCAGTACAGTATTTGAATAGAAGTGGCGAGAGCAGACATCTGTGTCTTGTTCCTTAGCATCCTGTCTTCCACCATAGAATATTAGTTGTCATGTTAACTGTAGTTTTTTTCCTCCTTTCCTCTTTAGTAACACCACAATGACTCATCTTAGCCTGTCTCTCTTCTTGTTCCTTACCCTCATGGATGACTGATTAGCAGGTAAAATACCACACAACTAAAAGAGTTCATTTCCGTCAAACTGCCTCTTGGTGCCTAGGGGTTCTCAGTATCCCCAGTGAGCCCCAGAACTATCAAACTCCTGTTTCTACCTGTGCTTTGAGACTGTCACTCAAAAGAGTAGGGAAACAATGAAAGGACAAACAAACAGCCTGTTTTCTCTGTCCCTGCTTCTGTGTTCCCATTTATTTATGTTGCCTATTTTATTTGGTTTGGGCAAGACTCCATGAGGAAGATTCCATCAGGAGTAGTAAACTCCTGCACTTAACAGTCCCTTTCTCTACTCTTTTCCTCATAACAACCAATCTACGCCCAGGTACTCTAGTTTTAAGTCCAGAGCCTTTAAAAGTATTCCTTTGTTTCCTCTGCCCACACCTAGTCTAGCCCTTTGCTTCTGGTCCCTGACCCCTCCCTTTTTGAAGCACATATCTAATTTTCCAAACTCATTAACTCTCTATTCAAATACCTTCCCTGCCTGGTTCTCTTACCAAGAGAAGTGCACAACCCTTCACCAGGCCTCTGGCTGCCCACCTGCAGCTGAAATTACATTCCTGACCTTGTCCTTCTGCTCCCCACCACTCGTACCCAGACCCCCTCACAAAAAACGCAGTTAAGTACCATCTCAGACCTCTACCCTCTGCACACTGGGTGGGACTTACTTGTTGGTACATCTACCCCTGCCTGTTAGTTCCTTCCAATCAGGGGCCAGCTTTTTATTTTTCATAATTCTTGAGTCCACCCAGTGTTTGGAGCAACTCAGGGTCCATTGTTGTTGAACTGACTTGAACAGCAACCAACCTGAATGTCAGGGAATATTTGCAGTTTTATTTCGCCTCATTTGCTCTTTAGCCACTTGCTCCTCCATGATTTTTTGTAGCTCTAGTTTTTCACTGAGCAGAGAGTATCCACT
Source organism: Tamandua tetradactyla (assembly GCF_023851605.1). NCBI lineage: Eukaryota > Metazoa > Chordata > Mammalia > Pilosa > Myrmecophagidae > Tamandua > Tamandua tetradactyla. The sequence continues at coordinate 6,657,971 of NC_135333.1, forward strand.
GCTGGCAATCGCACTATGATATATATAATATATATAATAGCACTATGAGATATATATATATATATATATATATTATTAGAGGAACCTTGGATTTACAGAAAAGTCATGCATAAAATATAGGATTCCCATATACTGCTCCATTATTAACACATTGCATTGGTGTGGTACATTTGTTACAATTGGTGAAGGTACGTTTTTATAATTGTACTGTTAATTATAGATCATGGTTTAACATAGGATTCTCTGGTTGTGTAGTACAGTTCCATGGATTTATTTTAAACATTGTATTCTTTTTTACTGTTTTTCTTTCACAACTTTACATTTCCCCTTTTAACCACATTCAAATATATAATTCAGTGTTGTTTGTTATGTTCACAGTGTTGTGCTACCATCACTACCATCCGTTACTAAAACTTTCCCATCATCCCAAATAGACGCCCTGTACATTTTAAGCCTTAGCTCCCGTTTCCCTACTGTGATGGTTTGGTTTTGGTGTCAGCTTGACCAAGTGATGATGCCCAGTTGTCTGGTCAGGCAAGCACTGGCCTGACCTTTGCTGCAAGGATATTTCATGTCTGATTGATAAACCCGAAGTCTGGTGTGTTAAATCATTAGTGAGTTGATTGCATCTGTGACTTATTACATCTGCTAGCAAGTAAGGTGTGTCTCCCACAGTGAGAAATCCAATCAACTGAAGGCTTTTAAGGAAGAAGAGAGACTCTTTCACTGCTTCTTCAGCAAGTGAGCCTCTCCTGTGGAGTATGTCCAGCCTACCCTCAGAGTCAGCAGCTTCACAGCCTGCTCTATGGATTTTGGACTCTTCCATTTCCATGGTTGTGTGAGATGCCTTTATAAATCTCATATTTACAGATCTGTCCTGTTGGTTCTGTTTCTCTAGAGAACCCTGACACACTTCACCTCATCCCCTAGTAACCTAGAGTCTAGATTCTAGATTCTGACCCTGTGAATTTGCTTATTCTAATTACTTCATATCATTGAGATCACACAACATTTGTTCTTTTGTGTCTGGCTTATTTCACTCAATTTTGAGTCTTCAAAGTTCATCCATTTTGTTGCATTTATCAGGATTTCATTCCTTTTTATGGCTGAATAATAGTCCATTTAATGTATGCAACACATTTTTTTAATTCATCGGTTGCTGAACATTTACATTCCTTCCATCTTTTGGCAGTTGTGAATAATGCCAAAGTGTTCACATGATGTTCATGCCACTATGAACATCAGTGTGCATGTATGTTTTCAAGTCCCTGTTTTCAGTTCTTTTGGGTTTAAACCAAGAAATGGGATTGCAAGTCATATGGTTATTCTGTTTAACTGTCTGTGGAACTGCCAAACTGTCTTCCATAGTGGCTACATCATTTTACATTTGCAACAGCAATGAATGAATGAGTGTTTCTGTTTCTCCTTATCCTCTTCGACACTTGTATTTTTCCATTTTTTAATGGCAGCCATTCTAGTGGGTCTGAAAAGGTATGTCATTGTGGTTTTGATTTGCTTTTCACTAATGGCTGATGATGCACAATATATTTTCATATACTTTTTATCTTCTTTGGAGAAATGTCTATTCAAGTCTTTTGCCCATTTTGTAATTGGATTGTTTGTCTTTCTGTTGTAGAGTTGAAGGATTTCTTTATATATTCTGGATAGTAAACTCTTATCAGATATGTTGTTTCCAAATATTTTCTCTCATGGTGTAGAATGTCATTTTACTTTCAAGATAAACTCCTTTGAGGCACAAAAGTTTTTAATTTTGATGAGGTCCCATTTATCTGTTATTTCTTTTGATCCTTATGGTGTAAAGTCTAAGAAACCATTGCTTAACACAAGGTCCTCAAGATACTTCATGTATTTTTGCTAGGAGTTAATACTTCCGGTTGTTAAATTTAGGTTTTTGTTCAATTTTGAATTGATTTTTGTATATGGTGTGAGGTTAGGGTCCATTTTCATTCTTTTGCAAATGGAGATCCAGTTTTTCCAGCAGCATTTGTTGAAGAGACTGTTCTTTCCCAATTGAGTGGTCTTATACCCTTGAGAAAAACCAACTGGCCGGGAATGTGAGGGTTGATTACTGAACTCTTGATCCCATTGAACTATATGTTTGTCCTTGTGCAGTTTTGATGACTGTGGCATTGTAATAAGTTTTGTGATTGGAAAGTGTGAGTCCTCCAACTTCATTCTTACTTAGGATGGCTTTGGCTCTACAAGGCTCCTTACCTTTCCAAAATTTGATGACTGGTTTTTCTATTCCATTAACTGCAATTGCATGGAATCTGTATATCACTTTAGATGGAATGGACATCTTAACAATATTTAGTCTTCCAAACCATGAATATAGAATGTCCTTCCATTTATTTAGGTCTTATTTTAGGAATGTTTTGTACTTTTTTGTGCATAAGTTCCTTTACCTCCTGCAGTAGATTTATTCCTAGATATTTGATTATTTTAGTTACTACTGTAAATGGATTTTTTTTCTTGATTTCTTCTTCCAGTTCATTAATAAAGTAGAGAAACAATGCTGGTTTTTTTTGTGGTGGGGTGGGGTGTTGATATTTTACCCCACCACTTCATTGAACTCTAGGAACTTTGTTGTGGATTTTACAGGATTTTTTATATATAGGATTGTGTCATCTGCAAAAAGGGAGGGTTTTTATGTTTCCTTTTCAAGTTTGGCTGCCTTTTCTTTCTTTTTCTTCCCTAATTGATCTGGCTAGAACTTCCTGTACAGTGGTGAGTAACAGTGGCGACAGTGGTTATTCTTGTAATGTTTCTGATCTTAGAGGGAAAGCTTTTATTCTTTCATCATTAAATATGTTAGTTTTGGGTTTTCATAAAGGCCTTTTATCATATTGAGGAAGTTTCCTTTTGTTCCTAGTTTTCTGAGTGTTTTTATTAAGTAAGGATGTTGGATTTTGTTAAGTGTCCTTTCTCCATCAGTAGAGATGATCATGTGTATTTTTTTCCCTTCATTCTGTTAATGATGTATTCCATTAATTGATAGTACCCTTGTGTTCTAGTTTGCTAGCTGCCGGAATGTGATATACCAGAAATGGAACAGCTTTTTAAAAGGGGAATTTGTTAAGTTGCAAGTTTACAGTTCTAAAGCTATGGAAATGTCTCAGTTAAAGCAAGTCTATAAAAATGTCCAAATTAAGGCACCAACAAGAAGTTACCTTTACTCAGGTAAGGCTGATGAAGTTCAGGATTTCTCTGACAGCTGGAAAGGCACATGGCAAACATGACAACGTCTGCTCGCTTTCTGCGTAGGCTTCTCATTACATGACCTTCTTCATCTCCTTCTTCATCTCCAAAGGTCCCTGGCTGCGTGGGCTGTAATGGTTCTCATGACTCTGCTCATCATTCTCTGGGGCTGTCTCCAAACATGACCCACCTGGGATGGGTGGAGTCACGGCTCCATGGGATAATCTAATCAAGTTTCCAGTATGCAGTGCTGAATAGGGATCAAAAGAAGGGCTCCCTCTGTGAGATTGGATTAGGATTAAGCCATGTCTTTTCTGGGGAGCATAATCCTTTCAAGACAGCACACTTTGCATAGCTGGGATGAATCCCACTTGATCATGGTATGTAATTCTTCTATTATATTGTTGTATTCAGTTTGCTACAACAAACTGTATTTTTTGTGTGTGTGAGGATTTTTGCATCTGTAGTCACAAGAGATACTGGTTTGTAGTTTTTTTCCTTGTATAACTTTATCTGGCTTTGGTATGAGGGTGATGTTGCCTTATGAAGTGAAATTAGGGAGAATTTCTTCCTTTCCAGTTTTTTAGAAGAGCTTGAGTAAGCTTAGTGTTATTCTTCAGGAGCTACCAAAACCAAGCACAACGAAGCAACAAACACCGTTCATTGTCTTTGCAAATAGGCTTTGCATTTATGGTGTTCTCCGTCAGAGTTCAGTCCTCCTATCAGGAAGGTTAGCCCAAGGTGAATACCAAGTGCAGGGTTTTCCCTGCCTTTTCTGACCTTATCTTGTTCTGGCCCTGAGCTGGCTAGTGGCTGTAGGAGTTCCTCTGTTCACAGGGGTTTGAATGACCCCTCTCCTTCCCAGGGAGCAGACCTTCTCCCTTTCTAGGGTGTTCCGGATGCAGGTCTAGAGCAGATAAGCTGTGGCCCTGGGTCATCTACCTCACTTTATTTCTTACAGTTGAGGCAGAAGCTGCTTTTACCTGGAGGATAAACTCTGGAAGGTGGTGTTCACTGAGAACACAGGTCAGCCTTTCCTAGTTGGAACAAGGCCGAGAACCCACAAAATGAGCCCCAACCACATCCACATCTCTTCAGCAAATGCAGCCTTTCAGCTGCCCTCCACAGCCCTGAGGAAGCTCAGCATCTTAAGTCTTTTTGTCTGGGATGGGTTGGAACAACGCCTGCTGTCATAGCCAGACCCCAGCTATCTAGTCACTGATCAGAAGCAGTGATCAGTCCTTGGCCTCTGCCCCCACCCTTGAACTTTCTGGCACCAGCAAGCTAATCTCCTGGTCGGATCCCACTGCTGCCTGCTGTGAGGGTGGCTGGTGGGTGATGGGCGCTGGTAACAGCTTTGCAGAGCCTGCAATTTACTGGTTGTTACTGTAATTTGCTAGCCTCTTCCTCTCAGTCTTTCCTGGATGCTGTACAGTGTTTTACTGGACTCTGGGGTTTCAAAATAGTTGATTCAGACAGTTTCTGCCTCTTTAATAGTTGTTCTGTTGGAGAGACTAATTCTTGGAGTCCTCGACTCCACCATCTTCCTATCACTATAAAATAGTGAAGATTATTAGTCTTTGCCTCCCTCCTCCGGAACTGGGGTATCCTGGAAGCATTCGCCTCCTCCCATTCAATTCCTGCTGAGGTCAGCTGGATAAGAGATCCCAGCACCACAGGCCAGAGAGCAGAAGTTCGCCCAGCAGGTTTCACTAAAACTCGGAGGACTCATCAGTCTTTAATGAGGTCTCTTGGACAGGAGTGGGGGTGAAGTGTGTGGGAGAGTTTATTTATTTATTTTTGAAACTTGATCCAGACGTTTATGCCCTTTAATTTATGGGGGCAAAAGTTGTACTGAAATAAAAAAAAAAGTACATGTATTTTTATATTGCAGTTTAAAACATCAGGAATTGAAAGATAACTTTACAGTTTGACTTTAAGGATTATGGCCAATTTTCTAAGCAAGGCGTGAATAGGCCCAGCTATTTCAAGACATCTAATTGCCACAAATTTTATAAAGAGTAGATAAAGCTTTTAAAAATATAGTAAAGGCTTTTATTTTTATGTTATCACCTTTTCTTTTTGCTTAGAGAGGTACAAAGTGACTTATTTTCAGTTTGTACCTTTATGGGTGATTGCTTTTTTTTTTTTTTTTTGACCAGGCAGGGAGGTATGGTGAAATGATTTTGTGTTTTGTGAGTTACTATATGGGTTTGTGAGCCATTCTGTGGTGTTGAATAATCAAGTTCTCTTTTAGGGCTAGAATGAGAACCCCCAAGACCCTCTCATTCTCAGTACATTGCGTGCTCTATGTATTGTGGTAAGGCTGAATGTAATTTTAATCTTATTTCTTATGCATATTTATTATTATTAGTAGTAGTAGTTATTAAGGCTGCACTGAACATTCCACCCGTGCTCATTTCCATAGGGCAGTGTTTCCCAAACTATGCCCCTGGAACACTCATTAGGAAGACTTCAGTGGTTCAATATGTTTGGAAAATTGTATACTGTATGCTTCTCTTGAAAATCTACAACCTGTATTAACCTTTAAAAGGCTTTGGAAATTCTTGCAGGGAAGAAACTGTTTAACCTAGCAATTTCTAAATTTAATGAATCACATGACACTTATTTCCAGTAACATTTATTATTCATATCCAGTTTTGTTGGAGCACATTGTGAAGCTCTGCCTTAGAATAAATTTTTACAAGTGGAATTATTGAGTCCAGGCATAGGAATGTTTATAAGGCTTGGATATGTCTTGGACCAATGATGGCCAGTGCTGGGGGAAACGTGGTTCTGGCGTCCAGACTGGCCCTTTAGGCTGTCCTGACGTATCACACTCCGTTTGATCCCCCACCCATTCAGCAGACACGTCGGCAGACTAAATTGCAGGAGCATAGTATTCTGGGGTCCAGGACATTGGGGACTAGAGAAATATTCTCATGTTTTATTTGTATGAGGAGGATGGGAGTGTAGCATGAGGGTGAGGCTACACGTTCAATGGGAAACGTGGCAAAACAATAAAACAAAGTTTCTGTTTTCCTTAACAAGGTCAAAACTTTTTTAAACTTTTTTTTTTTAATTGTGAAATACAACATATATCAAAGAAAAGAAAGAAAAAGCAATAATTTTCAGAGTACATTTCAACAAGTAGTTACAGAATAAATTTCAGAGTTTGCCATGGGCTACCGTTCCACTATTTCAGATTTTTCCATCTAGCTGCTCCAAAACACTGGAGGCTAGAAGAAATATCAATATTCAGAAGTCATACTCATTTGTTAAATTCTGTTTTCTTTGTTATGCCTCCTACTTTGATCCTTCTCCCAATCTATGGGAATTTTTAGGCAATGCCTGTTCTGACGATTTCATGTTAAGAACAGGTGTCAACACTAAAGGATAAGGGGGATATAATTAATTGATAATCCTGGAGAAGCTGGTACCTCTAGGTTTCAGGATTCATCTTGCCTAGGATCCCTTTGGAAATGATAGGCTGCAGGAAAGCATACATAGTGAATGAAATGTTTATCAAGTCTTACTTCCAATCCTATGTGTTTTTGAGCGATAACAGGAGTAATGTTGGTTGGGTTTAGCAAACATGGCAATTGGCCGTATCTAACTGAAGCTTGCATAAGAGTTGCCTTCAGAAAAGCCTCTTGACTCTATTTGATCTCTCTTAGCCAGTGATGCTTTATCTTATGAAATTTCTTTTCCTCCTTTTGGTTAGGGAGGATTTGTCAACCCCACAGCACCATGCCCCATATTATCAGGGAGATTTTCATCCCTGAATGTCATGTCCCATGTAGTGGGGTGAGTGATGATTTTCCTTGCCGAGTTGGGCTTAGAGAAACAGAAGCCATATGTGAGCAACAAAAGAGATTTCCTGAAAGCAGCTCTTAGGCTTCATTATAGGTAGTCTTAGCTTCTCCACTGTAGAAATAAGTTTCATCAGGGCAAGCCTCAAAATCAAGGACTTGGGCTATTTTCTTGGGAGTCCCCAATGGTTAAGGAGGTACCCGGAGTTTCCCAGATGGGAAAGTTTAATAGTTCCATTTTTTTTCCTTTGGACCCTTACAGGACTCTACCAATACTTTTTAATTATCAGCCCCTCATAGTCTGAGATGTATACATGATTACAAGGCTTCATTCCCGTTCTGGATTCCAGGAGTTTGGGTTATTTAAATGAGCTATCCAGACAGGTTGATTTAGATTGTGTTACAGAAAATTTAGGTTCTAGACATAATAAATCTCTCTGCCTTTGGTCTCATACAGTAGGTGATATCTAGGTTACAACACCGTCATCTTTTACCCCTGTATTCTGAGTTACCTTAGTCCCAGCTACACTGGCTCCGTTTTTAACTCTTAATTGAGGTCTGATTTCTGTTTCAGTTACTTTGTCTGTTATTATATATAGCTATGCAAACTTTTAGGGCTGCAGCACTCATTTCTGGGTCTTGGGTGTCACAGAGTTGCTCAAAGTTCCAGGGAAATACCAGCTGATGCACATATAGATGAGCTCAAAATCTAGAAATACACTTACAACTTCAGAATAAGTGAGGCTGCTATAAGGGCTATGGTATAGGCTCCAATTTTCTTATAAGTATTTTCTGAAAGAGACCTTAGCATATTTGTTCTTTTCTTTCTGGCTTATTTTGCACAACCCATTGTCCTCAAGGTTTATTCGGTGTTGCATGCCTCTCAACTTTTTCTTTTTTTGTAGCCGCACCGTATTCCATCATATAAATGTATCACAGTTCACTTTTCTGCTTCTCAGTCAGTCATTGTACCCTTTGGCTCCCTCCATCTGTTGGGCATCATGGATAATGTCCAAAATAAATAGCCCTGTCTTACAGTTTCCTCACTTGGTTGTATAATCAACAGCATTCTCAATTTTAGAAAATTTTCATTGGTTCATAGTGACAAAGAACCGACAAACACAACCTCACCAAATTTCAAGTAAAGACTACCCCTTATCACTTGTTTCTACCCGCTAGCTAGTTGCCCCTGCTAGTGCTTGTGGCACTGTTGATGTCTTCCTGTTAACTATTGGCCATAGCATGCACTTTTAGTTTTCCCCTGTACCCTTCTACTATTGACTCTTTGTCTAAAATCAAGCCTTTGAAATAGTTTGTGTGAGAATTTATTTATAATTGTAGATTTAATCAGTGGGATATATGACACTATACATCCCCTTTCAATCATATTCATTATTAATATGGCAATGTTATTTATAATCCCTCTAATTAATTACTGTCACCCTTATCCATTCCCTCACATTTAAGTTCAACCTCATTGTGTAGCCATTCCTCCATCTCTAGCTTCTGTGTACCTCTATGCCTGTATATTCTACAGTGTAACCTCTGTAACCCTTTACCAGAGTCATGCTAGCAAAATCACACAGTATCTGTCCTTTTGTGTCTGACTTATTTCACTCATCATTATGTCATCAGGGTTTATCCACATTGTCACATGCTTTGGGACCTTATTTCGTCTTACTGCTGCATAATATTCCATCGCGCGTGTGTGTGTGTGTATGTGTGTGTGTGTGTATGACATTTTGTTTTTCCACTCATTTGTTGATGGACACTTGGATTGTTTCCGTCTTATGGCAATTGTGAATAGTCCTGCTATGAACATTGGTGTGCAAATGTCTGTCTGTGTCACTGCTTTCAGCTCTTCTGGGTATGTACTGTGTAGGGGTTGTGCCAGGTCATAGGGCAACTCAATATTTAGTTGTCTGAGGAATCGCCAAACTGGTTTCCACAGCAGCTGCACCATTATACATTCCACCAACAGTGAGTAAATGTTCCAGTTTCTCCATATCCTCTCCAACATTTGTATTTCCTGTTTAATAGCAGCTATTCTTATAGGTCAGAGGTGATCTCATTGTCTTAATTGGCATTTTCATTATAGCTAAAGAAAATGGGCATCTCTTCATGTGCTTTTTAGTGATTTATATTTGTTCTTTAGAAAAGTGTCTATTCATATCCTCTGCTCATTTTATAATTGTTTCTTCTTTTGTTGTTGAGCTGTATAATTTCTTTATGTACACAGGATATCAAGCCTTTATCTGATATGTGGTTTCCAAATATTTTCTCCAGTTGAATTGGCTGCCTCTTCAACTGTGTCCTTTGAGGCATAGAAGCTCTTGGTCTTAAGGAATTCCCATTTATCTGTTTTTTCTTTTGCTGCTTGTGCTTTAGGTGTAAAGTTTAAGAAGCTACTTCCTATGACTACATCTTGAAAATGTTTTCCTGCTTTTTCTTATAGAGGTTTTATGGTTCTGGCTATTAAATTTAGGTCTTTAGTCCATGTTGAATTAATTTTTGTATAGGGTATAAGATAGAGGCCCTCTTTCATTCTTTTGGCTGTTGATATCCCATGCCCATATTGAAAAGACTGTTCTGTCCCAGTTCAGTGGATTTGGGGACCTTATTGAAGCTCAGTTGTCAGTAGATTTGATGGTCCATCTCCATGCTCTTGATTTGATTTCATTGATTGATACTTATATTTTTGTGCCAGTACCATGCTGTTTTAACCACTGTCATTTTATAGTAAGCTTTAAGATCAGAAAGTGTTAGTCCTCCCACTTCACTTTTCTTTTTTTAGTATATTTTTAGGTATTTGGGGTCCCTTTCCCTTCCAAATAAATTTGATAAGTAGCTTTTCCAAGTCTTCAAAGTAGGTTGTTGGGATTTTGATTGGTATTGTATTGAATCTGTAGATCAGTTTGGGTGTAGTAGACATCTTAATGACATTCAACCTTCTTATCCATGAGCATGAAATGTCTTTCCCTTTTTTAGATCCTTTTTTATTTCCCTTAGCAATGTTTTATAGTTTTCTGTGTACAAGTCCTTAACATCCCTGGTTAGGCTTATTCCTGGATACCTGAATTTTTTTGTTTTGTTTTGTTATTTTGAATGGAATTTTTTTCCTTGATTGTTTCCTCAGATAGGTCATTACTTGTCTATAGAAAATTATGGATTTTTGTGCATTAATCTTGTGTTCTGCCAGTTTGCTGAATTTGTTTTTTAGCTCACGTTTCTCTGTCATAGATTTCTCATGGCTTTCCAAGTATAGAATCACATCATCTGCAAACAATGAAAGTTTTACTTCTTCCTTTCCTATTGGGATGGATATGTTTTATTTCTTTCTCTTTACTAATTGTTCCAGCTAGGACTTCTAGTACAGTGTTGAATAATAATGGGGACAATGGGCATCCTTTCCTTGTTCCTGATCTTAAGGGGAATGATTCCAATCTCTCACCATTGAGTATATTAGCTATGTGTTTTTCATATATGTCTTTTAAGATATTCAGGACGTTTTCTTCGATTCATACCTTTTGAAGTGTTTTTATATGGAAAGGATGCTGAATTTTGTTGAATACTTTTTTAGAATCAATTGATATCATCATGTGACTTTTCCCTTTTGATTTGTTAATGTGCTGTATGACGTTGATTGGTTTTCTTGTGTTGAACCACCCTTGCATTTCTGGTATAAACCCTACTTGGTGGTGATGTATAATTTTTTAATGTGCCATTGGATTTGATTCCTAGTATTTTGTGGAGAATTTTTGCATCTATGTTCATTAGGGAGATTGGTCTGTAATTTTCCTTTCTTGTAACATCTTTATCTGATTTTGGTATTAGAATATGTTAGTTTCATAAAATGAGTTGGGTAGTGTTCCTTTTTCCTCGATCTTTTGGAAAAGTTTGAGCAGAATTGGTGTTAGATCTTTTTGGAACGTTTGATAAAATTCCCCTGTGAAGCCATCTGGTCCTGGGCTTTTCTTTGTGAGAAGGCTTTTGATAACTGACTGAATCTCTTTACTTCTAATTGTTTTTTTGAGATCTTCTATTTCTTCTTGAGTCAGAAAATGTAGTTTTTGTGTTTCTAGGAATTTTTCCATTTCTTCTAAGTTGTCTAGTTTGTTGGCATATAGCTGTCCATAGTATTCTCTTAGAATTAAAAAAAAATTTCTTCAGGATCCATGGTAATTCCCCTAATCTCATTACTGATTTTATTTGTGTCCTCTCTCTTTTTTGCTTTGTCAGTCTAGCTTGAGGTCCATCAATTTTATTGATTTTCTCAAAAAATCCAATTTTTGGTTTTGTTGATTCTCTTGTATTGCTTTGTTTTCTTTTTCTATTCTCCATTCATTTATTTCTGCTTTACTCTTTGTTATTTCTCTTTTTTAATTTGCTTTGGGGTTAGTTTGTTGTTCTTTCTCTGATTTCTTCAGGTGAGCAGTTAAGTCCCTGATTTTGCTCATTTTTTTTTGTTTGTTTGTTTGTTTGCTTGTTTGTTTGCATGGGCAGGCACCAGGAATTGAACCCAGGTCTCTAGCATGGCAGATGAGAACTCTGCCTGCTGAGCCACCATGGCCCACCCTCATCCTTGTTTTTTAATATAGACATTTAGAGCAATATATTTCCTTCTGAGTATTGCCTTTGCCACGTCTCCTGTTCTTTTTATTTGGTATGCTTTATGGCAGGACTCACATTTCATTGTTTTTCCATGTGAGTATCCCATTATTGCAGCACCGTTTGTTGAATTTTTGTTTGGTTGGCTTTTGGCTTGCTTGTTGTTTTTTTGAGGGTGGGTAGAGTGCACGGGCTGGGAATCGAATCTAAATCTCTGCATGGCAGGTGAGAATTCTACCACTGAACTCCCCTTATACTCCTACCCGCCATACATTCTTATATGTTATTCTTACTATCACTCATCTCCAGTTATTTACCGATTTTGCTAGCAGTTTCTTCTTTGACCCACTGGTTATTTAAGAGTGTGTTGTTTACTCTCTATATCTTTGGTGATTATTAATTTTCAGCTTTATTCCATTGTTGTCAGATAAAGCACTTTGGATAATTTCAACCTTATTACATTATAAAGACTTTTTTGTGTCCCAGTATATGGTCTATCCTGGAGAATGTTCTGTGTGCACTAAGAACAATATATATCCAGGTATTTAGCGTGTAGTGTTCTAATCTATATATGTCTGTTAGGTCTAATTCATTTATCACATTGTTTAATTTCTCTCTTTCCTTGCTGATCCTCTGTCTGGTTGGTCTGTTGATAGAGGTGAGTGGTATGTTGATGTCTCCCACTATTATTGTTGGAACTACTGTAGCTCCCTTCAGTTTTGCCAATGTTTGCCTCATGTGCTTTGGAGCTCCTTGAATGGAAGCATAAACATTTATGATTAGTTCCACTTAGTGAATTGCCCGTTAAAAAAATATGTAGTGTCCTTTGTCTCTTATGATGTCTGTTTGGTATTAGTATAGTTATTCCTCCTTTCTTTTGCTTACAGCTTGCAGTAGAACATCTTTTTCCATCCTTTCACTTTCAATCTGTGTGTGTCCTTGTATCTCTTGAAAATAGCATATACATGGATTATATTTGTTAATCTATTCTCTCAATCTGTTTCTTTTAATTGGTGAGTTTAGTCCATTAACATTCAAAGTTATTACTCTGAAAGCAGTTCTTGAATCTTCCATCTTATACTTCAGTTTTTATATGTCAGGTTTGTATGTTTTCCCCCTCCCTCTCTTTTTATCCTTTAAATGACCATTACTGGTGCCCTTCAATTCTCCAGACCTTCCTATCGTGTCTTTTTTTTTTTTACCTGGCAGGACTCCCTTTAGTATTTCTTACATAGCACAGGTCTCTCTCAGTCTTTGTCTTTGAATATTTTAATCTCTCCCTCCGTTTTGAAGGACAGGTTGACTGGATAAAGAATTCTTGGCTGGAAGCCTTTCTTATTCAGGATCTCAAATACATCACACCACTGCCTTCCCGCCTCCGTGGTGCCCGCTGAGCCGACTGAACGCAGTCTTATGTGTTTTCCCTTGTATGTGGTGGATCTCTTTTCTTGTGCTGCTTTCCTGACTTTCTACTTCTCTTCAGCATTTGGCAGTTTGGTTAGTATGAGTGTTGGAGGAGACCTGTTTGAATTTATTTTATTTCATGTTTGTTGGGCCTCTTTGATTTGTGTATTTATGTTTTTTATAAGGGTTGGGAAGTTTTCCCCTATTGTATCTTCAACTGATTTTCCCAGTCCTTTTCTCTGTGCTGCTCCCCCTGGGACACCTGTGATTCTTTTGTGTGTGGTCCTCTTGTTGCCTGTCGTTTCTCAAGATCCAATTCCGTTTTTTCCGTCTTTCTTGTATTTGTTCTTCGTGCACTCTAGTTCAGTTTTGTCGTCTAGCTCACTTATTCCTCCTTTTTATTCTTCAGATCTACTGTTGTGTGTCTCGAATATAGTTCTAATTTGGTCTCTTGTATCTTTCATCTCTGAGATCTGCCATTCTTCTATTTGATCTTTCGTATTCTTCTTTATGCCCTTCTAGTATCTTCCTGATATCTTTTATTTCTTTATAAATATCCTTGAGTAGCTGTTCCATATTCTGTCCCCTCTGGCGTTTTAATTGATCATTTGGCTGGGCCATCTATGCTTGGCTCTTCATGTACTTTATGATTTTCTATTGTGTTTGGGACATTTGATTATCTTAATAAGGTTATTTTGCAAATTGGTGTCCTTCACTCAGTAATTCCCTGCTAAGGCCCAGATCTCATGTAGTGGGTACATTTCTACTTGAGGGTCTATTAAATTGGCTGCGGTGCACAGGTGGTTCAGTGGCAGAATTCCTGCCTGCCATGCAGGAGAACTGGGCTCGGTACCTGGCCCATGCATCCCCCCAAGGTAAACAATAAAATAGCATAAGTATGAAAAAAAAAGCACACCTTAAAAACAGTAGGCCCCAAAGTCAGAAGGAGATGCCCCAGGATATATTGGGAATGAACTTAGACTGGTGCCTGCAGAAGGAAGAGAAAACAAAATAAATAAATACGAAGAAATAAACATTTAAAAATCAATGAAAACATAAAATGCATATAAATTAGAAAATAATAATACTAATAAAAATGTATTTTAAGAAAACTTAGGCAGATAGGGAGTTTGCTTGACTGCACATACTGCTTCTTCCCAGCAGGGGGTGCTCCCAGACACCTCCTCCCTCAGACCCTCCCTGACTGCAGCACCTAGCTGGGATGATGGTGCAGGCAGTGTGTGTGTGTGTGGGGTCTGCTCCTGGCCTGCAGTGCCATGTGGCTGGTACTGGCACGTGGGACAAGGGAGCTGACCACAGAGCCTGGGGGAGCAGCTGATGTGTAGCGCCTGGCAGATCTGCCACTCACTGTGCTTGATGGGACAGCTGCTTGCAGTGTCTGGCTGTGTGACTGTTCCCAGTGCCCAGGGGCACATCTTATTGTGGCAGATGGCCAGGCACACCTGTGGGCTCTCCTTATCCACTGCCAGCTGTGGGGCTGCTTGGGGAGGTTTCTCCAACCAGCAGCTGTGGCAGGCTGGAGTGGAGGGACAGTCAGTTCCCTCAGATCCACATTTCCCCACGTGCTGCCATCTGCCCCGGTGGGGATCACAGCCCATTAGACCCAACTTGCTCTCCCCGTCCTGATCCCCCTGCATCTCTTCTCCCCGAGAAACACTGAAGACCCTCTTCAGTCACTCACCCCCCAGGACATTGGTTCTGGTCATTCTCTCCCTGTCCCACAGAGCAGGGATGAATTCAATCCACCCCACTCTGCCATCTTCCCAGTAGTTCAAAACTTTTTAATACTGTAGTTTCTATCCCTCACTTTGACAACTGTGAAGAGTTCGCCCAGTTATTAAAAACAAGATCCCCAAATATACGAGGGACCTTTTTAGAGCATTTTTATATGTTGTATGAATCAGTAAGTATTATATGTTGTAACAGAACTGTGGAATCATACATTAATCATATATAATCATATATTAATCTATTCCTTGTTCCTAAGAGAAGTTATTTTGTAACATTTCCTCTTCTTGTAGGTTGCAGAAGAAATACCATAGGTGATACACATTTGCCTAAAATTCCATGGTAGGTTTTCACATAGAGTTGAATTTAGGATTCCTTTAAATCAAGAGTGCTGTACTCGTACCTTCTATTGTGCTATTACCAGACATTAAAATTTATTGTTGATGTAACCCCTCTCTTTTACCTACTTCTGAAAAGGATCTCAGATTGAGACAAGGCTCATGTCTTTTCTGAAAATTAGAAGGCTCATCTGTGAAACCCTGAGAGATGTTATGAAAGGGTCTGGGATGGGGATGGCTAATTTTATAATCTGTCAGAATAGGTGTAGTTTTCCCCAGGCATGGAGTTAGGGCTCTTTGTTGGCATCACATTATTGGAAGGTTGAAATGGAGCGTGAGTGTGCATGGGTGTTGGGCTTTCTGTGGAGTTCACGTACCCCATCGATCTCTGATCTTACCACCATACGCTGATTCTTTTGGTGCCAGCTGATTATTGTGGTCACCTGTTTTCTATAGTTTAAATTAACGTTTTAAATCAAATGACTGTAAAGCTATTCAAGAATATTAGGTCAGGGATATTCATTCTCTTCAGATCAGTAATTCTCAAGGGGTGGTCCTTGGGCTAGCTGCATCAGAATCACATGGGGAATTTATTAAAATACAGATACCTGGGCCACTTCCCAGACCACTGAATTGGGATCTCTACAGGTGGGTCCCGGGATTTGCATTTTTAACAACTTCTCCAGGTGAGTCATTTGCACTTGTGTCTGAGAAGTACCATCGTAGGTCGTCAGAAGAATGTCCTTTGAAAGGCTTCCAGAGGGAAAGGACTTCTCATATTGCATATGTTTCTGGTACTTGGAGCATAGATTCACCCGCATGGGGCTCCTCCTTGTGATATCTTATCAGCAAACCTTTCCGGGCACCTGAGTTCCACCATTTCTTGCCTCACACATGGGGGCACCAATATCTAATCCAGCTTGTGCCTCTCAGGTCACAGAGCTACCTGGCCCTTCCTTGTTTCCCAGCAGAATCTGTGCTCACACTCCCCACCCTGGTTCTCCTTTGTCCTTCTCTACTTACAGCTCAGTTAATGCCACCTCAGACAATACACTTCTCACCCTGAGACAGGTACTTGTAGGGGCTCAGAAAATCCTGGGTGAAGAAGACAGTAGAGTGCTTGGGACTAGGGGATTGAGGAGGACGAGGTGGGACCGGGAGTGTTGCTGGAGGATGGGTGGGTTCTCGGTGGAGGCTGCGCAGAGGGCTTCCCTGGCAGTAGGGACAGCACGAGAAAAGGCCCAGAGGCCCAGGGGGCATTGCTTAGGAGCTCCACAGAGAATAGGTTGCTTGGAAGTAGAGACTCTGGATCTTTTGACACGCATCAGATCATCTCTGAAAAAATACCCTCCAACCTCCACTCTTCCTGGTCCTTTCTTAACCTTCTTCCTGTGTTGCTGACCCACTCTGTGCCCCCATCCCACCCCACCAAGCACCAGGGATCCAGGTGTAGTGAACACAAGACCACATGTTCCTTCTTCTCCTCTGCCCCCCGACAGCCCACGGAGACCCCAGTAACCCATCACTCAGCCTCCAAATCTGTCCCTACATTGTGGCAGTGGCAGCCACAGCCAACCTGTGAGGTAACAATTGGGCAGGCTTCTAAAGATCTTGAGACTTTCCAGTACACAACAGTTCTCCAGGAGAAAACAGTCGTGGTTGATATTTCTGTTATCCAAAGATTTTATTGCTTTAAGTGTGCTACAAAGTTTGAGGCCTGGGTAGATGAACACTTACATTCAAAGACATTAAAGTTTTGTCAGTGAAAAATTTTAAGAAAGTGGGAGGGGGGGCTCTTTTATCTCTAGGGGAAGTACCACCTCAAATAAGAACCTTAAAATAGGAGACGTACTTGGAGCCATAGACCAGTAATACCTTTACTTTTAAAATTGTGTGTACAATAGCAAAAAATATTTAGCCTAACAACCTTCCTCAAGAACATGGTCATCTCAGTTCTAGAAAGTGAGCTCCAGTACCTGTGCATTAAGGAAGAGGGGAATTCCAGTTGATGGTATTTGTTTGGGGTGCCAGCGTATTGTATACCCAACCTGCCATGTTTTTCTGTCTTTGCAGGTGATTTTCAAAGCAAAATCAAAATATTCTCCAGAATTACTCAAATACCGGTAAGTATCCCTGGAGGTTTCTCTCTGTGATAGTTGGTGGCAGCTCACCCATTACCCTTGTTTCTCCGTCTGGGGTGAGCACAGGTTACTTCTCTGGTGTTGTGGCTGCTGGAAACACTCCTGCTTGATGAGTGCTTGAGCTCGAATACCATGGCCGTTGTCCTAAAAACTCATTTAATCATCACTTTCTAGAACTTGTGGCATATTGAGCTAACACCTTGTTGAAAAACAAAAGCCCTTTGCTTTTCTTAACCAGGAGGTAGTAGGCTGGTGTAAAGTAGATGCATGCTACATAGAAACCTTTCTGAGGCATTTGTGAGATAAAGAGCCTTAGCCGCCCGGACAAACAGTTTCCTGAAAATGCCAGTGCAGGCCCTGGGGGCACAGCTGGCAGGTCTGGGTCCAGCCCCAAAAAGCTTTGTTATCCCTGCAGCCCTGCTTCCCACCTGGCTTGCTTGACCCTTCTTGTTTCTGGTTCCTGAATGTGTTAGGCTTTTTGTTTTCTGGAATGCCATAGTCCATGAAACTGCTATAAGTTGTGCACAGAAAGTTACCATAACTTGCTGCTCTGCTGCTTACTGGTATCCATCCTTCAAATTTATTTTTGACCATGTGATACTCAGGCACCATAAGGCAAACATGTTTGTGCCCTTGAGAAGTATGTACTTTGTTTGAAAAGATGTCCTAAAAAGCACAAACTTGGAGAGTACGGCAAAGCGTTATACGCAAAGCGTCCAATCTTATGGAAGGACTCTGTTGCAGGACACTGTGGCTTGTGGGAGTCATAGAAATTTTGAGAAAGAAGTGAGGCTTGCGCTGGAGAGTAGAGGAGAGGCTCCTAATCTGGGGGGAGCCACTTCAAGTACATCTACGTGCCTGCAGAGAGGTGGGTGCACATGCTTTTCCTGTGGAGACGGCCCATAGCTTTCCCCGAATTTTCAAGGTCTGTGACCCCTCAGAAGTGAAGAAACCCTGGCTTAAACAATAGTGAGAGAAGAGAACAAATCTCTAGATGTAGCTAGAGGGAGAAAGAGAGGAAAGGCTTCCAGAAAGGGCAATGGGGGTACAACATGAGTCAAAGTGCTTTGGTGTCTCTGCCCAGGAGAACTCTGCTCCCACAGGCAAACATTTATGGAAAGGCAACGTTTTCCCGAAACTACTTGAATCAAGGGAAAAATTATTTTATTACTTCACAAATATATAAAAACATATATAAACATATGTATAATCTTAAATGTATGAAGAATTTTTATTTAAAATTCTTAAAGTATGTATTTTAATCCTCATTTTAAATTCGAGGAAACTGAAGTTCAGAAAGTTGTATGACAGTGCCCAGGCCAGGATATGAGTAATTAGATTCACAATCCCATTTTTTTGGCCACCTGATCTTGCTAGCTTCCTTGACTACCTTTTAGATGGTCCAAGTCGTGTGTCCCCTCGGCTATTCAACTAGAACTTCCAATTCCACCATGACATACTGTAATCTGAGGAGTGCAATTTAAAGTAATACGTCCAGGCAGACAATTCCCTCTCTTCTCTGATGACAAATAGCCTTTCCCCTGTACCATTATCTTTGCCCGTCATTCTGTCAAACATAAACATACATCAGCTGTGGGGATTGGGGAACCAGGGAGGAAAGAATAAGTAAAGATTGGTACGGGGAATAATATTCTGATTGGATTATGGAGCAAGGTGCTGGTGAATGGATGCTGGGGTAATTAGGTGTCTTCTAGAGGTGAAATGTGGAAGTATTGGTGAGAAGGAAAGACTGGTAGAAAAAAGTTTTTAAAGCTCTGAGCACTGGGAGGTAGAGTGCTTCAGGAGAGAAATGTTGACAAGGGGATGAACTAGGTTCTACTCTTAAGATAGGAGGTGACGATGTGTATGACTGTTTTTATTGGGATTGGGATTAGCAGAGATGAAAGGAAAAAATGGCAGTACAGATGGACAGGTAAACCAAATGTCATCTGTCGGTACAACGGAATATTAATCAGCCATAAAATGAAGTTCTGATTCATGCTACAACATGGATAAACTTTGAAAGCATTATGCTAAGTGAAATAAACCAGACAAAAAAGGACAAATATTGTATGATTCCACTAATATGAAATAACTAGAATAAGTAAATTCATAGAGACTGAAAGTAGATTAGAGATTACCAGGAGTAGGGGGCGGGGCAGTCAGGAGTTACTGCTTGATGGGCACGGAGTTTCGGTTTTAGGTGATGGAAAAGTTTTGGTAATGGATGGTGGTGATGGTAGCACAACGTTGTGATTGAAAATAGTACCACTGAATTGTATACTCACAAATGGGTAAAATGGCAATTTTTTTACTATACAGATATATGTTACCACAATAAAATTAAAATTTAAAAACCGTAATACGAAATTTTAACAGATGTTAAAAGTGAGCCAAAGAAAGTGGAATGTTTGCTGAAGCCAAGAAGGTGAGGTTCATTGAGAGAAACTTAGAGCCAAATAAAAATTTAGTTGCCAAATATAAAGAAATGCTAGGACTTCTTTATGTTTAGGCACATCCTTAATCTCCTATATTTAACTCCCCCTTTCTGTCAAACCAGATGTGTTTCAGACAATGCTTTATCCTTTGAGATGCTTTCATATGTTGTTTTTAAAAAATAGACTGGCTTCTCTAAGTTAATCACTATTCATTTGAATTGAAATGTAAGCCATTAGTCTAGAACTAGCTCAGACTTCCCAACCCAAGCTATCTGGAGAAGATGGAAGATCAGTTGTATTCAAGCCAGCCAAGAACCACTTTTCTTTTCAGTAAAAGTCCCTTTTCCACGAACACATTTGCCAGCTCTGAGTTTTACCATGGTTGGTGTGAGTTTAATTCAGTGTCTCTATTTTTGAGTCTAAATTTTTCTTTGGCTTAGGGCACATGATCATTGGGCATGGAATTGTGCAAGAGTATTTTGATTTTACATTTTCAACTGTTCCCCCTCCATCTTTTACTTTTTTAATAAAGTGAAAAGTATAATGAGCCAGACATTGCTTTTCCCTTTCTTTGGAGATCTGAGATATTGGAAGGAGATTTAAACAGTTTTCCATCATCCGCAAAAGAGGAATTTTTTCACAAAGGTATTAAAGCATTGATGGAACCGGGCTCCATCACGGTTATGTGGATGCTGATGATAAAGAGTGTGTGAAGCTCTGCCTTGAACACTTATCTCCCCTCTGCACCTGTTGGCCATGCCGATCCTCTGTCTCCCCAGCAGAAGTGGTCTTCCAAGATGCCGTCTCTCAGTGATTTTCTTGTTTTGTATTGTCTAGTTTTGTCAGCATGGGCTGTTTATCCTGACTCTGTGGTTTTCCATTGAAAAAGAGTAGCTTTAAGGCAGCGTGCAGTGGACTGTGTTTTTAGAAACATGCCCTCCTGAAAACGCCCAGTCAGATGACCCCTTTAAAACCCCCTCTACTCCTCCAAATTCCTCTCTTTCTCCCACAGTTGCAGCCAAAGATGGGGAAATTTCAGTGTTTTTTTCATGACAAAAGTTACACCAGCTCAAACAGTTGATTTTGAGCTAGTGCTGTTGACACCAAAATCCCCTGTTCTGCCAGTTTG
The DNA here is from genome assembly GCF_023851605.1 of Tamandua tetradactyla. Classification (NCBI taxonomy): domain Eukaryota; kingdom Metazoa; phylum Chordata; class Mammalia; order Pilosa; family Myrmecophagidae; genus Tamandua; species Tamandua tetradactyla. Next base: position 6,678,809 of record NC_135333.1, read on the forward strand.
AATTCGTGGTATACCCCAGAAAATCCATGCCTTTTAATCCTCATTCATTATTGCTGGGTGGAAATTTGATCAGATGATCTCCACAGAGATGTGATCACCCAGTTGTGGGTAACCTTTGATTAGAGGGAGCGGTGACTCCACTCATTCCAAGCGGGTCTTGATTAGTTTACTGGGATCCTTTGAAAGAGGAAACATTTTGGAGAGAGCAAGAGAGCCACGAGGACCATGAGAGCCCACACAGTCAGAGACGTTTGGAAAATGTCCCTGGGGGAGCTTCATGAAGCAAGAAGCCTGGAGAGAAAGCTAGCAGACATCGCCGTGTTTGCCATGTGCCTTTCCAGTTGAAAGAGAAACCCTGAAGTTCATCAGCCTTTCTTAAATGAAGGTAACCTCTTTCTTGATGTGAAGGATTCCAAAAGTATAATTCTCTAGGGATCGAAAAGAAAATACCACCTGACATAATGGAGGATTCCTTGTCCCCGTTGGCTGCCACTCCAGCCTGCGTCAGCTGACCCCGAATAAATGGAAGACAGCATTCAAGAATGCACAGAAAGTTGTCAGAGCCTATCATGCAGAAAAGATGAAGGGCAGGAATAAGTGAAAGCCTGAGCCAGCTGAAAGCACTGACTGTGAATGCCCTTAAGGAAGATGGCTCATGGCACTCCTAGCTGGCGAAGGCGGGCGTTCTGGAAATGACAGCAAAGCGCCTCCCAGTGACGTCCCGTGGAAGTGCTGTGCCGTGGTGAGTGCTGACTAGGAAACCTGCCTATGTCTCTGCACGAGGGCTTCAGCACCGAGGTGCATACCTGGCTGCTCAGCCACCGAGGCACCCGCGTGGCAGTTCCATACTATGATCGACTCCGCGTGGCTATGCCCCGCCTTCTCGGCCCACAAGGCGGCCCAGTGCTTGGCGGCTTCCAGGTGGGACTGGCTCCTGGTGCCGTTTCCCTTCCTCATCCCCCACAGGGCCTTTGCCCACAGCAGCCCACGTCATCCCCTCCCACGCCAGCAACAGCTGGACAGGACCACGGGGCTCCAGCTGTCCCCCGACCCAACACCCCAACGTCCTCTCTTCCCTCTGGACACTGAACAGGGACTGGAAGAAAAGAGGGCTTTTGTGATTAGGTGGTTTCCTTGATTGTTTTTCATTTGTAAAAAGAGAGAGCTGTATGAAGTGACCATATTCTATGTTTGTATATATTTTATTTGTTCATATTGGATTGTGCCTTTGTATTATAAAAGTTCAGATGACATTTCATTGTTTACATGAGATTCCTTTTTTATATGATGCCAGAGATGTTTGAAAATGCTCTTAGGAGACAGGGCAAGGTGGCAGCCTAGTGAGGTGTAGAACTTAGGTCGTCCTCCAGAGCAGCTAGTAAATAGCCAGAAACAATACAGAACAACTTTTGCAGTCGCATCAGTAACTGGACACACAGTGTACACTGGACAAGCAGGACCAGCTGAGACCCCGCACAGAACTGTGAGTCCCCCAAGCCATGGAGGCTGTTGCCCCTCCCCCACGGCTGCAGCATGTTGGCTCCCCAAGGGGAAAGGAAAGACTTCATTAGTAGCAAGGGCTTAGCTCAATCAAGCTCCACTTGCAGAATTAATCAACAAATTCTGACTATTGAAAATAGGCCCCCAGCACAGAGAAACCTGGAGTAAGTGTTAAAGGTACTAGGAGTTTTTGCCCTGGCAGAGAGGGGGCAAGGCTGATGGGGAAAAAAAGCAAAAAACCGAAAGCTTTTTGAGTCGGACAGCACAAAATACTGCAAGAGGGCTGCACCCAGGGTTTTGGGAAGATGGCAGAATAGGATACGCTGAGTTCACCCTGCTCCAAGGAACAGCTAGAGAAGGGACGGGAGGGTGACTGACTTGGCAGTTCCAGGGTGTAAGTGACCTGGGAGGGTCGTCTACACCAGGAAGGCACTGGTTACAAAGCTGCAGAATTGAAACGCAGAGAACTGGAGACTATTCTGCTGGTGCAAACAGCCTGACGTTCCTGTTTCCAAATGGAAACCCAGAGCCCTCAAGATTGCATGGACGGGGAGACCAAGACTAGGAGCGCTCTACCTCTGTGTCCCCCACACCACACCCTGCTCCTGCACTCCTGAGCTGCACCCCATACCCACGGCTGCCACACTGCACCCCATGCTCAAGGCAACAGTGTAGCGCCCCAACCTTTGTCTGTAACTGCGGTGCAACACATCACTGCACTGTTGTGCCCTACCCTGCATGCTGCTCCACACCCACCCCACAAATACAAAGCTTTAGAATACTGCAGGAAATCAACTTACAAAGTAGCCCTATCAGGATATTTACATGCCATGAAGACAACAGAAGATCACTAAGCATATCATGATGCAGACAGATAAAGCCCTGCCTAATGACCAAGTTAAAACACTGGAAGAAACACAGACTTTGGAATGACTAACCAAAGATGCTCATATAACTACTAAATAATGTAAATAGGATGGCTGATGACATAAAGGAGATCAAGAAGACACTAGAAGAGCATAAAGAAGAATTTGAAAGAATAAAGAGAAAAATAGCAGATGTCACTATTAGATGCTGTAAACCAAATTAAAAAATATACTTGAGACACACAACAGCAGATTTGAAAAGACAGAAGAAAGAATAAACGAACTAGGGAACAGGACAACTGATTTTGAACACTCAAAATGGCAAATGGCAAAAAAGATGGAAAATTTTGAATTGGATCTCGGGGAAATGATGGACAAAACAAAGTGTACAAATATGAGAATCATTGGTGTCCCAGAAGAAGAAGAGAGGAGTAAAGGGGTAGGAATATTAGTTGAGGATATAATGGAGGAAAACTTCCCAACCCTTATAAAGGACATGAATATGCAAATCAAGGGAACCCAAAGAACTCCAAATGAAATAAATTGAAATAGTTCTTCCCCGAGATACATACTAATCGGTCTGTCAAATGTTGAAGAGAAAACAAAATCCTAAAAGCAGCAAGAGAGAAACAGTCTACTACATACAAGGAAACCATATAAGACAGAGTTCAGACAACTCAACTGGCACTGTGGAGGTAAGAAGGCAGTGGTATGATATATTTAAGATTTTGAAAAAGAAAGACTTCTGGCCAAGAATTCTGTATCCAGTCAAATTGTCCTTCAAAACTGAAGGAGAGATTAAAATTTTCACAGACAAACAAATCCTGAAAGAATTTATCAACAAGAGACCGGCCCTACAAGAAATACTAAAGGAAGTTCTGCCATTTGAAAAAAAGGCAGGAGAGGGAGGTCTGGAGGAGGGCACAGAATTGAAGAGTACCAGTAAGAGTAATTTAAAGGATAAGAAGAGATAGAGGGAAAAGAATATATAGATCTGACAAACAAAATCGAAAGGATAAAATGGTAGATTCAAGAAATGCCTTTTCAGTAATAGCTTTGAATGTTAACGGACTAAATTTAACAATTAAAAGATACAGATTGGCAGAATGGATTAAGAAATATAATCCAGTTATATGCTGTTTACAAGAGACTCGTCTTAGACACAGGGACACAATAGATTGAAAGTAAAAGGATGGAAAAAGATTTTCCATGCAAGTTGCAAACAGTAGAAAAGCAGGAGTAGTGTGCTGGTTTGAAAGGATTTATGTACCCTAGAAAAGCCAGGTTTTATTCCTGATCCAGTCTTGTGGGATCAACCTTTCTCTTAATCCCTATTCAATACTGTTACGTTGGAAACTTGATTAGATCATCTCCACAGAGATGTGACTCCACCCATTTCCAGGTGGGTCTCCATTAGTTTACTGGAATCCTTCCTAAAAGGGGAAGCATTTTGGAGAGAGTCCCTTTTAGAGTCACGGCAGAGCCCGCAGAGCCAGAGACCTTTAGAGATGCAGGAGGAAGTGCCCCCAGGAGAGCTTTATGACGCAAGAAGCTGGACGAGAAAGCTAGCAGACTTAGGCACGTTTTCCAGTTGAGAGAAAAACCCTGAACTTCATTAGCCTTTCTTGAGTGAAGGTAACCTCTTGCTGTTACCTTAATTTGGACATTTTTATAGACTTGCTTTAATTTGGACATTTTCACGGCCTTAGAACATGTAAACTTGCAACTTAATAAAGTCCCCCTTTTAAAAGCTGTTCTGTTTCTGGTATATTGTATTCCAGCAGCTAGCAAACTAGAGCAAGTAACTATACTGATCTTGGACAAAATTGACTTTAAATGTATACGTGATGCCTAATGAATGCAGGTGACTGAAGAATGCCCTGACTGAGAAGTAGATTGGTGAACTATGGTGTATAAATATGATCCGATACTGTGCTGCTGCAAAAAGGAACAAAGTTGTGAGGCATGCAACATTGTGAATGAACCTGTGGGACATTGGGTGAGGCTAAATACGCCAGAAACAAAAGAGCAATTATTGTAGAAAATGCTTTTAAGGAAACGGGCGTAGATTATAAACTCTTGTAGCAGTCACATTTAGTCTGGAGTGGTAATTGTTATTTCTGGATTTTGAGAGGCTGTTTTATATATGTATCACCTGGTATGTAGAGATGAGAATGAAGCTGATCAGATTGGTATTAAGGTAATTCAAAATACAGGGATAAGGAAGACATTGTCTATATTTTAGAAGCTCAGTTACTCTTTGAGACCAAAGGAAGAAAGGTTTATTTTTGTCTGGAACCTAGATTTTCTGTTCCCTACGCTTCCTTCTTGGAGTTTTATGGTCCTGGTTCTTAAATTGAGGTCTCTGTTGCATTTTGAGTTAATTTTTATATAAGCTGTGAGATAGGGGTCCTCTTTCATTATTTTGCATATGGATATCCATTTTCCCAGCCCCTTTGCTGAAGAGACTATTCTGACCCAGTTGAGTGGACTTGGCAGCCTTGCAGAATATAAGTTGTCCATAGATGTGAGGGTCTATTTCCGAATTATGAATTTGATTCAGTTGGTCAATATATCAAATATATAAAAAATATTTATGCCAGTAGCATAAACTGACCAGTATGGCTTTATAATATGCTTTAATGTTATGCAGTATGAGTCTTCCCACTTAATTCTTCTTTTTCCAGATGTTTTTAGTTATTTTGGGCCCCTTACACTTCCAAGTAAATTTGATAATTGGCTTTTCCATTTCTTCAAAGTAGACTGTTGGAATTTTGATTCAGATTGTGATGAATTTATGAATCAATTTGGGTAGAATTAACATCTTAATGCTCTTTAGTCTACCAACCTGTGATCATGGAATGCCCTTTGATTTATTTAGGTTTTCTTTGATTTCTTTTAGCATTATTTTGTACTTTTCTGCATTTTAAGTCCTTTACATCCTTGGTTAAATTTATTCCTAGATATTTGATTCTTTTATGCTATTGTACATGGACATTTTTTCTTGATTTCCTCAGATTGCTCATAACTAGTGTAGAGAAACCCCATTGATTTTTCCTTGTCAATCTTGTATCTCGCCACTGCTGAACTTGCTTAATGGTTCTGGCCATTTTGTTGTAAATTTTTTGGGACTTTCCATATATAGAATCATGTTATCTACAATTAGTGAATGTTTTATTTCTTCCTTCTGACTTGGCTGCTTTTTATTTCTTTTTCTTGCCTGACCGTTCTTACTAGAACTCCTAGCACAATCTTGAATAACAGTGGTAACGGTGGGCATCCTTATCTTATTCCACATCTTAGAGGAAAAGCCTTCAGTCGTTCATGATTGAGTATGATACTAGCTGTAGGTTTTTCATGTTTGCCCTTTATCAAGCTGAGGAAGCTTCCTTCTATTCCGATCTTTCAAAGTGTTTTTTATCAAGTAAGGATGCTGGATTTTGTCAAATGCCTTTTCTCTATCAGTGGATGCAATAATCAGGTGTTTTTCCCCTTCATTTTGTTGATGTGGTATATTACATTAATTGATTTTCTTGTGTTGAACCACCCTTACATACCAGGGATAAGACCCACTTGATCTTGGTGTATACTTTTTTAATGTGCTGTTGGACTTGATTTGCAAGTATTTTGTTAAGGATTTTTGCCTCTATATTCATTAGAGAGGTTGATCTGTGGTTTTCTCCTAGTATTTTTAACTTGCTTTGGTATTAGGGAGATGTTGACTACATAGAGTGAGTTAGGTAGTGTTACATCCTCTTCAATTTTTTAGAAGAGTTTGAGCAAGATTGGTATTAATTATTCTTAGAATGATTTGTAGAATTCATTTGTGCAGCAACCTAGTCCTGAGCTTTTCTTTGTTGGGAGGGTTTTGATGACCTGTTCATTCTCTTTACTTGTAATTGGTCTGTTTGAAGCCTTCTGTTTCTTCTAGAGTCAGTGTAGGTTGTCTTTTCTTTAGAAATTTATCCATTTCATCTAAGTTGTCTAATTTATTGGCATATAGTTGTTCATTATCTTGTGATCTTTTTTTTATTTCTGTGAGGGCAGTAGTAATGCCTCCTCCCCCCACTTTCTTATTTTGTTTATGTGTATCTTTTCTGTTTTTCTTTGTTAGTCCAGCTAAATGTTTGTCAATTTTATTGATCTTCTCAAAGAACCAACTTTCGGTTTTGTTGATTCCTCTGTTTATTGTTCTCACTTTCATTTATTTCTGCCCTAGTCTTTATTTCTTTCCTTCTGCTTTTTAGTTTGTTGTGCTTTTTCTGGTTCCTCCAGGTATATAGTTAGGTCTTTGATTTTATCTCTTTCTTCCTATTTAATTTTTTGCATAGGTCTATAAATTTCCCTCTCAGCACTGCCTTCACTGCATACTGTGAATTTTGATATGTTGTGTTCATGTTTTCATTCATCTCGAGATATTTACTGATTTTTCTTAGAATTTCTTCTTTGACCCACTGTTGGTTTAAGAGTGTCTTATTTAACCTCCATATGTTTGTGAATTTGCCATTCTCCATCTCTTATTAAGTTCCAGCTTCATTCCATTAGGATCAGTAACAGAGGTTTGTATAATTTCAACCCTTTAACATTCATTGTCATATTTTATGATCCAACATGTGGTTTATCCTGGAGAATAATCCATGAACACTTGAAAAAAAATGAATATCCTGCTGTTTTGGGGTGCAGTGTTCTGTATATATCTGTTAGGTCTAGTTATGTATCATTTTATTTACATTCTTTGTTTTCTTATTGATCCTCTGTTTAGATGTTCTTTCTGTTGTTGTTATCTGTTTCTCCCTTCAGTTATTTTGGAAGTATTTGTATTGAGAAATCTTCACACTCTTCCTTCAGTTTTGCCAGTATTTGCTTCATATATATTGGGGCATCCTGATTAGGTGCATAAATATTTATGATTTCTGTTTCTTCCTGGTCAATTGCCTGTTTTATTAATATCTAGTGTCCTTCTTTGTCCCTTCTAATATTTTTGCATTAAAAGTCTGTTTTGTCTGCTAATCGTTTAGCTACCTACCCCAGTTCGTTTTTGTTTACTGTTTTGTTTACCTGCTTGCATTTACTTTTTTCCAGCATTTCACTTTCCATCTATTTGTGTCCTTGGGTCAAGGTGTGTCTCTTGTAGACAGCATATAGACAGATCGTATTTTAAAATCCCTTCTGCCAATCTTTGTCTTTTGATTCGGGAGTTTAATCCATTAGCATTCAGTGTAAATACTATAAATGCAGTACTTACTTCAACCATTTTATCCTTTGGCTTTTATTTGTCATATCTTATTTATGTCTCTCTTTTTACTCTTTTAGGTATCCTTACTGGGAATCTTCATTTCTACTCTCTCCTCCAAGCCTCTCTCTTCTCTTTTGACCTCTTAGCCTGCAGAATTCCTTTTAGTTATTTCTTATAGGGTTTGTCTCTTGTTGATGAACTCTTTCAGTTTCTGTTTATCTGTGAATATTTAAAACTTCCCTCATTTTTAAAGGAGAGTTTTGCCACATAAAGAGTTCTTGGCGGGCAGTTTTTCTCTTTAAGTACCTTAAATATATCGTACCACCCTGTTCTCACCTTCATGGCACTTAATCTTTTTGTGGATCCCTGTATGTGATGAATCACTTTTCTCTTGCTGCTTTCAGGATTTCTTTCTTTATTTCTATTATTTGACAGGTGACATTCTGATTAGTATGTGTATTAGTTAGGGTTCTCTAGAGAAACAGAATCAACAGGGAACACTTGCAAATATAAAATTTATGAAAGTGTCTCACGTGACCGTAGAAACGCAAAGTCCAAAATCCACAGGGCAGGCTCCGAAGCCGATGACTCCAATGGATGGCCTGGACGAACTCCACAGGAGAGGCTCACCAGCCAAAGCAGGAATGCAACCTGTCTCCTCTGAGTCCTCCTTAAAAGGCTTCCCATGATTGGATTTAGCATCACTAATTGCAGAAGACACTCCCCTTTGGCTGATTACAAATGGAATCAGCTGTGGATGTAGCTGACGTGATCATGACCTAATCCTATGAAATGTCCTCATTGCAACAGACAGGCCAGCGCTTGCCCAATCAGATGAACAGGTACCACAACTTGGCCAAGTTGACACCTGTCCCTAACCATGACAGTATGTGTCTCAGAATAGATCTGCTAGGACTTTTTCTGTTTGACGTGCTTTGCACTCTTGGACATGGATATTTATTTATTTCATGAGAATTCGGAAATTTTCGGCAATTATTACCTCAGTAATTTTTTCTCACCCCTTTCTCTTCTCTTTCTCCTTCTGGGACACCCATGATGCATATATTTATATGCTTTGAGCTATCATTCAGTTCCCTGATAATTTTTTCCATTCTGTAAGATTTGATTGTCCTCTCTTCTTGTTCACTGATTCTTTCTTCTCTCTGTTCAAGTCTGCTTTGTATGCATCTGGTGTAGTTTTGATATCTTCTATTGTGCCTTTCATTCCCATAAATTGTTTATTTTCAATCTTTCAAGTTTTTCTTTACGTTCACTTAGTGTCTTCTTAATATCCTTTATCTCTTTACATTTTTTTTATCTCCTTTGATTTAGGAGATTTATATGGGCATCTTTGTTTAGTTGTTCCAACTTCTCCATCTCTTCTGAAATTATAATTTCTTCCTTTGACTGCCCATGTCTTTCTGTGTCTTAGTAGATGATGAGTTTACTCTGAAGGTCAGTTTCTCTCTTGCTTGGGGGTTTACTGTTGATTGGCTTTGTGTTAAGTCTCTTCTTTGACACTTGGTTCAATTTATTCTAGACTTTTGGAGTTGACTGTATTCAGTGATCAGATTTTTCCAGCACTTCTTCACCTACCTAATTCTTGTCCTGGGTATGCTGTACAATTTTTGAGATTGCCTTATTTGTGCAGTTGTCTTACCCCCAAGGAAAAGCTTCCTTTTCTCTGTTCCTTCTCTAGGAACCTAGATCTGTTTTTTTTTGTTTTTTTTTTTTTTGCTTTGCATGTTTTCTTTTTACTCTTCTTTCACTGCCCCTAGTTGATTTTGCCTTGAGGGTGAATTGGTGGACGGTCACCCTGACAGGACTTTCCCAAGTCAGGATTTCCCACCCAAAACAGTGCCAGGGACTCATGAAGGGCTTGCAGAGCAGTTCTCCTTGAGGAGAGGAAAGATGCTAAAAATCCTTTTTGAAAGCTCCCCAAAGGTGTGCTTTTCTGACCTGCCCAGCAGATGGTGCTCTTCAGCAAAATTTCCTCCACAGCCCTAAGAGGGCCCTGCGTCTTTGAGCTTCCACCGCCTTCACCCGTGTTGAGGGGTAGGGTTGAAACAATAGCCACAGTGTTGGTCCCTGTGTGGAGCAAGCTAAAACTGTGGCTCAAAGCCAGAGCACCGCAATCCCAGCTTGCCAATTAAGAACCATGAACAGTACTCCACCGTGTCCCTCACAGCTTGGAAAAGAGGGTGTCCATGTCCTCTCCATCCACAGCTGCCAGCCAGGGAGGGGCTGTGGGGATGGGTGCTGGCAGTTGCCACTGAGTGCTTTCCTCACAGCTCTTTGCCACAGTGTCTCAGCTTCTTTGATCCACTCTTTCCTGCATGCTGCCCTGGCCTCCAGAGCCCCAGAACAGTTGTTTCAGATAGCTCCTCCCTGCCCACTCGCTGGTTCTGGAGGATTAGTGAGTACTGCAGCTCCCTACCCTGCCATCTTTCCCAGAAGCTATCTCTCTTTCCTTCTTAAATGCGGATATAGGGGTGAATGAAACAGACATTCTCTTTCTCTTCATAGAGCTTTCCACTCATGTAGCAGCAGACATTGATCAAACAGTGGTTCATGTATGTTTTATGAATTTAATGGACAGGGAACCAGGAAAGCAGGTGTGAGTGTGTGTGTGTAGTGTGCAGGGAGAGGGTCAGGAAAGAAGTGGTGTTTGAGCTCAGGTTTGGAGGATGGGCAGGAGTCAGGTAGGTACATTTTTTTGGTAGAATGTGGGTTCTGAAAATTAGAGAGACTTTGCCAGTGGAGAGTAAACTTTTCAGGACACATTTAATTACAAGCAATCTGATCTCATTCAAATTAGTTTGGGTAAGTGGGGATTTATTATATTGTACTGACATCTGAGGGTAGGAAATAAAACTGCAGCTTGTCCATTGGCATGGACTAATCTGAAACCAAGGTCTTTCTCTCTCTCCCTTTCTGTCTCCCTCTTCTCTCTCCTTTCCCTTCACATGGGCTTCTGTCAGTGGCACTTCTGAAGCTGGGACTAGAATCCAGGTTTTCTATATCCTGGTCTTTGATGGCTTTTGAAGATACTAGCATCGCTTTCTTATTTCAGACCACTTTTAGTTGATGGCTTCTGCCCTCAGACTTTAATTGCAAACATGTTCAACTTAAATCTGTTTTTGAGTTAAACAAGGCTGTTCCTTATTTGGAAGTTTATTGAAGGATGTCTACCTGCACGTGTGCACCATCTGAAGAGAAACTTTGAGTGCTGATTTTCGTATTAATAAATCTGAGAAGTCTTTATAAAGACTTTATACAGGTCACTTAGGAATCTGTAGCTCTGAGGAACTAGGAGTTAAAAATGACCAATTAGGGAGAAGATGGCGGCTTAGTAAGACGCGCGGGTCTTAGTTCCTCCTCCCGAAAAGCAACTAAAGAAACAGAAGCAATACGAAACAGCTCCCGGAGTCACGACAGAGACCAAAAAGACAGCGTACCCCATTCTGGAACGGCTGAACGGGTAGGGAGAATCCACTGCGGTGAGATACCCGAGGGGCGCACGTTTTCCCGGCTGGGGCGGCTGGCGACTGGGGTCCCCTCCACGCATGTGGCTCCCCGGTCTGACTGGGAACATTGGATAGTGGGGCCCTCCCGTCACGCTTGGCGTCTCGGGCCAGCTGGGCAATTTGGACCGGCACTCCCCCAAGCTGCGGCCAGCGACCCCCGCCTCCACGCGCGGTTTCCCGGGCCGACTGCCCCGCAGACAAACGACCGCCACGAGCGCCACCTACTGGGCAGGAAAAGAAAAACAGAGCCCAGAGATTCCACAGAAAAACCTTTCAACCAGCTGGGTCCCACACCCAGGGAGATCTGATCAAATGCCCAGACACCAGCAGAAAATAATGGATGACGCTCGGAAAATTGAAGATATGGCCCAATCAAAGGAACAAACCAATAGTTCAAATGAGATACAGGAGCTGAGACAACTAATGCTGAATATACGAACAGAAATGGAAAAACTCTTCAAAAACCAAATCAATAAATTGAGGGAGGACATGAAGAAGATATGGGCTGAACAAAAAGAAGAAATAGAAAATCTGAAAAAACAAATCACAGAACTTGTGGGAGTGAAGGACAAAGAAGAAAAAATGGAAAAAACAATGGATACCTACAATGGTAGATCTAAAGAGACAGAAGCTACAATTAGTGAACTGGAGGATGAAACAACTGAATTCCAAAAAGAAACAGAAACTATAGGGAAAAGAATGGAAAAACTTGAGCAGGGAATCAGGGAACTGAATGACAATATGAAGCGCACAAATATACGTGTTGTGGGTGTCCCAGAAGGAGAAGAGAAGGGAAAAGGAGGAGAAAAACTAATGGAAGAAATTATCACTGAAAATTTCCCAACTCTTATGAAAGACCTAAATATACAGATCCAAGAAGTGCAGCGCACCCCAAAGAGAATAGACCCAAATAGGCGTTCTCCAAGACATTTACTAGTTAGAATGTCAGAGGTCAAAGAGAAAGAGAGGATCTTGAAAGCAGCAAGAGAAAAACAATCTGTCACATACAAGGGAAACCCAATAAGACTATGTGTAGATTTCTCAGCAGAAACCATGGAAGCTAGAAGACAGTGGGATGATATATTTAAATCACTAAAAGAGAAAAACTGCCAACCAAGACTCCTATATCCAGCAAAATTGTCCTTCAAAAATGAAGGAGAAATTAAAACATTTATAGACAAAAAGTCACTGAGAGAATTTGTGACCAAGAGACCAGCTCTGCAAGAAATACTAAAGGGAGCACTAGAGTCAGATACAAAAAGACAGAAGAGAGAGGTATGGAGTAAAGTGTAGAAAGAAGGAAAATCAGATATGATATATATAATACAAAAGCCAAAATGGTAGAGAAAAATATTATCCAAACAGTAATAACACTAAAAGTTAATGGACTGAATTTCCCAATCAAAAGACATAGAATGGCAGAATGGATTACGACCCAGCAATACCACTGCTAGGTATCTACTCAAAGGACTTAAGGGCAAAGACACAGACGGACATTTGCACACCAGTGTTTATAGCAGCATTATCTACAACTTCAAAGAGATGGAAACAGCCAAAATGCCCATCAACAGACGAGTGGCTAAACAAACTGTGGCGTATACCTATGATGGAATATTATACAGCTTTAAGACAGACTAAACTTATGAAGCATGTAATAACATAGATGGACCTAGAGAACATTATGCTGAGTGAGTCTAGCCAAAAACTAAAGGACAAATACTGTATGGTCCCACTGATGTGAACCGACATTCGAGAATCAGCTTGGACTATATCATTGGTAACAGAGACCAGCAGGAGTTAGAAACAGGGTAAGATAATGGGTAATTGGAGCTGAAGGGATACAGACTGTGCAACAGGACTAGATACAAAAACTCAAAAATGGACAGCACAATAATACCTAAGTGTAATGTAACTAGGTTGGAACACTGAATGAAGCTGCACCTGAAATATGGTTTTTTGTTTGTTTGTTTGTGTGTTTGTATCTTTTGTTTTTGTTTTTTTCTTTTTCCTTTATATATATATATATATTATTAGTATTATTATTTTAATTCTCTTCTCTATATTAACATTCTATATCTTTTTCTGCTGTTTTGCTAGTTCTTTTCCTAAATCGATGCAAATGTACTAAGAAATGATGATCATACATCTATGTGATGATACTAAGAATTACTGAGTGCATGTGTAGAATGGAATGATTTCTAAATGTTGTGTTAATTTCTTTTCTTTTTTTTGATTAATAAAAAAATTAAAAAAAAAAATGACCAATTAAATAGTTTGTACCCATTTAGCCTTGGGCAGGTTGCTGTGGTGGGTTTGTAAACCCAATAGACCACTGTGTTGGGTAGCGCTGCCAGGTAAAAATGAGTTCCAACTGGACCTACCTCATCAATGACTTTTTGGAGGTAAAATGTTTTTTAAACATCTCACCTAATCCTTACAGACAACCTGTGAAGTGGGTATTAGTCTTACTTTCTAATGAAATTAAGCTTAAAGTGGTTGCGTTCTGCCCAGGTACACAAAATGCAAAATTGTTCACACTGGCATCCAAACAGACCCTTACTCTCAGCGGCGCTGGGTGCAGTGAGGTCCACTGGGTGCTTTTCTCGAGCAGGGCCTCAGTGAACGCTCACACCCTCCCCACACACAGTGAAATTGAGAATCAGAGGTGAAGTGACTTCCTGAGGTCACAAGCAGCAGCCAATTTGTCATTTCAATCCAGGAAGATCAACCTCCAGAATCCAAGCCCTTGAGTGTTTGCTACCTTTGGTGTGTCTGCTTCCAGCATTTACCTGAAAAAATCATAATTTCCTTCTAAATGGACCCAGATTGTGCAGCCAAGATGGAGCAGTGGTTCTTTAAACTTCTCTCTTGTTCTTTCCAGATTACCACTCTACCTGGCCTCACTCTTCATCAGCCTCATTTTCCTGTTGGTGAATTTAACCTGTGCGGTGCTGGTAAAGGCAGGAACTTGGGAGAGGAAGGTTATTGTCTCAGTGCGAGTGGCCGTTAACGACACTCTCTTTGTGCTATGTGCCGTCTCTCTCTCCATCTGTCTCTACAAAATTTCTAAGATGTCCTTAGCCAACATCTACTTGGAATCCAAGGTAAGGTGGAAATGTAGTAAAGCTCCTTCCATTAAAGCTTATTCTAAAACTAATTTTTTGGTGTCCAAATAGGACAGAACAACTGTCTTTCGTACCTGACCTCCTGCAATATGATTAGCTATACTGTGGTTGCAAGCACAAACACAGAGGGATGTAGTTCATTGAACTTTGTAGGTAAGAAGAGTTCCCATTTCGGATGGCCCCAAGTGTAGGTGTGTGCAAAATAACTGGCAGAGGGTTAAATCTGTTGTTTGTAGATGCAGCGAATTAACCTACATTTTAAAGGACTAGTGGTATTGGCTGTACCAAGAGTATTAATAAGAAACATATCTAATGTTTACTGTGTGTCAAGAGTTTTATAAGTCCTTACCATGTAGAAACTCATTTAATCCTCACAACCCTATGGGAGTAGGCAGTGTTATTATCCCCATTTTATAGATAAGGAAACTGAGGCCCAAAGAGGTCAAGTAGCTTGCCTCAGGCCACACAGCTAGAAGATGACAGAGTCAAGATTCAGGCCAGGCGGCCTGGCTCCAGGGGTTTGTGTTCCTGACGCCTCATTGTGCTGCTGAAGAGACAATCTCATCCCTGACCAGCTGTGCCCACGAGTGTGTTCTCTTTAGCCAGCGAGAACTTCCACTAAGGTATGAACTTTTCAGTTACAGAGACAGAGATATTGGAGAGAAGCTGTTGAACCATTCTTCTTTTTTTTTTTTCTCACTACTATGCTCACACCCTAGAGTCTCTATTTTTTCTTTTCCTTTCTCCACAGTGATAAAGCAGGGCAAATAAATTGCCTGGTGCCGTGGTACCAAAGTCTTTCTAATCAGCCCAAATACCCAATTCCTTCATTGTCAAATTCCAGATTTAAGCACAGAAACATAGTAAAGATCCTGGAAGAAAGAAGTGTAGACGTCAGGGAGAGGATGTCTCAGGTTGTCACTGGCAGTGTGACCCCACACTGCCTCTCTGGGCCTTAGGGAAGGTATTCTCCTTCCCTAATGCGATGACTATGTTCCTGACCCCTTGTCTGCCTGGGCCATGTGGCCCATCTGGCTGTAATAGAGCTTTGGTCTGCAGAGTGTGAGGCAGCTCTGTCTCCCACAATACTTCGTCTTCAGTAGTGGTCAGTAGATGAAAATCTGTGCCTCAAACTTAAAAAATACAAAGCCTTCATCAGGGCATCCTGTGATTTTAATGAACTCTCCCCAAATCCCTAAAGTGCAGCAGAGTAGTTTTTCTGTTTATAAATTTTAGACTCTGTGATTTTCCCTTAACTTTATTATATTGTCTCCCATATAGGGGGGAACATTCAGGACTTTTAAACCTAGAACTGCGATATAGAAGTTAAATTGTAGATTGTTAAAACACCATTTAGTGGCAAACAGTAAGATAATTAGCTACTTCTGGCAAAATACAATACTTTGAATTTAGTTCGACTTCCAAATATAAAACACAAAAATCAGTTTTAATTTTTTGATTATGTAAATTATCTTTTTCTAGTCAGTGGTTCTGTAATGTGACTTTGGTAAATGGTAGCCTCATAAATTGCATCATAAATAATTGATTTCCAGTTGATTCTGTAGGGTTTAGTGGGTTCAGGAGAAGGAGGTGGTGAAGGGGAGATGTCCAGGGATGAGGCTGAGGTCTTAAGCCTTGAATGGGTACACCCCTCATGGTTCCCTCTTTTCCAGGGCTCTTCTGTGTGTCAGGTGACAGCCATCGGTGTGACCGTCATCCTACTTTATACATCTCGAGCCTGCTACAACCTGTTCATCTTATCATTTTCTCAGAACAAGAGTGTCCACTCCTTTGATTACGACTGGTACAATGTGTCAGACCAGGTCAGTGGTCACCAGTGAGGACATTTACTTGATTGGTGACTTTTTTGAAATTGCTTTTCAACATTCCATGTCATAGAGCAGTAGGTTCCTTATTTCTGGTACTAAATTGCTGTGTGAACTTGGAAAGATACTAATCTTTGTGGTATCTGCATCTTCATCTGTAAAATGGGAATAAAAGTACTGCCTTGTTCCATCTCACAGGGCGTCTAAGAAATCTAGGGTCTGGGAATGTGTGTGTGTGTGTGTGTGTGTGTGTGTGTGTGTGTGTGTGTATGTGAATGCTTCTCCTTTCTACCATATGTGGCTCTTCTTAAATAGTAATTTTTTTTTAAAGTGCTTCAATGTAAGTGTAAACTGTTATCATTAAGAGGTGAAATTTGCAAAGAGAAATTATGTTCAGGTTTCAGAAAAAAAATAAAACAATGAGGTTCTGAGAATTTTTTTAATGGAATTTGCACACCAACAGCACTTGATGAAAGGCAGAGAAAAGGTGACTGAGGATATTTAGGTTTTAGTGAAATTTCAACAGTGGTCTCTATATGATACCTTTGAAAAAAAACTCTATTCTGTTAATTCATAGTGATGCTATCTGGGCTTGGAGTTTTCTTTGTTGGATAATGCATAGAAAATTAAATGTAAGCTTTAAAACAAAATCTAATTTATGTTGTACTCTGAATCTAAACAAAGCTACTTATAAAGAAAATGAACAAAGGTAGCAAAACTTAATCTGGCATGCATGCTCACAAAAGCTAGGATGAATGAGAATGAGCTAACGTCGACTCATTTGACAAGTATCAGTTTGAGTGCCTACTTCGTCCCAGGCATTGTACGAGGTTCCAGGATACAAAAATGGACACATTCATTCCCTTCCCTGGAGGAGCTTATGGTCCATTGGGGAAAAGTGACACACACATAAGCCATTACAAGAAATAAATATAACTCCTATAAAAGGGGCCATTGAATTGAATTGCAAAGATTCTTTAGCTTTTCCTGGAAAAATAATAAATACTCAATATTAGGGATTGAATCATGTCCCCCACAAAAGTCATGTTCACATCCCAACCCCTGGTCCTGTGGGTATGAACCAATTTGTAAGTAGGACCTTGGAAGATGCCTTTAGTTAAGGTATGCCCAGATGGTTGAGAGGGGCCTTATCCAGTATGGCTCAAGTCCTTATAAGCAAAGGACACTGGCACAGAAAGGAATTCATGGGGAGTCCAGCAGCTGGAAGTCAGTGGAACTCGGGAAAGGAGAAGACAGCACCACATGTATTAACATGTTTAGGAAAGCTAAGGACATCCTAGGATTGCTGACAGCCAGCCACAGAATGACACAGTTTTCAGTGAGAAAGCAATGCCTTGCTGATGCTGTGATCTTGGATTTCTCCTAGTTCAAAATCATGAGGCAAGAAATTCTCACTATTTTTTTTTTAGCTGTTCTTTCATTATTTTCTTCTTTATATATATATTTTATCATCACAATTGACTTTTTTGTATGTGAAAAATAGCATATATACAGAAAAGCAATAAATTTCAAAGCAAAGCACAACAATTAGTTGTAGAACAGATTTCAGTGTTTGGTAGGAGTTACAATTCCACAATTTAAGGTTTTTACTTCTAGCTGCTCTAAAATACTGAGACTAAAAGAAATGTCAATGTAATGATTCAGCACTCATACTCGTTTGTTAAACCCTACCTTCTCTGTGTAACTCCATCATCACCTTTTATGTTTCTCCCACTCTTTAGGGATATTTGGGCTGTGTCCATTTTCATGTTGGAAGAGGCAGTAATAATATAGAATGTGGGGATGGAACTAGCTGATGTTCTAGAGAGGCTGGCCTCTCTGCATTTCAGGACTTAATTTGGTTCAGGGACCTATCTGGAGGTTGTAGGTTTCTGGAAAGTTACCCTAGTGCATGGAACCTCTGTAGAATCTTATATATTGCTCTAGGTATTCTTTAGGATTGGCAGGAATGGTTTTGGTTGGGGTTTGGCAAGTTATGATAGGTAGCAACGTCTAACTGAAGCTTGCATAAAAGTGAACACCAGAGTAGCCCCTTGACTCTATTGAAATTCCCACTACTTATGCTCACCCACTGTTCAATATTTGTTTTAGCAGCAAGGAAACTAAGACACAAAATTATATACAAATCTATTTCTAAAGTCCCTACAGTGCTCATAACCTGAACTTAGGTCTCTGGAAGAAAGAATGAATTTAAAAATGACCATGATAAGTTCAACCTGTGAGAACAAAATGAAATTGGGAAGAGGTGTGTACAAGATGTTATAATTAGAAAAGATAAAAACAATAATAAGATGATAGTGATTCCTAACCCAAACCAATAACTCAAATATAAGATGGGAGAAAGTTGGGCAGTGCCCTGTTTTGAGGAAACCAAGTAAATTCAAATCTGAATTAATGATAAATTAGACACTTACTCTTTTTGCAGGGGGATATATGAACTGGAAATTGAACCCAAGTCTCACACGTGGCAGGCAAGCATTCTACCCCTGAACCACTTGTGGAACCTAGACATTTATTTTTAATACATAAATATTTTGTTAAAAAAAATTTTCTTTCACCTAAGTTTATAATGCATTTAAAATAGGTTACAATTTTTACATTTTGTTTTTGCAGGATGCTTAAGGATATATAGACCCATGTGATGCAACCAAAAGAATGTAGGTGCAAGTGAAACAGATGGCTACAAGTTGCACATGTTATTCATGTATGCTGAAAAAGAACGGCATACTACTGATGTGTATGATAGACAAAATAGATGCAAGGATTGAGAGTTAATGTTTTTGAAGGGTAGCATGATTAGTTTTGGTTACTGAATTTAAATATAATTTAATGGAGAAGGCAAATGGATTAATTTTTGGTGATTTGGTTTTGGTACATTCTTCCTTGGAAAAAATGGCTTTTTGAAACAGTTGCTAAACCCCAAAAAAGTTGCACTTTCTTCAAGTATCTGCCAGAGCAGGTACTACACCAGAGCGAGCGGTAGAACAACAACTCCCGTTGCCAGTTTACATGTCCAGAAGCCAAATACTCTGGACTCTGGAAAGTTTTCTCTAGACAAGCTAGTGTGCAATGAACTTTAAAAGGTGAAAAACAGGATGTGGTTTCTGTGAAGAAACGTTTAAATTTGGCATGTTTATCCTGACACTCAAGGATAACAGCTATGTGCTGTTCTCAAGAATGTAGGAGGCAACATAGCATTCTCACTTTCGTAGATTACTGAAGAGAAAATCAACTTAAATTTAAGTAGGAAATTTCATTTGGAAATAAGGAAGATTTTGGTAAGTGAACTGATAAAATCTCTGAGATTGGAAGTTACTGTGCTTTAAATAATCCTCCACCTGAGGTATCGCCCATTACTCTGAACAGATTTAAATATTCATATTTTAGGGGAGAGGAATTATACTACATTTAAATTTATTCTTGGTTCATGTTAAATAGGATTGAATCAAACTTATTTCCTCTGCTCCATTCTAGTTACTCTTCCTTTCTCCACTGTCTTTTAAACAGGCAGATTTGAAGAATCAGCTGGGAGATGCCGGATATGTGGTATTTGGAGTGGTCCTTTTTGTGTGGGAACTCTTACCTACCACCTTAGTGGTTTACTTCTTCCGAGTTAGAAATTCTACAAAGGACCTTGTAAGTAAACCAATTTTATATTTGCAGAAATATCTACTAATATCTTCTAATTCTAATCATGAAACACTACAATTAGGATTTTCTTAGCTTTTCAACAGAGGAGAGCCTCTTCCATTCTATTGTGGTATAGAAAATTCCCCTTTTATCGAGACTTTTCTTTCCCTTTAATTCTCTTTTGAGGGAGATGTGTTTTTTTAGTTTAACTTTATTTTACAAAAGAAATGAAAGTTGCACCTTAAGGCCTAGAGAAAGTAAGTGCTTTATCTAATGCAACACAGCCTCCCTAATGTTTGGCCTTGACTTTCTACTTGCTGTGAATGAAATAGGTAATTTTTTCTTTTATCAAGGGAAAATGTCGGTTAGTAATTCAGTGTTCCACTCCTATATTATTCTGGATGATGATTAGAAAATGGGGAGTGCTAGTATGGAAGGAAAATCATTGTGATGCTAAAGTCACTCCCCCAATTTGGTCAGATTTTGTGCTCCACCAACTTTATATAAATGTCTTTTTGGAGAGGGGACAGAATAATGTGAAACCTGGTAGAGTGAGGAAGCTCCTATTGAGGCCTCACTCCATAAATTATTCCAGTCACACTAACCAGTGATAGAATTTCTACTGACTGGTCTAGGAAACCCATAGAAAAGTATAGTGCGTGGTTTTTGGCCAATGAAAGCAGCATGTGGTTGATAAGGAAAGAGGAATGAAGTTCACAACACACAGTTCTTACTTCGGACCCATATAAACTGATTTATTGTGTTTCAGTTTGCTTTGTCTTAATCATGAGCCGGGTATGGAAAAATAAAGCAAGACTGGATTGGGTGGGTGATGGAAAATCACAGCTCAAATGTGTGGAGCTTCCTCAGCAGCTCAGGCTGTAACCGGGATGATATACAGCAGTGGTTTCTAGATCTCAGGATCAGTTTCCACCCTTTTCATTATTTTCAACTGCTGAACAGTGGTGCTGCACTTTCTGACCTTTATTTGCATTGGGAACACATGGACACTTTTGTCTGGTCAGACCCTAAACACTTCCCTACCATGGGCAAAGAGACGTGTGAAAGGCAGGCAGTGGATTCTAGGCCATGACTACCACGTGCCCTGTTTCTCCTTCTCCTCTGAAGGAAGATAGCTGAAGTTGTCTGGAAACTTGTTTGACAAAGGCATAGGGGAGGAGGCTTAGGGAAGCAAAGATCCCAGTTCTTGGTGAGGCTTCACTTGGTAAAGGTGCCCTTTTCAGCCCTTTCTGGTTTTCCTCATTTAGGGTCTTAGAGGCTTAAGAACAATCCTCCCTAAACCCAAGGCAGTTCTGAATGAGAGATTATCTGTCTGAATCCTAAGGAGTGAAAGGTTCATGTGAATATTGTTCGAAGTATTATTTTATTAAGTGAACACAGAATAATATTGAGTCTAATCTGTGCTTTGAGATATCATGTCAGGGAAGCATATCTTCCTGAACAAACTCTCACACTCTGTATGTATATAAGGTTTCTTGCTTATTGTGCTTGAATATATCAGTTGTTTAGGGCACTATTTAGAGCAATGGTTTTCAAAGTTTTTGGTCTCAGAATTCTTTATAATCTTAAATTATTAAGGACTCCCCCCCAAAAAACTTTTGTTTGGTGGGCTTTATATACATATACATCCATACAAATATATCCTGATTTTATATATATATATATATATATATATATATATATATATATATATATAAATGAGGTTTTTGTGTTTTTTTTGGTCTTCGATAATGAAAACTGTAAACATTTGGAAGATACTAACTTAGTCAACCACTATTTTCCAAATGATGAAATGTATGATGTGACAAAATCATATATATTTTATATATATATATATATATATATATATAAAATTAGGATATAATTATTTAAGGTTATCACATTAAAATTAAAACTGGGAAATTTAAGAAATATTCACATATTGAAAATAATAAACCAATTTATAGCAACTTAAAAATATATTTTCCAAAACACAGTAATGAGAAGAGTAGCACTGTTTAACAATTTTGTGAGTCTAATGTCTGGCTTAATAAAAAACAGCTAGATTCTCATATCTGCTTCTACATTCAATCTGCTGCAGTATGTTGATTTGGTAGAAATAGGTGGAAAATTCAGCCTCACAGAGATCAAGTGCTTTTCCATCACCCACCCAATCCAGTCTTGCTTTATTTTTGCATACCCAGCTCATTAGTTATAAGAAAGAAGAGTGTTTTACTAGCCTTGGAACCCAGTTGTGAATATTTCTCTTTGATGCTACACTCAAACGGAATGATCTGTGGTTTCTTAGAAGCTGGTTGGAATATGGGCTCTAAAGCCGTATCAGTGAACTTTGCAGACTGTTCTACATTAAAATCCATTGTTTCATTTTACACTTTGGGTTTCTTATCCAGGCATGATTTTGTCACATCATACATTTCATCATTTGGAAAATAGTGGTTGACTAAGTATCTTCCAAATGTTTACAGTTTTCATTATCGAAGACCAAAAAAACCCACAAAAACCTCATTCATTAATATCACCACTGATCTCACAAGAAAAGTCTTCAAGTATTGGGAAGCTGTCAAGTTTATGGTGAGGAAGACGTTTTCCAAAGCTTTATTTTCTTGCTCAAAAAGTTCAAATTTTATCTTTAATAAACACTGCCAGTTATTTGCCTTAAAATGACAGCTCGCCCCATTACTTTCAAGGCAATGTCTGTTTAATACCCTAGTCTGAATGGTTTGGCTGAGTTGTTTGACAAGTAAAAATTGCATTGCATGAAAACAGTAGTTCAGCTTGCAACTCAAGTAGTTATAGTTGTTCTTTATCATCTTACTTTGGTCAGCAGCAGGAGGGCTTTATACATCTTTCCCACTTTCTCACAGAGGATGTTAAAAAACATGTATACAAAGGTTGAGGTTTAATAAAATTAATATTTTCTACCACTCAAGGATAATTTTTAAGTGAACCATCTTTATTTTCTTTCTCTTTAAATTTTTTACTGTGAATACCTCGTGGTGACGTATATAATAACTGTCAGTACACTGCCTTTTTTTCTTTTTATTTGCAAGGGCGGGCACTGGGAATCTAACCCGGGTCTCCAGCATGGCAGGCAACAACCTAACCACTGCTTTTGCACCTTAAGTGCAAATTTCAACACAATGAAAAAAGCAAATGGTGTCTTAGTATAATTATGAAAATAGGTAGTTATGATCTTGCAGATTCCTGAAAGGATCTCAGAGACCTCTAAGAGTCCACAGACCACATTTGAGAGCTACTGATCTACAGTAGCATACTACTGAATTAAAATGTTCTCTTTGCTTTAGAGGACTTGTAATTTACCACAATGGAGTAGATTCTGTATGAAGTATGCATAATCATAAATAGGAAGATATTTTCCATTTTTTTATGTTGTACTCATGAAGTATCTTCTAAACAACTCTCATTAGCAGGTAATTTGTCACATGTGGCTTGAAGCACTGTGTACCTAAAATATCCTTGGGGGAGATGGCCAGAATTAATGCCATTGTTACTTATGGAATTTGGTAATAGCTAACAAACATACCACACTTACTATATAGGCTATGCATTCTTCTAAGCACCTTAGATTTGCCTCTAATTTAGATTAGAGTCCATAATTTTAATTACTATGTTATACCATGGCTCTCCCTGGCATAATAAGATTTGGAGAAGAGACTGAATTCCTATTATATATCACCTAATAATAATCCTGTTATTACCTATAACTTCTGGAATTGCTTGAAGAGAATACAGTCTAATATTCTTTTGGGGGAGGATTTATAATTTAATTCATACTCCTCTACTTTAAAAGAGCACACTGCAGGTACTGCACTTCTGTATGTAAAATGTTATCTTCCATTTCTATTTTAAATCAGTTGCTTCAAACAAGTCTCTAAGATACTTGGATTCATTAGAGCCCATCTTTAGAGCCCCTGCAGTATGCTCAAAATGTGGCTCTTAATCCTCCGCATCAGAATCTGAGGGTGCTTAGTAAAAGTAAAAGTAAAAATCCTTAGGCTATGCTGTGGGCCCACATCAGAATCTCTGGGGAAAGGTTTTGGGAATCCACAGTTTTAATAAGCACCCCAAGGGACCTGAGTGCACTGTAAAGTTTGAGAACCACTCCCTATATCATAGGCATTTTTGTGCTGTTAGAAATATTCAATTTTAAGGCATCCCACCTTTTGTAAGTTCCACTTTGCTTCTTATATCTGGTTAGATTAATCTTAGAAAAGCAGGAAGTCACATATAGATAGACATGCATCATATAACTACCTTGTTTTATACTTTGTTGGTTAACTTTTAAATAAACCGCTAATGATACATATACAAGAATTTCAAACCAAAGCTGATTAATATGCAATCCAATCTGATCTATTTATTTATCTTTCCTAACAAATAGGATTTTACTTTTTCAGTGTTGCTGGCAGACGACTCTTTTCAAACCACAACAGTTGCCTCAGGGCAGGTATCATTGTATAATTGGCAATAACCTCCAGTGACTGAGAAATTTTAAGAGGTGAACTCAGGGATGGAAACTGGATGAATCAATTATAGAGGCAGTATATGGAAATTGGATGAGAAACAGTAAAAATGGTTTCGTCATTATCTTAATTTGTCTTGAATACCCAGATTATTATACACTTTTATATCCAATTTGGTACTATTCTTAGTTTAACTAGTTTGGGATTGTCTGGCTTTTCAATAAGGGATTAAAACAATGATGATTCATTATCAGGTATTTAACAAACAGGACTCTGATAGAAGATTTTGTCCATGCTGATAGAAGGAAGGTTTACCTGAAATGTAAAAGCAACTGAATCTTACAGTTACAGCCTCCATTCAGATGAGTAGCATATCTTAAAATCTCCTGCAAGAAAGACATCTTATTTTGCTTTGTCTAACATGAGGCACAGTGTCCAGAAGCATGCGGAATGATTAAATGTCTTTGCAGACCAACCCTGGAATGCTCCCCAGCCATGGATTCAATCCCAGATCTTATTTCTTTGACAACCCTCGAAGATATGACAGTGATGATGACCTTGCCTGGAACATTGCCCCTCAGGGACTTCAGGGAAGGTAAGACCTTAGTTCATGTTAGGCTGGATTAGGAGGGAGAGAGCTGCACCAGTGACATGGATTCAAACTAAAAGAAATTCCTACATAAAAATTGTGCAGTTGGAGGTAGTGTAGGATTGGAATAGCAGTAGCATTATATTATATTATATTATATTATTTATTAAAAAAAAATTTAACAACGAACAAAAATATTCTTAACATATGTTCATTCCATTCTACATATATAATCAGTAATTCACAATATCATCACATAGTTGCATTTTCATCATCATGATCATTTCTTAGAACATTTGCATCAATTCAGAAAAAGAAATAGAAAGACAACAGAAAAAGAAATAAAATGAAAAAAACAAAAAAAGATTATACATACCATACCCCTTACCCCTCCCTTTCATTGATCACTAGCATTTCAAACTAAATTTATTTTAACATTTATTCCCCCATTATTTATTTTTTTTTCATATGTTCTACTCATCTGTTGACAAGATAGATAAAAAAGCATCAGACACAAGGTTTTCACAATCACACAGTCACATTGTGAAAGCTATATCATTCATTATTCAATCATCATCAGGAAACATGGCTACTGGAACACAGCTCTACATTTTCAGGCAGTTCCCTCCAGCCTCACCATTATATCGTGAATAACAAGGTGATATCTACTTAATGCGTAAGAATAGCCTCCAGGATAACCTCTCGACTCTGTTTGGAATCTCTCAGCCATTGACACTTTGTCTCATTTCACTCTTACCCTTTTTGGGTGAGAACGTTTTCTTAATCCCTTGATGCTGAATCTCAGCTCATTCTAGAGTTTTTCTCAGTCCCTTGATTCTGAGTCTCAGCTCATTCTAGGATTTCTGTCCCATGTTGCCAGGACGACTGGCAGGAGTCAGGTCCCACATAGACAGGGGGAGGGTGGTGAGTTTGCTTGTTGTGTTGGCTGGAGAGAGAGGCCACATCAGAGCAACAGAAGAGGCTCTCTTTGGGGTGACTCTTAGGCCTAAATTTTAAGTAGGTTTGACCTATCTTTTGTGGGGTTAAGTTTCATATAAACAAACCCCAAGCTATGGGTCTCAGCCTATAGCTTTGGTTGCCCACACTGCTTGTGAGAATATCAAGAATTCAACTTGGGGAAGTTGAATTTTCCCCCTTTCTCACCATTCCCCGAAGGGGACTTTGCAAATACTTTTCCACTCACTGATCAAATCACTCTGGGATTTATCGGGGCATCACTCTGGACAAACCAACAAAATCTCATGTCCTACCCAAAGTTCCATGTACTTATGGTGTTCAACCAAGCTATCTACATAAGATATATTAGGAAATGCACTAGGCAAAATATAAATTTTGTACCAAATAAACTTTTTGCTTTAGTCTCACACATAAGTTGAAATTTTAAAATATTAATTACCATCTATTTTCAGCACCCTGCAGTAATGACATTCCTTTGTTCTTCCTCATGCAAAAACATTTAAAAATTTTGTACGTTTAGTCACTATCATTATACACTCTAGGCATTCCTAGATTATACCATCTCATTCTTTATCATTTATCTTTCTTTGTGATTTCATTTATGCCCCCAGCCCTCTTCCCTCTATCATTCTCACATGCAGCTTCATTCAGTGTTTTAACATAATTATATTACAGTTAGGTAGTATTGTGCTGTCCATTCCTGAGTTTTTGTATTCAGTCCTGTTGCACAGTCTGTATCCCTTCAGCTCCAATTACCCAATATCTTACCCTATTTCTATCTCCTGATGGTCTCTGTTACCAACAAAATATCCCAAGTTTATTCACTAATGTACGTTCATATCAGTGAGACCATACAGCATTTGTCCTTTTGTTTTTGGCTAATCTCACTCAGCATAATGTCCTCAAGGTCCATCCATGTTGTTATATACTTCATAACTTTATTCTGTCTTACGGCTGCATAATATCCCATCGTATGTATATACCACAGTTTGTTTAGCCACTCATCTGTTGATGGACATTTTGGCTGTTTCCATCTCTTTGCAATTGTAAATAATACTGCTGTAAACATTGGTGTGCAAATGTCCGTTTGTGTCTTTGCCCTTATGTCCTTTGAGTAGATACCTAGCGATGGTATTGCCGGGTCATATGGCAGTTCTATATTCAGCTTTTTGAGGAACTGCCAAACTGCCTTCCACAGCGGTTGCACCATTTGACATTCTCACCAACAGTGGATAAGTGTGTCTCTTTCTCCACATCATCTCCAGCGCTTGTCATTTTCTGTTTTATTGAGAATGGTCATTCTGGTAGGTGTGAGATGATATCTCATTGTGGTTTTGATTTGCATTTCTCTAATGGCCAGGGAAGTTGAGCATCTCTTCATGTGCCTTTTGGCCATTTGTATTTCTTCCTCTGAGAAGTGTATGTTCAAGTCTTTTGCCCATTTTGTAATTGGGTTGGCTGTCTTTTTGTTGTTGGGTTGAACAATCTCTTTATAAATTCTGGATACTAGCCCTTTATCTGATATGTCATTTCCAAATATTCTCTCATTGTGTAGGCTGTCTTTTTGCTTTCTTGATGAAGTTTTTTGATGCACAAAAGTGTTTACTTTTGAGGAGTTCACCTTTCTTTCTTCAATGCTGTTGCTTTGGGTATAAGGTCTATAAAACCGCCTCCAATTATAAGATTTATAAGATATTTCCCTACGTTTTCTTCTAACAGTTCTATGGTCTTAGATCTAATGTTTAGGTCTTTAATCCATTTTGAGTTAACTTTTGTATAGGGTGTGAGATATGGGTCCTCTTTCATTCTTTTGCATATGGATATCCAGTTCAGTAGGCACCATTTATTGAAGAGACTTTCTGTCCCAGGTGAGTTGGCTTGACTGCCTTATCAAAGATCAATTGTCCACAGATGAGAGGGTCTATATCTGAACACTCTGTTTGATTCCATTGGTCAATATATCTATCTTTATGCCAGTACCATGCTGTTTTGACCACTGTAGCTTCATAATATGCCTTAAAGTCAGGTAGCATGAGACCTCTGACTTCATTTTTTTTTTCTCGGGATACTTTTGGCTATTTGGGGCACCCTACCCTTTTGGATAAATTTGGTTATTGGTTTTCCTATTTCTGAAAAGTAAGTTGTTGGGATTTTAATTGGTATTGCATTGAATCTGTAAATCAATTTAGGTAGAATTGACATCTTAACTATATTTAGTCTTCCAGTCCATGAACATGGTATGCCCTTCCATCTATTTAGGTCTTCTGTGATTTCTTTTAACAATTTCTTGTAGTTTCCTTTGTATAGGTCTTTTGTCTCTTTAGTTAAATTTATTCCTAAATATTTTATTCTTTTGGTTGCAATTGTAAATGAAATTCGTTTCTTGATTTCCCCCTCAGAGTGTTCATTCCTAATGTATAGAAACACTACAGATTTTTGAGTGTTGATCTTGTAACCTGCCACTTTGCTGTACTCGTTTATTAGCTCTAGTAGTTTTGCTGTGGATTTTTACTTCTTCCTTTTCCAGTTTTGATGCCTTGTATTTCTTTTTCTAGTCTAATTGCTCTGGCTAGAACTTCCAACACAATGTTGAATAAAAGTGGTGATAGTGGACATCCTTGTCTTGTTCCTGATCTTAGGGGGAAATTTTTCAGTTTTTCCCCATTGAGGATGATATTAGCTGTGGGTTTTTCATGTATTCCCTTTATCATTTTAAGGAAGTTCCCTTCTATTTCTATCCTTTGAAGTGTTTTCAACAGAAAAGGATGTTGAATTTTGTCAAATGCCTTTTCTGCATCAATTGAGATCATCATGTGATTTTTCTGCTTTGATTTGTTGGTATGGTGTATTACATTAATTGATTTTCTTATGTTGAACCATCCTTGCATACCTGGAATGAATCCTACTTGGTCATGATGTATAATTCTTTTAATGTGTTGCTGGATTCGATTTGCTAGAATTTTGTTGAGGATTTTTGCACCTATATTCATTAGAGAGATTGGTCTGTAGTTTTCTTTTTTTGTAATATCTTTGTCTGGCTTTGGTATGAGGGTGATGTTGGCTTTGTAGAATGAGTTAGGTAGCTTTCCCTCCTCTTCAGTTTTTTTGAAGAGTTTGAGCAGGATTGGTACTAATTCTTTCTGGAATGTTTGGTAGAATTCAAAAGTCCATCTGGTCCTGGACTTTTCTT
This sequence comes from Tamandua tetradactyla, assembly GCF_023851605.1. Lineage (NCBI taxonomy): Eukaryota > Metazoa > Chordata > Mammalia > Pilosa > Myrmecophagidae > Tamandua > Tamandua tetradactyla. The sequence goes on from NC_135333.1 coordinate 6,707,802, forward strand.
TTTAGGGAGCTTCTTAATGACTAATTCAATTTCTTTACTTGTGATTGGTTTGTTGAGGTTGTCTCATTCTTCTCAAGTGAAAGTTGGTTGTTCAGGCCTTTCTAGGAAGTTGTCCAACATTTATTTATGTTATTTAATAAATAAACATTGTTGTATTTATTAGCATAAAGTTGTTCATAGTATCATGTCATTACATCCTTGATTTCTGTGGGGTCAGTGATTATGTCTCCTCTTCCATTTCTGATCTTATTTATTTGCCATTATATTATTTTTACAGTCAAGTATAATATTCAGGAATGAGAAGGCATCAATATCAAATTCCAAAGAAGCACCATAGCATTATTACATACCATAGTGTATGTAATTTTTTAAAATTGTAGGACTCCTCAAAGCCGTAATATGCTAAGGTATCCTCTGAATCTTCAAGAGGAAAATAAAGCACTTGACTCTGGAATCATGTAATGCAACATGATTTGGAAAATGCTGGAAGACTTCTTTGACCTGAACGTGTAAAGCCAGAGATTCAATTGTATGATATTCATTTATTAGAATATATTACATGTTAGGTAGGGCCAATTTTTCAAATTTGAATATTTCATTTAAGTTAAGGATATTCATTTTGGTCCTAATTCAAACAAATATTTATTCAATATATACTTTTATAGCACCTGCTATGTGTCAGGCACTGTTTTTCCTAAGAGGTTTACAAGTAAACTCATTCAATCTTCATTGTTATTAACCTTATGGTACAGGTAAAATGGAGACAGTTAGAGGTCGGTGACTTGACCAAAGTTACATGGTAGTGAGCCTGGGATACCAACTCAAGCAGTCTCATTCAAGTCTGTGCTCTGAGTCATCATACTATCCAACTGTTTTGTACATATTTTAGTACTGCATCTCTTTGTCTCACCCCTGTTTCTGTTGTACCTTCATATGAGTTTTAGTAGGAAGCATCTCCTTTCTTGAATGTCCACCTGCAGAATTTGGCCAACAATATTTTGGCATCTACTTTTCAGGAGAGTACAGTTAAGTCACAGACTTGAGATCAACATACATAAATTGTAGGAGGACAAGAAGTGAGCTGCTCTTCCCACCCCGTCACCGAATTTTGAGTGAGTTAGGAAGGCAAGTAGAAAAGACTAGCTGCAGCCACCATAGAGCTACACCACAGGACTCAGAGCACTGCCTACCTCTGCCAGGGGCATGGTCAGTAACCATGAAAGGTGGGAGCTGTTTGAATTTCCTTCCCCTCTCATCAAGCTCTAAGGCTTCAGTTACACTTTAGTGTCCTATCCCCTCTCAGTCTGTGAATCTGGGACAGCATGACCAACAGAAACAAGACAAACAAAAAGAACTGACCTGATGTTTGCCTTCTCTTCTTTTTGCTTGTCATTGTAGGACCCCATACTATTCCTGTGAAAGGGGAGCTTCAATCTGAATGTTTCTTAGAAGTGAGAGCTAATCTTATCCAACCTGTTGTAAATGTAATAGACCCATCACTGATTAGCAATTTAGTGTAAACTTAATTTTCTTCTTCTGGGATGAAATGAGAAGATACGCTTGCTTTTTTACTCATATTTTTCCTATCACTACCAATGGGAAAAGTTCTTAGAAAACCTTAGAAGAGCTCTGAAAACAGCAGTTATTTTAGGGACAGGAGAACTGACAGAAAGATGGAAGAATACATTGCCTTCTCAGTGGATCAGGAAGGAGAGAAATCTTGGTCAGAAAGAATAAAAGAAGGGAAGACAGTGGAATAGGAAACTCTAAGAATCAGTCCCACCAACCAGAACAGCTATTAAATTGGTGGAAACTGCTTGATCAACTATTTCAGAACTCTGAAGTCCAGCAGAACATTGCACAGCATCTAAGGAATGACGTGAGAAGAGGCTGGTAAATTACAGTAAAGACCAATAAGATGCTGTCTCTGCACAGTAGTTACTGGTGCCCATCCTCCACTCTTGCTGCAGCTCATAGTAGGGTCCAACCCCTGGCATTACTTGTTGGTGTCAGAAAGGAACATAAAAATCCCTTCCCCCAAGATCTTGGGTGGGCATGGGCTGATTGCTGGTCACAGCTTTTGATTAGTGACTTCGGATCACCAGGTCCCAGCATTGAGGGCAGCCATTGTTCCAGTCTGCCCTGGACAAAGGCAGTGGAGACCTAAAGATGCTTTGCTTGCTCAGAACTGGAGAACACTTGAAGGACTACATTTAATGGGCAAGTCAAGAAAGAGCAGCTTGGGGAACAAATGTTAAAATAAATTTAGCAGATTGAAATGCTAGTGATCAGTGAAAGGGAGTCATAAAGGGGAATAGAAAAAAATAGGGGAAACAAAGGCTAAAATTTAAAAGGGTAGATGGAAATACTAGCAATCAGTGAGAGGGAGGGGTAAGGGGTATGGTATGTATGAGTTTTTTTTCTTTTTATTTCTTTTTCTGAATTGATGCAAATATTCTAAGAAATGATCATGGTGATGAATATACAACTATATGATGATATTGTGAGTTATTGTTATATACCAAGAATGGAATGTTCGTTTTTGTATGTTGTTATGTTTTAAAAAAAAAAAGAAAGAGCAGCTTTGGGGAGCTATGGAAGACGTTCCTGGCACCCTTTCTGGTCTCTCCCTCATCCTCTCTCCAGGGCACTTTGGAGCCAGCACTCCCTTTGTGGTTTTCTACCCTTGTTGTGGCTAGGAAAGACTGACTTGGGAAACTCTTTTCTGGTATGATTCCCTCTCCCAGAATTTGCCTTCTAGGCAGAAGCACCTTGAGACAATGAAAGCAATGTAAGAAATAATTGAGGCTGAAAGCCCATGGCAAAGGCTTACCTGCTGTAAGTGTGGCAGGGGAACTCCCAGGAAAGGAGAAGACCTATATCCTGGGAAGTAATGGGGATGTTCAAACTGCTGTAAACAGGGAAAATCCTAAGCCACAAGAAAGCATAAGCCCAGATAAGACACAGGCTCTGAAAAGACACTGTATTCACCTTGAGCAAGACTTTCCTGATAGGAGGATGATAGCTCAAGAAAATCTATTTTAGCACCAGCTGGTTATGAACTCAAGAAATAGACAACTCCTAAATAAATTGCAGAGAAAACATTTAAAAATATTAAAATGTCCAGTATGCAACAAAAAATTACAAGATGAACACAAAATGATTCTCCATCGAGAAGAAGAGGATGAAAATCCAGAAATATCAGTGAAGAAAACCAGACTGTGAAAATACTGGGCAAAGACTTAAAAAAAAAAAAAAAAAAGAAGATCCTCAGTATGCTCAAGGAGATAAAGGAAATAGAGAAGGAAATAAAGGATATCAGGAAAACAGCCAGTAGTCTCAAGAAGATGAAGAAAAATACAGAGAGGAACTAAAGGACATCAGGAAAACAATGAATGAGCAATATGAGAATCTCAATAAAGAGATATAAAGTCTTAAAATAAAATATAAATAGAATTACTGCACTGAAGACCATAGTAACTGAAATGAAAATAATTCATAGGAGGATTTCAATAGCACACTGGAAGTGGCAGAACAAAGAATCAGCAAACTCAAAGACAAAAAATTGATTTGAGTCAGGATAAGGAGTAGAAAGAAAAAAGAATTATAAAAAGTGAAAACAGGGCAGTGCAATGGTGGCTCAGTGGCAGAATTCTCGCCTGCAATGCAAGAGCCTGCCCATGCCAAAAAAAAAAAAAAAAAGTGAAAATAGTCTAAGAGACCTGTGGGACACCATCAGGTGTACCACATGTGCTATGGGAGTTCCAGAAGGAGAAGAAAGAGAGAAATGAGGCAGAAGAAATATTCAAAGAAATAATGACTGAAAACTTCCCAAATTTAGCAAAAGACATGAATATACACATCCAAGAAGCCCAGAGAATACCAAACAGAATACAGTTGAAGAAAAATACACCCCATCACACATATTGATCAAACTGTCATATTTCAAGGACAAGGAGAGAATTATGAAAGCTGTAAAAGAAAAGCAGTGTATTATGTACAAGAAGTCCCAATTAGATTAAATTCCAATTTCTCCTTAGAAACCATGGAGGAAAGAAGTCAAGGGGTTGTAAAGTGCTGAATGAAAACTGTTGTCAACTAAGGTTTTTATATCTGGGGAGACTGTCTTTCAGAAATGAGGGAGAGATTAATTATTCCCAGATAAACCAAAGCTGAGGGAATTCATCACCAGCAGACCTGCTCTACAAGTAATGCTATAGGGTCCAAAGCAGCAAAAAGAAATAAAGGCTCCTGGTAAAGGTAACATTTGGGTAGCTATAAATGCCGTACTATTTATTTTATCTTTTGATATGTAACTCTTCTTCTCACTTCCTACAGGTGCTACAATGCAAATGCATAAAAAGTAATGATAAATCTATGGTTTTGAACATAGAATTTACAAAAATATAATTTGTAACAAGTACATGAAAAGTTGGGGAGATGGTGGGGTATAGAAAAACAGTGTTATGTGTATGCTATTAGAGTCAAATTTGTATTAAATCAAATGCAGTTGTTATAGATTTAGGATATTAAATTTTAACCCCATGGTAACTACAAGGAAATATATGAAAAATATACCCAGATAGAAACAAGAAGGGAATCAATAAGGTACAACACAAAAAAAACAAATAAATATGAAAGTAGGCATTAATGGAAGAATTGAGGGATAAGAAAGATGTAAAACTTACAAAGATTAAATAGCAAAACAGCAGAAGAAAGTCCTGTATTATCAGTAATGACTTTATATGTGAATGGATTAAACTCTCCAGTCAAAAGATAGATTGGCAGAATGGATAAAAATGTCTGACCCATCTGTATGCTGTCTACAAGAGATTCATCTTAAATTCAAAGACCTAAGTAGGTTGAAAGTAAAAGGGTAAAAAAAAAAAAAGAATCCATGCAAGTAGTAACCATAAGGGAGCTGGCGTAATTTAAAACTTACTATAAAGCCCCGTTTACCAAAACAGCATGGTACTGGCAGAAGGACAAATATATAGACCAGGGAACAAACTGAGAGTTTAGAAACCAACCTTTACATTCACGGCCAACTTATTTTTGACAGGGGGGTAAAGGCCATTCAACTGGTTAAGAATAGTCTCTTCAACAAATGTTGCTGGGAAGGATCTCTATTTGCAAAAAAAAAGAAAAGAAAAGAGGACCCCTACTTCACCCCATATACAAAATCAAATAAAAATGGATCTAAGTCCTAAATATAAAGGCCAGAACTATCAAACTCCTAGAAGAAAACGTAGGACCTTGTGTTAGGCAGTAGTTCCTTAGACGTTACACCCAAAGCACAGACAACAAAAGAAAAAAAAAAAAGATAAATGGGACCTCATCACAATGGAAGACTTTTGTGTCTCAAAGGACTTTACCATAAGAGTAAAACAACAGTCTACACAATGGGAGGGGATATCTGGAAGCCACGTATCCAATAAGGGTCTAAAAACCAGAATGTATAAAGAAATCCTTCAACTCAATTTAAAAAATACAACCAACCAATGAAAAAGTGGGCCTAAGTCTTAAATAGACATTTTTCTAAAGAAATAAAAATGGCCAAAAAGTACATGAAGAGATGGTCAACCTCAAAAGCAGATACCATTTCACGCCCACCAGAAGGCTACTATTAACAAAACAGAAAATGACTTCTGGAGAAGATGGCGGCATAGTAAGATGCGTGGGTCTTAGTTCCTCCTCCAGAACAGCTACTAGAGAAGTAGAATCGATTCAGAACAGCTCCTGGAGCCACGACAGAGACCAAGAAGACAGCGTACCCCATTCTGGAACGGCTGACTGGCTGGGAGAACCCGCTCTGGTGAGATCGCCGAGGGGCGCGGGCTTCCCCGGGCCGGGGTGGCAGGCGGCCGGAGTCCCTCCCTCCCTCCTTCCCGGGCCGGCTGGGAGAATTGGACAGGTGGTCCCCTCAAGCCGCGGCGGCTGGCGCCCCCCCCCCCCACGCACGGCCCCCCGGACCAGCTGGGAGAATTGGATCGGAGATCCCCAAGCCGCGGAGAATGGTGACCGGGATCCCTTTCAAACACGTGGCTTCCCGGTCCGGCTGGGAAAGGTGGATAGACACTTCCCGAAGCTGCGGCGGCTGGCGCCCCCCCCGCCACGCTTGGCGCCCCGGGCCGGCTGGGAAATTTGGACAGGCGTTCCCCCAAGCCGCGGAGGCCGGCGACCCTCTCCACGTGCGGATCCCCGGGCCGGCTGGGAGAGTTGGATTGGCACTCCCCCAAGCCGCTGTGGCTGGCGACTCCCCCTAAAGCGAGAGTTTTCCAAAGTTAAAGGACCCACAGCATCTTTTACTGGTGGGACCCGCAGACCGATGAGCGCCACGAGCGCCACCTACTGGGCAGGATAAGAAAAACAGAGTCCAGAGATTTCACAGAAAAATCTTTCAACCTGCGGGGTCTTACATCCAGGGAAATCTGATTAAATGCCCAGACGCCAGCAGAAGATAACGGATCACGCTCAGAAAATTGAAAATATGGCCCAATCAAAGGAACAAACCAATAGTTCAAATGAGATACAGGAGCTGAGACAACTAATGCTGAATATACGAACAGAAATGGAAAACCTCTTCAAAAACGAAATCGATAAATTGAGGGAGGACATGAAGAAGACATGGGCTGAACAAAAAGAGGAAATAGAAAAACTGAAAAAAAATCACAGAACTTATGGGAGTGAAGGACAAAGTAGAAAAGCTGGAAAACACAATGGATACCTACAATGGTAGATTTAAAGAGACAGAAGCTAGAATTAGTCAATTGGAGGATGGAACATCTGAATTCCAAAAAGAAACTATAGGGAAAAAATGGAAAAATTTGAAAAGGGGATCAGGGAACTCAAGGACAATATGAAGCGCACAAATATACGTGTTGTGGGTGTCCCAAAAGGAGAAGAGAAGGGAAAAGGAGAAAAACTAATGGAAGAAATTATCACTGAAAATTTCCCAACTCTTATGAAAGACCTAAAATTACAGATCCAAGAAGTGCAGCGCACCCCAAACAGAATAGACCCAAATAGGCGTTCTCCAAGACACTTACTAGTTAGAATGTCAGAGGTCAGAGACAAAGAGAGGATCTTGAAAGCAGCAAGAGAAAAACAATTCATCACATACAAGGGAAACCCAATAAGACTATGTGTAGATTTCTCAGCAGAAACCATGGAAGCTATAAGAGAGTGGGATGATATATTTAAATTACTAAAAGAGAAAAACTGCCAACCAAGACTCCTATATCCAGCAAAATTGCCCTTCAAAAATGAGAAATTAAAACATTCTCAGACAAAAAGTCACTGAGAGAATTTGTGACCAAAAGACCAGCTCTGCAAGAAATACTAAAGGGAGCACTAGAGTCAGATACGAAAAGACAGAAGAGAGAGGTATGGAGAAGAGTGTAGAAAGAAGGAAAATCAGATATGATATATATAATACAAAAGGCAAAATGTTAGAGGAAAATATTATCCAAACAGTAATAACACTAAATGTTAATGGACTGAATTCCCCAATCAAAAGGCATAGACTGGCAGAATGGATTAAAAAACAGGATCCTTCTATATGCTGTCTACAGGAAACACATCTTAGACCCAAAGAGAAACATAGGTTGAAAGTGAAAGGTTGGGAAAAGATATTTCATGCAAATAACAACCAGAAAAGAGCAGGAGTAGCTATACTAATATCCAACAAATTAGACTTCAAATGTAAAACAGTTAAAAGAGACAAAGAAGGACACTATCTACTAATAAAAGGAACAATTAAACAAGAAGACATAACAATCATAAATATTTATGCACCGAACCAGAATGCCCCAAAATACGTGAGGAATACACTGCAAACACTGAAAAGGGAAATAGACACATCTACCATAATAGTTGGAGACTTCAATTCACCACTCTCATCAATGGACAGAACATGTAGACAGAGGATCAATAAAGAAATAGAGAATCTGAATATTACTATAAATGAGCTAGACTTAACAGACATTTATAGGACATTACATCCCACAACAGCAGGATACACCTTTTTCTCAAGTGCTCATGGATCATTCTCAAAGATAGACCATATGCTGGGTCACAAAGCAAGTCTTAACAAATTTAAGAAGATTGAAATCATACACAACACTTTCTCGGATCATAAAGGAATGAAATTGGAAATCAATAATAGGCGAAGTGCCAGAAAATTCACAAATACATGGAGGCTCAACAACACACTCTTAAACAACGAGTGGGTCAAAGAAGAAATTGCAAGAGAAATTAGTAAATACCTCGAGGCGAATGAAAACGAAAACACAACATATCAAAACCTATGGGACGCAGCAAAGGCAGTGCTAAGAGGGAAATTTATTGCCCTAAATGCCTATATCAGAAAAGAAGAAAAGGCAAAAATTCAGGAATTAACTGTCCACTTGGAAGAACTGGAGAAAGAACAGCAAACTAACCCCAAAGCAAGCAAAAGGAAAGAAATAACAAAGATTAGAGCAGAAATAAATGAAATTGAAAACATGAAAACAATAGAGAAGATCAGTAAGACCAGAAGTTGGTTCTATGAGAAAATCAATAAGATTGATGGGCCCTTAGCAAGATTGACAAAAAGAAGAAGAGAGAGGATGCAAATAAATAAGATCAGAAATGGAAGAGGAGACATAACTACTGACCTCACAGAAATAAAGGAGGTAATAACAGGATACTATGAACAACTTTACGCTAATAAATACAACAATTTAGATGAAATGGACGGGTTCCTGGAAAGATATGAACAACCAACTTTGACTCAAGAAGAAATAGATGACCTCAACAAACCAATCACAAGTAAAGAAATTGAATTAGTCATTCAAAATCTTCCTAAAAAGAAAAGTCCAGGACCAGACGGCTTCACATGTGAATTTTATCAAACATTCCAGAAAGAATTAGTACCAACTCTCCTCAAACTCTTCAAAAATTCGAAGTGGAGGGAAAGCTACCTAATTCATTCTATGAAGCCAACATCACCCTCATACCAAAACCAGGCAAAGATATTACAAAAAAAGAAAACTACAGGCCAATCTCTCTAATGAATATAGATGCAAAAATCCTCAACAAAATTCTAGCAAATCGTATCCAACAACACATTAAAAGAATTATACATCATGACCAAGTAGGATTCATCCCAGGTATGCAAGGATGGTTCAACATAAGAAAATCAATTAATGTAATACACCATATCAACAAATCAAAGCAGAAAAATCACATGATCATCTCAATTGATGCAGAGAAGGCATTTGACAAGATTCAACATCCTTTCCTGTTGAAAACACTTCAAAAGATAGGAATACAAGGGAACTTCCTTAAAATGATAGAGGGAATATATGAAAAACCCACAGCTACTATCAGCCTCAATGGGGAAAAATTGAAAACTTTCCCCCTAAGATCAGGAACAAGACAAGGATGTCCATTATCACCACTATTATTCAACATCGTGTTGGAGGTTCTAGCCAGAGCCTTTAGACAAGAAAAAGAAATACAAGGCATCAAAATTGGAAAGGAAGAAGTAAAACTATCACTGTTTGCAGACTATATGATACTATATGTCAAAAACCCGGAAAAATCCACAACAAAACTACTAGAGCTAATAAATGAGTACAGCAAAGCAGCAGGTTACAAGATCAACATTCAAAAATCTGTATCATTTCTATACACTAGTAATGAACAAGCTGAGGGGGAAATCAAGAAACGAATCCCATTTACAATTGCAACTAAAAGAATAAAATACCTAGGAATAAATTTAACTAAAGAGACAAAAACCTATACAAAGAAAACTACAAAAAACTGTTAAAAGAAATCACAGAAGACCTAAATAGATAGAAGGGCATACCTTGTTCATGGATTGGAAGAGTAAATATAGTTAAGTTGTCAATCCGACCTAAATTGATTTACAGATTCAATGCAATACCAATCAAAATCCCAACAACTTATTTTTCAGAAATAGAAAAACCAATAAGCAAATTTATCTGGAAGGGCAGGGTGCCCCGAATTGCTAAAAGTATCTTGAGGAGAAAAAATGAAGCTGGAGGTCTCACGCTGCCGGACTTTAAGGCATATTATGAAGCCACAGTGGTCAAAACAGCATGGTTTGGCATAAAGATAGATATATCAACCAATGGAATCGAATAGAGTGCTCAGATATAGACCCTCTCATCTATGGACATTTGATCTTTGATAAGGCAGTCAAGCCAACTCACCTGGGACAGAGCAGTCTCTTCAATAAATGGTTCCTAGAGAACTGGATATCCATATGCAAAAGAATGAAAGAAGACCCGTATCTCACACCCTATACAAAAGTTAACTCAAAATGGATCAAAGATCTAAACATTAGGTCTAAGACCATAAAACAGTTAGAGGAAAATGTAGGGAGATATCTTATGAATCTTACAATTGGAGGCAGTTTTATGGACCTTAAACCTAAAGCAAGAGCACTGAAGAAGGAAATAAATAAATGGGAGCTCCTCAAAATTAAACACTTTTGTGCATCAAAGAACTTCATCAAGAAAGCAGAAAGACAGCCTACACAATGGGAGACAATATTTGGAAACGACATATCAGATAATGGGCAATTGGAGTTGAAGGGATACAGATGGTGCAACAGGACTAGATACAAAAACTCAAAAATGGACAGCACAATAATACCTAATTGTAAAGTAATCATGTTAAAACACTGAATGAAGCTGCATCTGAGCTATAGGTTTTTTTTTTTGTTTGTTTGTTTGTGTGTTTTTTTTTACTATTATTATTTTTTTCTCTATATTATCATTCTATATCTTTTTCTGTTGTTTTGCTAGTTCTTTTCCTAAATCGATGCAAATGTACTAAGAAATGATGATAATACATCTATGTGATGATGTTAAGAATTATTGATTGCATATGTAAAAAAAAAACAAAATTACAAGTGTTGGAGTGGATGTGGAAAAATTGGGAACATTCATTCATTGCTGGTGTAAATATAAAATGGTGCAAGTGATGTGGAAGACAGATTGGCGCAGTTGTTTAGAAAGCCAAGTATAGAATTACAAAATGGCTTGGCAGTCCCTCTACCAGGTATATAACCAAAAGAACTGAAAGCAGGGACTCAAACAGGTATTTGCACGTCGTTATTTGTAGTGGCATTATTCATAGTTGCCCAAAGGTGGAAGCAATCCAAGCGTGTGTCAGCTCATCAAAGGATAAATCAAATGGGGTGGTATACATACAGTGGAATATTTTTCAGCCCTAAAGAGGAATGATGTCCTGATACATGTGACAACATGAATGAACCTTGAAGACATCATGTTGAATGAAATAAGCCAGACGAGTAGAGTATGATCTCAGTGATTCAAAAAATTAGCATAAGTAAACTCATAGACTCAGAATCTAGAAGTAACTTAATAAGGTTACGGGGGGGGGGGGCGGTGAATTGAGGGTATAGAATATGGAGTGCAGTCTTAAAATGCAGAGTTTTCTATTTGGATGATGGAAAAGTTTTAATGAATGGTAGTAATAGTAGGGCAATATTGGATTACACATTTGAATATGTAATATGTAACAATAGTGAATTACATATTTGAATGTGATCAAAAGGTAAAATATTAGATTTTATATATGTTACTAGAATAAGAATTTTTTTAAATCCATGGAACTGTACAACACAGTGAACTCTAGTTAAACTACGGACTATACTTAATAGTACAATTATAAAAATATACCTTCATCAGTTGTAATAAATGTACCACACTGATGCAATGTGTTATTAATAGGATGATCTACGACAATCCTATATTTTATGCATGATTGTTCCATAAACCCACAGTTTTTCTCTAATTAAAAAAGAAAGAGGGAGAGAAGGGGAGAGGGGGGAGTAAAAGAGGAGGAAGGGGAAGGGGGAAAATGGGGGGGGGAGGGGAGGGAAAAGGGGAGAGAGGGGTAGGAGAGAGCAGAAAGGGGTTGGGGCGGGGAGGAGGAAAGAAGAGAGCAGATCAGCTCCCTGGGGCCAGCAAATGCAGAGACCATACATAACCCGGAAGCTAGCCAATAAATAAGAAATACTTTTCATAGGTCTAAAGTCGTCCTGGCCCTCTTCCCTAAAACTGTTCTCTTAACCAGTTACCCTCTTCACATTTCCTATTAGCTAGATACACCCTTTTAAACCGATACCATGCTGGAGCAGCTCAGAACTGAGTGTTCTCACTATCTATGTTGGGGGAAGAGACCCTTTCCCACAATATAAAATATGAATATTGGGCAGGCCATGGTGGCTCAGCAGGCAGAGTTCTTAGCTGCCATGCTGGAGACCCGGGTTCATTTCCTGGTGCCTGCCCATGCAAAAGAAAGATTAAAAAATATAGATACATTAATATTAATGAAAACTTACATACATTGAGTGCTAACTATATATTAGAAACTGTTCTAAACATTTTTACAGATATTAACTCAATTCCCACAAACTACTTAACTGACTTATTAATTGCCCAATGAGTTACAGATAAAAGTTACCATTTTACAGATGAAGAAATTGTGACCCAAATTATTTGTTCAAAGACATAGCTAGTGAACTCTATTACAAGTTAGGATTCAGATACAATTTGTTGCTAAAAAATTTTGTTACATACACTGATTGGTTTATGGTTGGGTTAGTCCCCCCTTCTTCTGGGCTGTGTAAGGTTCAGAGGAATTTTGTGGATAGGCTTTTAGCCACCATGCAGAGCCCTGTTTTGTGGGAAAATGTGTTTCAAGAAGCCACTTTAAGTAATAACTTTAGGATTGTCTCTAGTTCATACAACATTGCAAGTCTATCTGCCAACACAGACATGTCATACATGCTAAGTATGTTTCAAGTCACTGAAATACTTCTTTTTATTTTTAAGTTTTGCTCCAGACTATTATGATTGGGGACAACAAACTAACAGCTTCATGGCACAAGTAGGAACTTCGCAACAAGACTCAACTTTGGATCCAGAGAAACCAAGCCATGGGTAACATCAGTTAACAGTAATATGGAAGATTCCTCAGTTGAAAAACTTCGGAGACAAACGATGAATTTTAGGGCACTTCCCTTAAAAAACAGGACTTCATTTTATATGTTACAGGTTTCTAATGGCTCCATAAGACTAAGCAATAATTTAGATTGATAAAATCTTATTTTAGTACTAAAAAGTGAGCCTGGCTAAATCAGTGGTTATAATTTAAACTTTAAACAAAGTCTGTACTTTTATAAAGATGGATTTTATATAACTTAAATAATAATGCTAAAGTATACTAGGGTTTTTTTTCCTGAGAATGTTATTGCAGTATATGTTTTAGTTTGCACAGACTTTTATGCATAATTCACTTTAAAGTAAACAATATATGGTCTAATAGATTTTTACGGCTTTTGGACTGGAGTGTTCCTCAAATCCTTACCACTTCAGGTCTCTGAGATTCTGAGCTCCCCATTGGTTAGACTCCTAAAACACAACGGACACAGAGAAAGCTAATTGCAACTATAAAGTTGAAAATTCAAAAGTAATAGAATATCAACTGGATATAAGGCTCTTTAGGATTTTTAAAGGCCCAGATGTTTGGTTCCTCAAATTATTGCTTAACATCCCAAAAGTTTGGTACTTCTTTTCAACAGGGCACTAATGTATACAATTTAATGATATTAGGTCGTTAATGTATATAGAACTGACGTATACTATTCAATATCCTATGCTATATTCAGAGATTTTGCATAGTTTTTCAGCTCAATAAAATCTAATATTAATTTTCAAAGACTACAGCAAGAGTGTAGCTTGCCCAATTCACTAAACTTTTATTAATGGGAAAGTAAGAGCTTCAAAAAAAGGTAATAAATATCTCTAACCATTGAGCCAAATGGTAATATGAAATGCTAATAGTTTTTCTGTAATCTCCAACTATATTGAAAGTAGTGCCCTGTATTTTTTAAATAGCCGCTGAAAGCAGCCTGTTGGCAACTGCCCATTTAAAATGGAAGTAGCATTACAAAATGCTGTAAAGCATAATGCTGGTCTCTTAGCCATCTTTCATTTAAGTGAAAAATATGTCATGTGATGCTATTTCACCAAACCAGAAATGCTACTGTAAAACCTCCATGATGTATATTCTATAGCCATAAATCTCTGCCAGAAATAGAAGATTGTGTGGTAAATGGCTCTGTCAGGGAGATTAAATGCTCTTCTACAAAAGAGAGAGGGAAAGTACTTTTTACCCCAGAAAAAGTATCTTTCTGCTCTTCATAGGAAAGCTCAAAGCTCAAGACAGAGGGAAGGACAAATGAAAAGGAATTTATATTAAGTCCTACTTACACAATGAAAACCATTTCAAATGATGCTTCTATTTTAGTTCTTATGAATAATTTAACTCTGAGCATTGATTTTACAGAGATCAAGTCTACTTCTTTTATTTTGATTGATTATTCAGGCTGCCTTAAAATAATAAAATGTTACAAGTCATTCTAAGTAGCTTTAAGAACACCCTATTATGTGTCACACTGTCTTTACTACTAATACTCAGGAGAATTAACAGATAAACTTGGCATATGCTTAATACATTTAGTAAAAATTTCTTTAAATCATACCTTCAGAAAGTCTCATAGTCCTTCAGAATTAGCTCACCTAAGGGTAGGTATATTTCAAAAAATAACAGTATCACTCAAGTTCTATGATATGCAAATATTGTTGATAATTCTGTTATTGCTGGCAGGAAATTTTAAAATACCAAGCATTAACTGATAAAATCCATTTTAATGATAAAGCTGCTAGTATTTATTTGAACTATATTATTTTTTGATGGAAAGAATGTAATGTTCTAAGTGTCTATTTTTCTCTTTCCCTTTAAAAAAAAAGATAATGCTAAAGTGAAAATGTTGTAAACACATACAAGAATACAACCTGTGATTGGGATGCACAGGTGGTTCAGTGGTAGAATGTTCACCTTCCATGCGGGAGAGCTGGGTTTGATTCCCAGACCATGCCCCCCCCCCCCCCAAGAAAAAGAAAAACCTATGATGGTATTAAATTAACTATCTTTTCCTCATAGTAAACAATCGTGTATAGCCTGTGAAATGTTGCAGGAATGATGTGGGAAGAAAAACTAAAATTTCCTTCAGCTTTCTAACTTATTTGTGCTGTTAAGTACAGTAATAAAACTATTCCTCATGCAAAATATTAAACACTGAAAGGAAAAGGGATGGTGATTGTTGGTTCTTATATATCCAAATGCCTCTTGTTTCAAAGCAACACAATGGAATTAAAATCTTGATAATTTGAAAATTAAAAGTATATGGGTAAGAGGCAATAAAATTTTGTGCCATCATTTATCTAAGTCTGTCATGCATAATAGGTCTCTAGCTCTATATAGTCTGAGAATTCCCATTGATTTGTGTATATATCATTCATTGACTCTTTTTCCTTTTTATAATCAACTTGTTTAATTGAGTCAATGATTAAAACCTCTGGAATGTTACAGAGTTGTACACTATAAAAAGGTTTTACCACAATATACACATAAATCACATTTAATTATGCCAATTATCTCTTGACTATATAAGCACATTCTTAACTGTGCTGTTTCAAGTTTACTACTTAGATCAGACACACTTACTAGTACATTCTAAACTTTTCCCTTTCACCAAAATCCAGGAGAATTATTCTTTGTTGGACTTGAACACTTAATCCCTATTAAGAGGAAATGACTAAGTATTAGTAAACCCTAGAGCTTGGAAAGTGCTGTAAAAAAAAAAGTTCTCATTTATATTTATATATTGGATATTACAGAATATTGCTTTTATTTAACAGAGGTGAACTTGACATTATATATTTGAAACTTCATCACAATTTCTAACTAATGAAACCATAGAATTCAACCAGTGTTTATTTGGGTGCCTAATGTGCTAGACATTGGGCTATGCAACTGTCAATCTGTCTGCGGGTTGCAGTGTATAAACTCAGCAATGCCTGTACATATTCCTTCTTTAGTTGTATTCTCACTATGAACAAGACATAATCTAGTTAGGTTATAGAATGTAAGAAAGATACATGATGGCAGGGATTTTTGACTGTTTTGTTCACTACTAATTTCCAGCTCCTAGAACAGTGAATGAATAGTCAAATCCTATTCTCCTGGTAGATAGTATCTTTCTTTCTTTCTTTTTAGGCAACTTCTTGTACCTGCACTTTTATCCACTGCACGCTGATTTTAAAAGCTTAGTACTCATTTGTTTAAGGGTACCTCCTTGTTGCCTTATGAATCTTTGAGAAATATCTAACTTTTGGGCAAAAGATTCAAAATGGGATAAAAAAAAGAAATGAGAATTTCACATGAAGACACTCCTCAAATTACTCTTAGAGACCAAACCTTAAAATAGAAGCACTGAGATGAAATTGTGTCAACACAAGCAGGAAATCCTGCCTCTCTTTGCCATCACCTGTTTGGGCACTGACAAACTGACTACTGAAATGCAGCAAGTAGTAAAATAAAGGAATAGTGACACATCAGTGGTTATGTGTACCACTGTACATACAGTGGTTATATGTATAAAGCACAACCCTAGAGAGAGAACACTGAGTTGGACAGAACTTTAGCATGATCCATATATTAAAGATTTTTTTTTTAAAGCTCATAGGGAAAAATGAAAATAGCTATGAAACTAAAATGAGAACGGGGGGAGTGGGAAGGAATGAGAAGAGACCAGCACACAGGATTCTGAAACATAAAACTTGCATAATTAAAACAATGTGACACTGGTACATGACTAGACAGACCAATGAAATAAAATGAGAACCCAGATAGCGAAATACAGATGGGAATTAAGATATGATAAATGTAGCCTTTCACACACTCTTGAGAAAAAGATGAATTGTTCAATAAATGGTATTAGAACAACTGAGTAGTCACCTAGGAAAAAATTAAGTTGGATTTTTAATTTAAATTTTATGCCAAGGATATACTCCAAAGGGATCAAAGTTTAGATGTGAAAAATAAAACTACAAAAGTTTTAGAGAAAATATAGGTGAATTCCTCTATTACGTTGGAGTTAGGGAGGCATGTCTGACTCACATCCAGACACCATTAAAAAATAAATTTGACTACATAAAAATTAAAAAAAAAACATTATGGCAAAAGTACCATAAGTAAGGTCAAAAGAAAGATGACAAATTCGAAAAATATATTTGTAGCTCATTACAGTCAAAGGGTTAATCTCTCTTAACAGATAGAGCAGTCCTAGAAATTGATAAGAAAAACAGCAACAATGCAGCAGAAAAGTGGATTAAAAAATAGGAACACAAAGAGAAATGCAAATAGCTTAAATATGTTAAAAAATCCTTAATCTTATGAGAATAATACAAACTAAAAATATATTAAGACATTATTTTTTATCTACCATAACAGCAAAAATCCAGCTGTTTGCTAACATCTGTGTCATTGAGGTTTTAGGTAAACCTTCTTTCATAAGCAGGTACTGTCATAAATTGTAGGAGGTGTATTGGTACCTTCCACCTATGGACAGCAATATAGCTTTCACAGTTGTAAATGTGTAGAATCTTTGACCCAACAGTGTCGTTCAGGGGAATTTATTCTACAGGTACATATTTACATACATGGGAAATGACATATGCACAAGATTCAGAAACAACCCAATGCCCATTGATAGCAGACTGGTTAATTAAAAGATGGTACATTCATCCAGAGGAATACTAAGCAGCTGCTAAGAAAATGAGAAAATTATCAAGTATTATGGGAAGACTGCCAAGAAATATTAAGTTGAAAAACAAAGTGAAGAAACAGTATGTCTATAATGCCACTCTGGGTAAAAATGAGAAAATAAGGTTTTACATTTGTGCAGGCATATACTGCAGAGATATTGCACGTGTGGTTCCAGGATACTGCAATCAAGTGAGTAAAACAAATTTTTTAGTTTCCCAGTGCATATTAAAGTTATGTTTACACTATACTGTAGGCTTTGAAGTGTGCAGTAGTCTTACGTCTGAACCAATGTACATACCTTACTTAAAATGTGGCACAGAGATACAAAGTGAGAAAGCGCTGTTGGAAAATGGCACTGATAGACTTGCTTGAAGCAAGGTTGTCACAAACCTTCAACTTATCAAAAATACAGTATCTGTGAAGCACAGTAAAGCAAAGCACAGTAAAACAAGATATGCCTGTATTTGCTTGTACATGCCTCAAAAAGCCCATTTGGGATGAGAAACCCAGAACAGTGGTTATGGCAGTAGTGCGAGGCAGGAGGAGGGGTGGTTAGGGTGGGGCAAGGATGGGGGGAAGACTCTGCACTGTATAACTGTTTATATTGTTTAGTTTTTGAACCATGGGAATGTATTACCTAGTCAAAAATTTAAATAAAAATAAGTATATTTAAAAAGTTTTATGACTCAATACAAAAGAGAAGATACTAAAAGTCCTCAATTTTTAGTTGAATGGTAATAGGATAACTTATAAAATTGCACAAATATACCACGTTCTGAGAAAAGGTTTTGGACTTAGACTTCCTGGTTTCAAATTCTAGCTCCACAACATAAAATTTGTGATCATGCACAAGTTATTTAGCTTCTCATCTCCTCCACTGTCTTATTTCTAAAACAGAGAAGTAACAGTAGCTACCTGCTAGTGTGGCTGTGAAGATTAGATGTTGTGTGGATAGCTCCTTTAAAAGTGCTCATAAACACTTGCTGTTATGATTAGAAGAAACAACCTCAGACCTCTTGTGAATATATTTTCTCCCCTCCCACATATTATAAGAAAACCCTCACTTCATAAAAGGAAACAAGAGGGGAGAAAAAGCAAGAAGGAAAAATTTGCAGAAACAATTACTTTAATTCACATTTTCTAGAATCTCGTGGTTGTACAACAGCAAATTTCTGGAATTCCGCTCAGAGTCAAAGCTGCATCTATAAAGATTATTTAAATTGGAGTGCACATGAATTTGTGTTTTGTTTTACCAAACAATTTCCATGATATCATGCACCCACACCTAATCTGTGTATTTTGGTGAATAGCTATGATTTCTGCAGGTACTTCAGTTTGCAAACTGCTGAGGTTTTTTGTGAACTGTTCCCAGATTTCCAGGTGAAGGCAATGCTGATGAAGATCATAATAGCTGTCCTTTCTTAGATACAATGGCACCTAGGCAAAGTTGGAAAATATGTCACAGTGTTTCACATACATACAGAATATTCAGTAATTCACAATGTTAGAATGTCAAAATAAAATGTTCTGACTTATCAGACTTCAAAACTGAAATCTGTTACTCTTCTTTCTGACCCACCTCATAAACTAAGAATCAAAACTGGTGAAACATTCAAAGATTACCAATTTTAATATATAGTTTTTCTAATGTACATACATGCTATTTAAGAAAAAATAAACTCATTATCATTGAAGGAAGGAATATTTTCCTTTCCTTCATTTTCCTTACTACATCAGCTGGTACAATCATTTCTGTCAGTTATATTATCAAGTGTTGGATTTTTAAATTGGTGATGAAAGAAAGACAAAATGCCAAGAGACATTTGCCACCCAAGCATTTCACAATACCATCAGTACTCTGTTTTGCTTTACAAGAAAAGGTATGTGAATTGGAAAAACAGCTTACATCAAAAGGTCCATAAAATATCATCAGGCTCACAAACAAAGATTCCTACAGTGTACACAATCATTTAAGAAATACACAATTTTTCCTTAATTTGAAACAAATCATAGTTATTTTTAAAAAGCAATAAATGGAAATATCCAAGAATTTTCTCGGGTAAATAAGTTTAAATAATAGTCTTTATCTTTAACAGAGGGAAAGGCGAAGTAACCTACCAAAAAGATATTTAAATTTACAGTAATAATAGAAGACAAAGTGCAAAACTTTCACATTTTCTTAAACTGAATGCTAAGGAATAAATCATTACGTTTATCAACAAGATTATATAGCTATTCACTTTTTAGACAAGTTGCCTTAAGGGCCTCCTCCCTACTATACAATATTTGCACCCCTTAAAAAGAAAAAAGTGGGGGAGTCTTCAATCAAGTCAGCCTTTTTATTCAACAGTCAAAAAATACCACCCACACCACCATCAACAAAAACCCGAGTTTATGAAAGTTAGAAATGAGGTGAGAACAGGACTACTGATTCCTTACTCCCCAACCATATCCCAATAAGGGGTGGCTAAATATTTTTTAAAGAGGGATGAACAAACTAAATAGAATTTAAAATAACTTACTCATTAAATAATTAATGAACACTTTCAGACTTTGGCAGGATAAGATATGGGTTTAAGAGCACTTATTATTTACTTTGTAAAAGACTGCAGAGACCTTATTTTGTACCCGCATTATGTCTACACAGATGCAACCTTCCAAATTAATCACATTATATTTATTGACACCTTTAAAAAAATCAGTATTTTAAATATTGTTTAAGGATATTTAAATCCCAGGTTTAGAAAATGAGAGTTTAGTATTCATGAGTCATCTCTTGGTACAAGTCATACAAAGTACTATTTACATACAAGAACTTATAAAAAAAAATGGGGAGAGGAGGTTAAAGGAAACTTGAATTAATCTACCTGCTTAAATATCCTCCCAAAGAAAATAAAATCGAGAGTTAGAAGATTGCATAGATTGTATTTTAAAATAAAATCCTTAAAAATGCTTGCTTACTTTAATTTAAAATAGTGGTTTGTGTATATGTTTTTAATTGGTGTTATAAATCCATATAATAGCATTCAATTTTTTTTTCAAGAAGTAATCTGCTAAATAGGTATTTATGCAACTTTTTTTTGTGTTTGTTTTCTTAAAGTAAATGAAAATTTATAAACTTGGGGCAGGGTCAAAGAAAGGCAAAATCAAAAGAAACTGATTTGTAGGTTGTAAGAGTACTCTTGAGCCAGCACACTACATATACCTAAAATCGGGCTGGGTAGCAAAGGACAGAATACTATTCACCTTTATCAAGACAGATCCTTTACAGCAAAACAAAACAGCAACAACAGCAACTAAAAATCTTAAATAAAAACCAACGAAACTGAAGTCCTGGAGATTCCCGAGGAACTTCTGCAATTATACATTTAAAGGGCCATACATCATATTGACAGTTCCATATTATCTAAGGTGACACACAGAGAGCTAGGCAAGGTTAAAAACACTTTAAAAATCACTGATAAAATTTTATCACAATACCAGTCCTAAGCAACATTTGTTCCCAAGTTCTCCTTTCTCCTTTTCCACAGAAGATTGTTAACATTATTAGGATGGACACAGTCACTTAAAAGTTTGACAAATGGAAATAAAGGACACTAGAATAAGAACAAAGCCAATTCTAAACAAATGGAATAACAGAATGTTCAACAGATGAAATTAAACAGAATTAGTATAATTTACATGTTTTAAAAGTATACTTCATTTATAAATATATCTAATTGATAATCTATTAGGATCATAAATATTCAAGTGAACATTTGAATTTTCTCCAAAAGTTCAGAATTCTTGAAGTCTTAGAAGATTAGTCTCTTTCTGCTGAATGTCCAAGACTAAAAGGCTTCACAAACTTTATGTCTCTAATTAAGCATGTAAAAGCCTGTATTACCTACTGTGCTGTAGTAATACTTTAAAATTCTGTAACTCTTTTATACTTGTAGAAAGCCTGTAAGAGAAAAAAAAGCATATTAGTACATCTAATATGACACATCTTTCAAATTATTGATATTTATACATGGGTTAGAATCTGAAAGCAAAATCTAAATAAAAAGCTATAAGGCAGCATAAAACATTGAAACATCATTTTTAAATGAGTATTGCTGTACTATTTTTATTAAAGACTGACAAAACAGAGCTATGATTCTTCAGTCTTCATTTAGAAAAGGAAAAGGAAGCTAGTCACTTGTCAACAGAGCTGTGATTTTTTTGATCCTGGCTTAGAATGGGCAAAGGAAGCCAGCTACTTCTTATTAGCAATAGTTCTAGATTAATGATGGAAGCAGTGATATGAATAATTTCATAACAATAAATCTCAAATCATTTACATGTGGTCTTATAGATTCATTTTGCACATTCCCCTCCAGATTACCACTCTTTTTTTCTTGCTCCCTAAACACATTTTTTTAAATATTATTAGCTCCAGGAGGTTAAAATTTCAGTTTGTGAATTAGAAAAACAGCTTACATCACAAGGACCTTAAAATATCATCAGGCTCACAAACAAAGATTCCTACAGTGTACACAGTATTTGTGGTGTTCAGTAAATGATTATGGGATGAATAATGACTGCTTCTGAGCCCAGGTCCAGAAGTAAACCACTAGAATGGAAAATTTATACAATTTAGGTTGGAGATAATAAAAATCCAATGTTCCTCTTTCCTATAATTTAGGATGATATGATATGCAGTATTAAATTTTCTTCTCTCTAAGTACTTGAAGTACGAAAAGTTACCATTTACTGAGCACTTAGGATATGTCAGGGAATGTTCTGAACACATCACATAGATTAATCCTACAAGGACTATCCTACGAGGTAGATATAATTAACTCCAATTTTATGTTTTAGGAAAATCAAGTAATTTTTCTGGCAAAATAATAGTTCAACAAAATAGAACAGATAGGACAAGAAACAGACCTTGAAAAATAAGATCTTTATGTACTAAAGGAAGCTTCATGAATCAATATGGATAGATTATTTGCTAGAACTGTGGAAATGACTACAAAAATTCAAGTTAGTTCCTCAGTTAAAAGCATATATTACACACAACATGGAAAAATTCATTTGGATTTAAGTTAAATCTAAACAATATTTTTTAAGGAATAAAAAGTTGAGATGAATAAACTTTAGATGAATAAGGACAAAACATTCCTAGTAATCAAAGATATTGTGATGGTTTGAAGTTGTACGTATCCCAGAAAGATGCTCTTAAATGAAATCCATTCCTGTGGGTGTGGGCCCGCAGCAGGATCTGTCGATGATCTACCTCAGTTAAGGTGTGAATGGGTCTTATTCCTCTTACTGGAGTCCTTTATAAATGGGAGGAAGAGAGAGAGAGAAAGCCACGGACACGAGAAGCTGAAAGTAAAACCCGGAAGAGAAGGGAAAGACTAGCAGATGCTGCCACATGCTTTACCATGTCGCAGAGGAGTCAAGGATCACCGGCAACTCATCTTGGGGAAGAAAGCATCATCTTGATTTGGACATTCTCAGGGCCTCCAATTGTAAGCTAAAAAATTCCCATTGTTAAAAGCCAACCCCATTCACGGTATCTGTTTTGAGCAGCTTAGGTAATAAAATATAAATGAACAATATTAGATGCTGCTTTTCAACTATTCTAATTGGCAAATATTTAAAAAGATGATACTCAGTGATGGTTAGGAATTCTGTAGCAAGGGAATGCCTTTATGGAGCAACACAGGATAAACAAGTATAATTCTGTACCACAGTCCGGCACCCCTTATCAAGAAGATAACAAAACCTTGCAGATGTGGACAATAAAAATCTAGAATCTATCTTAAAAATCAGTCAGATGTTTGGATAAAGATACATGAACAACACTGTGCAACCTAGCATTAAAAATATGCAAAAAATAAGTAACAATAGAAATGTCTAATAACAAGGGAATGGCTAAATCAACTGTGGTATGTCCATATAATAGAATAATGGCAAATACTAAAAATACTCATGAAAAAATTTTATAATATTGGGAATGATTACAATATACTGTTAAGTAATAATGGATAACAGAATATACAAAATGTATGATCTCAACTCTCTCTATACACACACACACAAAAAAAACATGTATTTTTTTTAACTAATTTATATATAGAGAGAGGGAAAATACACATTTAAAAAGACATCAGGGGTACATAGGTTATTCATTGGTAGAAAGCTCCGGACCCAGGTTTGGTTCCTGTCACATGCACCCCCCCCCCAAAAATAAAAACAGTCCAAGCTTTAGAGATTGGGTATTTGTGTTTTTAATTTTATGTTCATATATTTTTCTACATCTTCTACAATGCCTGAAGATCACTTTTATGATTAGAAAAAAAAGAGATGAATATTTTAAAAGAATTTTTAAAAGCAGATGGAAAACTATTTGGTTCTCCCTGGGATAGGAAAATGAAGATTAAATGAAGCTGCTCCCTATTTGTGTAATCATTCAGTTACCCCCCCCCAACTCCACACTGAGAGTCATTACCCTTAAGAAAGTTTTCTCAAACCTAATTAAGTCAGAAAAAAATATAAGGCAATTCTTTAAAGTACTGAAAAATAAGAGTACTAAACAAGAAGAGTACCACACCTCTTGCCCTTATAATTTACGTAGCATATTGTAGTTTAAAAAGGGCTATCATACATACTGGGTCATTTTTTATGTTCATATTAACGCTATCAAAAAGGTTTTCATCACCTTCATTTTACAGAGAGTAAAGAAATAATCTAAGAGAAAGAAGTGATCTATGCTCACATGACTAGTAAATGGCAGAGCCGGGATTCTAGAATTCTAGGACTCCTGAACTTGAGTCCAGTACTGTCCAGAAAACAATAAAAGGCAGTATAAGAAGACTACAGAACTAAGACTAGAAGTGTTACATTTATGAATATTCTTTATGAGACCCAGGGAAATACAGAGGAAGTTAATATTTGCATTTTCTCAATTTAATTTTAAAATAGATTTAAATTGTTTAAATTATTTTTCATATAAATTTCATTCTTAAATAGCTTAAATTTAATCCATTCTTTCCTATTTTATTTTACTATCGGCTTCATGAGTGGGTAGACTGAATTTTTCATGAAATATTAATTAATGTTAGTCATTGTATGGCTATTTTGTTTTTGAAATGTCAACCTACACAGTCATCTTTAAATACATGGGAGCAACAGGTGAAAATTTTGCCTTTAAGGTAAGGAAGGGGAAGTTAATATATCCTTAATTTAACTGCTTCTTTTTAATTTAAAATGTGGGTTAAGAAAGCATAAAGAATCATCTCTGGACCACTTGGATCCACTATTTTTAAAGCAAATTTTTCCCCTGACTTGACACTTTTGTCTTTTTTTCCCTGGGACGACACAACATTTATTTCTCTTATTTTCTATGATTCTTTCCTTCTGTTCTGTTGTATTCCTCAGTTAGTTGGTATTGCATGCTATCTATGTAGGCCTACTCAAATTATCTTTGAACGTTAAGTGTGGTATAAACAAAGAAGAAAACTGTATGTCCAAAAATAGAAAAAACCAAGGTGGAATGAATAAAAGAAAAATTCTTCCTCAGCTTAAGAAATAAAAGAGCAATTGAAGGATTTCATCTTTCTTTTTTCCTACTACTTTTTAAACCAAGCTTTTCTTACTCCTGGTATTTGTACTTGAACATATCATAACGTAGCTAAAGAATATACTATTAGGTTATTTTCCCTACAAAAACTGAGGAAGTAAATTGAGAAATATTCGAGTCTGGAGCTATTAATTTTTCCAGTGACCTGTAGCGAACCTGACTTGTCAACATTAAGGACACTCTAAGTCAAGTGAGTACAGTTATGACAATATATGATATTTTATCTCTTTGTACACAAAACAAAACAAAAATCTAGTTTAGCAGAGAAACTGATCTCTGCAGTTTGTTAACCAACAGCGGAGTCAAAGTCTTCACTGTGAAAATGGTTCTTACCTTCCAAAAGCATTTAAAAGAGCAACTATTTCCTGTCGAGTGAGTTGGAAGCCTTTAGATGGGCTATTCTCTGGAAGCTTTTGAATTTCTTTTTCAGAGAATAGTATCTTCAGGGCAGTTCCTAAACCCTGAGTCTAAAGAAAATAGCAATAAAGTTACAATTAAATTTATATAATTGCTATAACAGTTAAACAATGTCACTGTGGTGACAATCAGAAAATACACACAAGCTGAACTTTTCATCAAAATGTTAAACTATGTAAAATATCCTGTAAAAAGTAAAAGAAAGCTTGAACAGTTCAAATTTAATTGGTTTCTTTTTTTTCTTGCATGGGCAGGCACCAAGAATCGAACCCAGGAATCGGGTCTCTGACATGGAAGGCAAGATTCCATGTCAGAGTGTGGCTCTGCCTGCTGAGCCACTGTGGCCTGCCCCCACCGTGGCCCGCCCCAAATTTAATTTTAAAAATAAAAAGCATGGATTACCAAAGAGGAGTAACTCAGGCATAACAGCTTCTACTTCTCACAGATTACACATATAATAAATTTATCTAAGCTGTTAAGGAAACCTGAATAGTTTAAAACTGCTGGACACATACCATACTATTCCAAATCACCAAAATATATTTTTTTAACACAGAAAATACCCATTAGGATTACAATATTCTTTTTGTAACATTAAAACCATTTTGTATAACTGCCAACAATCAAACTGAGACTATCAGTGATACCTACACTTAATAATGTCTCATATAAAAAGAAAAAAATGTTGTCAGTGTTGCCTCCATTAAAATAACTCTGTCTCTTGACTTTCTATGACCTATTATCATCTTTGTAAGAAAATAAGAGATAAACTATCAAATATTCTTTTTTACACTGAATATACAGGGTAACAGACCTATCTGGCAGAGCTTTCCTTTTTAGTGACTATGTTGCCTTCTTTTGATCATTGAAACAATTTCAACAAGGAAAATTTGATAGTTAAGACTTTTATATAATTATATTTTACCTTTTATCTAAGTATATAAAATATGAATATATTTATAACCACAAACTTTAGAAGTGAATCTGAGATTATACCAATAGAAACGTAGATATGATAAAACCAAAATCATTAACACAAGATAATATGAAAAACATCCTTATACATATGCCATAACATATGGGACTTAATATTTTTTACATTAATAAAATGGAAAAACTACACCTTGGATGTGCCTATTTCTAAACTCTAGTTCAGTGAGCAATGAAGATATGGTAATAAAAACTTTTGGAAAAATTTAAGGTTAGCAATTGTTTTAAAGCAGAAGACAATACACATACCTGTAATTTCCCCCATAACCTGCATTTGTCACATCCAACACAGTCCATTATACGGGAGATATTCTTGAAATGTAACCGGAATTCCTCCTAACATGCAGAAAATATTTTCATTCTAATTAGAGTTTTAAAATTAAACTGCATTTGGCTGAACTATAAGAAATGAAAGTATTGAAGTATATTAATGAATGAGCTGTGTTCTTCTATAATGAATAACAAAATATTTGAATTTGTATAGCATAATGGTATAAAGAACTAACATTAATGGAAATGTATAACATTCATCCCATATATTCAATAAATTTTTTATTGGGAGACTACTCTATACAAAACACCAAGATATGCACCATGGGGGACACAAAAGTAAGTAATGCATGGTCTTTTCTTTTAAGGAACTTAACCTGTGGCATCCATTGATACTTGTATGTAACCAATGGTAAATATATCTTTTTATATTATTTTTGCTGTTTTTGCTTGTGTGAACATATGTCAGAAATCTAGCTCTAGAATAATTATCAATTTTTATATCTATCCTTAGTACCACACTATGTTTTAAATGAGTGCTTAATCAAAATTGATGATCACAAGGCTATATAAGCTGTATGGCCTTAGTTTCCCACGTTTGCTAATGCAGATTCCACTGTGATGCTTAATTGGATCCCTGTATTTTGCTATAATCATTTTCCTGCTTGAGGGAGACTCTTCTGCCTGTGAGCATCTGTGCGTGGTTTCTTATGACTGTCAGGTGAGTCTCCACCTTACCTGAGGATAATACTGGTTAAGACAAAGTTTCCGGTTCTTTTTCACATCATAGAAAACACAGAAAATAAAAATCACTTTACTGCACTGAGGCAAATATTTTATTGCATGAAGCTGGAGGAAAATAGCCTGTAAACTCTGTTTACCATAAGCCCTGCCCACCTACCCAGAGAGTTGATAGGACTTGATGATACCTTTGCTAAAAGAAAGACAAAATAAATGGAACACTAAAACTCCTTTGCTCTCCATTCTTAAATAATTCATGCTTTCTGGAGCAGATGGAAAAATAGACTTAGGTTCTCCTTTATTATATATCCTTGAAAAATAGCAAAAAAAAAAAAAATTTCAGCAATATGTAGTTTGAAGGCAAGTTGTAAGACCTTGGGCCTTTCTCAGTCTCACTTTCCTCATCTATAAAAATATAAATAATTATAGTTGCCCTATCTATTATACAGGGACATTCTGAAGATTCAAAGTATAAAGTTTGTATACATGCTCAGAAGACAGGAAGCATTATAAAAATGGATTAACATTATATTAAATACCATAATAGCATATTGTCTCTAAAACAAATATAAAACAAGAAGCTAAAATATACTTATTTCATTTCAGAAATATCAAGAAACTCAGCAATGTAGCATGTCAGTATTAATTTGTTAGTTCTTATAGTATACCCACATTTGAAACATCATGGGGCCAAATATTTCAGAATTCAGTATTTTTCAGTCTTTAGAAAGAAAATACAGTACATACACTATATATTATAAAATACCCCATCTTTGTGTGCATGTGTGTGGCAATGCCCTTTAATTAATATGTTTCTGCAGCAAAATATAAAAATATTCATACAAGGCAGAATTTTTTTAAAAGTCTATACATATTCTCATATCACAGTGCAAGTCAGATTTTGCTAACAAGTTAATTTGCACCAAGAATTTTAAAAAAAATCAGTTTGGGGAGCTTTTTAGATTTCCACATTATATATAAGATTGTTGACCTGTACTAGAATAGTATTTGCCAGTCAATTTTAAATACTTTTTTAAACGTGTCTCCCTATGTATTTGTATTTCTGTATCTATATATACACACAGTGGCAGATATGCATATCATAGGAAATTTTGTTCACAACCTGAAAATTTTTTTTAATTTTAAATACTTTTATGAACATTTTAAAGTTATAATTTATTCCTTAATGCTAACAAGTTAAAGAACCCTTAATGTGAAGTTTTATAATGTTCCTAAAATATATTGTCCTTTTGATATCATAG
Organism: Tamandua tetradactyla; assembly: GCF_023851605.1. Taxonomy (NCBI): domain Eukaryota; kingdom Metazoa; phylum Chordata; class Mammalia; order Pilosa; family Myrmecophagidae; genus Tamandua; species Tamandua tetradactyla. The sequence continues at coordinate 6,736,809 of NC_135333.1, forward strand.
GATAACAGGTATTTTGTCTTTTATTTTCATCCATAAGGACAAAGTCATAATAGTCTAAAAAATTTTAACATTATATAATAAAAATTTTAGGAAAATGTACTATTATTGTCCTCTAAGTGGCTAACAGCTGATAATTTTATGAAAGATGCATCAAAGCTACAATAAATACTTTGATTTTAAATCAAACATTTTAGGAAGCTAAAATGCTCTAAGTACTTTCTCACAGGATAATCTGTTACCTTTTAGAAAGACATTTACAAAAGGATCATACTTCCTGGACCTAGTAATGACAGAGGACTCACTGAACAGTTGGACAAACTACAAAGGAGAAAGAAATTCAAAAGGAAGTACAGAGAGGGCTTTTTATTATAGTAAAGTCCATTCAGACCAATTTCAACAAGTTGGGAACTGGAAAAAAAAGAGTTTAGATGAACAAGATTAACACACAATCAATAAACAGCTCTCCACCTTGTTCCCCAATCAAGAACTTTTTACCTTTAATGATTTGGCTCCCTTTTTGTCACCTGCAAACATGGATTTCTCATCAAAGTGCATGGGAAAGGACCTGATAAAATGACAATATTATAATAAGTTATAAATGAAAATTCCAAGGGCTATGTATTAGAGCTCTGGTAGAATTTTCTATTCTACAATCAGTTATTTCATTATTTACTCTTGTGTAGGGTTTAGTAATGAAGGAATGTAACAAACAGTTCACAAATAAACTCCTCAATAAAAGACTAAAGCAACTTACAGATAGCTTTGTAATTCATAAGATTAGTGTTTTAAAGAAATTATATGATAAAAATTTCAAAAATTATTTACTAAAAACAATTTATGTGAAAAATTTGTAACACTCCCTTAACATTCTTTTAAAATTTAAGGAATAACTTATTCCAACTATTCTCCATATTGAAATGTACGTTTTACAGACCACACATTAACAACAATAAAAAGGTTATACTGTAGAGGATAAGAATAATGTTCCTCTCGGTATTTATCCTAATGCTAACATACGTACAATACCATCTGAATTTAAATGACTGGAGGAATACAAAATTAGAAAGAGCAATAAAAATAGATTACATTTTAAAAATAACCTATCCTCAGATGTTAAAGTTTCTGCAGCAAAGCTTTATAGATGCTATTATGTCTCTGCCGAACTTTTAGGGATCAGTTTTGTTTTATGTCTAGAGCTACCTCATTAAAATATAGAGTGAAACATTTCAGATTACTGGTACTCAAATCTTACTTTGTATCTTGAAAGATATTCAGTAGAAGGTTTTTTGTGTCAGCATCTTCTTCTACATTTCCAGTGTAAAGATCAACGATTGAACGCTCAAAATATGGGGCCACCTTTGATAAAGCTCGAAGCTCAATCAAATATAAAAAGTACAGATTCTTTAGCCTTCTTGGACCTTCTCCTTTGGTTTCCACAGGGTCAAAGCGGCGTTTAAATTCTTTAATATTAGGTCCCCAACTAGGTTTACCCCAGGTTTCTAAAGAAAAGAGAAATATTATACATTTTTTTTTTTAGTAAATAGGCATTTTTTTTAATTCTATGGAGACTATGTATTCCCCCACCCTGCCAACAAAAATCAAAATCTCCAATTACCTTCCAAAAGATAATTTGAGCATAGATGTAAATTGATACTAGCGTGAAGTCCTGATATAAGCTTATAGAAGACTCTTTTCTCCAAACACAAACCTATTCAAAAAAATATTGAAAAAGAAATCACACTCATTTAGATAACAGAAATGGTGAATCAAGGAGATTCAATAAACAAGGCTTTATTTTTAAAGTTAAGATTCAAGGGCATTATAAATAAATCAAGGAATAATTTTAAAAAACAACTACATTAAGATTCTCTCACTAGAAGATAAAATAAGATTCTAGCTTCAGAATGAAGTTAACTGAGTAGGATGAGAACTTAATGCAGAATAAGAAAGAAGAGTTGGGCTATTGTAGGTCTAAACACTATGAACAGGAGTTGGCAATTTCCCATGTTGCTCAAAAGGCAGCAGCACAGATTTTTCTTGGTTTAGGCTATAAACTTACTAAAGCAAATGTAATTGTAAAGTCATTGCTTTGGTTTAACGATTTAAAAGTCACTGCCTCTGTCCTTCTCTATGTATGTTCTTTATTTGATCCTACTTAACAGTAGGGGTAGAAGAGCCTGAATTCTGTTTATCTCCTTCCTCTAAATCAGCTCTGAAGTTTCTTAATTCTATTTAACTGCTATGTTTCACTTATAATGAACCAAATTTGAAAGTGTCATGAAGGATTTTCAATTAATAAAAAAAGTAATTTGACTATTATGTGAGTAGACTCTTATCAGATCTAGAGTTCAGAAATATGAAAAATTATTTTACAGAGCTTTCTTAACCCACAGTCTTTGCTAAAAACTTATGACAGAGGGCAGTGTAATACCACTATCCTACCCTATCTCTGATTCCATTTTAAAAGGCTTTCTCTTTTTTATAAAAGTAATACATAATCTTCATAGAAAAACTTTAAACCAAAGAAAAATGCAGAAAAGTAAATTTTAAGAATTCACAAGCTGCAAAGGAAATGAGCTTTTTATCTCCCTCATCATACAACAGTTTTTTGTTTAACACTCTCTACAAAGGGAGAATGAGCCTTTCATGATAGAAAATAAGAAATAATCTCATTTATATGCTGAGAAAATCTAAAAAGTGTAAGAGTACTTATGTGGCTTACTTTGTATCTTTTCAAAATCTTTTAGATCTTCAATTTACTTTATGTCCTACCATAGATGGCCCTGAAGCAACTTACTTCTAATAGGAAAAAAAAAATTATTTTTTAGATCTCATTCCTAATTGAGAATTCTTGTTAAAATATTCTAAATGTCATGGCTGAAGACCAAAAAGTAGAAATTAAATTCTATTTTACAGTTTCCTCCAAAAATTATATGGCCAGTTTTGAATATTATTGATAACAAGGGACACAAAGATAATATAAATAAATTTAACAAAACACTAAGTACTAACTTTTCCCCTACTAAAAGTTTTAATCAGGGCAGGCCATGGTGGCTCAGTAGGTCTGCCATGCCGGAGACCAGGGTTCAATTCGAGGTGCTGCCCAGGCGAAAAAAAAAAAAAAAGACTTTTAATCAAATGTGCTATTAAGTAGCAAAATGATCAAATTTGAAGTTCACTTTCTTTTCCTTCCAATCTATTTCTCTAAGCAGTGCTTATGTCTGCTAAAATAGCTAAAGAAAGACCACAGAAAGGACAAGAGGCAAAGCAAAGCCAATGAAAATTCATATGCTTAAAAATCAGGACCTGAAAACTGGGAGGCAATTCTAATTTGCAAAGCCCACAAAGCCCATTAATTGAAATGGGGATGGGTGGTAAGTGAAAAAGGAGGGGTAAAAATGTACTTCCAACTAGGTAACTTCAGGTAAAATGGTAACAATAAAAGATGTGCAAACTGAATGCAACAACAGGATACACTACATGCTTAGCAGTAAATTGCTGGAGCACTTCTCCCCAACTGCAGTCTGCTGTTAGTGCCTGATGCTGTCTCTGCTTACTGAGGTCCAGGACAAAACCCCTCCCAGCCATAATCTTAAGTAACATCTGCAAAATGTGATGTACAAAGGCCTGATTCACCAACTTGTATTTCTAGTCAAACAGAGCAAAATGAACTACCCAATTCAGAAAGTGGTTCTTCCTTTTCCTCTTTTGGATTTCATTTCACTCAAATTCATTTCAACAAATGAATTATAAAACACTGATATATAATTGTTTTTTCTCATAAAAGGGCTAGATTTAATAGCATTATTTGGCATTTGAATATTGTTTAATAGTTTTCAAAGGACTTTTCAAAAGTATCATCTACATACACAGTGTAGGTAAGTAGGACGACTACTGCCACACGCATACCTCACTGAGGAAACAATCTCAGAAAAGGCTGAATGAGCTGTCTATTAATAGAAGTGCTCTCTAGAACTATGTTATCAATATTCAGGGACTACTGAATATTGGATACCAGGAGAGTGACTGGTACAGAATACCCTAGAATCCAATTATTACCCCTAAAGTTCATTCTCATCCTCCATTATAATATTCTAAATCTCTGACTACCTCTTTTAACCTAACTGCTACTTTTTACATTTTGTATCTTTTAGAGTAGAACTAATTAAACAATCTAAGCATCTTCTTCCCTACAGGCTATTTATCAACATAACTTCTAACAGTATTTGCACATCAATAATGGCCAACATATATACATAATTCATTTAAAAGGAGAAAGTATGTTAAGATACTATGACTGATTAACAAACATTTAAAATATATAATTAAGTACTTAGTTTAACTCTAGATTTCTTATAATGCCATGGCTATGAAATATCAGTTTTCCTATATCATTCAATTTCTTATCTTTCATCAACATATTTTAATTTTTGGTTTCATAAACTAAAGGCAATTTGGTAAAGTTAAAATTTTAAAAGCTTTATAGATCTAGTTATTAACCAAAAAGCATCATATATCTAGTTATTTAACAACGTTGTAAAATCCCAGAATGTTTCAGCCTTCCATTAATAATATTTTATATGTTCAACTCTGGAAAACACGAGAATGCAAAAGAATCTAATACACTGTGATTTACAATTGCTTTATCCTTTAATTAAACAAGCTTAGACTATGGTTAAGTGCAGACATGTTTAAAAACGTCTGAACTCAAATTTACTTTCCCTCAATTTTATATATAATAAAGTACTTCCTACTAAAAGGACTGTATCTACTTTAAACATAGATTTGTATACTATAGACCACTATTGAAAAGTAGTCTGAATAAGTATTACATATAGAATGGAAATAAGACTGGAGAAGACTGATGACAGTATTTGGCCTGTATATTTTTATGAACATTGGGAAGCCAAAACCCAATACTTATCAAAGATCAGTATCTTCAAAATTTTTAAATTTTACTTCCCCCAAATAACCTTAAAACACACATTAGTTTCTTCTAACCATACTGTCAAAATTAGTTGCCTATTTAATGAAATTCCAAAACTTACAAAAATGTAAGTTTTAATAAATTTTAACTACATTAAATTAAAATGTATTTAATACATACATTTTTTAGAAGCTAATAAATTTAAATCAGAGACATTAAGTTTACCTTCTAGCCATGTGTAAAATGATTCTCCTAAAAAACAAAGAAATTGGATTAAAATATTAAAATTGCCATTTATTCATTTATGCCCTAGAATAAATTATGCCTGTAAAATATTTATTAGGACACAATATCTCTAGAAATGTCTACTGCTTTATGTTGAAGTGAAAAATACACACATCGTTCTGGAAAATACAGTAATTCAAGAAACTTTGGAACAACTGTTATAAACGACACTGACTACTGACATTTTTTGGAAGATATTAAATTTCAATCAAAATATTATATAAATCTTATCCATCAAAATGCTTAAATATCCCAAAGCATGGGGGGAAACAGTTTAACAATCTTAAATTTGTTTTTGTTGATGATAACTGTAACATGTTTTGTACAATTCCAGAAAAAAAACTGTGAATTATAATTAATAAAATAAACAATTATTAATGATTCCATTTTTCCTGAGACAATAAAAGTAGGGGTATATTTTCTCAATTATCTAAGACTAAGTTCGGAGACTTGGGTTTGATTCCCGGAGCCTGCCCATGAAAAAAAAAAAAAAAGACTAAGTTAAAAGGACTAATAAAAAATCCCTTAATCATCATGACAATTCTTCAGAAAAGTTCATTAATAAAATTACCGATTCATATCTGTATTAATGTGAAAAGAACAATTCCTGGCCCAACACTGTTCTAAGTTTTTTTTTAAAAAAAACAGGATGGCAGTCAATAAAGGATCAAAATTCCACGTTGTTCCTAAATTACCTATAGATTATCTTTTTTTTTTTTAATTGAGAAAAGCATGAAAATAAAAACCTAACTCAGTTGAGCTGAACAAGGAGTCTAAGGGAATAAATTAGATGATAGAGAATTACTTCACCTCCTGAGAAGTTTCACACTTTACAAAACAACACAAACATCTTCCCAAGGAGTCATTCACTCAACATACACTTTCCCAGGATCATTCATCATTATTTCTGTTTTGCTTAGTCAAAAAACCTCAACTGCCAACGTGATAAATCTAGCTCTTAAGGTCATCAATAATGTGGCCTCTATCTATCTTCTAATCTAAACCACCACTATATAAAGTCTTTCCTACCGCTAAAGGGTCTGCTTAATGTCCTCCCAAACATGTTGACTTTCCCTTTCTCAACTACTCCTAGGTTCATGCTATTTTCTCCAACTGGCACATCCATTTCTGCTGACCTCAATCTGTCCCACTATTCAAAATCCATCTCAAATACTACCTCCTATATTAAGCCTTCCCAGATCATTCCAGTAAGATATTATTTCTTATATAAGAAATATATAAGAACAACATCACCTACTGTTAGAACTAGGTATATAGTACTTTACTCCATTACTGTTATTTATGAAGAGTGGTTATCATTCCTGCTATACACTGTCAGCTCCTAGAGGGTAAGCCTCGTGTTTTATACTACGTTTTCTCTTTCACAATGCTGATCACAGTGCCCTTGATAAATAAACATCATATTTTATGAAATAATTATTTTGGCTCTTTTGGGGACACCTTATGACCCACATTCATTCTGTAACCTGGAATAACCAATTGTTGATAAACTACTATTTATCAGATTAAGTATTATATCGATAACTAAGGTTATAAATTTCAAAGTCCATAAGAAAATAGAGGTCACAGAGAAAATTATCTCGTAAACCTATCTTAACTTCTTTCCATTTCTAAGAACATATCAAGGAGACTGTAGTGACCAGAAAATGGGAGAACCTAGAAGGTGAATCTGGTTTCTATATTAAATATTTACATAAAATGGTCTTTGTATATTTTTCTAACATAGGATAAATTTATATTATAAAAATATTGTCCTTTTTTTAGTTGGCACCATTCATTGGTAGCTATTTTCTGAGAAATTAGGATATACACTTTTGAATTTTGAAAATCAAATTTTGATTGTTAAAAAAATTTCCTCTACATGTGAGGAAATAAACACAAGAGTTTTAACTCACCATCATCTTCTCCTGAAAGAAAAAATAAGAGATAAGATTTTAGAAAATGTCTTATATAGTTCAGATTCCAATTCTACTTATTTTAACATGGAACTAAAATGTACCATTTGTTACATTTTACCATAAACCTACATTGGTATGTAGCCATTCTGCAAATGGGGCTTCTTATTAAAAGCACAGGCCAAAGAGTACAAAATGTTCATGTTTTATACAACAAGAAATAAACCCTGAGCAACCAAAAAGTCATAAAGACCACTAGAGTCAATAGTTAACTGACAAATACACAAAGTCACCCCTTTTAATCATTATTTACACAACCATCTATGAACAGTTCCCATGCTGGAATACTTTTTTTTTTAATTGCTACTTTTTGGTATATATACACCTTAATAAGAGTACTTTCCAAACTGTGATCTGTGAAAACTTTACTATGGTGCTTCAGGACTGCCAAACGGACAGGAAGAAGCCAGAAGGTTAGGCTCTAAGATTCCACAGCAGCTCTGCCTTTCTCAGCTTAATATGTAGGTGTCTATAAAATGCCATTTTTGGGGAAAAAAAAAAACAAATAAAAACCAATCCATTTCTGGTATATTACATCTTGGCAGCATTAGCAAACCGAAAAGTAAACAATCAATGGCTCACAGTATCATCATAGTTTGTGCATTCACCACCACAATCAAATTTAGAACATTTTAATTACTCCAAAAACAGAAATAAAAATTAAAAATAAATAAAAAAGAAACCCCAAAAATTCCATACTCCCTTCCCCCTATTATTATTATTGTTGTTTTCATCTTTATTTTATTACTGATCTACCCATACATTGGATAAAGGGAGTGTCAGTCACAAGGTTTTTACAATTACATGGTCACACGATAAAAGCTATATTGTTATATAATCATCAAAGAGCAAGACTATCTGATTACAGGTCGTTCCTTCTAGTTATTCTAACACACTAGGAACTAAAAAGAAACAATATATAATAAGTCACTAGTCTTAATCATTTGTTAAATCTTAATTTCTCAGTTACAACTCCTCCCTCGTATGCTCTCAATCTTCAGGAAGTATCTCAGCAATAACCATTTTATCTTTTTCATGCTAGAAAGGGGTGTTGACCTTATGGGGTAGAGGAATGAAACTGGGTTGACAGTCTTGGAGAGACCAGTATCTCTGGGTCTCAGGCTTATATGGCACAGAAACAATCTGGAGTCCTTAAGTTTCTAAAAAATAAACTTACTAAGTAAAACATTTATAGACTCTTACATAGAGCCAAGAGTATTCTTTAGGGTTTTCAGGAATACTGCTAGTTGGGACTTGGCATACTTTATGTCTAGCTGTTCTGACTCAGGAATAGTGTAAAAGAAACAGATAAGAAGATTAAGGACTAAATTGACAATTAACAGTTTCAATGGAGACAGCAAGAGCTGTTACATCCTGGACTACTCAAGTATCAGCTAGGACCCATCCTCTCTCCCTTACATGATTTTTGTCTTCTTCTTTCATTTTTCTTTCTTTCTCTTCTTTTCTCCTCTCCCTTCCCTTTATCACTTTCTATATAGGGCTCTCATTAATTGCCTCATCTTTCCAGTAGTGTCAAGTCTCTAGTTTATAATATGGAAGCAAAGTATTTCTTAAGACTTGTTGGTATTATTGAGTTAACAATTGTATTTTCCACTTTAAAAGTAAATGATCATAAATTGTAGGCAAGATGGCTGTTTAGTGAGGTATGATTTTAGTTCATCCTCCAGAATAGCTAGTAAATAGCCAGGAATGGTACCAGAACAACTGCTGGGGAACATCAGTGACTGGACACATAGCTTATACCAGTCTGGACAAGGTGGAACACCTGAGAAACCACCCCCCCCCCACAGAAGTGTAAGTCCCCCAAGCCAAGGAGGCAGGCGTCCCTCCCCCATGGGCACCAAAGGCTGGCTCCCTGAGGGGAAAGAAAACAGACTCTACTAGCAACAAGGGCTTAGCTCAACCAAGCTCCAACTGCAGAATTAATTAACAAATTCAGACTATTGAAAACAGGCCCCGTACAGATAAACCTGGAATAAGCACTAAAGGGTACTAGGAATTTTTGCCCTAGCAGAGAGGGCCACAGCTGCTAGAAAAAAAAAAAAACACCAGAGGCTTTTGAGTCAGACAGGACAAAATACTGGAAAAGGGCTGGACCCCCAAAAAAGGGGCACACACAGCCTGGAGATACACAGAGTCACGTATCAATTTATGCTCCTGACTGACAAATCCAAGGAGCAGGTGCCCGGCTCTGAAAAGGCTTTTTTGGCTTTTTTTCCTACTCCTTAATAGCTCATTAGATAGAACTGGAAACACTCTCAGGCTCTAGCACTGCCTCAGCTGAGGGCGGAATTAAGCTTGTCTGAGAGACAAACTAACTAGTTAAATGAAAGGAGTTAATTCCCTAAAGGGTGTATCTTCCTCAAGAGAAAGGTGCAGCCCAGCTCAAGTGGAATCCCTTCTTCAAGGAATTCAAGGGACTCAAAAACTGAAGCAATTAATGCTAACCTACAACCTCACCTCTGTCTCAAACACGCCCCACAGGGAGAGTCTGTTGAAGATAAAGGCACCACATCACTTTAAACTGGTGGGAAACAATAGGTAGACAAGTGTAACACGCTGGGCAAGGTAGGAAACGCACTGAGTCTAGAGGTGTTCTAGTTTGCTAGCTTCCTCTCCAGGCCTCTTACTTCATGAAGCTCCAGGGTAGGCATTTTCCTCCTTCATCTCCAAAGGTCTGTGGTTCCCTCTTCCTTCTGTCATGGTTCTGTGGCTCTCTCCTTGTTCTCAAAGGGAACTCTCTTCAAAATGTCTCCTCTTTTATAGGATTCCAGTCTACTAATCAATACCCATGTAGAATGGGTGGAGACATGTCTTCATCTAATCAAGTTTAATACCCAAACAACTGATCGAGTCATATCTCTGTGGAGATAACCTAATCAAGTTGCCATCCTATAGTATTGAATAGGGATTAGAAAAAACCATCATTCTCACAAGACTGATTAGTATTAAAACATGGCTTTTCTAGGGTACATAAACCCTTTCAAACTGGCAGAAGGGGCCTCATAGGAAAGTCTGTCAACCTGTTGGGTCTCACCCTCAGGGAAAACTACACGGGCTACTCTGATCCTGAGATGAGGGCCTGTCTGGAAAATCTGACTGGAGTCTAGAATATCTGAGAACCTCCTTAAAAAAAAAAAAGAAGACTCCATATAGGCAGCGCAAGAAACAGAAAAACAGGAACTGAAAAATTCTCATCAGTTAAACAGAACCTATGTAAGAGGTCTAGAATAAGTTGAATTAAATGTGAAAGAAAAGATACAGAACAAAGCCATACAGCAAGAAAAACCTAGGTAAAAGAGTAAAAATAACCTCCAAGATAAACTAATTAAGGAAATCATATGCCTAGACACCAGCAAAAAATAAGTCATACTAGGAAAATTGAAGATATGGCCTAAAGGAACAAACACTTCAAATGAGATACAGGAATTGAAACAACTAATTCAAGATGTTCAAACAGACATGGAAAATCTCATCAAAAATCAAATCAATGAGGTGAGGGAGGATATAAAGAAGACATTGCATGAACAAAAAGAACTCAAAAGTCTGAAAAAACAAATCACAGAACTTATGGGAATGAAAAGCACAATAGAAGAGATTGGAAAAAGAACAACGGAAACCTACAACAATAGATTTGAAGAGACAGAAGAAAGGATTAGTGAACTAGAGGACTGGACATCTGAAATCCAACACAGAGGAAAATATAGGGAAAAGAACAGAAAAATGTGAGCAGGGTCTCAAGGAATTGAATGACAACATGAAGCACAAGAATATACGTGTTGTGGGTGTTGCAGAACAGAAGGGGAAAAGAGGTGTGGAAGATAGGTTCAGGAAATCAACTTGGCCAAGTCATGGTGCCTAGATCTGTTGCTGTGAACTTGAATAGTTAGCATGTGAAACTCATTTATGGCTGATTACATCTGCTGTCAGTAAAGGGACATGCCTTTTCAAAGAGTGATGTTTAATTTAATTAGCAGGAGGCTTTTAAAGAGAGGTTAGAAAGTGCAATGCAGCACAGCCCAAGCAGCTCAGCATACCTCATCTCACACTCGCAGCTCAGCCCAGATTGAAGTTGCAGAAAGGAATCATTTTGGGGAAAGCTGCTGGAACCTAGAAGTTGGGAGAGAAGGCCAACAAACATGGCACTGTGCTTTCATGTAAAAGAGAACCTCAGATGAAAGTTAGCTGCATTTCCTCTGTACAGCTGTAGGTTTTTAACTACATAAATCTCCTTTTATTAAAAGCCAATCTATCCCTCATGTGTTGCATTCCGGCAGTTTTGAAAGAATAAAACAGGAGGAGAAAGACTAATGGAGGAAATGATCACTGAAAATTTCCCATCTTTTATGAAAGACACAAAATTACAGATCCAAGAAGTGCAGCATACTGCAAACAGAACAGATCCAAATAGACATACTCCAAGACACTTACTAATCAGAATGTCAAATGTCAAAGAGAAAGAGAGAATTTTGAAACCAGAAAGAGACAAGCAATCCATCACATAAATAAAGTGAAGCACAATAAAACTATGTGTGGATTTCTCAACAGAAACCATGGAGTGAGAAGGCTGTAGTTTGATTCTAAAAGAGAAAAATTGCCAACCAAGAATTCTATATCGAGCAAAACTGTCCTTCAAAAATGAGAGAGAGATTCAAATATTTTCAGACAAACAATCACTAAGTGAATTTGTGACTAAAAAGACCAGCTCTGCAAGAAATACTTAAGGGGCACTACAGGCAGAGAGTAAGAGGCAGGAGTGAGAGGTTTGGAGAAGCATACAGAAATGAAGACTATCAGTAAAAAAAAAGAAAACAAATTGGTTATGACACATAAAATCCAAAAGACAAAATGGTAGAAGAAAGTACTGCCTTAATAGTAAAAACATTAAATGTTACTGGATTAAACTCCCCAATCAAAAGACAGACTGGCAAAATGGATTAAAAAACAGGATCCATTTTTATGCTGTCTACAGGACTCATCTTAGACCCAAGGATAAAAATAGGTTGAAAGTGAAAGGTTGAGAAAAGATATTTCAGGTAAACAGCAATCATAAAAGAGTACCAGTAGCTATACTAATATCTGACAAATTAGACTTCAAGTGTAAAACAATTAAAAGAGACAAAGGACACTATGTATTTAATAAAAGGAACAATTCATCAAAAAGACACAATCAAATATTTATGCACCAAGCCAGAGTGCTCCAAAGTACATGAGATAAACACTGACAACACTGAAGGGAGAAAGAGAAACCTCTATCATAGGAGTTGGAGATTTCAATTCCCCACTGTCATTGATGGTTAGAACATCTAGACAGAGGGTCAATAAAGACACATGAATTTAAATAAAATGATAAATGAATTAGGCTTAACAGACATTCACATAACATTAAATCCCACAACAGCAGCATATACATTTTTCTCAAGTGCTTATGGATCATTCTCAAGGATCATTCTCAAGACAACATGCTGGGTCATGAAGCAAATCTCAATAAATTTTAAAAGACTGAAATCATACAAAAAACTTTTTCAGATCATAACAGAATGAAGTTGGAAATCTGTAACAGGCAGAGGGCCAGAAAATTCACAAATAAATGGAGGCTAAACAACACACTTTTAAACAACCAGTAGGTCAAGGGAGAAATTACAAGAGAAATCAGTATACAACACGAGGCAAATGAAACTGAAAACACAACATATCAAAACTTATGGGGGAAAAAAAAACTTAGGGGATGCAGCAAAGGCAGTGCTGAGAGGGAAATATAATGCCAATATTAAAAAAGAAGAAAAAGAGCAAAAATCGAGGAACCAACTGTTCACTTGGAAGAATTAGAGGAATAACAGCAAACTAACCCCAATGCAAACAAAAGGGTAGAAATAACAAAGATTAGAGCAGAAAAAAATGAAATAAAGAACATGAAAACAATCGAGAAAATCAAGAAAACCAGAAATTGGTTATTTGAGAAAATCAGTAAAATCAATGTACCCTTAGCTAGGGTGAGAGAGAGAGAGAAAGAGAGAGAGGATGCAAATAAAATCAGAAATTGAAGAAGAGACATAGCCACTGACCCCACAGAAATGAAGGAGGTAATGAGAGGATAGAGGGAGAAGGGCTGGGGCAACATATGAAACCAAAAGGAAAGGTAGAGGATAAAGACTAAGACTGTGTAATTTAGGAATGCCTTAAGTGTACAATGATGGTGATTAAATATAAAAATACAAAACACGTTTTTGCATGAGGGAGAAAAATGAATGTCAACACTGCAGAATGTTGAAAATAGATGGTATACAGAAAAGGTACAATCAACACAAGCTAGAGTCTATAGTCAACAGTAACACTGTAATATTCTTCAACCGAATGTAACAAAGACATTATGCCAAAACTAAATGTCAACTGGTAGTGGCATAGGGGAGGGGCATGGATTATTTGTGGAAGAAAAGGAAATGTCTCCATATACACTTAGGTTGGATTGTATGATGTGGGAATAAAACTGTAAAAAGGAAGAGAGAGAAATAAGTGCTAGACAAAATGTTGAATGAATGTCAGGAACAAAAAGACAAATATTATCAGGCCTCAATCATATGGACTAACTATAATATAAAAACTTGGTGAAGTTGAGAACATGGGTTATCGGGCTGGGGCCTAGTGTAAAGGGTCCTAGATTGTAAGCTCTTACAGCATTCACATATATTCAGGAGTTCTAACTGTTATTTCTAAATTCTGAGATACTGAGCTGTTTGTTTATAACCTGGTCGTTCCCAGTAACTTTGATATTTATGTGCCATCTGAGTTAGAGTTAGAGCGCTGAAGCTATGAAAGTCAGCAGGACCCCATTAAGGAACTGTTTAAAAAGTTGAAAAAGGGACCAGTCTTCGACTAGAGATATGAATGAAGCTGATCAGGATATGACTGGCATAAATCAGAATACAGGATAAAGGATGATATCATCCATATTTTAAAACTTCAACTTCCATGTAAGACCAAAGGAAGAGATGTTTATTTAGTGCAAAACATATTTTGGGTAGTACATTTACTAATAACTTGTATGGTCAGTTAGCTGAACACTGTAAGTACATGGACTCTTGAATAGGGCATGAGACTGTTGGTTTGTCCAGGTTAGTGTCATGCCCCAATATACCCCAGAGTAATTTGAGCACTGAATAAAGAAGTATTTGCAAAGTCCTCTTGGGGGACTGGGGAGAAAGGAAGAAATATTCAACTTCTCCATTTGGAGAATTTCTGAGTTATTGCAAACGGTGGGGACAACCAAATCAACAGGCTGAGCCCTCAATCTTGGAGTTCACCCCTATGAAACTTATCCCTGCAAAGATAGGCTAAGCCTACTTACAATTATGCCTAAGAGCCAGCCGCAGAGAACCTCTTTTGTTGCTCAGATGTGGCTTCTCTAAGTCAACTGGGCAGGGAAACTCACTGCCCTCCCTCTCCTACATGGGACATGACACTCAGGGATGTAAATCTCCCTGGCAACATGGGACAGAAATCCTGGGATGAGCCAGGGCCCAGCATCAAGGGAATGAGAAAGCCTTCTTGACCAAAAGGGAGAAGAAAGAAATGTGACAAAAGTTTCAGTGGCTGAGAGATTTTAAACAAAGTAGAGAGGTTATCCTGGAGGTTATTCTTATGCATTATATAGGTATCCCTTTTTAGTTTATGGTATATTGGAGTGGCTGGAGGGAAGTACCTGAAATTGCTGAGCTGTGTTCCAGCAGCCTTGATTCTTGAAGTTGAATGCACAAAGATATAACTTTTACAATGTGACTGTGTGATTGTGAAAACCCTATGTCTGATGCTCCTTTAATCCAGGGTATGGACAGATATGTAAAAACATATGGATGAAAAATAAATAATAGGGGGAGACAAAGGGTAAAATAAATTGGATAGATAGAAATACTAGCGTCAATGAGAGGTAGGAGTAAGGTGTATGGCATATATGAGTTTTTTCTTTTTATTTCTTTTTCTGGAGTGATGTAACTGTTCTAAAAAATGATCATGGTGATGAATACACAACTATGTGATGATATTCTGAGCCACTGATTGTACACCATGTATGGAATGTATGTATGTGAAGATTTCTCAATAAAAATATTTTTTAAAAATATGGATAAAGAAAATAATAGGGGGGACAAACGATAAAATAAATTGAGTAGATGGAAATACTAGCAGTCAATGAGAGCGAGGAGTAAGGAGTGAGGGGTATGGTATATAAGAGCTTTTTCTTTTTATTTCCTTTTCTGGAGTGATGCAAATCCTCTAAAAAATGATCATGGTGATGCATACACAATATCATACACAATATGATATTGTGAGCCACTGATTGAACACCATGTATGGAATGCATGTGTGTGAAGACTTATCAATAAAAATATTTTTTTAAAAAGTAAATGATCATACATGCTCTCAGGAAGATGGCAGAATAGGATAGGCAGAGTTCACCCTGCTCCAAGGAACAGGCAGAGAAGAGACAGAAAATGACCGGCACAGCAATTTCAGGGTGTAAGTCACCTGAGAGGGTCTTCTGCATCACATAGGGAGGACCTGGTTGCAAAAGTTGAAGAACAGAGACGCAAAGAATCGTAGACCATCCAGCTAGTGCAAATAACCTAAAGTGCCCCTTTCCAAATGGAGGCCTGGAGCACTCAGGAATGCAGGGACAGGGAGATGGGCACTAGGAAGTCAGCAAAACTGTATTCCTTAAACACACCTCAACCATGGATGCTGCCCACCCCACCTGCAACCATGGAAGGATTAACACTTCCTGATTTCAAAGCTTATCATAAAGCCACAGTGGTCAAAACAGCATGGTAGTGGCACAAAGATAGAAGTATTGACCAATGGAATTGAATCACAAGCACAGAAATAGACCACCAAATCTCTGGTCAACTGATCTTTGACAAGGCCCCCAAATCCACTGAACTGGGACAAAATAGTCTTTTCAATAAATAGGCATGGGAGAACTGGATATCAATAGCCAAAAGAATGAAGGAAGATCCTTACCTTAATACCCTATACAAAAATTAAGCCAAAGTCGACCAAATACCTAAATATAAGAACTAGTTCTATAAAACTCCTAGAAGAAAATGTGGAGAAACATCTTCAAGACCTAGTAATAGGAGGTAGCTTCCTAAACTTTACACCCAAAATACAACAAAAGAAAAAACTGATAATGGTAACTCCTCAAAATCAAATGTGCTTGTGCTTCAAAAGAGTTTCTGAAAAAGTTGAAGAGGCAGTTAACTCAATGGGAGAAAATATTTGGAAATCACACACTGGAAAAAGGTTTGATATCCTGTATACATAAAGAAATCATACAACTTAACAACAAAAGAACAACCTAATTATAAATGGGCTGAAGATATAAATAGGTATTTTTCTGAAGAGCAAATACAAATGGCTAAAAAGCACATGAAGAGAGATGCTCATTTTCATCAGCTATAATGGAAATGCAGATCAAGACTACAATGAGATACCACCTCACACCTGTAAGAATGGCTGCTATTAAACAAATGGGAAACTACAAATGTTGGAGAAGATATGGAGAAACTGGAGTACTTATGCACTGCTTGGGAATATATAAGCTACTATGGAAGACAGGTAGTTCCTCAGAAAACTAAATATCAAGTTGCCCTATGACCTGGAAATACCACTACTCAGTATATACCCAGAAGAGCTGAAAGAAGTGACACAAACAGACATTTGCACAGTGATGTTTAGGGCAGTATTCATAATTGCCAAAGATGGAAACAATCCAAGTGCCCATCAACCGACAAGTGGATTAACAAAATGTGATATATATAAAATGGAATATTATGCAGCAGTAATATGAAATGACATCCTGAAGCACATGACCAGATTGAGCCTTGATGACATAATGGTGAGTGAAATAAGCCAGACACAAAAGGACAGATACTGGATGATTTCACTTTTATGACCATGTAAAATCAGAGGCTTATAATGCAGAATATAGGGGACTAGAGATACACTGAAGCTAGAGGTAGACGAACTGTTAGCTAATGACAATGAACTCAAATGAACAGATAGAAGTGAAGGCAGTTCATTAGTGTGTTTATAAGTAATATTGCCATATTGAAGGTGAACATGATTGAAAGGGATTGTATAGACCCATGTGTCACACCAATTAACATTACAAATATAAGTTCTTGCATGAACTACTGCAAAAGTATGAATGTTGTATATAATATCAGGGCATAGGGAGAAAACTGCTATTGCATGCTATGGGCTATGTTTAACAGGAAAACATCAGCAGTACCACAGCAACACCAGGAATGAATAATGGAGGGAGGGACAACAGCTAAGGGAAGGTTTGTATTTTCTATTTAGTGAGGGTATGTTTATCAGTTATTTTTCTCTTGGGAATAATGAATAGTCTAAAACTGAGAGTGTGATGGACTGCTAACTTTGGACATAAGACATGATGCTCAATGGATGGAGGAGGCTGAAGAATGCACTGACTGAGAAGTAGAATGGCAAATGGTGGTGTATACATATGATCAAATATTGTGCTGTTACAGTAAGGAATGAAGCCGTGAGGCATGCAATGTTGTGAATGAAACTGTGGGACATTTGGTGAGGCAAAATAAGCCAGAAACAAAAGAGCAAATATTGTATGGTCTCATTTAGAATACGCTTATAAGAAAACTTGGGCCGAGATTTTAAGTTCTTATAGCAGTCACAATTAGTCTGGAGAGGTAACTGTCATTCCTAGATTTGAGAAGCTGAGCTACATATGAATAACCTGGTATTCAGAGAGAAGAACAAAGACAATCAGGTCAGGATTAAGGTCATTCAAAATACAGGAGTAAGGAAGACATTGCATTTTAGAACTTCACCTACTCTATGAGACAAAAGGAAGAAAGGTTAACTTTGTCCAGAACCTAAATTTTCTGTAGCACATAATCTCACTCAACCTGTCTAGATAGATCATTTAAATAACCCAAACACAGGGAGCCCAGAATAGGAATGAGGGCCTGTAATCCGGTATACCTTAACGTAATACCTGGATACATCCCAGAGTATGTTAAGCAGATAATAAAAAAGTATTGGTAAAGTCCCTTGAGAGATGGGAGAAAAAATATGGAATTATTAAACTTTACCACCAGGGCAACTAAACATTAGGGACTCTCAAGTCATTAGGTCAAGCCCTTGATCTTTTTTTTTTGCCTGGGCAGGCACCAGGTATCGAACCCAGGTCTCCGACATGGCAGGCGAGAACTTTGCCTGCTGAGCCACCATGGCCTGCCCAAAGCCCTTGATCTTGAGGCTTGCTCTTGTGAAGCTTATTTGTGGAGCGGAGAAGCTCAGCTTACCTATAGTTATGCCTAAGAGTTACTTTCAGAGGACCTCTTTTGTTACTCAGATGTGGCCTCTCTCTCTAAGCTCAACCCTCCAAGTAAAATCACTACCCTTCCCTCTATGTGGGACATGATATCCAAGGGTGAAAGTCTCCCAGGCAATGTGGGAGATGACTCCCAGGGATGAGCCTGGCCCTGGCACTGTGTGATCAACAACACCATCCTGACCAAAAAGGGGAAAAGAGGCATAACAAATAAGGTATCAGTAATTGAGAGAGTTCAAACAGAGTCAAGAGGCTACTCTGGAGGCTACTCTTAAGCAAGCTTCAGCTAGACATTGCTACCCATAATAGTTTGCAAAACCCCAACCAAAGCCATTCCTGCCAACCCCAAAGAACACTTTTTATGAGATTCTATAAAGGTTCCATGCATTAAGCTTAATTTCTAGAAACTTAGAAGCTAGAGATGGGTGAACTGTTAGCTAATGATGATGAACTCAAACGTAAGGGAACAGATAGAAGTGAAGGCAGTTCATTAGTGTGCTTATAAGTAACACTGCTGTGCTGGTTTAAAAGGATGTATGCCCCCTAAAAAAGCCATGTTTTAATCCAAATCCCATTTCATAAAGGCAGAATAATCCCTACTCAATACTGTATGTTTGAAACTGTAATCAAATAAGCTCCCTGGAGATATGATTTAATCAAAAGTGGTTGTTAAACCGGATTAGGTGACAACATGTCTCCACCCATTTGGGTGGGTCTTGATAAGTTTCTGGAGTTCTATAAAAGAAGAAACATTTTGGAGAATGAGGAGTTTCAGACAGAGCCAGAGCAGAATGGCATAGCCCATGAGAAGCAGAGTCCACCAGCCAGCGACCTTTGGAGATGAAGAAGGAAAATGTCTCCCGGGGAGCTTCAAGAAACAGGAAGCCAGGAGAAGAAGCTGGCAGATGACGCCTTGTTCACCATGTGCCCTTCCAGATGAGAGAGGAACCTTGACCATGTTCACCATGTGCCTTTCCAGATGAGAGAGAAACTGTGACTATGTTCACCATGTGCCCTTCCAGACGAGAGAGGAACCTTGACCATGTTCACCATGTGCCTTTCCAGATGAGAGAGAAACTGTGACTATGTTCACCATGTGCCCTTCCACTTGAGAGAGAAATCCTGAACTTCATCGGCCTTCTTGAACCAAGGTATCTTTCACTGGATGCCTTTGATTGGGCATTTCTATAGACTTGTTGTAATTGGGACATTTTCTCCGCCTTAGAACTGTAAACTAGCAACTCATTAAATTCCCCTTTTTAAAAGCCATTCCGTTTCTGGTATATTGCATTCTAGCAGCTAGCAAACTAGAACAATTGCCATATTGAAGGTGAACATGATTGAAAGGGATTGTATAGACCCATGTGACCCTAGAACATCAACTAGTTCCATGCCCTATCCCATATTATCAACAGCCCCTTCCAACGTGAAAAAGTTAGAATGGGCATAGCCCAAATAATCCTAATGTGGGAGAAACATCAAAGAAGATGGTGGAGTTATACACAGAAGATAGAGTTTAAGAAATGAGTATGACTGCTGAATCATTATATTGATATTTAATCTCCAGTGTCTTGGAGCAGCTAGTAGTAAAAACCTAATCTTGTGGAATTGTAACCTATACCAAACTCTGAAATCTGTTCTACAACTAATTGTTGTGGTGTGCTTTGAAATATATTGTGGGCGGGCCATGGTGGTTCAGTGGCAGAGTTCTCGCCTGCCATGCTGGAGACTTGAGTTCGATTCTTCGTGCCTACCCAAGAAAAAATAAAATTAAAAAAAAAAAAAGAAATACATTATTTTTTGTATATGTTATTTTTCATAAAAATGAAAAAAAATTGACTGTGATGATGAATGCACAGCCATATGATACTGTGAACCATGGATTGTACACTTTGGGGTTTATATGGTATATGAATACATAATATATAACAATAAAATTGCATTAAAAAGAAGAAACGGTCATAGAAAAGGTCTGGAATACCTTCCAAAGCCCATACTCTAGGAAGAGAAAGCATGTGGAGACAGAGTAGAGAAGGGAGCAAGGGGCTTTCCTTTTTACATTATATAATTTCCTTATTGCTTCCATTTTTATAAAATTTTTTATAATTAAAATATTTAAGTTGAAAATAGATGATCTACATATAGTGAAATGTAGTGACACTACATCTAATATTTCATTAGACAAAAGAGCAGGCTGAAGAACAATATAACCCCATTTATATAAAATACAGTATACACATAAAACATAGACACACACAAATTTGGAAGAGTAAACAATAAACTGCCAACAATGGACTTATCATTATATGCAAACTCTATTTCATTTTTTTAAATAAGAATAATATATTATTTTGAAAACAAAGAGACCTCACAAAGATGAAACTGAACATTTAAATTAGTTTCATTTTTTACTTATCTGTCACATTCCATTTTTTTCCTTTGTGTTAATGGCTCAGTATAGGAAATAAAAGATTTCCTAATACTGTTTTATATGAGGGGAACAACACAGGCTCTCTCTTTTCATAACAGGCTCAACAAAAACATTTATAAGCACAACAAGTTGAGATGAGGATACATGTGAGCAAAGATAAAACTACACGGCAGTTTATCCCAATACACTTCACAATTTGGAACAATCTAAATGTTCAACAATAGGCCTTTGCTTAAAGAAATTATGATACATCCATATGATGGATTATCATAAGGCCACTGAAAAGCATGCTGGGAAGAATATTTTATGACCTGGAAAATGGAAACAAAATATTATATGGTATGAAAAAGATAACAAAAACTTGTGTTTCTATTATTGTAAGAAAAATCTTGTCATTATTTTTTACACACACACATACTCCCACACACCCTCCTGAATGGAACAAGATGATGTCATTGTGATAAGTGAAAAGATGTGCATAAAAATATTCTAAATTTTATTTTTTTTCTTGCAAGAACTTATTTATATTTGTAGTGTTAATCAGTAGGACACATCGGTCTATACAACGCCTTTCAATTAAGGTTCACCTTCAATATGGTAATATTACTAACAGACTCACTAGAGAACCAGCTTCACTTCTATCTATTCCCTTACATTTGAGTGCAACCTCATTAGCTAACTGTTCACCCAGTAAATATGAGATAAAAGTATTAAAAGAGACAAAGGATAAGAAACAATGCACACCTTTTCCAACCATTGGAGAAAGAATATTTTGTGGTATTGTTATAGGTAAGCATCCAAGTCTATTTGGTTCTGGAAAAGGTGTAACGGTATATACATCTACACCTGGACATTAAATGTCTTAAATCAATCCTGCTCTAAGGAAAACACTGGAATAGCAGGTCAATTCCAGGGTTGGTACTAGGGTTTGGTTCCTAACTGAGACTAGAATGAGGATGTGCCCAATCATTTTATAGTGAATAGCCAACAATTATCTACTGCAATGCCACCCAATAGAAATAAATGAGTCACATATGTAATTTCAAATGTTCTAATGGCCACATTTTAAAAAGTAAAAAGTATACACACACTACAATAGTATTATTGTTTAAGTGATGCAAATGTGAGCAGTAAAATGTAGTCCTACCAAAATAATAAAGTTCTGTTTAATGAAAAAAAAGCATTACACTGCTTCATTTTTAAATTTAAATGAAAAAAAATTCAGTTTTACACTAGCCAGATTTCATGTGTTTATTAGGCCCACATGGCACTGTCTATCTATTGGACAGTTCAAGTTTTGAGCAGTACAGTAGGCAATCAACTTTTTGAAATTTCTCCACATGTTCACCACTCCAAGTGTGGTACATGGGTTAGCACCCCGGGCATTGTCTAGGGGCTTGTTAGAAACTTGGGTCCTACCCAAGACCTACAGAATCAGAATCTGTTTTTAAACAAGGTCCTAAGTGATTTATATACATACCGAAGTATGAGGAACACTGCTATAAGCCAGGTGTACTCAAACTGGGCTGCATATTGGAATCATCTGAGGAGTTAAAAAATACTGATGTCTGGGTCCTATCCCCAGAGATCCTAATTTAGTTGGTCCTATTCCCAGAGATCCTGATTTAATTTAATTGGGTTAGGGCCTGGGCATCCAGATTTTTAAGAATGCCCCAGGAAACCTCTTATATATTTGGATTACTCACATATTCTAATTTATTTTACATAAAGCTCCTAGTTTAGGGTCTGGCAAATAGCAGGCACTCAATAAACGATACTAATATAAAATGTTCAGAGATCTTAAGACTTAGCTATGAACTAATCTTATGCTTTTGATAGTTCAAATTAAGCAAAATATAAAATAGTTGAAAAATATTCAAAATGAAATTTAATTAAAAGGCATTCTGTAAACATTTTGAAAACATGAAAAACTCACCTCGGCTGGGTGCCAGAGGATTTAAAGGACGATAAACAGATCGCGGCCTGAAAAACAAAACAAAAACCTGAACACAAAATGGTTTGACTTTTATATGTAATTTTCTACCAGTTGAAAAAAATACTCCCTCTCCCACACCCTCTCCATAGAATTCCACCTCCTTCCCTAAACCCCTTTAGTTACTTGAAACAGTTTTCTTCATAGATGCTATTCCACACTCTCCATGCAGAGGGCCCTTTATATCCAGTGTAACGCTCGGGGTTCAGCAACAGGTCTACATATTGAGCAGCAGGAGATCTCTCATCTAAACAAGAAACAATTCATAAAAACTACCCACATTTCACCATTTATTTAAAATTTAGTATTATTAGATAAACAGGACTATCAAAGATTTTTAAAATAACCTCCAACTTAAATGGTACAGTAGTTGGCACACTTGTGACTTTACTTGATCTAGGAATTATAAAAACTTGGAAAAATTACTTAGGGAAGAGAAAAGAAACTCCTCCTTTTCCTTTGGATACTCAGTTCTCTTTTAATGTAACAATCCTAACCTTAGTAGAGGCATTAATCATGTCCCAAGTTTTAACCACCCAGGATTTAAAGGACCTAAGAGAATCATAACCTGGTTTGATATTTTATACAATTTCTTCTGTAAGTATAAACCTACCTGAACACAAGCTTAGGCACACTTATTTTGTTAACATATATAAAAAATAGATCTTTTCCTGCTATTCTTTACATGAACTAAAATTCACTGACTCAGTAACTTTATGATTCAAATCTGATTCTTCATAGAGCTATACAGTGCTCTATTGTTTTAAAAAACATGTTACTAATTCATTTTATGAATATTAATATACTGAAGTGCTTTCCCCCTCAAGCCAATACACAGTAAGCACAACTTTTAAAAACTTTTAAAAACATTTAAAATTAAATAACCATTTTCCATGTGGAAACCCAAATGAGTATTTATTAGGTCCTGACTATTTGGACAATATGATAATAGAGATCTTTGAGAGAGAACAAGATAAAAGAAAAATGGTCTAAATTATTATAGATCAGGACTATCTATTATCATAAGGAAAAAATACAAACCTGATACATGCCTTCTAATAATTATCTGGTATTTTCATGATGTGGGAAGAGTACAAAGGTAACTATAATTTATTATTAAATGGATTTGTATATAGTTTATCAACAATGGAAACACAATTTTGCAGACTGTAGGAAGAATAGTGGCTCTATTTCCAGCGTCTAATATTTAATGAAGGCACAGAAAACAGTTAATTTACAGACAGACAGAAACTGTCTAAGAAAAGGACAATGGTTGACTTCAGACAAAAATAATAATTTAATTAAAAAATAACAATTGAAATTACCATTGTAAGGAAACAATGGCTTTTAGTAAAAGCCAACAAAAAGTTTTAAAATTCATTGTTTAATTTCTAAGTTACATGTTTTTAATTTATTTGAGCTGTTCCTTCTTGAATAAATTCATTTTCAAAATTGATTCAATTATGTATATAAACTTTACAAATATTATTAAACTCAAATATATATTCACTGACACACTTATGTTTGTACACATGTATAAAGAATTTGTAAGTGTATGTGTAAGTCTACACATATGAACAGTTCTCTATGAATGTACAGACTGGACTAGCAGCAACCTTTTCTTTCAACAAAACCAAGTAACCTACCAATAAAGGGGGAAAAAACTGATTCGGATATTAAATTATAATGATTTAAAATAAATTTTAAGGGAGATGAAAAATCATAAAAGTAAAATCAATTGTATCAATTTTGAATAACTATTTTCTTAAAACCTATACTCTCAATGTTTTAATGTTTATTCCCTTAATTCAATCAAAAGTCTTTTTGTATTTAAAAAATCTTACTATTTTTCTCAATTCATGAAAATTATTGTTTTTTTTACTCTATACAAAGAGTCACTAAACTAAATTTCATGAGCCAAGTCTAGCCCATTACCTGTTTTATTACTAACGTTTTACTGGAATACAGCCATGTTCGTTTGTTTTTGGGCTACTTTCATTCTATAGTGGCAGAGTTGAGTAGTTGTGACAGACACTCTGTGGTCCACAAAGCCGAAATATTTATGATCTGTCCCTTTACAGAAAAAGTCTGTCAATTTCTGACCCATACTACAAGAATTTCAGGACACCCCAAATGAGGAAATACTACTCACAAAAATAGACTGCATTCCTCCTATAAACACACCAGTGGTGGTGCCCATCACTACCCACGTGCCACCTGATACGCAGCCAGGTTTAGAAACTATTGTTCTAGACAACACTGTTATTAATGAATAGATTTTAAGGGAAAAAAAGAGAGTAAAAATCTATTGTACCTTTAAGGGTATTTATGAACCAACCATGTCCAGGCACTGTTCCGAGCACTAGGGATACAGCAGTAAACCATAAAGATAAAGCCCTTGCCCTTAAGGAGCTCACAATCTAGTTGGAGAAGACAGACAATAAAACAGATAAGCCAAAACCACGTCCCACACTATCAGGTAGTGAGGGCTTTGGGCAGGTGGAGCTGAGGAGGAGAGACAGCAGTGCGAAAGGAAGAGTGCTACTGGCTGTTATTATTACACAGGTGAGAGGGAGGGGAGAGCGGGCTTCTCCAAGGATGTGACATTGGAGCAGAAACCTGAAGGAAGGGAAGAAGCAAGCCATGCATAAGGGCAATAACAAAAAATAAAAGAGTGAGGTGGGGAGGACAGCTGAGCTTAAAGAATACTCACAGGTTTACATTATTTAAGAACCTACTATTTGATCTACAGGAACAATATTCCTTTCAAATAAAGACAACACAGCAATGAAACAGAGAAAGCAGGCATATGTGGATATATTCGCTTACAAACCAGGGTGAATATTCTTTAGATTTTTTTTAATCCACCAAATTTAGAAAATAGAAATAGCTAAACAATGACTATAAAGCTATCGTGGCAGTAATAAAAATACATAGGTATAAATCATTGGACATGTATGAACATTACTTAGCAGAGTGATGATAATTGATAGCATGGCTACATGCATATAGGAAGACATGCAATGTATAACTTACTAATTATTTTAATTATATAACCCTAAAAATCCTAAAGGATGGTTTTATATAAATTCTTACAGGACATCTCTTCCATTGTACAATTCATTTCAAAATATTAAAGTAGTTAATAGATGACAGGAAACAGAGCACATCAATTTTCTTTATACCAAGTGATCCCTTACAAATGAGTAATATTCTTTATTAAATACCTATTTACTATGAATAATATACATTCACAGAAATGATTTTTCAATCTGAAAAGTTGTTAAACAGAAGTACTGGAAAATTTTTATTTTAATAAAAGAATAGATTAAATGAGAAGCTGGAAAGAAATGACTGTGTTAAACACTCAAATATAATTAGAATGATAACCAAAAATCAAATTAAAATGTCAGCAATGATTTACTTAGGTACAATGGTTGTCTTTGATATAGCTTTGCCAGTTCCAAATATCATATTGGGAATATTTTATTAACTGAACGTTATTAAATTCAGATACTCAAAGAAACTATACTCAGATTTCTTAAAAATTTCCTTGCTGAAACCATAAAAAACATGGTAATAACACTGTATCTTCTAGCATTCTTTCAATTTACCATACTATAGCTGAAGCTCATTGTAACTTACTCCGCTATAGTCTAGATTAATAGCACAATTCTACATTTAAATCTTAAATGTTTAGAAAGCAATATCACCCTAGATGCTTTAAGAGTTCAAAAGAACTTCTGTGCCTGTTTCCAACCATGTATGCTTGAATCCCAAATTATTTACACCACCAAAAACATAACCCTACTGAACTAAAAGGTGAAGGATTTAAGTCTACTCAGTACAATTCTTTGGGAAGATTCTCCCATAGATAAAAATTTTGAGCCACTGTGAATATCTTCTGTTAAGAGATGTGATAGTTATTCTCCTGAACTGTGCCCTGTCTTTGCATTTTCCTAGGAGACTCTTGGAAAGATAGCAGAGGAAAAGCCAAATTAGAGTCCTCTTCAAAACTGGAAGACATTTTTACATTAGTTCGTTGACTCAGCAAATTCCAGTGAGAACATTTTTTTATGCTATGCTCACAATCCTATAACTGAGTGGCTTGAATTGAAGGTACATAGGAAATGGAGTGTCCATAAAAGTTTTAGATTCAGTCAGATCTGAGATTGAGTCCTAGCTCAGTATCTTAGTACTATGTAATATTGGGCAAGTTATTTAGTCTTTTTGAGATTCAGTTTCTTCAGACTTACAATAATACAAACCTATTAAGGTAGCTCTAAAAATTAGAAACAATGTATTTAAAGTGCCTAGCAAAGAACCTAAAACAAAGGCTCTCAATAAATGCCATTATGAATAATAAGATTCACACAGCAAAATCCATTGTAGTAAAGGTATAAATCAGATTATATTTTCACTAATTAAAGCGCTAAAGTTAAAAATAATTTAATTACAATAGTTTATTTTATTACCATCAAGTTCACAAAAGTGATCCTGTGAATCATCATATCTTGCCCAGTCAATGAAAGCTTCTTTGCTTTGATTACTATGGGAAGGAGGAATAAAAAAGAAAAATGATTAAATTTGGAGTAAAAAATTTTGACATCAATTGTAGTGCCAAAGCTAAAAAGATAATCTGAGGTCACTACTTTATTAATTAGATGGTATTACAAACAATTTTTAGTGAATACATGAAGGAATTGATGACAAGTTATAAGAAAAACATAGAAACAAACTTCTATGAGTGATTTTTCTTAAATACATTAAAATAATTATTCCTAGTTCAATAATAATTACCTTGACCAGAAAATTAGTTTCCAAATACATATAACATATAAATATAAAAATCAAACTGGCCTTCTAAACTGACTTAAAATTTTTAGTAAATATTTTTTTTTTTCTGAAATGGGGATAAAATTTACTTTCAGGCTTATTTTAACTTAAACTGCTTCTATATTTATAGGACCCCCAATACTCAGAACTGCATTTCTATGATCTTCCATCTAAAGTGGTATTCACTGGCCATACCAATGCCACTTTTATTATGGTTTACTTTCAATTTATATACCAATATCTCATATTTAACAAAATATGTGATTAAAATTTTTAACCTGGAGAACTGATAAGGAACAACTACATTTGCTTAAATAAACTTTGACCTGTATCACTTTTACTATCTACACTCAACCTTCTCTGTCTTGAATACATGGTGGCAGCATCTATCATAGAAGTATCATTTTGTTACCCTTCTTTATTCACTAGACCAAAGGAAAAAACAAGGTTAAAAAAAAGATGCTTATGTACCAATTTTTTAAAAAAAAATAACAAACACAAACATTCTTAACTTATGATTATTCCATTCCACATATATAATCAATAATTCACAATATTGTCACATAGTTGCATATTCATCATCATGATCATTTCTTAGAACATTTGCATCAATTCAGAAAAAGAAATAAGACAACAGAGAAAAATTCATACATACCATATCCTTTACCCCTCCCTTTCACTGATCACTAGCATTTCAATCTATATTTATTTTAACATTTGTTCCCCCTATTATTTATTTTTATTCCATATGTTTTACTTGTCTGTTGATAAGGTAGATAAAAGCGGCATCAGACACAAGGTTTTCACAATCACACAGTAACGTTTTGAAAGCTGTATCATTATACAATCATCTTCAAGAAACATGGCGACTGGAACACAGCTCTACATTTTCAGGCAGTTTCGTCTAGCCTCTCCATTACATCTTAACTAACAAGGTGATATCTATTTAATGTGTAAGAATAACATCCCAGATAACCTCTCCACTCTGGAATCTCTCAGCCATTGACACTTTATTTGGTCTCATTTCCCTCTTCCCCCTTTTGGTTGAGAAGGTTTTCTCAAACCCTTCATGCTGAGTCTCAGCTCATTCTAGGACTTCTGTCCCACATTGCCAGGAAGGTCCACACCCCTGGGAGTCATGTCCCACGTAGACAGGGGGAGGGCACTGAGTTTGCTTGTGGTGTTGGCTGGAGAGAGAGGCCACAACTGAGCAACGAAAGAGGTTCTCTTGGGGGTGACTCTTAGGCCTAATTTTAAGTAGGCTTGACCTATCCTTTGTGGGGTTAAGTTTCATATGAACAAACCCCAAGATTGGCAGCTCAGCCTATTGCTTTGGTTGTCCCCACTGATTGTGAGAATATCGAGAATTCCACTTGAGGAAGTTGAATTTTCCCCCTTGATCATTATTCCCCAAAGGGAACTTGCAAATTTTTTTTATTCACTACTCAAATCACTCTGGGATTTATCAGGGCATCACTCTGGACAAACCAACAAAATCTCATGCCCTACTCAAGGTTTCATGTACTTATGGTGTTTAAGCTGTCTACATATTGTATTATATTAGGAAATGCACTAGTTAAAATATAAATTTTGTACCAAATAAACATTTTTTTGCTTTAGTCTTACATATAAGTTAAAATTTTTAAATATTAATTACCATCTATTTTCAACACCCTGCAGTAAAGACATTCTTTTGTTCTTCCTCAAGCAAAAACATTGCTTAAATTTCTACATTGAGTCACTATCATTATACACTCTAGGCATTCCTAGACGATACCATCTTAGTCTTTATCGTCTATTTTTCTTTCTGATTTCATTTATGCCCCCAGCCCTCC
Source organism: Tamandua tetradactyla (assembly GCF_023851605.1). NCBI lineage: Eukaryota > Metazoa > Chordata > Mammalia > Pilosa > Myrmecophagidae > Tamandua > Tamandua tetradactyla. The sequence goes on from NC_135333.1 coordinate 6,766,484, forward strand.
TCCCTTTATCATTCTCACATGCAGCTTCATTCAGTGTTTTAACATAATTGTATTACAGTTTGGTAGTATTGTACTATCCATTTCTGAGTTTTTGTATTCAGTCCTGTTGCACAATCTGTATCCCTTCAGCTCCAATTACCCAATATCTTACCCTATTTCTATCTCCTGATGGTCCCTGTGACCAATGAAATTCTCCAAGTTTATTCACTAATGTCAGTTCATATCAGTGAGACCATACAGTATTTGCTCTTTTGTTTCTGGCTAATCTCACTCAGCATAATGTCCTTAAGGTCCATCCATGTTGTTACATACTTCATAACTTTATTCTGTCTTACAGCTGCATAATATTCCATCGTATGCATATACCACAGTTTGTTTAGCCACTCATCTGTTGATGGACATTTTGGCTGTTTCCATCTCAATTGTAAATAATGCTGCTATAAACACTGGTGTGCAAATATCTGTTTGTGTCCTTGCCCTCATGTCCTCTGAGTAGATACCTAACAATGGTATTGCTGGGTCATATGGCAATTTTATATTTAGCTTCCTGAGGAACCGCCAAACTGCCTTCCTCAGCAGTTGTACCATTTGACATTCCCACCGACAGTGGATAAGTGTGCCTCTTTCTCCACCTCCTCTCCAGCACTTGTCTTTTCTGTTTTTTAGGTAATGGCCATTCTGGTGGGTGTGAGATGATAGCTCATTGTGGTTTTGACTGGCATTTCCCTAACAGCCAGGGAGTTGAGCATCTTTTCAAGTGCCTTTTGGCAATTTGTACTTACTCTTCTGAGAAGTGTCTGTTCAAGTCTTTTGCCCATTTTGTAATTGGGTTGTCTGTCTTTTAGTTGTTGAGTTGAACAATCTCTTTATACATTCTGGATACTAGACCTTTATCTGATATATCATTTCCAAATATTGTCTCCAATTGTGTAGGCTGTCTTTTTACTTTCTTGACCAAGTTCTTTGATGCACAAAAGTGTTTAATTTTGAGGAGTTCCTATTTATTTATTTATTTATTCATTCATTCATTCATTCAATGCTCTTGCTTTGGGTGTAAGGTATAGAAAACAGCCTCCTAGTATAAGATTTATAAGATATCTCCCTACATTTTCTTCTAACAGTTTTATAGTCTTAGATCTAATGTTTAGGTCTTTGATCCATTTTGAGTTAATTTTTGAATAGGGTGTGAGATATGGATCCTCTTTCATTCTTTTGCATGTGGATATCCAGTTCTCTAAGCACCATTTATTGAAGAGACTGTTCTGTCCCAGGTGAGTTGGCTTGACAGCCTTATCAAACATCAATTGTCCATAGATGAAAGGGTCTACATCTGAACACTTATTTCATTCCATTGGTCAGTATGTCTGTCTGTATGCCAGTATCATGCTGTTTTGACCACTGTAGATTCATAATATGCCTTAAAGTCAGGTAGTGTGAGATCTCCAACTTCATTTTTTTTTCCTCAGGATACTTTCAGCTATTCGGGGCACTGTGCCCTTCTGGAAAATTTGGTTATTGGTTTTTCTATTTCTGAAAAGTAAGTTTTTGGGATTTTAATTGGTATTGCATTGAATGTGTAAATCAATTTAGGTAGAATTGACATCTTAACTATATTTAGTCTTCCAATCCATGAACATGGTATGCCCTCCCATCTATTTAGGTCTTCTGTGATTTCTTTGAACAATTTCTTGTAGTTTTCTTTGTATAGGTTTTTTGTCTCTTTAGTTAAATTTATTCCTGATTATTGTATTCTTTTGGTTGCAATTGTAAATGAAATTCGTTTCTTGATTTCCCCCTCAGATTGTTCATTCCTAGTGTATAGAAACACTACAGATTTTTGAGTGTTGATCTTATAACCTGCCACTTTGCTGTACTCATTTATTAGCTCTAGTAGTTTTGCTGTGGATTTTTTTGGGCTTTCGACATATATCACCTGCAAACAGTGAGAGTTTTACCTCTTCCTTTCCAATTTTGATGTCCTGTATTTCTTTTTATTGTCTAATTGCTCTGGCTAGAACTTCGAACACAACGTTGAATAACAGTGGTGATAGTGAACATCCTTGTCTTGTTCCTGATCTTAGGGGGAAAGTATTTAGCTTTTTCTCATTGAGGATGATGTTAGCTGTGGGTTTTTCATATATTCCCTTTATCATGTTGAGGAAGTTCCCTTCTATTCCTATCCTTTGAAATGTTTTCAACAGGAAATGTTGAATGTTGTCAAATGCCTTTTATGCATCAATCGAGATGATCATGTGGTTTTTCTGCTTTGGTTTGTTGATGTGGTGTATTACATTAACTGATTTTCTTATGTTGAACCATCCTTGCATACCTGGGATGAATCCTACTTGGTCATGATGTATAATTCTTTTAATGTGCTGCTGGATTCGATTTGCTAGAATTTTGTTGATGATTTTTGCATCTATATTAATTAGAGAGATTGGTCTGCAGTTTTCTTTTTTTTTTTTGTAATATCTTTGTCTGGCTTTGGTATGAGGGTGAAGTTGGCTTCGTAGAAAGAGTTAGGTAGGTTTCACTTCTCTTCAGTATTTTTGAAGAGTTTTAGCAGGATTGGTACTAATTCTTTCTGGAATGTTTGGTAGAATTCACATGTGAAGCCCTGGTTCTGGTCTATTCTTTTGGGGGGCTTCTTAATGACTGACTCAATTTCTTTACTTCTGATTGGTTTGTTGAGGTCATCTATTTCTTCTCGAGTCAAAGTTGGTTGTTCATGCCTTCTAGAAAGTTGACCATTTCATCTACATTGTCAAATTTATTAGCATAAAGTTGTTCATAGTATCCTCTCATTATTTCCTTTATTTCTGTGGTGTCAGTGGTTATGTCTCCTCTTCCATTTCTGATTTTATTTATTTGCAACCCTTCTTCTTCTTTTTGTCCACCTCACTAAGGGTCCATCAATCTTATGATTTTCTCATAGAACCAACGTCAGATTTTGGTGATTTTCTCAATTGCTTTCAAGTTCTCAAATTCAATTTTTTCTGCTCTAATCTTCATTATTTCTTCTTTTTGCTTGCTTTGGGATTAGTTTGCTGTTCTTTCTCTAGTTCTTCCAAGTGGACAGTTAATTCCTTGACTTTGCCCTTTCTTCTTTTTAGATATAGTCATTTAGGGCAATAAATTTCCCTCTTAGCACTGCCTTTGCCACATCACATAAATTTAGATATGTTGTGTTTTCATTTTCATTTGCCTCGAGATACTTATTGATTTCTCTTGTAATTTCTTCCTTGAACCACTGGTTGTTTAAGAGTGTGTTGTTGAGCCTTCACATATTTGTGAATTTTCTGGCACTCTGCCTATTATTGATTCCAACATCATTCCTTTATGATCTGAGAAAGTGTTTTGTATGATTTCAATCTTTCTAAATTTACTGAGACTTGCTTAGTGACCCAGCATATGGTCTATCCTTGAGAATAATCCATGAGCACTTGAGAAAAAGGTGGATCCTGCTTTTGTGGGGTATAATGTTCTATAAATGTCTGTTAAGTCTAGCTCATTTATGGTAGTATTCAAATTCTCTGTTTCTTTATTAATCCTCTGTCTAGATGCTCTGTCCATTGGTGAGAGTGTGGAATTGAAGTCTCCAACTACTATGGTAGATGTGTCTGTATCTCTTTTCAGTATTTTCAGTGTTTGCCTCATGTATTTTGGAGTATTATGGCTTGGTGCATAAATACTTATGACTGTTTGAATTGTTTCTTTTATTAATACATAGTGTCCTTCTTTGTCTCTTTTAACTGTTTTACATTTGAAGTCTAATTTGTTGGATATTAGTATAGCTACTCCTGCTCTTTTCTGATTGTTATTTGCATGAAATATCTTTTCCTCTCACTTTCAACCTGTGTTTATCCTTGGGTCTAAGATGTGTTTCCTGTAGATAGCATATAGATGGATTCTGTTTTTTAATCCATTCTGCTAGTCTATGTCTTTTAATTGGGGAGTTGAATCCATTAACATTTAGTGTTATTACTCTATAGGTAGTACTTTGTTCTACCATTTTGCCTTTGCATTTTATATGTCATATCTAATTTTTCTTCTTTTTACCTTTACTGATAGTCTTCATTTCTACACTATTCTCCACACCTCTCTCTCCTGTCTTTCGGCTCTGCCTCTAGTGCTCCCTTTAGTATTTCTTGCAGAGCCGGTCTCTTAGTCACAAATTCTCTCAGTGATTTTTGTCTGAAAATATTTTAATTTCTCCCCCATTTTTGAAGGACAATTTTACTGGATATAGAATTCTTGGTTGGCAGTTTTTCTCTTTTAGTAATTTAAATATATCATCACATTGTCTTCTCACCTCCATGGTTTCTGCTGAGAAATCTATGCATAGTCTTATTGGGTTTTCCTTGTATGTACTGGATTGCTTTTATCTTGCTGCTTTCAAGATTCTCTCTTTCTCACTGACATCTGACATTCTGATTAGTAAGTGTCTTGGAGTATGTCTATCTGGATCTATTCTGTTTGGGGTAATGTTGCACTTCTTGGATCTGTAATTTTAATTCTTTCATAACAGTTGGGAAATTTTCAGTGATAATTTCCTCCATTATTTTTTCTCCTCCTTTTCCCTTCTTCTCTTCTCCTTCTGGGACACCCAGAATACGTATATTTGTGTGCTTCATGTTGTCATTCAATTCCCTGAGTCCCTGCTCATATTTTTCCATTCTTTTCCCTATATTTCTTTTGCTTGTCTGTCAGATTTCAGATGTTCCGTCCTCCAGTTCATTAATCCTATCATCTGCCTCTCCAAATCTGATATTGTAGGTTCCCATTGTTTTCTTCATCTCTTCTACTGTGCCTTTCATTCCTATAAGTTCTGTGATTTGTTTTTTCAGACTTTCCAGTTCTTCTTTTTGTTCATTCCTTGCCTTCTTTATATCCTCCCTCAATTCACTGATTTGATTTTTGATGAGGTTTTCCATGTCTGTTCAAATATTCTGAATTAATTGCTTCAACTCCTGGATCTCATTTGAATTGTTAGTTTGTTCCTTTGACTGGGCCATATCTTCAATTCTCCTAGTGTGATTCATTATTTTTTGCTGGCATCTAGGCATTTAATTACCTTAATTAGTTTATTCTGGAGATTGTTTCACTTCTTTCACTTAGGATTTTCTTGTTGAATGACTCTGTTGTCTATTTGTTCTTTGATGTCCAGTTCAGCTTATTCTGGACCACTAGGTTAGGTTTTGTTTAACAGAGCAAACTTTTTCAGTTCTTGTTTTCTTGTTTCATGACCTGTCTGCATGGTGCCTTCCCCCCCGCATCCTTAGGAGGGTAAATACTTAGGTATTTATAGACCCCAGTCAGATTTTCCCAGACCAAACTGGCCTTCTCTCAGGAGGAAAGAATTACCTGTGTCAGTTTTCCCTGAGCATGAGACTTAGCAAGTTGCAAGACTTTACTGTGAAGTCTCTGGACTCTGTGTTTTTCCTATTCTGCCCAGTATGTGGTGCTTGTCTGCCTGCAGGTTCCACCAGCATAGAGTGATGTGGTACCTTTGACTTTTGGCAGACTCTCCCTGCTAGGGGCATGGTGGAGACAGAGGAGAGGTTGTAGGCTGGCTTTAATTGCTTCAAATTTCCAAACCCTGGGGTCTGAATTCCATGAGGGAGGGAATCCATCTGGGTTGGGCCCCACCTCTCGCCAGGGGAAGGCACAGGCTCCAGACAGGCTCTCAAACAAGCTTGTTTCTGCCTATGCCTGGAACAGCTGCAGCCTGAGAAGGCCTGCCACTTTATCCAAAGATAGTCAAACCTCTGTAGAAACACAGCCACAAAAATTAAAGAGAAAAATTCTTCTCAGAGCAGGACCCCCATTCCTCGGGTTTGCCAATCAAGAGCACAAGTCGGTATGTTGCTTTGTGTACCTTCAGATCCTATGTGCCCCCTCCTTTCCTTCAGGGCCCAGACCCCTTCAAGTATTATGTGCTATCTGATCCAAACAACCTTTGCTTCTTTTTTTCTTTTCTTTTTTGGTCAGCCCTGCCCCCCTTGGCGCCAGGGCCAAAATCAGCAACCTCCGCTTTGACGAGGTTCAGCTGAGCTGGGGGCCTGTTATAGTAGTCAGAATTTGTGAATTAATTCAACAATTGAAGTTCAGTTGCACTCAGCCCCTGCTGCCAGTAAAGTCCTTTTCCTTTCCCCTCTGGGAAGCAGACTGTGGGGGAGGGCTGCCGGCCACCATGGCTTGGGGAACTTACAGTTCTGGGGGGGTTTGCAGCTGGTCCAGACTGGGGTATGCTGTGTGTCCAGTCACTGACGTGGTCCCAGCAGTTGTTTTGTACTGTTCCTGGCTATTTAGTAGCTGTTCTAGAGGACGAACTAAATCCCACACCTCACTAAGCTGCCATCTTGGCCCCTTCCACTATGTACCAATTTTAAGTCTGTTAATTTCTAAATGTGGTACTGTCACAGCCAGCAATTTGTTTTGTATTTGACAAACTACTATGAAACATTATTATTAGAAGAAGTTTATAATGCTGGTTGTTCTACATCAACTTTATCAATAACCTTTTCCAATTCTATTTACAGTGGGATTGTTTACTCCTGTGGGAACATATAATTAACTCTAAAAAGTTAATGGGCAGGAATTGGGCAACTGATGATTAAGGAGTACAGAATGTTCAATAAGGTTCATTGTAAATGTTCTTAGATTGTAAGCTCTAACAGTAGTTCATTTTTTCCTGAACTATAACTGTTATTTCCAAGTTCTGAGATGCCGTGCTCTTTGTGTGTAATCTGGAAGAGTTTCCTGAAACTTTAGGATATCTGTGAGACTCAGAGTTAAGAGTTCTGCAGCTCTAAAAGTCAGCATTACTCCATACAGCAACCGTTAAAGAAGTTAAAAAAGAGATCAGACTTGCATTAGAGATATGAATGAAGTGGATTGGTTAGGACTAAGGTAAACCAGAATACAGGGTAAAGAATGATATTGTCTATATTTTAAAACTCCAAATTCTGTGTGAGACCAAAGGAAGAGATATTTATTTTGTCCAAACTTTAAATTTTCTGCAGCACAATATCTAATTTAACCTCTCTAGTCACTGTATTTAAACAAGTTAAGTATATGGAACCTAGAATAGGGAATCTTGTTATTCTGTACAGGTTAATATAATTCTCTGATACGTTCCTGAGTCTTCATGGGAAGAAAATAAGAAAGTATTTGCAAAGCCTTCTTGACAGATTGGAGGAGGAAAAAAAAGTTTAACTATTAAACTTTCCCACCAGGGAAATTTCTGTAGCTCTCTCAAGCAACAGGGACTCCAAATTTAATAAGCCAAGCCCTCAGTCTTGTGGTTTGCCTATATGAAACCTATTTCTGCAATGGTGAAGCTAAGCCTTCTTATAATTATGCCTAAGAGTCAACCCCAGAAAATTTCTTTTGTTGCTCAGACACAGCTTCTCTGCTTAAACCAACTCTGCATATAAACTCACTACCTTCCCCACTATGTGGGACATAAATCCCAGGGGTATAAGTCTCCCTGGCAAGTGGAACATGATTCCCAGGGATGAGCATGGCCCTCACATCATGGAATTGAGATTGACTTCTTGACCAAAAGGGGAAAAGATATGAAACAAAATAAAGTTTCAGTGGCCAAGAGATTTCAAATAGAGTTAAATGGTCATTCTGGAAGTTACTTTAATGCAAACTTCAACCAGATATTGCAAATCTGGTATGCCAAGCCCAACAATATTCCTGAAAAACTCCTGGGCTCTAAGACTAAAGTTTTTCTTAGTAAGTTTATTTTTTCAGAAACTTAAGGCCTCCAGATTGTTCCTATAGGAGACAAATCCTGAAACCCAGAGGCACCAGTCTTTATAAGAATATCAATAGAATATTCAATGAGAATATAATTCCTCTATTCCATAAGGTTGACAACCCTTTCCAGCACCAAGAAGATAAAATAGTCATTGCCCAGATATCCCTGAAGACCGAGAGCACAATCAAATGCAAGGGAGGAAGTGTAACTCAGAAATAAGGATTAAAAAATGATTATGACTACTGACTCATTATATAGATATTTCTTTTTAGTTTCTAGTATATCAAAATAGCCAGAAGGAAATACAAGAAATTATTGAACTGTAACCCAGCAGCCTTGACTTCTGAAAATGACTGCATAACTATATAGCTTTTATCATGTGACCATGTGATTGTAGAAATCATGTGACAGACACTCCCTTTACCTAGTGTATGCATAGATAAGTAATAAAGACATGCATGAAAAAGAAAATAGGCCAGGAATATGGGGGGAAATGCCCCTATGTAAACTATGGAAAATAGTTATAGTACTACTTTAATAATCTTTCATCAATTGAAAAAATGTAATACTGTTAAAAAATAGAATTACAAAAAAATGTTATCAACTGTAACAAATTTTCCACACAAAGCAAGTGTAGTTGGTGGGGTGGTTTGCAGGAATCCTGTATCTTATGCATGATTGCTGTATAAACATACAACTTCTTTACTAAAAAATTTTTTAATAGAAAAAGTTTTTTTACATAATTGACTCAGTTTAAATATATGGTGCCACAAAACAAGAATGGTTAAGTTCTAGTTACAGCTAAAATGATAATCATAGTTATATTTAATCAGATAAATCATATTAAAAAAGAGAAGACTAAATAATGACTTAAATATCTATTTTCTTGTTAGCAATATGACTGACTTATAGAAACCTTTCTTTTAGCAGCCCTACTTGATGAGGCTTTGCTGACTGGTTTAATTCCTACCTAAAACCAAGGTAGCTGAAAAGATATCTACTGCTAATTTAAGGCTAATAAAGCTGTCACATTTTGCTTTACAAATGAATTAAGAAGGGACTTTAGAGGTCATCCCAGTCCAGCCTTTTTCAAAAGTCAATTTGAGGATGGATGCCAAGCTACTAACACAAGAAATTTCATGGGGAATGCAGTACTTCCTCTCAAGATGGTGCTGTGAGTTAATAAAACAGCCTTCAAATACAAACTACATAAATACTTTCCAAGAGTATGCAGACACAAAAATTTTAATGGTATCAGTTTCCAGATCCTAAATTTCTATTTGCACTGTTTGATAATATTAAATAGGTTCTCTTTTTCCCCCCTTTCACAAAAGCCTTTCACTCACTTAACAAAAGAAAACAAAACTTTCACCCAACCTGAATCTCACTATGATGAATTGCTCTGGATTTGTAAGAACTTGGCTGGCCATCACAGAAAGCAATAATTTTAGAACTGCTTTGTGGAAGCCTCCTTTACTGCTTAATCTAGGTACCATACATCCTCTTTCAGTCTTTCCCACTCTTACATACACACACACACAGTTTCCTATATTCTTCAATTAGAGGTAAAATATGACTTTAGATATTAATTATTTTGGCCCTTGTTAGAATATTCTGAAATTATATATTACATAGCATAGCTAGTGGATGTGATGACAACTTTAATGGTTTTTAGAAAACAATGTATTTGTCTTCACAAAGATAAATATACATAATGGTAATAACTTTCTTCACATATTTAAATGTGAATGATCCTTTTCAGTTATTCTCAATATTTGGTCTTAGAAAAATAAAAATTACAGAGCGAATGGAAAATCAATTTTAAATATTTCAGCAAGATCCTTAAGGAGAGACATATGTAGTCAAAATGGCCTAGTAACTTCATTTCTTTTACCTTCTCCTTACATGTGATAATTTGTTACTGCTGCAAGAGAAAATACAGGCGCAAGCAGAAAACAGCAAATAATTAAGAAAATTTACAACTGAGAATCCTCACTAAAAGAAGTATAATAATACATAGTCTGGTAAGAAGAAAAGTGAACTCAATTATGAGATGTAAGAAAAAAAGTAAGCTAATAAATTAATAAAATGCCAGCAACTTTATTATATACTGCCTATAAAAACTAAATTTTAAGGTAGAACTAAAATACTGGATTCAATCCAAAAGGTGAGGAAATGTTGAGGCAAGAAAGCATCTAAGTGCAAAAATTCTCAACAAAATACTAGCAAACAGAATCCCACAACACATTAAATGAATTATACACTATGACCAAGTGGGGTTTATACCAGGAACGCAAGGATGGTTCAACATAAGAAAATAAGTTAATAATACACAACACATTAACAAATCAAAAGGGAAAAATCACATGATCATCTCAATTGATGCTGAAAAAGCATCCAACATTCTTTTCTGATAAAAACACTACAAAAGGAAGGAATCAAAGGTAACTTCCTCAGTATAGAAAAGGACATATATGAAAAACCTATAGCCAGTATTATACTCAAAGGAGAGAGACTGAATGCTTTACCACTAAAATCGGGAACAAGACAAGGACGTCCTCTGTCACCACAATTATTCAACACTGTACTAGAAGTTCTAGTAAGAGCAATTAGGCAGAAAAAAGAAATAAAAGACATCCAAATTGGAAAGGAAGAAGTACAATTTTCATTATTTGCAGATGACATAATACCATACTTGGAAAATCCTGAGAAATCTACAACAAAGTTACTTGAGCTAATAAATAAATTCAGCAAGGTGGTGGGATATAAAATTAACATGCAAAAATCAGTAATATTTCTTATCACAAGCAATGACCTAACTGGGGAGTCAGTTAAGGAGAAAATTCCATTCAAAATAGCAACTAAAACAACCAAGTACTTAGGAATGAACTTAACTAGGGATGTAAAAGACCTGTACACAGAAAACTACATAATTGCTAAAAGAAATCAAAGAAGATCTAAATAGGTGGAAAGACATTCTCTGCTCATGGATAGGAAGGCTAATTATGCTTAAGATGTCAATTCTCCCCAAATTGATCTACAGATTCAACACAGTACCAATTAAAATTCCAACAATTGACTTTGAAGATTTGGAAAAGCTAGTTAACAAATTCATTTGGAAGGGAAAGAGACCCCAAATAGCTAAAACATCCTAAAAAAAGAAGAATGTAGTGGGAGGATTAACACTCTCTGACATTAAAACCTATAATAAAGACACAGCGGTCAAAACATGGTACTGGCACAAAGATAAAAGAACTGACCAATGGAATAGAATTGAGAGTGCAGAAACAGACCACCAAATCTATGGTCAACTGATTTTTGACAAGGCCCCCAAATCCTCTGAACTGGGACAAAATAGTCTTTTCAATAAATGGGCCTGGAAGAACTGGATATCAATAGCCAAAAGAATGAAAGAGGACCCCTATCTTACACTCTATACAAAAATTAACTCAAAGTGGATCAAACACCTAAATATAAGGACCAGCACCATAAATCTGTTAAAAGAAATGTAGGGAAACACCTTCAAGATCTAGTAATAGGAGGTAGCTTCCTAAACTTTACACCCAAAGTACAAGCAGCAGAAGAAAACAGATAAATGGAAACGCCTCAAAATCAAATGGTTCTACACCTCAAAAGACTTTGTGAAAAAAGGTGAAGAGGCAGCCAACTCAATAGGAGAAAATATTTGGAAATCACATATCAGATAAAAGTTTGATATCCTGTATAAACAAAGAAATCATACAACTCAACAACAAAAGAACAAATGACCTAATTATAAAATGGGCTAAAGATATGAACAGCCATTTTTCTGAAAAGCAAATACAGATGGCTCCAAAACACATGAAGAGGTGTTCATTTTCACTGGCTATAAGGGAAATGCAGATCAAGACTACAGTGAGATACCACCTCATACCTGCAAGAATGGTTGCAATTAAACAAACAGGAAACTACACATGTCGGAGAGGATGTGGAGAAATTGGGACACTGCTGGTGGGAATATATAATGATGCAGCCACTATGGAAGACTGTTTGGTGGTTGCTTAGGAAATGAAATATCGAATTGCCCTATGACCCAGCAACAGCACTACTTGGTATATACCCAGAAGAGCTGAAAGCAATGACACAAACAGACATCTGCACACTAATGTTCATAGCAGCATTATACACAATCACCAAAAGATGGAAACAAACCAAATGCCCATCAACAGACAAGTGGATCAACAAAATGGGGTATATACATACGATGGAATATTATGCAGTGGTAAGATGAAATGACAAGATGGATGAGCCTTGAGGACACGCTGAGTGAAATAAGTCAGACACAAAAGGAGACACTGTATGATTCCACTTTCACGACCATGGTAAAGGTAAAATGAGCAGCTTATAATACAGAATATAGGAGACTTACAGATGCATAGAAGCTAGAGATGGGTGAACAGATAGCTAATGAGATTGAACTCCAATGTAAGGAAATAGAAGTGACGTTCTCTAGTGCGTCTATAAGTAATATTACCATATTGAAGATGAACAAGGTTGAAAGGGGTTGTATAGACCTACATGTCCCACTGATTAACACTAGTAATATAAATTAGTTCTTGCAAGAACTACTTCAAAGGTATGATTCACGAACAAAAGTGTTTAAGTCCAGGGTACAAGGGGAAAACTGCTCTTGTATGCTATGGGCTATGTTTAAAAGGAAAACATTAACACTACCACAGAAACAACAAAGGTAACTAATGGGGGGAGGGACAAGACTTAAGAGGAGGTTTAGATTTCCTATTTGGCAGGGGTATGTTTACTGCTTTTCTTTCTCTTGGGAACAATGAAATTATCTAAAATTGAGAGTGTTAATGGACTGTGGACTTTGGGAAGTATACATGATCCCTGATATGCAGGTGATTGAAAGATGCACTGACTGAGAAGTAGATTGGTGAACAATGGTGTATACTTATGAACTAACGTTGTGCTGCTACAAAAATGGGATGAAGTTGTGAGGCAAGCAATGATGTGAATGAACATGTGGGACATTTGGTGAGGCTAAATAAGCCAGAAACAAAAGAACAACAACGGTATAGTCTCCTTTAGAAAATGCTTACAAAAAAACAGGGGCCTAGATTGTAAGTTTTTATAGAAGACCAGAATGGTGATTATTATTTCTGGATGTTGTGAGGCTGTTTTATATACATATGTATTCATATTTAGAGATAAGAATGAAGTCGATCAGGTTGGGGGTAAAGTAATTCAGAACACAGGGGTAAGGAAGATAATGTCTATATTTTAGAAACACACATACTCTTTGAGACCAAAGGAAGAAAGGTTTATTTGGTCTGAAAACTAAATTTTCTGTAGCACATAATCTAACTCAACGTGTCTGGATAGTGCATATGAACAATTTAAACACATGGAGCCCAGAATAAGAAAGAGGTCCTTTAATCCTGTACAGCCTAATGTAATGCCTGGATACATCCTAGAGTATACTAAGCAGATAATCAAAAGGTATTGGCAAAGTCCCTTGAGGGATGGGAGAAAAAAAATGCAACTATTAAACTTTACCACCAGGAAATCTCCTGATACTATGTCAAACTTTAGGGACACCCAAATCAGTAGGCCCTTGATCTTGAGGCTTACTCGTGAAGCTTATGTAGGTAGCAGAGAAGTTTAGCCTACCTATATGTATGCCTAACAGTTAGTTCTGGAGGACCTCTTTTGTTGCTCAGATGTGGCCTCACTCTCTCTAAGCCCAATTCTGCAAGTGAAATCATTGCCCTCCCCACTACATGGGACATAACATGCAGGGGTGAAAGTCTCCCTGGTGACAAGGGAGATGACTCCCAGGGATGAATCTGGCCCTGGCACCGTGGGAGCAACGATTCCATACTGACCAAAAGGGGGAAAAGACGTGCAACTAAAAGTATCAGTGGCAGAGAGAGTTCAAACAGTGTAGAGAGGCTACTCTGGAGACTGCTCTTTCACAAGCTTCAGTTAGACACTGCTACCTATCATAACCTGATAAACTCCACCCAGGACCATTCCAGCCAATCCTAAAGAACACCTAGGGCAATGTATAAGATTTCTCAAGGGTTCCATGCACTAGTGTAACTTTCCAGAGGTTTACAACCTCCAGATGGGTCCCTGGACCGGACGGTTCCTGAAACCTAGAAGGCCTAGCCTCTCCAGAATATTGGATAGTTCCATCTTCCTACCCCATATTGGTGACATCCAATACGAGACAATATGAGGAAGTTGGAATGGCCATGGGTCCCTGGACCGGACGGTTCCTGAAACCTAGAAGGCCTAGCCTCTCCAGAATATTGGATAGTTCCATCTTCCTACCCCATATTGGTGACATCCAATACGAGACAATATGAGGAAGTTGGAATGGCCATGGCCCAAACACCCCTATGGAGAGGGATAGAAAGATCAAAGCTGATGGTGGAGTTACACAGAGAAGATAGGATTTAACAAATGAATATGTCTGCTGGATCATTAAATTGATATCTCTTTTAGTCTCCAATGTCTTACAGCAGCTAGAAGTAAAAACCTAAAACTGTGGAATTGTAATCTATGTCAAAGTCTGAAATATATTCGGCAACTAATTGTGGTGCTATGCTTTGAAATTTGTTGCTTTTTTGTACATGTTATTCTTCACAAAAAAGAAAGAAAAAAAGTCCATTGTGGTGATAAAAAAATATTTAAGTCTTCCAGCCTCCTATATTCTGGAGCAGCTAGAAGGAAAAATCTGAGAGGATCGTATGGTAACCTGTGACAAACTCTGGGATCTGTCCTGTAACTACTTGTTGAAGAGTGCTTTGAAAACTACTGCTTTTTTCTTACTTTGCTTTGCATATATGTTATACTACACAATTAAAAAGTTAGAAAAAAAAAAAAAACCAACACCTAGGGCATTATATAAGATTCTGCAAAGGCTTCATGCACTAGGGTAACTTTCCAGGAACTTACAACCTTCAGATGGGTCACTGGACCAGATAAGTCCTGAAATGCAGAGGGCACAGCCTCTCCAGAACATCAACTAGGTCCATCCTCCTATCTCATATTTTAGATAGCCCATTCCAACATGGAAAAGTTAGAATGCACATAGTCCAAATACCCCTAAAGAGTGGGAGAGAAATCAAAGGGGATGGCGGAGTTATACAGAGAAGGTAGGGTTTAAGAAATAAGTATGATTGCTGAATCATTATATTATCTCTTTTAGTCTCCAGTATCTTAGACCAGCTAGAAGTAAAAACCTAAAATGGTGGAATTGTAACTCATACCAAACTCCAAAATCTGTCCTACAATTAATTGTTGTGATATGCTTGAAATTTATTGCTTTTTTGTATACATGTCATTTTTCACAAAAAAGAATAAAAAAGAATTGTGTTTTGTGGGATGTTGGCTTGAACTGATTTCAAGATCTTTCATGGTAACTTATATATGTATGGAATGCACGAATTGTTTTAGTTGAGGAAAAAGAGAGTACTTCTTCCCCTAAAGAAAAAATGATTGTTGCAGAATGAGAAATAGGCATGTGTAGGAAAAATGGATGGATACAGAAAGTTGTAGAAGTCTTGCTGGAAGTGAATTTTATTGGTTGTGGTTAAGGTTGGCTAAGATTTTATAGTTTTATAAGATTTTTAATGGTTGCATTGTAAGATACATCTTCATACAAAAGAAGAATCTGGTTTCTACTCTGTTAAAATGACAATGTTCTTTTGGGATTATTTGCTCTTAGTGAAAAGCTATAAAAGGTTTTTAACCATCTGAGTAATCTGCCTAGATGACAAAAAGTCTATGTTTTATCAGACCAATATACTTATTGGTATGTATGCTGACCATCTCCTTCCTTGTTATTTTAGACAATGCCTCCTCACTGTAAAAAAAAATTGTCTTTTTAAAATCATGTTAATTCCTCTATGTACTTTCAAATTTTTATGTCACCTTGATTAAACAGAGAACCAAAAGAAAAAAAAGAGAGCGAGAGAGCATCTAAGAATGTGAAGACCTGTGTCATGTTGGAAATAATAGAAACAACAACAACAAAATTAAACAACAACAAAAAAACACAAGAACTAAAGACTTCACTAGAACATTTTCTAATTAGAGTTCATATTTAAAATGTAAAGGAAACCAATAAAAGAACAGAAATAAAACATACAGTTTCCAAAACAAAATGTAGGGAGTGAGCAGAAGGAAAGGGAGTGGGGAAATAGGATAATAAGGGAATATTTATTAATGCATCAAAAGATTGAACCAAAAAGTATAGAGGCTCCTCTTCTGGTCAAGATGGAGTAACAGAGACTGGATTTATTCTACTGCCTGATGCAAGAATAGACAAAATATATGGAACAATGATTTGCATGACACAGATATCAAGAAACAATGGACAGCGATCCCTGAGAGATGGGAAATCAATGAGGTGAGCCCTAGGATTGTCCCAGCTTACTCCCTTAGAGAGTTTACAATCCATAGCACAGAGAAGGGGAGCCCAGGCAGAACCAGTTATCTCCCTAAATTTAGAAGACAGAGCTGGGATTAATAAAATCTGTACTATTACTGAAAACTATAAAAGATTGCTGAAAGAAATTAAAGAAAACCTAAGTAAATAGAGATATATACCATGTTAATGGGTTGAAAGTCCATAACATATCCCATAATATAGTTGAGATGTCAGTTCTTCTCAAATGATCTACAGATTCAATCCAATCCCAATCAAACTCTCTACAGGCTTTTTTGTAGAAATTTACAAATTTATACAATAATGCATATGAAAACATCAATATTCTAGAATAGCCAAAGAAAATTCCAAAGAGAAAAACAAAGTTGGAAGAGATACATTACCTGATTCCAAGACTTATTATAAAGCTACAGTAATCAAAATAGTGGTTAATATAATTATTAAGATGTACTATCATCGATTGTAACAAATGTTTCATGCTCATGCAAGGTATTAATAATAGGTATACAGGATTGATTCTGTAAACCCACAACTTCTCTAATAAAGAAAAAAGAAAACTTAAAAAAAAAAAAGGGCCAAGCAATTTAGTGGAGAAAGGATAATCTTTTCAACAAATGGTGCTGCATCAAATGAATATCAATATGAAAAAATAGAAATGATTTGGATGCATACCCTGCACCATGTACAAAAATCAGCTCTAAATGAATCATATATCCATATGTCAAACCTAAAACTATAAAATTTCTGGAAGAAACTATAGAAAAGCTCTGTGAATTCTTAGATATACCAAAAGCACAATCCATTTAAAGCCAAAATGAAAAACTGGATTTCATCAAAATTAAAAATTTATCTTAATTAAGATACTTCTAAGAGAATGAAAAGATAAGCTCCAGATATGGAGAAAATATTTATAAATCATATATGTAAACCAATATACATAGAACTCTCAAAACAGTAATAAGAAAACAAATAACCCAATTTTTTTTAAATGGGCAAAAAATTTTAATAGATATCACCAATGAAAGATACATAGCCAACAAATAAATACATGAAAAGATGTTCAACCTCATTAGTCATTACAGCAATGCAAATTAAAAGCACAATGAAATACCACTATAATTATTAGAACAGATAAAATTGAAGACTGAATATACCAAGCGTTGGCAAAGATGTGGAAAAAGTGGAATTCCTCATACACAGTTAGTGGGACTGTCAAATGGTACAATGAATTTGGAAGACAGTTTGACAATTTCTTATAAGATAATATATACCACATAGAAGTATTAAACCTTACCATCAGGAATCCCCTGATACTGTGTCAAACTTTAGGGATACCCAAATCAATAGGCCATCCCCTTGATTCTGAAGCTTACTCTTAGGAAGCTTATCTAGGTAGTGGAGAAGCTTAGACTACCTATAGGCATGCCAAAGAGTTACTTCTGGAGGAACTCTTTTGTTGCTCAGGTGTGGCCTCACTCTCTCTAAGCCCAACTCTGCAAGTGAAATCATTGCCCTCCCCACTACATGGGACATGACATGCAGGGGTGAAAGTCTCACTGGCAACATGGGAGAGGACTTCCAGGGATGAATACAGCCCTGATACCATGGGATCAACAATTCCATTCTGAGCAAAAGGGGGAAAAGAAGTGTAACTAATAAGGTATCAGTGGCTGACAGAGTTCAAATAGAGTCGATAGGCTACTCTGGAGGTTGCTCTTATGCAAGCTTCAGGTAGACCTCGCTACCTATCATAACCTGCCAACCCCCAACCAGGACCATTCCAGCCAATCCTAAAGAACACCTATGGCAATGTGTAAGATTCCATGCACTAGAGTAACTTTCCAGAAACTACAACCTCGAGATGGGTCCTTGGTCCAGATAAGTCCTGAAACTTAGCCTAGCCTCTCCAGAACAACAGATAGTTCCATCTCCCTACCCCATACTAGTGACAGACCTTTCCAATATGAAAAATTTAGAACTGCCATAGCCCAAACATCCCTAAAGAGAGGGATGATGATGGTGGAGTTATACAGAGAAGATAGGATTTAACAAATGAATATGAATGCTGAATCATTAAATAGATAGATATCTCTTTTAGTCTCCAGCATTTTAGAGCACCTAGAAATAAAAACCTAAAACTGTGGAATTGTAACCCATGCCAAACTCTGAAATATGTTCTACAACTAATTGTGGTGCTGCTCTTTGAAATTTACAACTTTTTTCTAGATATGTTGTTTTTCACACACACACACACACAAAAAAAAAAAAAGAAGGAAAAAAGTAGACTGTGATGATAAAAAAATATTTAAGCCTTTTAGCCTCCTACATTCTGGGGCAGCTAAAAGGAAAAATTTGAGAGGATCATATGAAAGTCCATGAGAAAGTCTGGGGTCTGTCTGTAACTATTTGTTGAAGAGTGCTTTGAAAACTATTGCTTTTTATCTCTTTGCTTTGTATATATGCTATACTATACAATAAAAATAAGTTAAAAAAAAGGGGGGGGGGTATGCCACCTTCCCAGAGAGATCCAAAATACACTCAGGAAATATTTTTCCAGGTTAGCACTCACAGAAAACAACTATGAAAAATTTTAATTATTTGTAGAATTCAAGTTTTGTGTTCCCTTCCTGAGAGTTCAAAAGCTCCATATAATAGTGAAGTGACACACACTGCTTAGCCAAATTCTTTTCCATAAAATATAAGCCTAGAACTCTGTTAGGTAAAAAGTTAAAGTAAGTGTTCAGTATTTTGAATTTTGTGCTTCTATGAAAATAAGATGAGCATATCTGTAATGAATATAAATGTAATTAACAAATAAAATAAGAATGAATTATTAGGATTTAAAAAAAGATAATATATACTCATATGATTCAGTCATTCCAATCACAGAAGAGAAATGTCCATACAAAGACACATACATGAATATTCTTAGCAGCTTTATTTGTATAATAGTCCCAAACTGGAAATAACTCAAATGTCCGTCAATAGTTGAATGGAAAAGAAACTGTGGTATATTTCTTCAATGGAATACTACTTAACTATGAACTACTGATATATGCTACATCATGGATGAATCTCAAAATATCTTATGCAATAACAAGTCAGACAAAAGAAAAAAATTATACTAGAAGATTTCATTTATACAAAATTCTAGAAAATGCAAATTAATCTAAAGTGACAAAAGTTAAAGATCAGTAGTTGCCTGGGGACAGGGGAAGAAAAAACATGGGAAGGATGGAAAAATTGCAAGAGCCTGAGGATGCTTGAGGGGTAACTGATATGATCATCATGTTGATGGCGATGTTAGTTTCACAGGTACACATATATGTCAAAACACCAAATTGTATACTCTAAATATGTGCAGTCTATTGTGTGTCGATTTTACCTCAACAATGTTGTTTTGAAAATTACCATACAAGTTGTTGGTCACAAGCAACTCTCATTCATTGCTACTGACAATGTAATTTGGTACATCTTATTTTGGAAAACGACTTGGAAGTATCTAATTCCATTCCTAGATATATCCCTATTAGAACTGCAAGCATATATCCACCAAAATATTATGTAAAATGGCCCCAAAGTGGAAAACACCCAGCTATCAACAATAGGATGGAAATGGGGCATATTTTTGCTATGGAATACTATATACCAGAGAAAAAGAACTAAATGCTACCATACTCAAGAACAAGAACATGAATGAATCCCACAGACCATAACGTTGAACAAAAGTTGCCACATACAAAAAAATAATTCTGTATTATTATGTTTAAATAAGCAGGCAAAACTAATCTCTGCCAATATAACTCAAAATCAAAGTTAACTTCAAAGAATGGTAAAGACTAGGAGAATACACATAGTAATATTCTTAGTTAAGTGTATGTTCTGGATGGTGATTATACAAATGGGTTCACTTTATAAAATTAAAAATCAATTGATTTGGGGTGCACGAATAGTTCAGTGGTAGAATTTTTGCCTGCCTTGCAGGAGACCCACGTTGAAGTGCGCTGGCCTGCGCACTTCAAAAAAAAAAAAAAATTCAACAAACGGTGCTGCATTAACAGGATACTCACATGGGAAAAGAATGAAATATGATCCCCACCATATAGCACACACAAAAAATCAATTGATCTTTATACTTCGGATTTGTATACTTTACTGTACAAGTATTATCCTTAAATTAAAAAGTTTAAAAATTACTGTTCAACAAAAGAAACTATAAGCAAAATTAAAATACAAGCTCTAATAATCCATACAACCAATAAAGGATTATTATCAGCTTATATAAAGAATACCTACAAACCAATAATAATTAGAAAAGCCAACTCCCCAGTGGAGAAACAATGGAAAAGAATATGAACACACAATTTACCTCTAAACCTTGTAATGACTAAGTCCAGCCTCTGGATCACCTCTCTATATACACTCACTCCTTGGTGATCTCATTCAGATTTATGCTTTTTAAGTACAATCTGTTCACTGACTGACTTCCACATTTTATGTTCTGCCCATATCTCTCCCTTCAGCTTTAGACTTACATATCCAACCACTTACTCATCATCTCCAGTTGGATGTCTTATAAGTAACACAAACTTAAATCCAAAGTTGAACTCCAATTTTCCATCAAACTTATTCCTGCAGGTGTCACTAGCTCAGTAAGTGGCAACTTCATTTTTCTAGTTCCTTAGGCATAAATCCTACAGTCTTCCATAGTTCCTTTCTTTATCATACCCACATCTAATCTTCCAGCAAATCCTGTCAAATCTATCTTCAAAATATATCCAGAATCATATTACTTTTGATCACTTCCACTGATACCAACCTGTTCTAAATCATCATCATGCCTCATTTGGATTACTACAACCACTTAACCAGGTTTCCAGAACTTAATACCAGGCTCCCTCAACATAGTCCCTTACTCCTGTGCTCAAAATCCTCCAGTGACCTTTCATTTCACTCAATTAAAAACAATACTCATGATAATTGGCCTTCAAGACTTAATACAATTTCCACCCACCCCCATCTGCATCTGCAACATCTTTTAACTTTATCTTCTACTGCTTTGCCCTGATCAGTGTACTCCAACTGTACTGACCTAGTTATGGTTTCCTCCAATACTCTAGGCATGCTCCTCTCTCACTAACAGTTACATGTGCCAGGAATACTCATTCCCCAGATAGCCCATATGACTCACAGCTTTATCTCATTCAGCTTTCTGCTCAAAAATCCTATTATCATTGACCACAATGCTGCTACCACCATCACCACTCTGAGCCTTCTCTCTCCCTCTTGTTTTATTTTCCCCCCTAGAGCACATTATCATTTTTCTTATTTCTCATTTACTTTACTCACCTACTGTGTATCTCCCCCAACTAGGAATAAGATACATAAGACAGGAATTTTTATCATGTAAACTGCTATATTCCTGGTACTCTAGAACAGTGCTTGGCATATTGAAAGCATTCATTTGTTGAATGAATATGAAACCCAAATGTCTGATAAACAAATGGAAAAATGCTCAAACTCAGTATTGATCAACAAAATACCAACAAAAGCACAATACTATTTCACAAATATTACTGACTTTTAGCAAGACTATGAAGAGCAAGTACTCTAAGTGCTGGAGGCAGTATACATTCACATGGACACTTTGGAGAGCCATTAGGCGATATCTAGAATAGTTACCGATAGGCAACCCTAAGATCCAGCAATCTTATTTCTAGTATACACTAAAAAACCTATTCAAGGGTTTGGAAAAGTGAAAAATTGCAAACAATCTAAACTAAAGTAGGAGGATAGGTAAAAATATGGTATATTTACATGATGAAAATTTCATCACTAAAAGAATGAGACATCTATGTTTCAACATCGATAGATCTGGAAAGTAAAGTATGTAGTGAAAAAATGAAGTTGTAGAAAACTGACTACAGTGTGATATAATTTATATAATGAAAAAAATAAAATCATGAACACAAAGTAAGACTATATATTGTTTATAAATGTACATATGCAGCAAAAGAGAAAAAAAAACATGGACTGAATACTTGATAGTAGATGTTTCTGGGGAATAAGGGAAGAAAATTGGACTGGGGATTAGACCATGAAGGACTTCATTTTTATCTGTGATAATTCTCATTCATTTCTTAAAAACATGGTAAAAATTTTTAACATTTATTCATTTGGAGGAGAAAGCACATGGGTGTTTATTTTTTTTATGTCATCCTTTGTACTTTTTTTCTACATTAACATTTTTCATCAACAAATAAGACTGCTAACTCTATTATAAACCTTCACCAATTATAATACATAAATACAAACCTAAAACAGGGAAACTGAAAAAAATTTCTGCAGCATTTCTTCTGTTCCCCTCTCTACTGTTCATTCAGTCATTTTGCACTACATAATCTGAGGTCACTTATAAATTACTCATTTTGAGCTTCAAAAGCAGGTTGCTGCTGAGTGAAAGTAAGGAAAAACCACCAACAACAATAATCTATGAAACTTGATTATGTTAATAGACAACTTTTTTCACTCAAAATGAAATATATAGCTTGAACCATAATTTATAAAAGACTTATAGGTCCAAGCCCCTTTTATGGGAAAAAAAGATGAACACATAAATCCTGCTAGCTGAACAACCTTCTAAAGTCTACTTTTCAACAGATTCACTACTGAAAGTACATTCTAGAAATGTAAGGACAAATCAGTCAAGAGGAAACAAATCTATTATGGAATTTAGGATGAAGAATAATAGTTTTCTCTTTAAAAAATTTCATCATTGAAACTTAATGGTTAGTAAAACTGCTAAATCAAAATCATAACAAAAATACATTTTTGATACACATAAACTAAATGAGAGAATATTTTCTTATTACCACTCAAAACTTGCCTTAATGTGCTGTTAATTGCTCCCAGTTTATTAGCTTGTTCACAATCTTCTAATTCTTTAGTATTGTTTGCCACTTTCAAATACTGCAAGGAAGTTCATAATATAAGTAAATTTAGTAATAATAATATTTATTTTGGGTTCTGTTGATAAAATAATCTGTTATTGAGAATATGCTAAATATAAGCACATCCTGTTATCAAAATTCCTAACATATATGAGCAATGCAAATTAAAATGAGGTATAAATTTTCACCTAGTAAATAAGCAAAGACACTAAAAATATAACAATTAGTCTTGGTATGTTGGTAATAACGTAAACTGAGAAAATTCTCATGAGAAACTAGTTTGATATACATTTAAAGCTATAAAACCATAAACCCTTTAACTAGCAACGCCACTACTGAGACTATATCCCAAGGCAGTGATTTTTTTAAAAAGAGGTACAACCATTTTAGAAAGTGAGTGGTATTTTCTCAATGTTGATATGCACACCCTAATGATCCAGCAATCTTACTTCTAGATGCAGACCTAGAGAAACTCTTATAGGTGTGCATAAGGACACAAAAGAAAAGATATCTACACAACGTTATTTGTGATACCAAAAAAATTAGAAACGATTGAAACAGTTATCAATAGAGGGTTGACTAACCCACGATAAAGTCATACAATTCAATAATATACAGCTGTTAAGATGAAAGAACAAGATCTATATATATCAACAGTGATTAAAAATTTAAAAGCACAGCACTGAGTAAAAACACAAACTGAAAAAAATATTTTAACCTGAAGAAGCACAAAAATACACTATCATTTAAATTTTAAAAAGAAACTTTCATGAAATAATATATAGATTATATGTGGGAACACATGCAATAAAAGTTATAAAACCGTAAGATACATATCCACTTCAGAAAAGTGGCTAGATCTGGGGAGGGAGTTAGAATGGGACTGGAAAGGGGTTCTGAAGAGGTTTTAGCTTTCTATATACTGTTTTATTTACTTATTATAAATCTGAAACAAAAACAGAAGAGAGTGAATACAAATAAAAGGCCACACAAGGGAGATAGCAAGAAGAAAATGGAGAAAGGACGTGCAAGGAGGAAGCACAGAGAAAAAGAGAAAATAATGATCTCTATTACATATATATAGTAGTGAAAAAATAGAAGTAAATTGTTAAAAATTAAAAAAATATCCATGGAACTACAAAACACAGTGAACCCTAAATTTAACCATGGACAATTGTAAAAACAAAAACATGAATGGTAAAGTAAATTATGGCACGCTCATTAGAGAAAAAGGGTAATCTTTAATTAAGGAATATTTCAATACCATTTGAAAGTACTCTGCTCAAAATACCCTGATAATTGTTTACTATCTATAGAATATAATCCTGGCTATGACAGGTTGACTCATTAAAACAGAAGACTAAAAATACCTGTGTGACAAAACACCTGTTGAGTAAGTGATCTGACATTGTAATTACACTTTATATTCTTCTAGAGGTTCCAAAACCAAAACTGAGATAATTTCAAAGATGCTATATAATTTAATTATAAGTGAGCAAGAATGTACAACCTCTCTGCTTGTTGCAAGGATTAGGGATTTGGGATTCTGAGGCAAAATGCCTCCATTTCCAACTAACATATTATGGTACTCTATTAAAACCACTGTCAAGTATTATGTAAATGCAAAAATATTGAAGAAAGAAAAGTGACTCACCTTATTAGAACTTCCAGCTTTAATTCCGACTGGGATTTTGCTCTTAAACGAACAACAACAAAAATTTAAGTGATCTTTATATTTTGTTGAGATTTCTTCACAAATTAGTAATGCTACTGTCCAATTCACAAGGCATTTTATTCCATGGAGAGCAAATATACATTCATTCAAATTCGGTTCAACAAAAATTTAAAAGTGATCTTTATAAGATTTCTTCACAAAGTAGTAATGCTACTGCCCAATTCACAAGGCATTTTATTCCATGGAGAGAAAATATACATTCATTCAAATTCGATTTTTATACTCTCTCTTGTTTTTGTAAAAGGTCGAATTATCCCAACTTATACACTTAGAAAGCACAGTACAGACAACTGAATGATGTATAAAAGTTAGGGAGTCAAAATCAGTCTTAACTCTCAATGCAGTATTTAAAAAATAGTTTATATCATTTTTACGTTAAAAAACTGACTAAATCACTTTTTTCCATTAACTTTCTCACCACAGAGAAGGAAGCTTTTAAAAGGTCAAAATTAAAAAAAATATGTTATACTTGATTTTAATTACTGCTCTAAGATGACATGTGAAGTTCAGACAATCTTGGATTAATTTTAGAAGGCGAGAGTCAGTTTTATGGCCCATGCAAAGAAGTAGTTAGGGGTGAAAAATTATCATGTCTGTAACTTACACTTAAATGGTTTAGAAAATAATAATAATATATAAATATACATAGAAATAAAATAATAAAGCAAATATTGCAAACATTAACATTTAGGGAATCTGGATGAAAAGCACATGGGAATTCTTTGTATTATTCTTGTAACATTTCTGTAAGTTTGAAATTATTTCAGAACAAAAAATTTAAAAATATATATATTTTTGCTAATTTATTATTAAAGGAAAATCAAGAACAACTTTTTCTTTTTTTTTTTTATTTCTCTTTAGGAACTTGGTCCAGACTGTCTTTTCCTATCTTTAAGAACAACAAAATAAGACTAACTGAAGAGGAATGAAAATCGAAAGTGAAATAGAAATCATACCCTCTAACTAATTACTGTTGAAGGTGAGGAGTAATAATTACGTCCGACATCAAAGATCAAAGTTTGTGTAGTATTCTCTTGGCAGTAAGTATAAGCCATTTTTTAAAATGTTAACTAGATCAAGTGAAGACCTAATTCCAGACCTGAAATACATTTGAAATTTGGAGTCCTGTATTTTCTTGGTCTATGAAATACAATGCAGATTCAATAAAGCATGAAATAAGAGTTAGCCAACTATAAATCCAGTCCTAGTACAGGCCTCTGATTTTCCATCCATTTAAGAATCAGACCATATTTTTGCATTCAATTACCAAAGACACTGGATATGAGTGTCCTCAAACCATTTCGGTGGGAAATAAAGAACAAATCTTTAATAATCTGGTTTAAAAGGAGAGAATAGAGAGCATGTGAATTTGCTGTGATTTAGACAACTCTAAATTCATCACCCCAAAAAAAGAGTTGATGCTTATCTAACAGTCCCAGAGAAAATAATTTTCACAAAAAACTTGAGCACTTTTTCCTATTATTTTAGTTATTTATTTTACCTCAGGGCAGGGTTCCACATGACAGTCTTTTATTGAACAATGACCATCTTCTGCCCAGAAAGGACATGGTCGCTTCAGATTAACCTTGAGAGACAGAAAAATTAATTAATATTTGTAAACATGTGTTATACTTGTTTATTAATTCCAAGTGCCACTGTGCTAGGAACTAGTGTCCTGATGGTGAATAAAAAGAAAAAGGCTTCCTGTTCTTTTGGAACCTCTATAGTTCAGAATTTAAAATGACTGCAGTTTTTCAGACACCCAAATGTAATGTCATTAAATAAATATGATTTTTAGTACTCTGACATTCTATAAAAGGAATGAAGCTTAAGTACACTTAAAAGTAACTGGCTATATATTCTCCATAGGTATACTTCAGAAAAAGTCAAGTTCTACAGAAAAAGAGAATACAATTTAAAAACCATACCTAAAAACATAAATCCTTCATATTCAAATATGTACATAAAAACATTAATACAGTAAAATTTTATAGCCAGGCTATATTATTCTAGGGCTTTTTAAATAATGAATTTATCTCTTTTTTTTACCTCTAAAAGGCCCTGACAACCATTTTACATTCAAAAAAAGGTCATTTCAGAACCATGTTTAACTTAATCAGAGGCCATTTTCCTGCTAGATGATTGCATAGCTTATCTTAACAACACTGGAAAGCATTTAGGACCCTTTAATGTCTTCCAGCCCCTTAACATTACTCAGTGAACAGGATTCTCTCCTTCATTCACTCATTTAACAAATATATACTGAGCGTCTACTGCATGTCAGACACTGTTAAACTCTAGGGAAAAAGAGGAAAAAAAAAAAGCGCTTTCCTGCATGAAACTTGTATACTGGAGGAAAGAGAAAATTACATATTTGTGCTTACTTAGTTACAAGTTGTAGTAAGTCCTACAAAGGAAAATCCAGGATTTTGTGATGGAAAATAATGGAAATGGTGGATGGAGGGTTCTGAGACTTAATATTTAGACTGAAAAAGAATGGGTGAAATTTGGAGAAAGCAATTTTTTTTTTTTTTTTTTTGGATAAGGCAACAAAGGACTCAGTTCTGGGAACTGAAAAATACCCATTTAGCTGACTGCACCAGTTTGAAAGTATAATGCAACCCAGAAAAGCCATGTTTTAATCCTGATTCAATCTTGTGGGGGCATCTGTTACTTTTAATTCAGATTCAATATTGTAGGTGGAAACTTTTTATTAGATTATCTCCATGGAGATGTGGCATGCTCAATTGTGGGTGTGACCTTTAATTAGATGGAGATGTGACTCCACCCATTCCAGGTGGGCTCTGATTAGTTTACTGGATTCCTTTAAAAAAGGAAACATTTTGGAAGCTCTGATAGAGAGAGCAGATGTAGATGCCTGGAAAACAGTTGCTTCAGAGAACAGAGACATGGATGTTTGGAAATTCTTGAAAGTGCTTGGAGCCCAGCAGACACCACCATGACATGCTAAGCAAGGCAGAACCTAAGAGAGCCAAGGGAAGCCAAGAGATGAAAGCCAGCTCAAGAGAAGCAAAATGAGGAACCCTCACAGGAACAGAGGCTGAAAGCAACAGAGCCCAAGAGCAAGGGACCAGCAGATGACAGTTGATACAGGTGGTTCCAGACCTATCGGTCTTTGTTGAGTGAAGGAAACCTCTTGCTGGTGCCTTAATTTGGACACTTTTACTTCCTTACAACTGTAAACTTATAACT
The DNA here is from genome assembly GCF_023851605.1 of Tamandua tetradactyla. Lineage (NCBI taxonomy): Eukaryota > Metazoa > Chordata > Mammalia > Pilosa > Myrmecophagidae > Tamandua > Tamandua tetradactyla. Next base: position 6,794,608 of record NC_135333.1, read on the forward strand.
TATTAAATTTCCTTTTCAAAAACCATTTCATTTCTGGTATATTGCATTCTGGCAGCATTTAGCAAACTAATGTACTGATGATTAGTAGGCAAGGGTAGGATGACAGGGAATGAGAGTAGAGGCAGTGCAAAGGACAGATGATATGGGGCATTTTAACTATGGTCAAAAACTCTGGATTTTCATATTCTAAAGATAATAGTAAGTAGGTAATTCAATAGGACTTCTACATGAATTGCCCAAGCCAAAAATCTAGGTTTGTTCTTTTCCATCCTTTACTTCATCCCCTTCAAGCTAGTCACAACCTCCACTATCACCACTTATCTCTTGCCTAGACTATTGCAACAGTCTCCCCGCTTTTCATTCGACCTACTCTCCACATAGCAGAGTTACCTCTTTGAATCATAAATCAAATCACATCAATCCCTGCTTAAAACCTTCCTGTGGCTTCTGTTCTAGTTTGCTAGCTGCCAGAATGCAATATACCTGGAATGGTTTTTAAAAACAGGAATTTAATAAGTTGCAAGTTTACAGTTCTAAGGCCAAGAAAATGTCCCAATTAAAACAAGTCTATAGACATGTCCAACCAAAGGCATCCAGCGAAAGATACCTTGGTTCAAAAAGGCCAATGAAGTTCAGGGTTTCTCTCTCAAGTGGAAGGGCACATGGCGAACACAGTCAGAGTTTCTCTCTCATCTGGAAAGGCACATGATAAACACAGCATCATCTGCCAGCTTCTTCTCCTGGCTTCCTGTTTCATGTAGCTCCCTGGGAGGCATGTTCCCTCTTCAGCTCCAAAGGTCTCTGGCTGGCGGACTCTGCTTCTTGTGGCTATGCCATTCTACTCTGCTTCCTCTGAATCTCTCTCATTCTCCAAAATGTTTCTTCCTCTACAAGACTCCAGAAACTTGTCAAGATCCTCACCCAAATGGGCGGAGACATGTTGTCACCCAATCCAGCTTAACAACCACTCTTGATCAAATCACATTTCCAGGAAGATGATCTGACCACAGTTTCAAACATACAGTACTGAACAGGGATTATTCTGCCCTTATGAAATGGGATTTAGATTAAAACATGGCTTTTCTAGGGGACATACATCCCTTCAAACCAGCACAACTTCCCATCACATTTGCTTGGAGTAAATCCAAACTCCTCAGCAAGCACCACAAGGCCCTCCATAATCTGGCTTTGTGCACACCTCTGACCTCACCTCCTATCACCCTTTACAGCTATGCTGGCCTTGCTGTAAACACACCAAGCCTTTAAACTAACTGTTCTCTCTCTGGCTGTACTATGGTTTCTCCAGATCTTCTTATTGCTTCTTTACATTATTCAGGTCTCTGCTCAATATCACCTCAGTAAGAAGACCTCCCCTGACCACCTCTATAAAGTAGTGCTCAATATACACCCATACTATATATATTCTTTTATAACACTTATCACTACCTGAAATTATTATTTGTTTTTTTATTGTCTGCATCCCCACTGTAAGGATTGGGATTTTGCCTTATTATTTTATTCCCAGTGCCTAGAACAGTGCTTGGGATACATAATAGGCACCTCACTAAATATCTGAGTTAAGTGAACATTACAGAAGAACAGGCAAAAACAGGTAGGCAGACTAGCAATGCTAAGAAGTTAAGAAGACTTCTGCAGTAGTTAGGTTCAGGTGTCAACTTGGCCAGGTGAAGGTACCTAGTTCTATTGCTGTGGACACGAGCCAGTGGCATGTGAACCTCATCTGTTGCAGATTACATCTGCAGTCGGTTAGGAGGTGTACCTGCTGCAATGAATGATGTTTGATTTAATTGGCTGGAAGCTTAAATGAGAGAAGTCAACTAGCACAGCCTAAGCAGCTCAGCATTCCTCATCTCAGCACTCACAGCTCAGCCCAGGCCTTTGGAGATGCAGAAAGGAATCACCCCGGGGAAAGTTGTTGGAACCCAGAGGCCTGGAGAGAAGGCCAGCAGAGATTACCCTGTGCCTTCCTGCGTAAGAAAGGACCTCAGTTGAAAGTTAGCTGTCTATCCTCTGAAGAACTAATGAAATAAATCCCCTTTTATTAAAAGTCAATCCATCTCTGGTGTGCTGCATTCCGGCAGCTAGCAAACTAGAACAACTTCCTTCAGTTAACTTATAAAACTTCTCTAGGAAGAGAAGTTTTCTAGAAAAGAGATTTCTAGGAAGAGAGGTCAGGATGTCTAAAGACACCAAAGTTCAAAAGAGGAAAGTCCATTTGGGGAACTAACTGCAAGTTCTCAGCTGACATTCCCTTGAGCTCCTGACTTGTTTGCACATCCAACCGCCTCCCTGAAATCTCTGTAAGACATTCATAGGCACCACAAACTTAACATATTCAAAACTGTGCTCCTCTTTCTAGTGATCCTTGCTATATCAGCAAATAACTCAATTTAGTTCCTCAGGCCAAAATCTTGGCATCATCCTTGATTCCTCTCTTTCACACCTCAAATGAAATAACTCTGAAAATCTGGTCAGTTCTACAGTCAGCATGTATCCAGAGTTCAATATTTCTCACTACTTTCTTTGTTATCACTGTGGTCCAAGCCGCCATCTTCTCACTCTTGGATCATTACAGCTGCCTTCAAATGGTCTTCTTGCCCAGCCCTTGTATCCATACTGGCTTATTTACAAAATAATAACCATAATGCTCAAAACCCTCCAATCCACTTCACTTGGATTAAAAATCAAAGTCCCTATAATGGCCCGTAATACCTTACATGGTCTGGTCTACTCTCCTCCCTCTGTTGTTCCTCAAATACAAGAGGCGCACTATGGTGTCAGAGATTTTGCTCCTGCTGTTTACCTCTCCCTAGAATGCTTACCCCAGATATCCACATGGCATACTTTCCCACCCCCTTTAGGTCTTTTTCAAATACCACATTCTCAGTTTATGTCCTTGCTCATGTTATCTGATCCTTATACCCTCCCTTTCCTTCCCTTTCATAAGTTGTTGATCCCAAAAGCAGTCCCTAATTAACCTCCTACATATTAACCTTTTAGTAGGATCCTCTTCCAGGGAAATTAACTTGTGGCAACTTGCCTAGTTCCAGAAAAAAAAAATCATTGATAATTTTATTGGGATCACATTAAATTTATATATTAACTTGAGGAGAATTAACATCTTTACGCTACAAAAGACATCTTTCTATTTGTTTAAGCCTATTTTTGTGTCTTTAAGCAGTGTTTTAAAGCTTTTCTCCTTTAGGTTTTGCCCATTTCTTGACACACTTACTTCTATATGTATTTTATTCCATTATACTTTCCAACTGGCTACTGTTTATAAAGATATTTTTGTATATTAAGTTAACAGCCTATCTTAAATTTTAATAGTTTTTGTTCACTTTATTATTTTGAGTTTTCTAGGTATACTCATCTATAAATAAAGACATTTTAACCTATTATTTAAAAGTTTTTATAACACAGGGTGTTTTTTTCTCATTTGACTCCACTGGTTATCTATTACCTCTAACAGGAGTAGAAATAGTGGGTACCTTTGTTTGGGTTTATGACTTAAGTGAGAATTCCTCTAGTGTTTCCTCATAAGTAAGATGCAGGCTATGCTAATGCTAGGATTGTAATCATGGTGTTAAAGAAGTCATTCTTATTTTACTGAATATTTTTAAAAATCAAGAATGGGTGCTAAAATTTTGGAAGAGTCATAAATACATTATGACTAATCGTATTTTATTCCAAGTGTATTTTTATGCTTAATACATAATACATATACATGTATAATTCTTAATACACAATACATATATATGTATAATTCATAATACATAATAAATATATTTTTAGGCATCATCCTTGACTTCACTTCTGCCTTTGTCACATTCAATCCATCAGAAAAGCTCATTTATGTTATCTTTTATATACAACCCTAATTTGATCATTTCTCACCTCTTCTAACTCCACCACCCCATTCCAAATCAGTACCTTCTTTCATCTGGATTACTGCACTAACGTTCTAAATTGTTTCTCTATGTCCTCTCTTGCACCCTCTTACAGTAGTCTAGTTGCACAAAAATCCCATTCAATAGCTTCTTAACCCACTTAGAACAAAATCCAACATCCTTATATGGCGAACAAGGCCATAGTTTTTATCTAGCCCCTACCTAATTCTGCTTTCCCTCTCATTTCATTTTCTCCAGCTATACAGGCCTTCTCCCTACTCTCCAAACACACTAAGCTTATTCCTATGTTAAGACTTTTATACTTGCTGTTCAACTCCCCTTCTCTGGAATGCTCAATACCCAGACATTCTCATGGCTTATTCTTTCCTGTTAGGTAGGTCTTTGATCAAATGTCACATTAGCATAAATACCTTCCCTTCTTGACTACTTTCTCTAAAATAGGGCTACTTACCCCACTCCCTTTTACAAGTTACTCAAAGGACTCCAGAAAACTAATCAAGACCCAGGTAGAATGGGTGGAGTCACAACTCCATCTAATCAAAACGTTACACCCACAATTGGGTATGCCACACCCCACAGTAATCTACTCAAAAGTTTCTCCCATACAGTACTGAATCAGGATTAAAAGAAACTGCTGCCTCCACAGGATTGAATCAGGATTAAAACATGGCTTTTCTGGGGTACATATTATTTTCAAACTGGCACAAAGATGACTCAAAATTTTTTCCTTTTTTTTAAAGTACAGACTACTCTTTGAAATAAGCCCATGGAATTGTTAAAGAATGTATGCATTCTTAAAAAATTCTGTATAAAGGTAAAACATTCACCTTTTTTGGTATTCTTGGCACTGTTGGAAATGGGGGCTGGGTTCCCAAATCTTTAATTTTCTAATATATCTTTCTGCCTGACTTAAAACAACTGAAATACAGGATTTTTTAATCTTCAAGAATATTTTAAGGACTAAGATAGCCTACACAGAATCAGAATGACAAGAAAACCAAGCTCAATTTTTAGAATAAATTAAAAATGAAAATCAAAGAAATTACAAACCCAAGGGTTTGATGGAGTTGCTCTCATACCATCTTTTAATTTTTTTTAATTCAAAATATTGTTGTTTTGAATATTGCCTGTTGAAAAAGAAATGACTGTGGCCACCATTAAGCTATCATTAATTATTTGTAATGCTTTAGAGTAGACTATTATTTAAAAAAACAACTCTATAGTATTACTATGGATGGTGTTCCGCTTACTCAGTCAGCTTTACCAGTCCTCTCAGTGAGCTTACACAATAAATACTTGCTGTTGTGGTACTCTGAACTGCTAACAATGCCAGTGCATAACACAGCACACTCCAAAAGTCTGGGTAGGTGTATCTAGATGGAAGAACCTAAGTTACAATGAAGACTGAAAACTAAGTCCCTGTATTTTTAACTTATATAATGGAAAGAGTCTCAGTGTGAAAGATAAGGAATTCCCCAAACATAGAAAATCGATTCAGATTTCTTACTGTTCAAAACAGACAGGAAGTGGTATGGGAGCCATGGCAAGGTATTAAGCAGAGGGAGAAGTAGGATCTAACTCAGTGTTATAAAAGGATCCCTCTGGACTTTTCTGGTCAATCAATATGGCAGTGTAGGAAACTCCAAAGTGCCATTCCCCCACAGAATCTTTGAACAACTAGCCAAATTTGGCAGAGCTATCTTCCTCAAAATTCCAGAATACAAATTAAAGGGTTGCAATAACTGGGAAGTGCCAAATCAAGAAAACGCAGCTTTAAACACAGCAGGACAAGCATGTAGTGCTCTTCCTGGTCCCTTCCCAGTCCCCTTCTTCACACTCTGAGGAAACATCCTGAGCTCCAGTTGTAGGACCCTGGCCATTTTCTGGAGAGAGCAGCATAACTCCTATGTACATACTGAGGTGCTTGTATACCGGTACCAGTCTATTGTGTGGAAGCATGAATGGGTGAACTACAACACTGATCACTGGATCATATCCTGAGAATCTGCCCTGAAGGCAGAAGGAGCTTGCTGACAGCTAAAGCACTGTAAGAAACATTTAAGACAAAATGGCCTAGGGCCAAATATTAACTTTTTTAAGAATATAATAAAGTACACTGAATGGGGGGGAGTGTATTATGGTTGGGTTCATGTGTCAATTCGGCCAAGTGATGGTGTCCAGTTGTCTGGTCAAGCAAGCACTGGCCTGTTACTGCAAGGACATTTTGTGACTGGTTAACAAATCATAAGGCTGGTTTATTAAATCATCAGTACATTCACTGCAAACATGGCTGATTAGATCTGCCATGAGACAAGGCAGAAAGTAGTGGCATTTCATCTAAACAGCTGAAGGCTTTAAAAAAAAGTGAGAAGAGAAAATTTCTCTCTCTGCTTCAGTTAGCCAGCCTTTCCTATCAGATTCATTGAAGACCTTCATCAGCTTGCAGCCTGCCCTATGGAATTTGGACTTGTGTATCCCCATAGTTGTCTGAGACACTTTTTATAAAATCTCATACTGAAAGATATCTCCTGTTTGTTCTGTTTCTCTAGGGACCCTTGACTAATACAGCTTGGTACCAGGAGTGGTTCTTGAGAAACAAAATCTTAAAAATGAGTTTTTGCAATTGCTTTACTACTCTGATCGAGTCATTTCCAATGATCAAGATGGCACTGACAGTTCATACTGAGTTGGCAATAGAGATATGCAAAATATCATCATTTCATTGTGCTAACTGCATGTTTATTTGAGGCAAGGCTCTGGGTGACAGTGCTTTTGACATCTTAACAGAGTTTTGTGGAGACAGGCACAATGATATTGGCTGGTTGTTCTTAGATATGCTAGATGAAGTTATTGAGAGAAAGAGATAAGATGAAGGCTTCAAATTTGCAACTTAAATGCTGTATAAAAGATATAAAAGTCCTATGTATGCTCTGAAAGAAAATCCTATTTCCTGAGGTCACAGACTTGAGAGCTCAGAAAATCAGACCCAGAGTCTCATTGTCCAAAAAGCAGATTTACAACATAACCTAAAATCTAAACCTTGCAGGGTACGTGCTGTTAAAGTAAGGCATTGATTGGAAAAGAATGGGATCCTGAAACATGAAATGGGGACATGTGGGTTGATAATGATGGCAGGGGGGTTCTTGGAATCCTAGATTCTGTGAAGTCTCTGCTAGATAAACCTCTAATAGTCTATCCTGAGGAAACAGTACCCCCGTTCTAGTTTCCTAGCTGCCAGAATGCAATATACTAGAAATGGAAAATGGCTCTTAAAAAGGGGAATTTAATAACTTGCAAGTTAACAGTTTTCAGACCATGGAAATGTCCCAATTAAAGCAAGTCTCTATAAAAATGTCCAATCCAAGGCATCCAGGGAAAGATACCTTGATTCAAGAAGGCTGATGAAGTTCAGGGTTTCTCTCTTAAATGGAAACACACAGTGAACACGGTCAGCGTTCTCTCTCATCTGGAAAGGCACGTGGCAAATACGGTGCCATCTGCTAGCTTTCTCTCCTGGCTTTCTGTTTCATGAAGCTCCTTGGGAGGTGTTTTCCTTCATCTCCAAAGGTCGCTGGGTGGACTCTCTGCTTCTCGTGGCTATGTTGTTCTGCAATGTTCTGCAGTCCTTCTCTACTCTCTCTCAATCTCTCTCATTCACCAAAATATTTCCTCTTTTGTAGGATTCCAGTAAACTAATCAAGACCCACACGAATGGGTGGAGACACATTTCTACCTAATCCAGCTTAACAACCACTCTTGACTGAGTCACATCTCCAGGGAGATGATCTAATTACAGTTTGAAACATACACTGAATAGAGACTAGAAGAAATGGCTGCCTTTACAAAATGGGATTAGGATTAAAACATGGCTTTTCTAGGGTATGTACATCCATTCAAACCAGCACCTTCCATCCCTCTGGACGCTGAAAAAGACATGTTTTTCCCATATATAAAATATATTAATTCCATCACAGTATCAGAAATCCTTAAACCATTTCAGTAGCAATACAAATGAAATACAAAGTTAAAAACAGTATAAACACCTATTAAAGTTAGTTACAGGCATGGTCTGTTCAAAGACAAAATTTTCTTCAGGCTCTGAACCTGTAAAACTCAAACAAGCTATTTACGACCAATATACGAAGGAGAAAGTCATAGGATACGTATAACCATTTCCATAGGGAGGAAGGAACACAGGGGTCACAGAACCCATATAGTTTCGAACACCCGCAGGGCAAAGTCCATTAGAATTCAAAGTCTGAGAGTCATTTATCTTCGGGGTTTATAGAAAGTGATAGTCTCACCCTTTCCAGGGGCCTATGCTGAGGCCTGTGTCTCTCTGAACACAACCTTGGAGGACATCGGCGAGACCACCTTTTTCTCAGCTCCACCGTCTCCAAGTATCAGGGCTGCATCCGGGCTCTCTGCCATCTCCAGGGCCACATGCTCAATCCCTTCATGTAGTGGCAGCCAGGCTCTCCTCAAACCTCAAAGAACATGCTTCACCCTCTCCAAGGCCTGAGGTGGCATGACTCTTCCACTGCAACGAGGTGGAAGGCCCACACTCTGCCTTCGGGGCAAACCCACCCTTCCACATACTCGGGTAGATCAGCTCTCCTGGCCTGAGGCTTCTTGACTTCAGACCCCAGCCTCACACACACACCCAGCCTGCCGGGAAGAAAGAGGTATCCAATCTCCAGCCTGCCCTGAGGGGACAAACACAACCTCAAGCCTGCCTTGAGGAAACAGGTTCCAGACCTCAAGCCTGCCCTGAAGAGTCTGTCATTCAATCTATATGTAAAGAGATTAGCCTTTCAGTTCCTGCTAACCTTATAACCACCTCCCCTGGGGAAATAATTGTCACTCCTCTGTCTGGAGAGATTACTCCTGTTTCACCAGATGAAACTGCAATGGAATGCCCTCAGGTAATTGACTTGAGGGATATTTCTAATTCTTTTCATGAGGCACCCTAACTACCCCTCTTTTCTTCAAGAACTATAACTAAAGTCCTAACAGGCCCTAAAAGGTGAAATATAAAGCATGACCCATGAGTAAGTACGCTATACTCCAAAAAAAAAGCATGAGTTTTCTAGTTTACATAGACAGAAGTCAGGGGAATATGTGTGGTAATGGATATTAAGGGTGTAGGATAATGGTGGAAGGAATATAAAACTGGATCAGGGTGAATTTACTGAGATCAGCCCACTAACTAGAGACTCTCAATTCACTCTCCATGTTCCAGCTCGAGGGGTTAGAAAGGCATCAATAGTTTGTTTGGGTGGTTTTCTGAAACATCAATCAAAAGATGGCTGACATTGCCTGAAGTCTAAATGCCAGAACTACCCTGGTAAAATGTACATGAGGGGATCCAAATGCTTAGAGAAACTGGAACATTACAGCGGATTTATCATGGAAGACCTATTCACAAAGCCCAGGAATGTTTAGAGGAAACACTGTTTACCAAGACTGTAAGGAATAAATTTGTGAGACGAGCACAATCATCCTGAAGAGCTTTGCAGTTGCCCTCCTCTGCAGGCCAGATATTACTGTGGGAACTGCTGTCACTGAGCTGAAATCCTTCAACACACTGGGGATGATCAAATCAAAGTTGGCAGAAGCCACGTGGCAGCACTTAAATCACCACAGACAAGGTAGGCGTGGCTACCATAATGGACAGCAGGCTCAAAACAGCAGTCAAAATAATCTGACTCACAGAGATTCTGGCACAGAGATCATGGGATTAAGGGTATAAAATAATGGTGGAAGGAATATAACATAGAAAAATAGATGGGATATCTACTAAATTCTTTTTTGAGCTGTATAAGCAGAAGAGTTCAAGGTCAAGTGAACAAAAGCCTAACTTGAATTACAAAAAAACAAAAACAAAAACGGAGAGTTACGGGCCCTTAATCAGTTGTCAGACTTGAGACAGTTTACAGACCCAGAGCCGCTTGAATGGGGAAGGCCAAGACCAAGGACGCTGCCACACTGCCAAAAATTAATACTGTTAATGTTCCTCCCAGCCTTCCCCAAGGAGACCTATGGACTTTTACCGGGGTAACTATGCATCGGGAAAAAGCAAATGATCAGATAGTTCAGGGATTATTAGACACTGGCTCAAAAGACATTATTTCCACAAGACCCAAAATGTCATTCTGGTCCACCAGTCAGAGTGTAGGCTTGTGGAGGTCAGGTGATTGATGGAGTTTAATCTCAGGTCTGTCTCACAATGGGTCCAGTGGGCCCCTGGGCCCATTCTGTAGTTATCTCCCCAGTTCTGGAATGCGTAATTGGAATAGACACACTCAGCAACTAGCGGAATCCATACATTGGCTCCTAGACTCATGGAGTGAGGGCTATTATGGTAAGAAAAGCTAAGTAGAAGTCAAAATAGTAAATTCACTATCTTAGCAAAATAGTAAATCAGAAGCAATGCTGGATTCCTGGATGGACTGCAGAGACTATTACCACTCTTAAAGACTTGAAGGATACAGGGGTGGTTATTTACACCACACCCCCATTCAACTCTCTCATTTGTCCTGTGAAGAAAACAGATGGGTCTTGGAGGATGACAGTAGATTATTGTAAACTTAACCAGGTGTTGATTTGAATTGCAGCTGCTGTTCCAGATGTAGCACCACCGCTTGAGCAAATCAGCACATTGCCTGGGACCTGGTATGCAGCTATTGATCTGACAAATACTTTTATCTCAATAGCTGTTAGAAGGGACTGCAGAAACAGTTTGCTTTCAGCTAGCAAGGCCAGCAGTATAAGTTCACTTTCATACTACAGGAGTATATCAATTCTCCAGCCCTATGTCATAATCTTGTCTGCAGAGACCTGGATCATTTCTTCCTCCCACAAGATATCACACTGGTCCATTTTATTGATATATCATGTTGACTGGACCTAGTGAGCAAGAGTTGCAACTACTCTAGACTTATTGGTAAGGCATTTGTGTATCAGAAGATGGGAGATAAATCCAACAAAATACAGGGGCCTTCCACCTCAGGGAAATTTCTAGGTGACCACTGGCGTGGGCATGTCAAGATATCACTTCCAAAGTGAAGAATAATCTGTTGCATCTGGCCCCTCTGATGACCACAAAGGAGACACAATGCCTAGTTGGCCTCTGGATTTTAGAGACAACATAAACCTGATTTGGGAGTGCTACTTCATCCCATTTACTCAGCAACAAGAAAAGCTTTTAGTTTTGAGTGGGGACCAAAACAAGAGAAGGCTCTTCAACAGGTTCAGGCTGCTGTGCAAGCTGCTCTGCCACTTGGGCCATAAGATCCAGCAGATCCAATGGTGCTGGAAGTGTTAGTCTAAAACACAGATGCCATCTAGAGCCTCGGGCTGGCCCCTATAGGAAAACCACAAAGCAGGCCCAGAGACTGAACGCTTAACCATGGACCACTAAGTTACCATGAGACATGAGCTGGCTTTTGTCTGATCCACCAAGCCATTAAGCCTGGCATGCACAGCACTCCATCATAAAATGGAAATGGCATACAAGAGATAGATCTCGCACAAAATCCTGAAGGCATAAGTCAGTTACATGAGGAAGTGGCCCAAATGCCTGACACTTACCTTCTTTTTCCCCTCCCAGACCTATGGCTTCTTGGGGAGCTGCTACAGTTGACTGAGGAAGAGAAAACTTGGTTCAAGTTTACGGATGTTTCTGCATGATATGCATGTACCATGTGAAAGTGGACAGCTGCAGTGCTGCAGCCACTTTCTGGGATGTTTCCTAAGGACAGTGGTAATAAGCCTCTGAGTGACAGAAACTCAAACGTGCACCTGGTTGTTTATTTTGCTTGGAAGGACAACTGGCAAGAGGTGCATTTGTATACTGACTCATGTGCTATTGCTAATGGTTGGCTGGATAGTCAGCGACTTGGAAGGAACATGATTGGAAAACACGCAACAAAGAGGTGGGAAGAGATATGTCGACAGATCTTTCTATGTGAGTGAAAAACATGAAGATATTTGTGTCCCATGAAAATGGTCACCGGTATGTGATTTTCTCAGAGGAAGGTTTTAATAACCAAATGGATAAGATGTCCCATTCTATGGATACTAGTCAGCCTCTTTCTCCAGCCACTCTTGTCATTGCCTAATAGGCTCATGAACAAAGTGGGCATGGTGGTAGGAATGGAGGTTATGCACAGGCTCAGGAAGATGGACTTCCACTCACCAAGGCCAACATGGCTATGGCCACTGCTGAGTACCCACTGTACTAGCAGCGGAGACCCACACTCAGTCCCCAATATGGCACTATTCCTTGAGGTAATCAGCCTGATACCTGGTGGCAGGTTGATTCCATTGGACCACAACCATCATGGAAGTAGCAGTGATTTGTTCTCCCTGGACTAGACTCGGGATATGGGTTTGCCTTCCCTGCATGCAATGCTTCTGCCAAAACTACCATCTGTGGACTTACAGAATGCCTTACCCAACATCATGGTATTCCACACAGCACTGCTTCTGATTAAGGAACCCAGCTCACAGACAATATGAAGTGCAGGAATGGACACAGGTTCATGGAATTCTCTGATCTTACCATGTTGCCCTTCATCCAGAGGCAGCTGGGTTGATAGAATGTCAAATGGCCTTTTGAAGACTCAGTTATGGAGCCAACTAGGTGGCAATACCTTGTAGGGCTGGGGCAATGCTCTCCAGGAGGCTGTGTATGCTCTGATTCTACATCACCATATAATGCTATTTCTCCCATAGCCAGCATTCACAGATCCAGGAATCAAGGGGTGGAAATAGGAGTGGAACCACTCATTAAGCTGTGCTGGCCTAGTTACGAAAGGAGGAGACACAACAATGAATCCACTGAACTAGAAGTTAAGACTGCCACCTGGCCACACTGGGCTTCTCATGCCTCTGAGTCAACAAGCAAGTAAAGGGATTATTGTACTGGCTGGGGTGAATGATCCTGGCTATCAAGGGTAAATAAGACTGCAACTATATAATGAAGGTAAAAAAGAGTTTGCCAGAATACAGGAGATCCTCCAGGGTGCCTCTTAGTACTTCCATGCCCAGGGATTAAAGTCAACAGAAAACTACAACAACCCAATACAGGCAGGCCTACCAATGGTCCAGAAACTTCAAGAATGAAGGTCTGGGTTACCCTACCAGGGCAAAGAACCATGGCCAGCTGAGGTGCCTGCTGAGGGTAAAGGGAACATGGAACAGGTAGTGGAAGAAGGTAGTGATAAATATGAACTACAGTCACGTGAGTACAGACAAAAGGACTATGGTCGCATGAATATTTCCTCGTTTTGTTATGAGTATGTTTCTACTTGTATGAAAAGCAAATATCTTTGTTTTCTTCTCTATCCTATCCCCTTATCATATGACGTAAGTTGTATTGTTCATGTCACAGTATTTAAGTTATAGAATATCTAGTTTAAGAGTGAATGTTACCCAAGGACTTGGATGTACCCTATCCTGAAGAGATTTAATGTGCTTCCTGTTGTATGCAGGACAGTTCAGTATTGTCAGTAAAAATACATTTGTTATTTTTTTCTACTTAGAGATAAAGAATGTTTAAAGTGCCAAATTGACAGAGGATAGACTGTTATGCTTGGGTTCATGTGTCAACTTAGGCAGGTGATGGTGCCCAGTTGTCTGGTCAAAGAAGCACTGGCTTAAGCCCCAATGTAAGAACATTTCACGGCTGGTTAATAAACCAGTCTAAACCAAAAGACAGGTTTATTAAATTATAAGCACACTAATTGCATTCTTGACTGATCAGATCTGCAGTCAGACAAGGGGAATATCTTCCATAATTAGTGACATTTAATCTAATTAGCTGAAGATTTTAAAGGAAAAGTTGGAACAGAGAATCTCTCTGTTTCAGATAGCCAGCCTCTCCTGAGGATTCACTGAAGATCTTCATCGGAACTGTCAGTTTGTGGCCTGCCCAATGGAATCTGGACTTGTGCATCCCAATAGTTGTGTGAGACACTTTGATAAAATGTCATATATATTTTTTTCTCTGGTTGGCTCTCTTCCCTTAGAGAACCCTGACTGATACAGGGGTAAAGTTTATTTCATAGGGAGTAAACAAGTTATTTGGATTACTGTACCTAAAGCCACAAGTGAGCACAATCTCAAGAGAAGACACAGGCTCAGAAAAGATAAAGTAGACCCTGTACTATACTTTTACCTTTGGCTGACGTGCTTAAAAGGAGGGCTAAACTCTGAAGCAGAGCACCAGCCAACTCACATCCAATTTGCAAAGATTGTGCAATGTGTTTTTTGCTTTAGTTTGCTTTACTTTTGTTAGCCCCGAGCACTCAATGAAATCTCTGTAAAATAATTAGCTGGATAAAAACAAAAGGAACAGACAACTCAGGGACTTAATCCCAAAGTTAACAGTTTACAATATTAAAATGCACAATGTGCAACAAAAGGTTCCAAGACAAACAAAAGAGAAGGAAATGACACCCATCCAAAAAAAAGAAGATAAAAAATCAAGAAATGATCGAAGAAGAAGACCAGACTTAGGATATACTGGAAGAAGATGTATAAAAAATAATCTTCACAACTCTGATAAGATGGTCAACTAGAGTAGCTTGAGATGAGCCCTGCTCGACATAAAAGTTAGAGAAGGGATAGGAGGGCAACTGAGGTGGCAATTCGGGAGTGCGGCTGATGTGGGAGAGCCTTCTGCACAAGATGTGGCTGCAGAGGCTGAGGAACTGAGAGAATGGCGTGGAGGTACGAAGTCACAGAGCCTGCAGGAGTGCATGGACAGAAACATGGGACAAGGAAGTAAGGCAGGCCACGTTTCTTGGGTGCACTACCCTCATCAGCACAGCCCCATGACTGGCTATTTACCCCACACCCCACACACCTGAACCCCATCACCTGCTCCCATTCCCCACACTGCAGGCACCCCCACACCACCAGCCCCCAATGCACTTACTTGGCCCACACACCGATCCCATGTGCAGTCCAACCCACCTCTCCTGTACCCCCACCCCCAAGCACTACTTCCCCCTCCCTGTTCCCTGCAGGCTGCTGCCAGCACATAAAGGTTGCAGGCACTAACCTCCACATGTAAGCTACCCCCGCTCCCTGCCCATAGTGTCGTACAGCCACACCCCGCCCTCCCTGAGCTCAGTACATGGGTTTATGGCACTCCCAGGCCCACGCATGTGTGCAGGCCCCCAATCACATCATTCAGCTCTGGGAACTGCACTTTACAGCAGTTCTAGAACTGCACAGGCACACAGCTCTCAGCCTCACTTCCCATCTCTGAGAAAGTGCCGACCTGTGCGGCCGGGTCACATTTGCCCCCAATCAATGAAGGTGTAACACCAATCTGCCACCACAGCTCTATGTATGCACACAAAGGGCCCTGTGCCTTAGACCACCACCAACCTGGGTTACATCCCCCAGAGACTGGTGCACCCGCACAGCTACATCCTCCCTGGCCGCTGGGCACCCACACTCAAATGCATCAGCGTACCCAACCTATGTCCATACATGCCCTGAAACAAATCACTGTGCTGAGTGCTCCACCCCATGCCCTTCTCCCTGCTGTACAACCATACCATAAACACAAGGCCTTAGACTACTGAAAGAAATCAACTCCCAAAGTAAATCAATCAAGATATTTACATGAGATGAAGACAGCAGAAGATCACAAAGCATATCACAATGCAGACAGATATAGCCCTGCCTAATGACCAAATTAAAACACCAAAGGAGATACAGGGGTTGGAACAACTAATCAAAGATGTTCATACAACTCATACTCAATAAAACAAGTGAGATAGCACATGCCATAAGGAGATCAAGAAGACAATAGAAGAGCACAAAGAGGAATTTAGAAGAATAAACAGAAAAATAGTGGAAATCACAGAGATTAAAGATTCTGTTGACCAAATAAAAAGCATACAAGAGGCACACAACATCAGATTTGAAGAGACAAAGAAAGAATAAATGATGTAGAGGACAGGATAATTGACTTCAAAGACTGAGAACACCAAATGGTAAAAAAGATGGGAAAAATTGAATGGGAACTCAGGGAAATGAAAGGCAAAAGTGTACAAATATGAGAATCATTGGCATCCTGGAAGGAGAACAGAGGAGTAAAGGGCTAGGAAGAGGAGCTGAAGATATAATGGGGAAAAACTTCCCAACCCTCATAAAGGACATAATTATACAAGTCAAAGAAACCAAAAGAACTCCAAACAGAATAAATCCAAATAGGCCTTCCCCAAGGCACATACTAATTAGTCTGTCAAATGTTGAAGAGAAGCAGAAAATCCTGAAAGCAGCAACTCTATTACATACAAGGAAAATTAAATAAGACTGAGTTCAGACTACTCAACTAGCACCCTGGAGGCGAGAAGGCAGTGGTATGATATATTCAAGATCCTGAAAGAGAAAGACTTCCAGCCAAGAATTCTGTACCCAGCCAAACTGTCCTTCAAAATTGAGATTAAATTGAGATTAAAGTTTTCACAGACAAAGAAGTCCTGAAAGAATTTGTCAACAAGAGACTAGCCCTATAAGAAATGCTAAAAGGAGTTCTGATGGTTGAAAAAAAAAAAAAGAGACAGGAGAGGGAGGTCTGGAGGAGGACACAGAATTGAAGAGTACTACTCTTTTAGTTTGCTAGCTGGGAATGCAATATACCAGAAACAGAATGGCTTTTAAAAACGGGAATTTAATAAGTTGCTAGTTAACAGTTCTAAGGCCGAGAAAATGTCCCAATTACAACAAGTCTATAGAAATATCCAATCAAAGGCATCCATCCAGGAAAAGATAACTTGATTCTAGAAGGTTGATGAAGTTCAGGGTTTCTCTCTCAAGTGAGAAGGCACATGGTGAACACAGTAAGGACTTCTCTCTCAGCTGGAAGGGCACATGGCAAACATGGCGTCATCTGCTAGCTTTCGCTCCTGGCTTCCAGTTTCAGGAAGCTCCCGGGAAGCGTTTTCCTTCTTCATCTCCAAAGGTCGCTGGCTCGTGGACTCTCTGCTTTGTCTTGCTGCAGCGTTCTCTGCTCTCTCCAAATCTCTCATTCTCCAAAATGTTTCTTCTTTTATAGGACTCCAGAAACTTACCGAGACCCACCCAAATGGGTGGAGACATGTCGTCACCTAATCCAGTTTAACAACCACTTTTGATTAAATCACATCGCCAGGGAGATGATCTGATTACAGTTTCAAACAACAGTATTGAATAGGGATTATTCTGCCTTTACAAAATGGGATTTTGATTAAAACATGGCTTTTCTAGAGGACATACATCATTTTAAACCAGCACAACCACTAAAGGTAATTAAAAGAATTCAAAGAGAAAGAGGGAAAAGAATATATAGATCTGACAAATAAAATAAAAAAGATAAGATGGTGGAATCAAGAAGGACTATTCAGTAATAACTTTGAATGTTAACGGACTAAATTTACCAATTAAAAGATACAAATTGGCAGAATGGATTAAGAAACATAATCCATCTGTATGATGCTTACAAGAGACTCATTTTAGACACAAGGATACAAATAGATTGAAAGTAAAAGGATGGAAAAAGATTTTCCACGCAAGTTGTATCCAAAAGAAAGCAGGAGTAGCTATAATAATATCGGGCAAAATAGACTTGCACTGTAAAGACAACATAAGAGACAAAGAAGGACACTATATACTAATTATAGGGTTAATTCACCAAGAAGACATAACAATCATAAAGGTTTATGCTTCCAATCAAGGGGATCCATAATACATGAGACAGACATTAGCAAAACAGAAGGGAATGACAGATATTTCAACAATAATAGCAGGAGACTTCAATACACCACTCTCATCTACAGCTAGAACAACCAGACAGAAGATCAACAAGGAAGTAGAGAAGTTAAATAACTTGACAAATGAATTAGACCTAAGAGACACATATAGGTCATTGCACCCCAAAGTACAAGGTTAAACATTCTTCTCTACTGCTCACGGAACATTCTCCAGGATAGATCATATGCTGGGGTACAACACAGGGCTTTATAAATTTAAAAATATTTAAAATATTCAAAGTACTTTCTCTGATCATAATGGATGAAGCTGGATCTCAATAACCACCAAAGAACAAGAACATTCACAAATACATGGAGATTAAATAACATACTCTTAAATTACCAGTGGGTCAAAAAAGAAATTGCTAGAGAAATCAGTAGCTATCTGAAGATGAATGAAAATGAGAATATAACTTATCAGAACGTATGGGATGCGGCAAAGGCAGTGCTGAGAGGGAAATTAGTTGCCCTAATTGCCTATACTAAAAAAACAAGAAAGAGCAAAAATCAGGACTTAACTGCTTACCTGGAGGAACTTGAGAAAAAACAGTAAACTAACCCCAAAGCAAACAAAAGAAGAAAAATAACAGATTAAAGCAGAGTTAAATGAATGTGAGAATAAAAAAAAAAACAATAGAAAGAATCTAGAAACCAAAAGGTGGTTCTTTGAGAAAATCAATAAAATTGATGGGCCAGTAGCAAGACAGACAAAGAAAAAAAAGAGAGAGGATGCAAATAAACAAAATCAGAAATGAGAAGGGGTGTGTTACCACAGACCCTGAAGAAATAAAAGAAATCATAATAGGATACTATGAACAACTAAATACCAACAAACTAGACAACTTAGATGAAATGGACAAATTGCTTGAGACATACAAATAAGGTACACTGACTCAGAAAGAAATAGAAGATCTCAACAAACCAATCACAAGTAAAGAGATTCAATCAGTTATCAAAAATCTTCCTGCAAAGAAAAGCCCAGGCCACATGGCTTCACAAGGGAATTTTATCAAATATTTCAGAAAGAACTAACACCAATCCTGCTCAAACTTTTCCAAAAATTTGAGGAAAAAGGAACTCTACCTAACTCATTTTATGAGGCCAATATCATTTTAATACCAAAACTGGGTAAAGAGGATCTAAGAAAGGAAAACTACAGGTCAAGCTCCCTAATGAACACAGATGCAAATATTCTCAATAAAATATTAGCAAATCGAATCCAACAGCACATTAGAAGAATTACACACCATGACTAAGTAGGGTTTATACCAGGAACACAAGGATGGTTCAACACAACAAAATCAATTAATATAATACAGCATATTAACAAATCAAAAGGGAAAAAATCACATGATCATCTCAATTGTTGCTGAAAAAGCATTCAACAAATTTTCTGATGAAAACACTCCAAAAGATAGGAATCAAAGGTAACTACCTCAATATGATAAGGGGAATATATGAAAAACCGATAGCCAGCATCATACTCAATGGAGAGAGACTGAAAGCCTTCTCCCTAAGATCAGGAACAAAACAAGAATGCCCACTGTCACCACTACTATTCAACATTGTGCTAGAAGTTTTAGTTAGACCTATCAGGCAGGATAAAGAAATAAAAGGTTTCCAACTTGAAAAGGAAGAAGTAAAACTCTCATTATTTGCAGATGATATGATACTATACTTAGAAGATCCCAAAAAATCTACAGCAAAGTTACTTGAGCTAATAAATAAATTCAGCAAAGTGGCAGGTATAAAATTAATGTGCAAAAATCAGAAACATTTCTATACACAAGCAATATATATATACACAATGGAATATATATACACAAAAGGACAGGTACTGTATGATTCCACTTTTATGACCAGCATAAAGGTATTATCAGAGGCTTATAATAAATATGGAATACAGGGGACTTAGAGATACATAGAAGCTAGAGATGGGTTAACCATTAGCTAATGAGGTTGAACTCCAATATAAGGGAATAGATAGGAGTGAAGGTGATTCTCTAGTGGGTCTAGAAGTAATATTACCATATCGAAGATAAACAAAATTGAATGGGGTTGTATAGACCTACGTGTCCCACTGACAACACAATAGAAATTTGAATGAGTTCTCCCAAAAAATCATATCTTTACTGCAAAGATATGATTCTTGTATAAAGAGGGCTTAAGTCCAGGGTATAGGGGGAAAACTGCTGTTGCATGCTATGAGCTGCATTCAAAAGGAAACCATCAGCAGTACCACAGTAACAACAGAGGTAAATAATGGGGTGAAAGACAAGAGTTAAGAGGAGGTTTAGATTTCCTAATTGGTGAGGGTGTATTTATTGGTTTTCCATCTCTTGGGAACAACGAAATCACCTAAAATTGAGAATGTTGATCCACTGTGAACTTTGGGCCTTCTACATGATGCCCGATGAATGCAGTGCTGAAGGATGCACTGACGGAGAAGTAGATTGGCAAACAATGGCGTGTACTTATGAATGAAGGTTGTGTTGCTACAAAAACAAACAATGTTGCGAGGTATGCAACGATGTGAATGAACATGTGGATGAACACGTGGGACATCTGGTGAGACAAAATAAGTCAGAAACAAAACAACTGTAGTATGGTCACTTTTAGAAAATGCTTATAAGAAAACAGGCGCATAGATTGTAAGTTTTTAGAACAGACACATTAAGTCTGGAGTGGTGATTATTATTTCTGGATTATGAGAGGCTGTTTTATATGTATAATCTGATATTTAGAGGAAGAAAGAAGACGAACAGGTTAGGGTTAAAGTAATTCAGAACATAGGGGTAAGGAAGACAGTGTCTATATTTTAGAACCACACATACTCTTTGAGACTAATGGAAGAAAGTTTATTTGATCTGGAACTGAAATTTTCTGTAGTGCATAATCTAATTCAACCTATCTGTATAGGTCACTTTAACAACTGAAATACAGGAAGCACAGAATAAGAAAGAAGCCCTTTAATCCTGTATAGATTATTGTAATGCCTGGAAACATCCTAGAGTACATTAAGCACATAATCAAAAAGTAGTGGCAAAGTCCCCTGAGGGAGGGGAAAAAGACTATGGAACTATTAATTAAACTTTACCATCAGGGAAACCCCTCATACTGTGTCAAACCTTAGGGATACCAAAATCAATAGGCCATGCCCTAGATCATGAGGCTTTCTCTTATGAAGCTTATGTAGGTAGTGGAGAAGCTTAGACTACCTATAGGCATGCCAAAGAGTTATTTCTGGAGGACCTCTGTTGTTGGTCAGATGTGGCCTCAGTTTGTCTAAGCCCAACTCTGCAAGTGTAACCATTGCTCTCCCTTCTACATGGGACATAATATCCAGGGGTGAAAGTCTCCCTGGCAACATGGGAGAGGACTCCCAAGGATGAATCCAGACCTGGTACCGTGGGATCAACAACGACACCCTGACCAAAAGGAGGAAAAAAGTGTAATTAATAAGTATCAGTGGCAGAGAGAGTTCAAATAGAGTCAACCGACTACACTGGAGGTTGCTCCTATGGAAGTTTCAGGTAGACCCTGCTACCTGTCATAATGTACCAACCCCCAACCAGGACCATTTTAGCCAATTCTAAAGAACACCTAGGGCAATATATAAGATTCCACAAGGGTTCCAGGCACTAGAGTAACTTTCCAGAAAGCTACAACATCCAGATGGGTCCCTGGTCCAGAAAAGTCCTGAAACCTAGTCCAGACTCTCTAGAACATCAGATAGTTCCATCTTCCTATCCCATGTCAGTGACAGACCAGTACAAAAAATTTAGAATTGCCATAGCCCAAACAATCCCAAAAAGACATACAAAAAGATCAAAAGTGATGGTGGAATTATACATAGAAGATAGGACAAATAAATATGAATGCTGAATCATTAAATTGATATTTCTTTTAGTCTCCAGTATTTTAGAGCAGCTAAAAGTAAAAACCTAAAATTGTGAAAATGTAATCCATGCCAAACGCTGAAATATGCTCTACAACCAATTGGGGTGCTGTGCTTTGAAATTTATGGCTTTTTGTATATATGTTATTGTTCACAAAAAAAGAAGGAAATAAAAGTCGATTGTGATGATAAAAAAGTATTTAAGTCCTCTAACTTCCTATATCCTGGAGCAGCTAGAAGGAAAATTAGGAGAGGATCTTATGGTAGCCTATGACAAACTCTGGGTTCTATCCTGTAACCATTTTTCGAAGAGTACTTTGAAAATTATTGCTTTTTTAGTTCTTGGCTTTATATGTATGTTATAGTATACAATAAAAAAAGTGAAAAGAAGAAGATCTTCAGTATGCTCAAGGAGATAAAGAAAAACTCAGTAAAATAACTAAAGGTTATCAGGAAAATAATGAATGAGTAATATGAGAATCTCAATAAAGAGAAATTTTAAAAAGAAACGAAGTAGAAATAATGGAGTTGAAGACTACAATAACTAAAACAAAAAATTCCTTAGAGAGATTCAGTAGCAGACTGGAGCTGGCAAAAGAAAAGAATCAGTGATCTCAAAGACAAGACAAAGTGATTCAGACTAAGGAATAGAAAGAAAAACAAATGAACAAATTGAGCAGAGCCTAAGAGTCCTGCAGGATACCACCAAGAGTATCATTATGGCCTAGGAGAAAAGAGAAAGGGGCAAAAGAATATTCAAAGAAAATTTCCCACATTTAGCAAATGATATGAATACACACATTCAAAAAAATAGAATGATCCCCAAATAAGATAAACTCTAAGATAACCATACCCAGACACATAGTAGGCAAACTGCTAAATGGCAAGAAAAAGGACAGAGTTCTGGAATCTGTAAGGGAAAAGTACTGAGTTATGTACAAGGGAATCCCAGTAGGATTAATTTCCGATTTCTCATCAAAAATGAAAGAGGCAAGAAACATTGGGACAAAATATTTAAAGTGCTGATAGAAAGCAATTGCCAATCAAGAGTTTCATATCTAAGCAGACTTTCTTTCAAAAATGAGGGCAAGAATACAACATTTCCATATAAAGTTGAGAGACTTCATCACCATTAGACCTTCCCTACAAGCAGTGATACAGAGAGCTCTTCAAAGTGAAAGAAAAGGATACTAGATAGTGGATCAAAGCAGCATTTAAAAAAAAAAAAGATATCCAGTAAAGGTATCCATATGGGTACTTATAAATGTTAGTACTACTTTATTGTATTTTCAGTATGTAAGTCCACTTTTTACTTACTACCAGTTCTAAAATGCAGATGCATAAAGAAGTAACGCTAAATCTACGGTACTGGACATACAATGTACAGAGATATAATCTCTAGCACAAACCAACAAAAGGTGGGAGCACAGAGAGTACAGGCACAACATATGTGTATGCTATTGAAGTTAAGTTAGTATCAAATCAAACATGTTATAGATTCAGGATGTGAAATTTAAGCCCAATAGTAATCATAAAGAAAATATATAAAGAAACAAATGAGAAAGGATTCAAAATGGTACAATACAAAAA
The DNA here is from genome assembly GCF_023851605.1 of Tamandua tetradactyla. Lineage (NCBI taxonomy): Eukaryota > Metazoa > Chordata > Mammalia > Pilosa > Myrmecophagidae > Tamandua > Tamandua tetradactyla. Next base: position 6,817,842 of record NC_135333.1, read on the forward strand.
AATTAATAAATATAAAAGTAGGCATTAATAAAAAGTTGAGGGACAAAATGGTATAAGACTTACAAAGACCAATGGCAAATTGGCATAAAAAAAAGTCCTGAATTATCATTAGTGATTTTTAATGTAAAAGGATTAAACTTCCCAGTCAAAAGGACAGACTTACAGGATAGATTAAAAAACATGACCCAACTTATGCCAATTACTAGAGATTCACCTTAAATTCAAAGACAAGTAGGTTGAAAGTAAAAGGATTGGAAAAAAATATGTACCAGGCCATAGTAATCAAAAGAGAGCTGGGGCAGCTAACTAATATCAGATAAAACAAACTTTAAAGTGAAAAATGCTTAAGAGGGATAAAGAAGGTCACTATATACAAATAAATGGGATCTGTTCTAGAAGATGACAAATTATTTTAAATATATATGCACTTAATGGCAGAACCCCAAAATATATGAAACAAATACTGAAAAATCTGAAGGAAAAAATAGACTTTTTTACATTAATACTAGGAGACTTCAATACACTACTTTCAACAATGGATAGAAAATCTAGACTGTAGATCAATCAGGAAAGAGACAAACTGAATGATACTGTTTTAGTTTCCTGGCTGCTAAAACATATACTGAACAAATGGGTTGGCTTAACAACAGGAATTTATTGGCTCACAGTTTCAGAGGTTAGAAGCCATGCTTCCTCCTGGAGTCGATACTTCTGGCTCTCCAGCAATCACTGGGGTTCTTGGTTTTTCTGTCACATGGCAAGGCACATGGTGGCATCATCTCCTTTGTCTTCCAGGTTCCACTGACTTCTAACTTTTCCCACAGCTTCTCTTCTGTGCCCACCTTCTTTTCCTCATAAAGACTTTCACCATATTGGATTAAAGCGAACTCTCAATCTGTATGAGCACATCTTAACTAACAATATCTTCAAACGTCATATTTACAGATGAGTTCACACCCACAGGACCACGGGATGGGAAATGAACATGCCTTTTGTAGAGACATGATTCAATCTCTAAGAGACACTATTAACCAGCTAGCCCTAACAGACATTTGTAGGACACTTCATCCAACAGCAGTAAAATATACATTCCTTTCTAGTGCAAATGAGTCATTCTCCAAGATAGACCATAATTTGGATTACAAAACAAGTCTTGATAAATTTTAAAATATTGAAACCATACAACATATCTTCCCCAATCACCATGGATTGAAGCTAAAATTCAGTAACAGAGGAAGAATTTAAAAACACATTCTTAAATAACCAACTGGTCAAAGAAGAAATTAAAGGGGAAATTAAGAATTATCTTGAGGTGAATTAAAATAAAAATATAATATACCCAAAACTTACTAGATGAGGCAAAGCAGTGTGAACAGGGAAATTTATAGCTCTAAATGCTTATATCAAAAAAGAAAGATCTCAAATCACAGACCTAACCTCACAACTGGAGGATGAAGAAAAAGAAAAGCAAATTAAGCCCAAAGCTATCAGAAAAAAGAAAATAAAAACTACAGCAGATATCAATTATATGGAAAATTAAAAATAAGAGAGAATAAACAAAACCAAAAGCTGGTTCTTCGAAAAAAGAGATCAGTAAGATTGACAAACCTATATATATATATAGCTAGACTGATGAAGACCAAAAAAAAAAAAATGAGGATACAAATAAATAAAATCAGAAATGAAAGGTGGGACATTACAACCAAACCCCCAAATTCAGAAGGATTATAAAAGGATACTGTGAACAACTATACATCAAAAAATTAGAAAACCTAGATTAAATGGGAAAATAACTAGAAACACATCACCTACCTGCATCGACTCAAGAAGAAATAGACAATCTCAAAGTACCAATAACAACAGATTGAATCAGTAATCAAAAACCTCTGAAAAAAGAAAAGCCAAGTGTACGGGTTTGAAAGGATGTATGTCCCCTAGAAAAGCCATGTTTTAATCAAAATCCCATTTCATAAATGTAGAATAATCCCTACTCAATACAGTATGTTTGAAACTGTAATCAGATCATCTCCCTGGATGATGATCATGAGTGGTTGTTAAAGTGGATTAGGTGACGACATGTCTTCACCCATTTGGGTGGGTCTTGATTGGTTTTTTGGAGTCCTATAAAAGAGGAAACGTTTTGGAGAATGGGAGATTCAGAGAGAGCAGAGAATGCTGCAGCACCACAAAGCAGAAAGTCCACCTGCCAGTGCGACCTTTGGAGATGAAGAAGGAAAACGCCTCCTGGGGAGTTCCATGAAACCAGAAGCCAGGAGAGAAAGCTAGCAGATGACGCCTGTTTGCCATGTGCCCTTTCAGCTGAGAGAGAAATACTGACTGTGTTCACCATGTGCCTTCTCATTTGAGAGAGAAACCCTGAACTTCATCGGCCTTCTTGAACCAAGGTATCTTTCCCTGGATGGATGCCTTAGATTGGACATTTCTATAGACTTATTTTAATTGGGACATTTTCTCGGCCTTAGAACTGTAAACTAGAAACATTAAATTCCCACTTTTAAAAGCCATTCCATTTCTAGTATATTGAATTCTGGCAGCTAGCAAACTAGAACAGATTTTGGTACCAGAGAGTGGGGTGCTGCTGCAATTTGCAAATACCAAACATGTTAGAACGGCTTTTTAAGTGGATAAGAGGAAGATTCTGGAGAAGGTGTGAGAAGCTTGAGAGAGAAGGCCTAGAATGTTTTGAAGAGACTGTTGGCAGAAATGTAGACTCTGAAGATACCCCTGACAAGGCCTTAGACAGAAATGAAGCACGTGTTACTGCAAACTGGAAGGAAGGCGATCCTTGTTTTAAAATGGCAATAATCTGGCAAAATTGACTAGTGGCTTTGGCTGGAAGGCAGATTTTAAGAGCCACGAACTTGGCTATATAGCAGAAGAGATATCCAAATCAAATGTCAAAAGTGCAGCCTTGTTTCTCCTCACAGTTCATAGTGAAATGCAACAGGAGAGAGATAAGCTGAAAACTGAACTCTTGAGTACAAAGAAACCAGAAATTGACGTCCTGGAAAATTCTGGACCTCCAGAAATGGAGACCCCAGAGAATAGTGTGCCATGTGAGGCTCTGACCAGATGTGGAACCAGTCAGCCATCTCAGAGAAAGCCAGGATTGGACATGGAGTTATCCAGGAAGGATTTGTGGAAACTCCTTATGTCTGACGGGCATGATCTGAAGCTACTGCATAGAAAGCCAACGAGAGTGCTGTGGGATCTGTATAAATAGAGCTGCTGCCAGTCTGGACTGGGGGGTTCAGAGAAGGGACACTTTGGAGGAAAAATAACTTCAGAGGCAAAACCATGGAGACTGAGATCTGAAGTCAAGAAGCCTCCGGCCAGGAGAGCAGACCCACCAAGCCCGTGGAGAGGGTGAGTTTGCCCCAAAGGCAGAGAACGAGCCTTCCACCTGGTTGCAGTAGAAGCGTCATGCCGCCCCAGGTCTCGGAGAGGGTGAAGCACATTCCTTGGGGTTGGGAGACAGCCTGGCTGCCACCACATGGAGGGGTTGAGCGTGTGCCCCAGAGATGGCAGAGAGCCCAGGTACACCAGCCAGCGACCTTTGGAGATGAAGAAGGAAAATGCTTCCCAGGGAGTTTCATGAAACCGGAAGCCAGGAGAGAAAGCTAGCAGATGACACCGTGTTCGCTATGTGCCCTTCCGGCTGAGAGAGAAGCCCTGACTGTTTCCCACGTGTCTTCTCATTTGAGAGAGAAACGCTGAACTTCATCAGCCTTCTTGAACCAAGGTATCTTTCCCTGGATGGATGCCTTAGATTGGACATTTCTATAGACTTGTTTTAATTGGGACATTTTCTCAGCCTTAGACCTGTAAACCAGCAACTCATTAAATTCCCCCTTTTAAAAGCCATTCCGTTTCTAGTATATTGAATTCTGGCAGCTAGCAAACTAGAACACCAAGAAACAGATGGCTTCACTGGGAATGTTAACAGATATTGCAAGAAACTTGAACACCAATCCTGTCAAATTCTTCCCAAAAAACGGAAGGAGGGAATACTACCTAATTCATTCTATGAGGTCAACATCAGCCTAATATCAAAGCCAGGAAAGATACCACAAGAAAAGAAAATCACAGACAAACACCCCAACAAATACAGATACAAAACTCAACAAAATATTAGCACACTGACTGTGAGAGTACATTAAAGTAATTATACACAATGAGCAAGTGGGATTTATCCTGGGTATGCAAGAGTGGTTCAACGCAAAAAAAAATAAATTAATGCAATAAACCACGTTAACAGAAGAAAGGAAGAAAAGGCACTTGATAACATCAATTAATGCAGAAAAGGCATTTGATGAAATCCAGCACCTCTTCTTGATTAAAACATTTGGAAAACTAGAAAAAAGAAGGAAATCTCTGCATCATGATAAAGAGCATATATGAAAAACTAACAGCTAAAGTCATATTAATAATAAAAGACTAGTTAAAAGCTTTCCATCTAAGATCACAAACAAGACAAGGATGCTGAATGTCACCATTGCTATTCAACATTGTACTGGAAGTTTTAGCCATCAAATAGGCAAGAAAAACAAAAGGCATCCATGTTGGAAAGGAAGAATAAAACTTTCACTATTTGCAGATGATATGGTCCTATATACAGAAAATCATGAAAAACCCACAACAAAGCTTCTAGAACTAACAAATTCAGCAAAGCTTGGGGACAAGATCAAAACACAAATATTGGTGGTGTGTCTATACATTAGTAACAATCAGAAGAAGAAATAAAGAAAAAATTTCAGTTTATTATAGCAACTAAAAAAATCAAGTAACTAAGAATGAATTTAACCAAGTATATACTACTATATGGAAACCAATAAAACATTGCTAAAAGAAGCCAGAGAAGACCTAAATAAAAGGAAAGACATCCCATGCTTGAAATCTGGAAGACTAAATATCACAAGATGTTAATTCTACTAACATGATTTACAGATTCAATAAAATCCAATCAAAATTCTAACATCCTTCTTTATAGAAATAGAAAAACCAATAATCAAATTTATATGGAAGGGGAAAAAATTTATATGGTAGGGTAAAGGTCCCCAAATATGTAAAACCACCTGGAAAAAGTGGGGAGGCTCAAACTTTCCAATCTTAAAACTTATTATAATGCAACAGTAATCAAAACACCATGTGTTCCAGTTTGCTAGCTGCCAGAACGCAATATACCAGAAACAGAATGGCTTTTAAAAGGGGAATTTAAAGTGTTGCTAGTTTACAGTTCTAAGGCCAAGATAATGCCCCAATTACAAGTCTATAGAAATGTCCAATCAAAGGTATCCAGGGAAAGATACCTTGGTTCAAGAAGGCCGATGAAGTTTACAGTCTCTCTCGTATCCGAGAAGGCACACAGTGAACACAGTTATGGTTTCTCTCTCAGCTGGAAGGGCACATGGCGAGCATGACATCATCTGCTACCTTACTCTCCTGGCTTCCTGTTTCATGAGGCTCCCTAGGAGGTGTTTTCCTTTTTCATCTCCAAAGTGCTGGCTAGTATACTCTCTGCTCCGTGGTGCTGCAGCATTCTCTGCTCTCTCTGAATCTCTTTGCTTCTCCAAAATGTTACCTTTTTTTATAGGACTCCAGAAACTTATCAAGACCCACCCAAATGGGTGGAGACCTGTCATCACCCAATCCAGCTTAATGACCACTCTTGATTAAATCACATCTCTAGGGAGATGATCTGATTACAGTTTCAAATATACCGTATTGAATAGGGATTATTCTGCCTTTATGAAATAGGAAATAGATTAAAACATGGCTTTCCTAGGGGACACACATCCCTTCAAACCAGCACAGCATGGTACTAACATAAGAACAGAAATACAGACCAATGGAATCAAACAGAGTTCAGAAAAAACCTCATGTCTATGGATGAGGTTTGAAAGTATTTTGTACTCTAGAGAAGGCATGTTTTAATCCTGATCCAATCTTGTAGGAGCAGCCGTTTCTTTTATACCTGATTCAATAATGTAGCTGGAATCCTTTGATTAATTTATCTCTATGAAAATGTGGCTCACTCAACTATGGGTATTAGCTTTTAATGAGATGGAGATGTGACTCCACTCATTTCTGGTGGATCTAGAGTAGTTTACTGGAATCCTTTAGCAGTGGAAACATTTTGGAGAGAGTCAGAAACAACAGAAGTCTCAGAGCTGACACAGGTGTGGACACATGGAGAACAGAAACACAGATGTTTGGAGATGCTTGGAGCCCAGCAAATGTTGCTATGAGATGTTAAGCAAGCCAGAACCTGGAGAGAGCCAAGGAAAACCAAGAGATGAAAGCCAACAGAAGAGAAGCAAAATGAGGAACTCCCACAGAAACAGAGGCTGAAAATAATAGAGCCCAGGAACAAAAGATGAGCAGATGCCAGCCATGTGACTTCCCAGCTGACAGAGGTGTTCTAGATCCATCGGTTTTAATTGAGCGCAAGTAACCTCTTACTGGTGCCTTAATTTGGACACTTCCACTTCCTTAGAACTGAAAATCTGTAACTTATTAAATTTCCCTTTTTAAAACCTGTTTCAGTTCTGGCGTATCACATTCCGGCAGCTTGCAAACTAACACAATGACCAAATGAATTTTGACAAGAGGGTCTAGTTCATTCAATGAGGAAAGCACAGTCTGCCACAAACGGTGCTTAGAAAACTGGATATCCATTTGCAAAAGAATGAAGGTGGTCACCTATCTCACACCATATACAAAAATCAACTAAAAATGGATCAAAGGCCTAAATATAAGAACCAAAACTATTAAACTCCTAGAAGAAAGCATAGGGAAGTATCTTCAGGACCTCATGTTAAGCAATGGCTGCTTAGACTTTATGCCCAAAGCACAAGCAACAGAAGAAAAAAATTGACAAATGGGATCTCATCAAAATTAAAAATTGGGGGGCATTAAAGTACCTCATCTAGAAAGTAAAAAGGTAACCTACAAATGGTAGAAAATATTTGGAACCACATACCTAATAAGGATTTAATATCCAGAATATATAAGTAACTCATCAAAAGTCAAACAACCCAATGAAAAGATAAACAAAAGACTTAGACATCTCTCCAAAGAAGATAAACAAATGGCCTGAAAACATATGCAAAGATGCTTAATATCATTTGCTGTCAGAGAAACACAAATCAAAACTGCAATGAGGTGCCAAGATGGCGGCTTAGCAAGGTGTGGGATTTAGTTCATCCTCCTGAACAGCTGATAAATAGCCACAAACAGTACAGAACAACTGCTGGGGCCACATCAGTGACCAGATACACAGCGTACACCAGTCTGGCCCAGCCGAACCAGCTGCGAGCCCAACCAGAACTGTGAGTCCCCCAAACCACAGCAGCTGGCACCCCTTTCCCACAGGCTGCTTTCCAAAAGGGAAAGGAAAGAGAGTTTACCAGCAACAAGGGCTGAGCACAACCAAACTCCAATTGTGGAATAATTTAACAAATTCTGACTACTAAAAATAGGCCCCCAGCTCAGCTGAACCTTGAGTAAAAGCAGAGATTGCTGTTTTTTACCCCTGTACAGAGGGGGCAGGGCTGACAGAAAAAGAAAAAAGGTTTCTTTGGATCTGAAAAGGTCTGGGCCCTAAAGGAAAGGAGGGGGCACACAGGGTTTGGAGATACACAGAGCAACGTACCAACTTATGCTCTTGATTGACAAACCCAAGGAATGGGGGTCCTGCTCCGAAAAGGATTTTTCCCTTTCGTTTTTGGTGGCTGTTTCTACAGCTGGACTGCTCTTTGGATATAGCTGCAAGGCTTCTCGGGCTCTACTGCCCCAGGGATAGGCAGAATTAAGCTTGTTTGAGTGTTTGTCTGGAGCCTGTGCCTTCCCCAGGAGAGGGGTGGAGCCCAGCTCAGGTGGAATCCCTCCCTCCAGGAGGGATTTCCAGGGTCTGGAAAAGTGAAGTGATTAAACCTCTCCTCTATCTCCAACACATCCCCAGCAGGGAGCGTCTGCTGAAGTTAAAGGTACCACATCACCCTATGCTGGTGGGACTGCAGGCCAACAAGTGCCACATACTGGGCAGGACAGGAAACATGGAGAGCCCAGAGGCTTCATAGGAAAGCCTTTCAATCTGCTGGGTCTCACCCTCAGGGAAAACTGACGCAGGTGACTCTTTCCTCCTGAGAGGAGGACAGTTCTGCTGGGAAAATCTGGCTGGGGTATATAACACCTAAGAAGACCCTCCTAAGGTGGGGGGTGGGGGAAGGCACCACACAGCAGGGCAAGAAACAAGAACTGAAAAATTCTGATCTGTTAAACAAAACCTTAGCTAGAGGTCCAGAATAAGCTGAACTGAATGTCAAAGAACAGATAGATAACAAAGTCATCCAGCAAGAAAATCCAAGGTAAAAAAAGTGAAAACAATCTCCAGAATAAACTAATTAAGGTAACTAAATGCCTAGACAACAGCAAAAAATAGAGAATCATGCTAGGAAAACTGAAGATATGGCCCAGTCAAAGGAACAAACCAACAAAAATGAAAAACAGGAGTTAATATAATTAATTCAGAATGTTTGAATAGACATGGAAAACCTCATCAAAAATCAAATCAGTGAATTGAGGGAGGATAAAGAAGGCAAGAGATGAACAAAAAGGAATCGAAAGTCTAAGAAAACAAATCACAGAACTCATGGGAATGAAAGGCACAGTAGAAGAGATGAAAAAAACAATGGAAACCTACAATGTTAGATTTCAAGAGGCAGAAGATAGGATTAGTGAACTGGAGGATGGGATATCTGAAATCCAATAAGCAAAAGAAAATATAGGGAAAAGAATATTTTCCCTATTCTTTTCTCTTCAAGGACTCAGGGAACTGCATTATCAAAATGAAGCACGCAAGTTTTGTGTTGTGGGGGTCCCAAAAGGAGAAGAGAAGGAAAAAGGAGGAGAAAAACTAATGGAGGAAATTATCAATGAAAATTTCCCAAATCTTATGAAAGACTTAAAATTACAAACCTAAGAAATGCAGTGTAACCCAAACAGAATAGATCCAAATAGATATACTCCAACACACTTACTAATCAGAATGTCAGAGGTCAAAGACAAAGAGAGAATCTTGAAATCAGAGAGAGAAAGCAATCCACCACATACAAGGGAAGCTCAATAAGACTATGCATAGATTTCTCAGCAGAAAACATGGAGGCAAGAAGACAGTGGGATGATATATTTAAATTACTAAAAGAGAAAAACTGCCAACCAAGAATTCTATATGCAGCAAAACTGTTCTTCAGAAATAAGGGAGAAATTAAAACATTTTCAGACAAAAAATCACTAAGAGAATTTGTGACCAAGAGACCGGCTCTGTAAGAAATACTAAAGGGAGCACTAGAAGCAGATATGAAAAACAGGAGAGAGAGGTGGGGAGAAGAGCATAGAAATGAAGGCTATCAGTAAAGGTAAAAAGAAGAAAAATGAGATATGACATATAAAATCCAAAAGGGAAAATGGTAGAAGAAAGTACTGCCCGTACAGTACTAACACTAAATGTTAATGGATTAAACTCCCCAATCAAAAGACAGACTGGCAGAATGGATTAAAAAACAGGACCCATCTATATACTATCTACAGGAAACACATTTTATACCCAAGGATAAATACAGGTTGAAAGTGAAAGGGTGGGAAAAGATATTCCATGCAAATAACAATTAGAAAACAGCAGGAGTAGCTACACTAATATCCAACAAATTAGACTTCAAATATAAAACAGTTAAAAGAGACAAAGAAGGACACTATGTATTACTAAAAGGAACAATTCAACAAGAAGACATAACAATCATAAATATTTATGCACCAAGCCAGAATGTTCCAAAATACATGGGGCAAACACTGAAAAGAGAAATAGACACATTACCATAATATAGTTGGAGACTTCAATTCCCCACTCTCATCAATGGACAGAACATCTAGACAGAGGATCAGTAAAGAAACAGAGAATTTGAATGATACAATAAATGAGCTAGACTTAACATTTATAGAACATTACACCCCACAGCAGCAGGATATACCTTTTTCTCAAGGTATATCCTTCTTTTGCTCATGGATTATTCTCAAGGATAGACCATATGCTGGGTCACAAAGCAAGTCCCAATAAATTTAAAAAGATGGAAATCATACAAAACACTTTCTCAGATCATAAAGGAATGAAGTTGGAAATCAATAATAGGCAGAGTGACAGAAAATTCACAAATATATAGAGGTTCAACAACACACTTCAAAACAACCAGCGGGTCAAGGAAGAAATTGCAACAGAAATCAGTAAATACTTCAAGGCAAATGAAAATGAAAACACAGCATATCAAAATTTATGGGATGCAGCAAATGCAGTGCTAAGAGGGAAAATTATTGCCCTAAATGACTATATCAAAAAAGAAGAAAGGGCAAAAATCGAGGAATTAACTGTCCACTTGAAAGAACTAGAGAAAGCAAATTAACCCCAAGCAAGTAAAAGGAAAGAAATAATGAAGATTAGAGCAGAAAGAATTGATATTGAGAACATGAAAACAATCAAGAAAATCAACAAAACCAGAAGTTGTTTCTATAAGAAAAATCAATAAGATATGAGGACCCTTAGCGATGTTGACAAAAAAGAAGAGAGAGAATGGAAATAAATAAAATCAGAAATGGAAGAGGAGACATAACCACTGACACCACAAAAATAAAGGAAATAATGAGAGGATACTATGAACAACTTTATGCTAATAAACTCGACAATGTAGATGAAATGGACAACTTCCTAGAAAGGCATGAAAACCCAACATTGACTCGAGAAAAAATAGATGACCTCAACAAACCAATCACAAGTAAAGAAACTGAATTAGTCATAAAGAAGCTCCCCAAAAGAAAAATCAAGGATCAGATGGCTTCACTTGTGAATTTTACCAAACATTCAAGAAAGAATTAGTACCAATCATGCTCAAACTCTTCAAAAAAATTGAAGAGAAGGGAAAGCTACCTAACTCATTCTAAAAAGCCAACATCACCCTCATACCAAAGCCAGACGAAGATATGACAAAAAAGAAAACTACAGACCAATCTCTCTTACAATTATAAATGCAAAAATCCTCCACAAAATTCTTGCAAATCAAATCCAGCAGCACATTAAAAGAATTATACACCATGACCAAGTAGCATTCCTCCCAGATATGCAAGGATGATTCAACATAAGAAAATCAAATAATGTACTACACCATAACAATAAATCAAAGCAGAAAAACCACATAATCATCTCAATTGATGCTTAAAAGGCATTTGACAAAATTCAACATCCTTTCCCGTTGAAAACACTTCAAAGGATAGGAATAGAAGGGAACTTCCTCAGCATGATAAAGGGAATATATGAAAAACCCACAGCTAATATCATCCTCAATGGGGAAAAACTGAAAACTTTACCCCTAAGATCAGGAACAAGACAGGGATATTTACTATCACTACTGTTATTTAATACTGTGTTGGAAGTTCTAGCCAGAGCAATTAGACAAGGAGAAGACATACAAGGTGCTCTAGTTTGCTAGCTGCCGGAATGTAATATACCAGAAACGGAATGGCTTTTAAAAAGCAGAATTTAATAAGTTGCTAGTTGACAGTTCTAAGGCCGAGAAAATGTCCCAGTTAAAACAAGTCTATAGAAATGTCTAATCAAAGGCATCCAGAGAAAGATACCCTGATTCAAGAAGGCAGATAAAGTTCAGGGTTTCTCTCTCAAGTGGAAGGGCACATGGAGAACACAGGCAGAGTTTTTCTCTCATCTGGACAGGCACATGGTGAACACAGTCGGGTTTCTCTCTTGTCTGGAAGGGCACATGGAGAACACGGCATCATCTGCTAGCTTCTTCTCCTGGCTTCCTGTTTCATGAAGCTCCCTGAGAGGCATTTTCCTTCTTCATCTCCAAAGGTCACTGGCTGGTGGACTCCGCTTCTTGTGGCTATGTCGTTCTGCTCTGCTCTCTTTGAATCTCTTTCTCAAAAATATTTCCTCTTTTATAGGACTTCAGAAACTAATCAAGACCCACCAAAATGGGTGGAGACACACCTTTACCTAATCCAACTTTAAAAACCACTCTTGATTAAATCACATCTCCAGGGAGATTATCTAATTACAATTTCAAGCATACAATACTGAATAGGGATTAGAAGAAACGGCTGCCTTTACAAAATGGGATAAGGATTAAAACATGGCTTTTCTAGGGTACATACATCATTTCAAACCAGCACACAAGGCATCAAAATTGGAAAGGAAGAAGTAAAACTCTCACTGTTTGCAGGTGATATGATATTGTATGTCAAAAACCCTGAAAAACTCACAGCAAAACTACTAGAGCTAATAAAGGAGTATAGCAAAGAGGTAGGTTACAAAGTCAATACTTAAAAATCTGTAGTGTTTCTATAAACTAGTAATGAAAAATCTGAGGGGGAAATCATAAAAAAAAATCCATTTACAATTGCAACCAAAAAAAAATATTTAGGAATAAATTTAACTAAAGAGACAAGAGACCTATACAGAGAAAACTATAAGAAATTGCTTAAAGATATCACCGAAGACCTAAATAAATGGAAGGGCATACCACGTTCATGGATTGGAAGACTAAATATAGTTAAGATGTCAATTCTACCTAAATTGATTTATAGATCCAATGTAATACCAATTAAAATTCCAACAACTTACTTTTCAGAAACAGAAAAACCAAACACCAAATTTATCTGGAATGGCAGGGTGCCCCAAATAGCTAAAAGTATCTTGAGAAAGAAAAATGAAGTCAGAGGTCTCACGCTACCTGACTTTAAGGCGTATTATGAAACCACACTGGTCAAAACGGCATGGTACTGGCATAAAGATAGATACACTGACCATGGAATTGAAGAGTGTTCAGATATAGACCCTCTCATCTATGGACAATTGACGTTTGATAAGGCAGTCAAGCCAACTCACCTGGGAGAGAACAGTCTCTTCAATAAATGGTGCCTAGAGAACTGGATATCCATATGCAAAAGAATGAAAGAAGATCCATATCTCACACCCTATGCAAAAATTAACTCAAAATGGATCAAAGACCTAAACATTAGATCTAAGACCATAAAACTATTAGAAGAAAATGTAGGGAAATATCTTATAAATCTTACAATAGGAAGCGGTTTCCTAGACCTTATACCCAAAGCACAAGTACTGAAGAAAGAAATATAACTGGGAACTCCTCAAAATTAAACACTTTTGTGCATCAAAGAACTTCATCAAGAAAGCAAAAAGACAGCCTAAACAATGGGAGACCACATTTGGAAATATATCAGATAAGGGTCTAGTATCCAGAATATATAAAGACATTGTTCAACTCAACAAGAAAAAGACAAGCAACCCAATTACAAAAAGGGCAAAAGACTTGAACAGACGCTTCTCAGAAGAGGAAATACAAATGACCAAAAGGCACATGAAAAGATGCTCAACTTCTCTGGCTATTAGGGAAATGCAAATCAAGACCACAATGAGATATCCTCTCACACCCACCAGAATGGCCATTACCAATAAGACAGAAAATGACAAGTGCTGGAGGGGATGTGGAGAAAGGGCACACTTATCCACTGTTGGTGGGAACGTAAAATGGTACAACTGCTGTGGAAGGCAGTTTTGTGGTTCCTCAGGAAGCTAAGTATAGAATTGCCATATGACCCGGCAATACCATTGCTGGGAATCTACTCAAAGGACATAAGGGCAAAGACACAAACGGACATTTGCACACCAATGTTTATAGCAGCATTATTTACAATTGCCAAGAGATGGAAACAGCCCAAATGTCCATCAATAGATGAGTGGCTAAACAAACTGTGGTATATACACACGATGGAATATTATGTAGCTGTAAGACAGAATAAGATTACGAAGTATGTAACGACATGGATGGACCTTAAGCACATTATGCTGAGAGAGATTAGCCAAACCAAAAGGACAAATACCGTATGGTCTCACAGATATGAACTAACATTAATGAATGAACTTGGATAATTTCAGTTAAGAACAAAGGTCATCAGGAGGTAGAAATAGGGTAGACATTGGGTAATTGCAGCTGAAGGGATACAGATTGTGCAACAGGGACTATGGTAAAAATTCAGAAATGGATAGCACAATACTACCTAACTGTAATACAATAATGTTAGAACACTGAATGAAGCTGAATGTGAGAATGATAGAGGGAGCAGGCCTGAGGGCAAAAATGAAATCAGAAGGAAAGATATATGATAAAGACTGAGATGGTAGCATCTAGGAATGCCTAGAGTGTATAATGAAAGTGACTAAATGTACAAATTTAAAAATGTTTTGCATGATGAAGAACAAAAGAATGTCAATAATGCAGGGTGTTGAAAGCAGATGGTAATTCATATTTTAAAACTTTATGTGTGAGACTAAAGCAAAAAATGTTTATTTGGTACAAAATTTATATTTTAACTACTGCATTTCCTAATATAACTTATGTGGACAGCTTAACTGAACATCATAAGTACATGGAACCTTGAGTAGGGCATGAGATTTTGTAGGTTTGTCCAGAGTGATGCCTCGATAAATCCCAGAAGAGTTTGAACAGTGAACAAAAAAGTATTTGCAACATCCTCTTGGGGGAATGGTGAGAGGGGGGAAAAATTAAACTTCCTCATGTGGAGAATTCTTGATATTCTCAGAAGCAGTGGGGACAACCAAAGCAATACACTGAGCCCCCAATCTTGGGGTGTGTTCACATGAAACTTAACCCTGCAAAGGATAGGCTAAGCCTACCTAAAACTAGACCTAAGAGGCACCCCTAAGAGAACCTCTTTTGTTGCTCAGATGTGGCCTCTCTCTCTCAGCCAACATGACAAGCAAACTCACTGCCCTCCCCCTCTCTACGTGGAACATGACTCCCAGGTGCGTGGACCTTTCTGGCAACATGAGACAGAAATCCTAGAATGAGCTGGGACTTAGCACCAACGGATTGAGAGAACCTTCTCAACCGGAAGGGGGAAGAGGGAAATGAGACAAAATAAAGTGTCAATGGCTGAGAGATTCCAAACAGAGTGGAGAGGTTATCCTAGAAGTTATTCTTATGCATGAAATAGATATCACCTTTTTAGTTAAGGCCTAACAGAGAGGCTGGAGGGAACTGCCTGAAAATGTAGAACCGTGTTCCAGGAGCCATGTTTCTTGAAGATGATTGTATAATGATATAGCTTTCACAATGTGACTGTGTGATTGTGAAAACCTTGTGTCTGATGCTTCTTTTATCTACCTTACGGACAGATGAGTAAAACATATGGATTAAAAATAAATAAATAATACAGGGAACAAATGTTAAAATAAATTAGTAGATTGAAATGCTAGTGATCAATAAAAGGGAGGGGTAAAGGGTATAGTATGTACGAATTTTTTTCTTTTTTTGAATTGATGCAAATGTTCTAAGAAATGATCATGATGATGAATATACTACTATGTGATGAAGTAAAAAAGAATGTTCAAAAAAAAAAAAACCTGCAATGAGTGCTCTTGCGGAAGATGGTGGAATAGGATAGGTCTAGTTCACCCCTGCTTCAGGTAACAGCTAGAAAAGGGATGAGAAGGCAACTGGGACAGCGATTCCAGGATGGAAGTGATCGGAGAGAGTCTTCTACACCACATAGTGAAACCCCAGTTACAAAAGCTGAAGAATTGTGACACAGAGAACCAGAGACTGTCCAACTAGTACAAAGAGCCTAACACACCCCTTTCGAAACAGAAGCCCAGAACCCTCAGGAGTACATGGACAGGGAGACAGGGACTAGAAAATAGGCCAAGCCACATTCCTTGAACACGCTACCCTGACGTGTGTCAACTCTGCCCCATGACTCCACCCCCACCCAACACACCTGAACTCCATCGCCCAGATGCCCCCAACCTATGCATCCCCACCTCATGCAAATGCCTGGCCCAGCCTACCACTCCCACACAAGAGTAGAGTCTCACCCTGCCCCTCCCATGACCCATTCACTGGTGCCCAGACCCTCGACCCGCGCTTCCCCCTTACTGCCCCTTGCAGTCACCTGCACATACAGGCTGCGGGAACTCATCTTTATACCCAGGTCATTCTCGCTCCCAGCTCATACAGGAGTGCAACCCTGCCCCATCCCCTGAGCTCTGTGCATATGTACATCAGTGTAAGGGCCACCCAGATATGTGCACACGCATGCCCCCACCATGCCCCTGGACTCTGGGCATGTGCTGACTTGCACATCTAGGCCACACCCATCTCCTAGCCCATGCAGGCGCAGCCACAGCCCACTGCCTGGGTTCTGCACACGTGCACACCAGGGCTCCATACCACCGACCCACACATGTGCATAGCCACATTCTTTCCACTGGTCACCCATGCATCTGTGCACCGACCCCTTGATCCCTACACCCCAACCCCTGCCCTGCACACATGTACAACTTTGCCCCACCCACACCCAGCATATGAGTCCTGTTCACACACCTGGCAGGTGCTCACATGTGCATCTGTGCTTTACAGTCTCCCCCTGCATACACATGCACCCCAGCTTCAACCAGACCCTGTACCTGTGCGCCCGTGCCAGGGCCCAGGTCAACAGACATCACCCTCCAACCCACGTTTCACAAATCCCACAACCTGTGCCCCACCTCTACACTCATGCATCTGCATCCCTGAACCCCCTGGACCTCTCCTCCATGTGCAAGGACACACCTTGGCCAGCCCTCCCTGTGCCCCAGCCTCTTTGTCCCATGCCCCACACTGATACTCACGACTCCCACGTTCCATGTGTCCACCCACATGCTGCATGTACCACAGCCCCCATGCATCTGCTGAACTCCCCCAAATCTGCCTCCTGCTGCATCCTACCTCTGTGTCACCTACACTGCATTCTGGTCCTGTGCTCCAAGGTCTGAATGAGCTGCACCACACCACCAAAACCCCACACCACACCTCTAAAACCCCACACTCTGCACTTCCAGGCTCACAGGTACCAGCACAGCATCCCTGACCCATGTCTGTACCTGTGCTGCAACCTGTCACTACACTGCTATGCCCTACATCTTGTTTCAAATCCATCCCACAAATACAAAGCTTTAGACTACTGAAAGAAATCAACTTCCAAAGTAACCCTATCAAGATATTTATACGCCTCAAAGGCAAGAGAAGATCACTAAGCATATCAACATGCAGACAGATCTAGACTGGCCTAATGACCAAATGAAAACAGCGGAGGAGACACAGACTTTGGAACAACTTATCAAAGACGTTCATGTAACTCTACTGCATAAAATCAGTGGGAAGGCTAATGACATAAAGGAAATCAAGACACTAGAAGAGCATAATGAGGAATTTGAAAGAATAAGTAGAAAAATAGATAGCACAGTGATTAAAGATGCTGTAGACCAAATAATAATATAACAGAGACAGACAAGAGCAGATCCGAAGAGGTAGAAGAAAGAATAAGAGAATAGAGGACAGGGCAACTGACTTCAAATGCAGAGAAGAGAAAACAGCAAAAAAGATGGAAAAAATTGAACTGGATCTCAAGGAAATGAAAGATAAAACAAAGCACACAAATATAAGACTCATCAATGTTCCAAAAGGAAAAGGGTAAATACTAAAAGGCCTAGGAAGATTAGGTGAGGATATGATGGGAGAAAACATCCCAACCCATATAAAGGACAAAAATGTACAAATCAAAGAAGCCAAACAAACTCCAAATAAAATAAATCCAAATAGGTCTTTGCCAAGAAACATACTAATCAGTCTGTCAGATGCTGAAGAAAAGCAGAAAATCCTGAAAGCAGCAAGAGAAAAACAATCTACTACATACAAGGGAAACCACATAAGACTGAGTTCCAGCTGCTCAATTAAGCACTATAGAGTTGAGAAGGCAGCAGTATGATATATTTAAAATATTCAAAGAGAAAGATTTGCAGCCAAGAATTCTCTACCCAGCCAAACTGCCCTTCAAAACTGAGTGAGAGATTTTCACAGACAAACAAATCCTGAAAGAATATGTCAAGAAGACACTGGCCCTATGAGAAATTCTAAAAGGAGATCTGCTGGCTGGAAAAAACAGACAGGAAAGGGAGGTCTGGAGGAGGGCACGAACTTGAACAGTAGCAGTAAGGGTAATTTAAAGGATAAAAAGAAAAAGAGGAAAAAGAATATATAACCTGACAAACAAAATCCTAAGGATAAGATGGTGGATTCAAACAACACCTTTGCAGTAATAACCTTGAATGTTAATGAGTTAAACTCACCAATTAAAAGATACAGATCAGCAGAATGGGTTAAGGAATATAATATAGCTGTATGATGTTTACAAGAGAACCATCTCAAACACAAGGATAAAAATAGATTGAAAGTGAAAGGATGGAAAAAGAAGTTCCATGCAAGTTGTAATCAAAGAAAGAAAGCAAGAGCAGCTATACTAATATCAGACAAAATGGACTAAATTTAAAGACAGCACAAGAGACAAAGAAGGACACTATATATTCATAAAAGGGACAATTCACCCAGAAGAAATGACAATCATAAATCTTTATGCTCCCAATCAAGGAGCTCCACAGTACATGAGACAAACACTGGCAAAATTTAAGGGAGGGATAGATGTTTCAACAATAATAGGAGACTTCAATACAGCACTCTCCTCTATAGACACAACAACCAGACAAAGGATAAACAAGGAAATAGAGGAGTTAAACAATTTTATAAGTGAATGAGACCTAACAGACATATACAGGTTGTTACACCCAAAACATCAGGATACACATTCTTCTAGTGCACATGGAACATTCTCCAGGATAGTTCATAAGCTGGGACAAAAAACAGGTCTACATGAATTTAAAAGGAATGAAATTATTCAAACCACTTCTCTGATCATAATGGAATGAAGCTGGAAACCAACAGCCACCAAAGAAAGAAAACATTCACAAATATGTAGAGAGTAAATAACATACTCTTAAGCAACCAATGGGTCAAAGAAGAAATTGCTAGAGAAAACAGTAACTATCTGGAGAAGAATGAAAATGAGAATACAAGCTCTCACAACTGATGGGATGTGGCAAAGGCTGTGCTGAGAGGGAAATTTATTGCCCTAAATACCAATATTAAAAAAGAAGAAAGAGCAAACACTGAGGACTTAACTGCTCACCTGGAGGAACCTGAAAAAGAAGAGCAAACTAACCCCAAAGCAAATAGAAGGAGAGAAATAACAAAAACGAAAGCAGAGTTAAATGAATGGGAGAACAAAAGAACAATAGAAAGAACAAAACCAAAAGTTGGTTCTTCAGGAAAATCAATAAAATCGATGGTCCACAAGCAAGTGTGACAAAGAAAAAGAGAGAGAGGATGCAAATAAACAAAATCAGAATTGAGAAAGGGTGCATTACTACAGACCCTGAAAAATACAAAATATTATGAGAGGATACTATGACCAACTATATGACAATAAACTAGAAAACTTAGATGAAATGGACAAATTCCTAGAAACACACGAACAAGCTATACCAACTCAAGACGAAATAGAAGATCTCAACAAACTAATCACAAGTAAAGAGATTCAATCAGTTACCAAAATCTTCCTACAAAGAAAAGCCCAGGGCCACCAGATGGCTTCACTGGGGAATTTTATCAAGCATTCCAAAAATAATGAACACCAATCCTGCTCAAACAGTTCCAAAAATTTGGGGTGAAAGGAACACTACCTAACTCATTTTATGAAGCTATTATCACTTTAATACCAAAACAGGGTAAAGATGTTACAAGAAAGGAAAATTACAGACCAAGCTCCCTGATGAACACAGATGCAAAAATTCTCAACAAAATATTGGCAGATTGAATCCAACAGCACATTAAAAGAAATATTCGCTTTCTCTGCCGGCCCGCCGCGCGGCGCCCACGCCCCGCAGCAGCTGACCCGCCCGCCCTCCTTCTCCCCTCTTCCCCCTCCTGCTCCGGCGGCTCTCCAACCACCACGGTGCCCTCTTCCCCCGTCTTCACCGGCTCCTCCGCCACCAGCCTCAACAGCCTTGCCGCCCTCACCTTTCCTCCTCCAGAACAGCTACTGGGGGAGTGGAGACAATACAGAGCAGCTCCCGGAGCCACGAAGGAGATCAAAGGGACAGCGTACCCCATTCTGGAACGGCTGACTGTCTGGGAGAACCAGCTCCGGTGAGAACACCGAGGGACGCGGGCTTTCCTGGGCGGGACGGCAAGTGGCCGGAATCCCTCCCTTCCTCCTTCCCAGGCCAGCTGGCAGAATTGGGCAGGCAATCCCCTCAGGCCGCGGTGGCTGGCGTCCCCACCACGTGAGGCCCCCCGGGCCAACTGAAAGAGTTGGGTCAGAAATCCCCAGACTGCGGAGAACGGTGACCAGGGGGTCCCTTCCAAACACGTGACTCCCCGGTCCGCCTGGGAACAGTGCACTCTCCCGGGCTGCGACAGCTGGCGCCTTTCCGCCACACTTGGCACCCCGGGCCGACTAGGAAATTTGGCGGCTGGCGACCCTCCCCGCGTTCGGACCCCCGGGCCGGCTGGCACTCTTCCAAGACGCTTCGGCTGCCAAACCTCCCCTACGGCGAGAGTTTTCGAGTTAAAGGACCCACAGCAACTTTTACTGGTGGATCCCGTAGACAAACGTGTGCCACGAGCGCCACCTACTGAGCAGGATAAGAAAAACAGAACCCAAAGATTTCACAGAAAAATCTTACAACCTGTGGGGTCTAACACTCAGGGAAATCTGACTAAAGGCCCAGATGCCAGCAGAAGATAGCAGGTCACGCTCAGAAAATTGAAAATATGGCCCAGTCAAAGGAACAAACCAATAGTTCAAATGAGATATAGGAGCTGAAACAACTAAGGCTGAATATACGAATAGAAATGGAAAACCTCTTCAAAAACGAAATCGATAAATTGAGGGAGGACATGAAGAAGGCATGGGCTGAACATAAAGAAGAAATAGAAAAACTGAAAAAACAAATCACAGAGCTTATGGAAGTGAAGGATAAAGTAGAAAAGATGGAAAAAACAATGGATACCTACAACGATAGATTTAAAGAGAAAGAAGATAGAATTAGTGATTTGGAGGATACAACATCTGAATTCCAAAAAGAAACAGAAACTATCGGGAAAAGAATGGAAAAATTCGAACAGGGTATCAGGGAACTCAAGGACAATATGAACCGCACAAATATACGTGTTGTGGGTGTCCCAGAAGGAGAAGAGAAGGGAAAAGGAGGAGAAAAACTAATGGAAGAAATTATCACTGAAAATTTCCCAACTCTTATGAAAGACCTAAAATTACAGATCCAAGAAGTACAGCGCACCCCAAAGAGATTAGACCCAAATAGACGTTCCCCAAGACACTTATTAGTTAGAATATCAGAGGTCAAAGAGAAAGAGAGGATCTTGAAAGCAGCGAGAGAGAAGCAATCCATCACATACTAGGGAAACCCAATAAGACTATGTGTAGATTTCTCAGCAGAAACCATGGAAGCTAGAAGACAGTGGGATGATATATTTAAGTTACTAAAAGAGAACAACTGCCAACCAAGACTCCTATATCCAGCAAAACTGTCCTTCAAAAATGAGGGAGAAATTAAAACATTCTCAGACAAAAAGTCACTGAGAGAATTTGTGACCAAGAGACCAGCTCTGCAAGAAATACTAAAGGGAGCACTAGAGTCAGATACAAAAAGACAGAAGAGAGAGATATGGAGAAGAGTGTAGAAAGAAGGAAAGTTAGATATGATATATATAATACAAAAGACAAAATGGTAGAGGAAAATATTATCCAAACAGTAATAACTCTAAATGTTAATGGACTGAATTCCCCAATCAAAAGACATAGACTGGCAGAATGGATTAAAAAACAGGATCCTTCTATATGCTGTCTACAGGAAACGCATCTTAGACCCAAAGATAAATATAGGTTTAAAGTGAGAGGTTGGGAAAAGATATTTCATGCAAATAACAACCAGAAAAGAGCAGGAGTGGCTATACTAATATCCAACAAATTAGACTTCAAATGTAAAACAGTTAAAAGAGACAAAGAAGGACACTATATACTAATAAAAGGGACAATTAAACAAGAAGGCATAACAATCATAAATATTTATGGACCGAACCAGAATGCCCCAAAATACATGAGGAATACACTGCAAACACTGAAAAGGGAAATAGACACATATACCATAATAGTTGGAGACTTCAATTCACCACTCTCATCAATGGACAGAACATCTAGACAGAGGATCAATAAAGAAATAGAGAATCTGAATATTATTATAAATGAGCTAGACTTAACAGACATCTATAGGACATTACATCCCACAACAGCAGGATACACCTTTTTTTCAAGTGCTCATGGATCATTCTCAAAGATAGACCATATGCTGGGTCACAAAGCAAGTCTTAAAAAATTTTAAAAGATTGAAATCATACACAACACTTTCTCGGATCATAAAGGAATGAAGTTGGAAATCAATAATAGGCCGAGTGCCAGAAAATTCACAAATACGTGGAGGCTCAACAACACACTCTTAAACAACGAGTGGGTCAAAGAAGAAATTGCAAGAGAAATTAGTAAATACCTCGAGGCGAATGAAAATGAAAACACAACATATCAAAACTTATGGGACGCAGCAAAGGCAGTGCTAAGAGGGAAATTTATTGCCCTAAATGCCTTTATCAGAAAAGAAGAAAAGGCAAAAATTCAGGAATTAACTGTCTACTTGGAAGAACTGGAGAAAGATCAGCAAACTAATCCCAAAGCAAGCAAAATGAAAGAAATAACAAAGATTAGAGCAGAAATAAATGAAATTGAAAACATGAAAACAATAGAGAAAATCAATAAGACCAGAAGTTGGTTCTATGAGAAAATCAATAAGATTGATGGGCCCTTAGCAAGATTGACAAAAAGAAGAAGAGAGAGGATGCAAATAAATAAGATCAGAAATGGAAGAGGAGACATAACTACTGACCTCACAGAAATAAAGGAGGTAATAACAGGATACTATGAACAACTTTACGCTAATAAATACAACAATTTAGAGGAAATGGACGGGTTCCTGGAAAGACATGAACAACCAACTTTGACTCAAGAAGAAATAGATGACCTCAACAAACCAATCACAAGTAAAGAGATTGAATTAGTCATTCAATAGCTTCCTAAAAAGAAAAGTCCAGGACCAGACGGCTTCACATGTGAATTCTATCAAACATTCCAGAAGGAATTAGTACCAACTCTCCTCAAACTCTTCAAAATAATCGAAGTGGAGGGAAAACTACCTAATTCATTCTATGAAGCCAACATCACCCTCATACCAAAACCAGGCAAAGATATTACAAAAAAAGAAAACTACAGACCAATCTCTCTAATGAATATAGATGCAAAAATCCTCAATAAAATTCTCGCAAATTGTATCCAACAACACATTAAAAGAATTATACATCATGACCAAGTAGGATTCATCCCAGGTATGCAAGGATGGTTCAAGATAAGAAAATCAATTAATGTAATACACCACATCAACAAATCAAAGCATAAAAATCACATGATCATCTCAATTGATGCAGAGAAGGCATTTGACAAGATTCAACATCCTTTCCTGTTGAAAACACTTCAAAAGATAGGAATACAAGGGAACTTCCTTAAAATGATAGAGGGAATATATGAAAAACCCACAGCTAATATCATCCTCAATGGGGAAAAATTGAAAACTTTCCCCCTAAGATCAGGAACAAGATAGGATGTCCACTATCACCACTATTATTCAACATTGTGTTAGAAGTTCTAGCCAAAGCAATTAGACAAGAAAAAGAAATACAAGGCATCAAAATTGGAAAGGAAGAAGTAAAACTATCACTGTTTGCAGACGATATGATACTATATGTCGAAAATCCGGAAAAAACCACAACAAAACTACTAGAGCTAATAAATGAGTACAGCAAAGTAGCAGGCTACAAGATCAACATTCAAAAATCTGTAGCTTTTCTATACACTAGTAATGAACAAGCTGAGGGGGAAATCAAGAAACGAATCCCATTTACAATCGCAACTAAAAGAATAAAATACCTAGGAATAAATTTAACTAAAGAGACAAAAAACCTATATAAAGAAAACTACAAAAAACTGCTAAAAGAAATCACAGAAGACCTAAATAGATGGAAGGGCATACCGTGTTCATGGATTGGAAGACTAAATATAATTAAGATGTCAATCCTACCTAAACTGATCTACAGATTCAATGCAATACCAATCAAAATCCCAACAACTTATTTTTCAGAATTAGAAAAACCAATAAGCAAATTTATCCGGAAGGGCAGGGTGCCCCGTATTGCTAAAAACATCTTGAGGAAAAAAAACGAAGCTGGAGTTCCCACGATGCCGGACTTTAAGGCATATTATGAAGCCACAGTGGTCAAAACAGCATGGTATTGGCATAAAGATAGATATATCGACCAATGGAATCGAATAGAGTGCTCAGATATAGACCCTCTCATCTATGGACATTTGATCTTTGATAAGGCAGTCAAGCCAACTCACCTGGGACAGAACAGTCTCTTCAATAAATGGTGCCTAGAGAACTGGATATCCATATGTAAAAGAATGAAAGAAGACCCGCATCTCACACCTTATACAAAAGTTAACTCAAAATGGATCAAAGACCTAAACATTAGGTCTAAGACCATAAAACAGTTAGAGGAAAATGTAGGCAGATATCTTATGAATCTTACAACTGGAGGTGGTTTTATGGACCTTAAACCTAAAGCAAGAGCACTGAAGAAAGAAAGAAATAAATGGGAGCTCCTCAAAATTAAACACTTTTGTGCATCAAAGAACTTCACCAAGAAAGTAGAAAGACAGCCTACACAATGGGAGATAATATTTGGAAATGACATATCAGATAAAGGGCTAGTATCCAGAATATATAAAGAGATTGTTCAACTCAACAACAAAAAGACAGCCAACCCAATTACAAAATGGGAAAAAGACTTGAACAGACACCTACCAGAAGAGGAAATACGGATGGCCAAGAGGCACATGAAGAAATGCTCAATGTCCCTGGCCATTAGAGAAATGCAAATCAAAACCACAATGAGATATCATCTCACACCCACCAAAATGGCCATTATCAACAAAACAGAAAATGACAAGTGCTGGAGAGGATGCGGAGAAAGAGGCACACTTATCCACTGTTGGTGGGAATGTCAAATGGTGCAACCACTGTGGAAGGCAGTTTGGCGGTTCCTCAAAAAGCTGAATATAGAATTGCCATACGACCCAGCAATACCATTGCTAGGTATCTACTCAAAGGACTTAAGGGCAAAGACACAAACGGACATTTGCACACCAATGTTTATAGCAGCGTTATTTACAATTGCAAAGAGATGGAAACAGCCAAAATGTCCATCAACAGACGAGTGGCTAAACAAACTGTGGTATATACATACGATGGAATATTATGCAGCTTTAAGACAAGATAAACTTATGAAACATGTAATAACATGGATGGACCTAGAGAATATTATGCTGAGTGAGTCCAGCCAAAAACTAAAGGACAAATACTGTATGGTCCCACTGATGTGAACGGACATTCGAGAATAAACTTGGAATATGTCATTGGTAACAGAGTCCAGCAGAAGTTAGAAACAGGGTAAGACAATGGGTAATTGAAGCTGAAGGGATACAGACTGTGCAACAGGACTAGATACAAAAACTCAAAAATGGACAGCACAATAATACCTAATTGTAAAATAATCATGTTAAAACACTGAATGAAGCTGCATCTGAGCTATAGGGGTTTTTTTGTTGTTGTTTTTTACTATCATTACTACTTTTATTTCTTTTCTCTATATTAACATTTTATATCTTCTTCTGTTGTGTTGCTAGTTCCTCTAAACCGATGCAAATGTACTAAGAAACGATGATCATGGATCTATGTGATGATGTTAAGAATTACTGAGTGCATATGTAGAACGGTATGATTTCTAAATGTTGTGTTAATTTCTTTTTTTATTTATTTTTCTTTTTTTCTTTCTTTCCGTTAATAAAAAAATTAAAAAATAAACCAAAAAAAAAAAAAAAAAAGAAATATTCACCACAACCAGTGGAGTTTATACCATGAATGCAAGGATGGTTCAACACAAGAAATATCAATAATGTAATACAGCACATTAATAAAACAAAAAAGGGAAAATCACATGATCATCTCAATTGATGGTGAAAAAAGCATTCAACAAAATTCAACATCCTTTTCTGATAAAACACTTCAAAAGTTAAGAATCGAAGGTAACTTTTTCAATATGATAAAGGACATATATGAAAAACCCATAGCCAGCATCGTATTCCATAGACAAAGACTGAACACTTTCCCCCTAAGATAAGGAATGAGAGTCTGTCACCATTATTATTCAACATTGTACTACAAGTTTTAGCAAGAGCACTTAGGCAGTACAAACAAATAAAAGGCATCCAAAGTGGAAAGGAAGAAGTAAAACCTACATTATTTGCAGATGACATGATACTATGCTTGGAAAATTCAGAGAAATCTACCACAAAGTTACTTGAGCTAATGAAAACAAATTCAGCAAGATGGGGGCAAGATATAAATTAATGTGCAAGAATCAGTAATGTTTCTATACACAAGCAATGACCTAACTGAGGAGTCAATTAAGGAACAAATTCCATTCAAAATAGCAACTAAAAGAGTCAAATATCTAGGGATACTTAAATATGGATATAAAGGACTTGTATGCAGAAAACTACATAACATTGCTAAAAGACATCAAAGAAGATCTAAACATATCAAAAGACATTCCCTGCCCATGGATAGCAAGGTTAAATAGTTAAGATGTCAATTCTACCCAAATTGATCTACAGATTCAATGTAGTACCAATAAAAATTCCAGAAACTTAATTTGAAGACTTGGAAAAGCTAGTTACCAAATTCATCTGGAAGGGAATGAGACCCTAAATAGCTAAAAGCATCCTTACAAAGAAGAACAAAGTGGAAGGATTAACACATCCTGATTTTAAAACTTATTATAAAGCCACAGTGGTCAAAACAGCCTGGTACTGGCACAAGGTAGAAGTATTTACTAATGGAATCAAATTGAGAATGCAGAAATAGACCACCAAATCTATGGTCAACTGATCCTCAACAAGGTCCCCAAATCCACTGAACTGGGACAAAATAGTCTTTTCAATAAATGGGCATGGAAAAACTGGATATCAATAGACAAAAGAATGAAAGAGGACCCTTACCTTACATCCTATACAAAAATTAACTCATAGTGGATCAAACACCTAAATATAAGAACCAGTAACATAAAGCTCCTAGAAGAAAATGTACGGAAACATCTCCAAGACCTAGTAATAGGAGGTAGCTTCCTAAATTACACCAAAAACATAGGCAACAAAAGAAAAAAACAGATAAATGGGAACCCCTCAAAATCAAATGCTTCTGCATCTCAAAAGACTTTGTCAAAAAGGTGAAGAGGTAGCCAACTCAATGAGAGAAAATATTTGGAAATCATACATCAGATAAAGGTTTGATATCCTGTATACATAAAGAAATTATACAACTCAACAACCAAAGAAAAAACAATCCAATCATAAAATGGGCTAACGATATGAACAGGCATTTTTCTGAAGAATAAACACAGATGGCTAAAAAGCACATAAAGAGATGTTCATTTTCATTTGCTATAAGGGAAATGCAGATCAAGACTACAATGAGATACCACCTCACACCTATAAGAATGGCTGCTATTAAACAAACAGGAGACTACAAATGCTGGAGAAGATGTGGAGAAATTGGGACACTTATGCACTGCTGGTGGGAATGTACAATGGGATAGCTGCTATGAAAGACAGTTTGGTGGTTCTTTAGGAAACTAAATATCGAGTTGCCTTATGACCCAGCAATACCACTATTTGGTATATAACCAGAAGAGCTGAAAGCAGTGACACAAACAGACATTTGTACACCAAGGTTCACTGCAGCCTTATTCACAATTGCCAAAAGATTCAAACAACCCAAGTGCCCATTAACATATGAGTGGATTAACAAAATGTGGTATATATATACAACAGGATATTATGAAGTAGTAAGATAAAATGATATCCTGAAGGACATGACAAGATGGATAAGCCTTGAGGACATATGTTAAGTGAAATAAGCCAAACACAAAAGTATAGATTCTATATGACTTCACTTTAATGACCATGGTAAAGGTAAAATCAGCAGCTTATAACACAGACTATAGAAGACTCACAGATACATGGAAGCTAGAGAGGGGTGAATGGTTAGCTAATGAGGTTGGACTCAAACAAAAGGGAACAGATCGAAGTTAGTGTTTCACTAGTGGGTCTATAAGTAATATTACCATACTGAAAGTGAACATGATTGAAGGGGATTGCATAGAGCCATGTGTTTCAATGATTAACACTACAAATATAAATAAGTTATTGTATGAACTACTGCAAATGTATGAATCTTTACAAAGAGTGTATAAGTTCAGAGTATAGGGGGAAAACTGCTATTGCATACAGGAACACATCAACAGTACCACAGCAACACCAGGGGTAAATAATGGGGGGAGATTTGGACTTTCTATTTAGTGAGGGTGCATATATTGGTCATCCTTCCCTTGGGAACAATGAAGTTATCTAAAACTGAGAGTGCTCATAGACTGTTGACTTTGGACATTATGCATGGTGCCCAATGAGTGAAGGTAGCTGAAGGATGCACTGAATGAGAAATTCGTGAATGATGGTATACACATATGATCGAATATTGTGCTGCTACAAAAAGGAACGAAGTTGTGAGGCATGCTATATTGTAAATGAACCTGTGGGACATTAGGTGAGGCAAAATAAGCCAAAAAACAGAAGAGAAATTATCACATGGTCTTATTAAGTAAATACTTATAAGAAAACAGGGGCCTAGATTGTAAGTTCTTATAGCAGTCACGTTTAGCCCAGAGCGGTAATTATTATTTCTGGATTTTGAGAGGCTGTTTCATATACGTACAACCTGGTACTTAGAGTTAAGAATGAAGCCAATAATTCAGAAATGAGGGGTAAGAAAAACATTGTCTATATTTTAGAATCTCATCTACTCTTTGAGACAAAAGGAAGATGGGTTTATTATGTCCAGAATCTAAATTTTCTGTAACACATAATCTAACTCAACCTGTCTGGATAGATCATTTAAACAAGCCAAACTCAGGGAGGTCAGAATAAGAATGAAGGCCTTTAATCCTTAATGTAATGCCTGGATATATCCTAGAGTACGTTAAGCAGGTAATCAAAAAGTATTGGCAAAGTTCCTTGAGGGATAGGAGGAAAAATATGGAATATTAAACTTTACCATCAGGGAATCCCCTGATACTGTGTCAAACTTTAGAGACAACTTAATCAATAAGCCAAGCCTTTGATCATGAGATTTATTCTTGTGAAGCTTATGTAAGTAGCAAAGAAGCTTAGCTTACCTATAGATATGTCTAAGAGTTAACTTCTGGAGGACTTCTTTTGTTGCTCGGATGTGGCCTTACTCTCTCTGCAAGTGAAATCATTGCCCTCCCCACTATGTGGGACATGACATTTAGGGGTGAAAGTCTCACTGGCGGGTTGGGGGAGATGACTCCCAGGGATAGGTCTGGCCTTGGCACCGTAGGCTCAACAATTCCATCCTGACCAAAAGGGGGAAAAGAAGTGTAACTAATAAGGTATCAGTGGCTAAGAGAGTTCGAATAGAGTCAAGAGGCTACTCTGCAGGTTGCTCTTACACAAGCTTCAGTTAGATGTTGCTACCTATCATAACTTGCCAAACTTGCAACCAGGACCATTCCAGCTAATACAGAAAAACAGCTAGGGCAATATATAAGATTTCACAACGGTTCCATGCACTTGAGTAGCTTTCCAGAAACCTATAACCTCCAGATGGATCCCTGGACCAGATAAGTCCTGAAACCTAGAGGGCCCAGCCTCTCCAGAACATCAAATAGTTCTATCTCCCTATCCCATATAGTTCCAATACAAAAAAGTTAGAATGGTCATAGCCCAAATACCCCTAAAGAGTGAGAGAAAGTTCAAAGGTGATAGTGGAGTTATACAAAAAAGGTAGGATTTTAAGAAATGAGTATGATTGCTGAATTATTATATTGAAATTTCTTTTAGATTCCAGTACTTTATAGCAGCTAGAAGTAAAAACCTAAAATGGTAGAATTGTAACCCAGAACAAACTCTGAAATCTGTTCTACAATTAATTGTTGCAACGTGCTTTGAAAGTTATTGCTTTTTACTATATATATGTTAGCTTTCACAAAAAAGAAAAAAAAATGATTTCTTTTAGCCTCCAGTGTTTTGGAGCAGTTAGAAGGAAAAATCTGAAATAGTGGAATGGTAACCCATAACATATTGTGAAATCTGTTCTGTATCGACTTACTGAAGTGTTCTTTGAAAATCATTGCTTTTTCTTTTCTTTGTATATATCTTATATTTAACAATAAAAATGTTTTTTTTTAAAAAACAACAATGAAATGCTATTTCACACCCACTAAATAGCTGTGATTTTTAAAATGGGAAATAAGTATTGGTGAGGATGTAGAGAAAGAGGAATACTCACTGCTGGTGACAACGTGAAATGATACAGCTGCTGGTGTTTATAATACAGACTATAGAAGCTAAGTATAGAACTACATGTGACCTGGCAATTCTACTTCTAGGTATATATCCAAAAGATTTGAAAACAGGGACTCAAACAGATAATTGCATATCAATGTTCACAGCAGCATTATTACAAATTGTCAAAGGATGGAAGCAACCTAACTGCCCGTTAACTGGTGAATGGATAATATGGTATATATGTACAATATTATTCAAAATTGCTGTAAAAAGGAATGAAGTCCTGACACATGGAACAACATGGATGCACCTTGAAGAAATCACGTTGACTGATATAAGCCACACACAAAAGAACACGTATTGTATGATCTCACTGATTTGGAATAATTAAAATAAGCAAAGACATAGTATCAAAATCTAGAATATAGGTTACCAGGGGACAAGGTGGAAATAGGGAATGGAAAGTTAAGACTTAAAATGTACAGGGCTCCTATTTGGAATGACGGAAATGTTTTGTTAATGGATGGTGGTGATAGGAGGACAACACTGTAAATGTAATTAACAACACTAAAATATACACCTGAATGTGATTAAAAAGGGAAATGTTGGATTGTATATATGGTAACAGAACAAAAAATTTTTTAAAAAATCCATGAAACTACACTACATAGTGAACCCTAAGTTAAACCATGGACTATAGTTAATGGTAAAATTATAAAAATTGTGTTTTTGTCAATTTTAACAAATGTTCCACATCAATACAAACTGTTAATAATAGGGTGGAATACAGGAATCCTATATTTTAGGCATGATTGCTCTGTAAACCCACAATTTCTCTAATAAAGAAAAATATATATAATCTTACCTTATAATAACGGAAATAGTCTCGCTCCTGCAATCTTTTTATTTTGGGGAAGATTTTGTAGGTGTTGAAGTTATCAATGCTGACAATATCACACAAGCAATCATCTAGGACTCCACTGACCTGGAAAAATATATATATAACTTAAAATATGTAAACCACAGATGTTCCAACCTGAACTACTATATAAAAAGACACCAGATTCATTTAAGTTAGCCAATATTTAATGACTAAGGTACATAATATTAAGGTAGTCATCTTTTTTACTATGGTTAATTAAATAAGAAACAACAGAAAATTATATATAGCCATTCCGAATAACTAAATATTGGCTAGCAGACAAAAAGAAAAATACTGGACACTCCTTTTGCATAAAACATATATAAAATCCAAACAGCTATTCAAATGCTATGGTAATCTCTTACCAGAGTAACACAGATGTCACAGATTGTAAAACCACTGCTGTAGTAACTTATGTCTCTCGTTTAGGCTGCCATTTATTGAATGCTTATGTGACAGGCACTGTGGTAAGAACTTTTTATGTCATCTACCCTTTAACAGCACCCTCTGAAATAGGTATCACTATCCCCATTTTACAGGAAATTAAGGTTTAGCAAATTTAAAATACTTTTCCATTGTAGAAATGAACTTATTCCTAAGCCTATTAGATTTTAAAATCTATGCTCTTATCTGCTACCGAAAGTATTCATCAATCTAAGAAGAGAGATGGATATTTCCAAAGTGAATTCAGGGTCCAAAAATCTCATAAAACATTCTTCTGCTGAATTACAAAATGGAACTCACTGACACACACAACCTGGATGAATCTTCCGGGAATAATGCTGATAAAAAAAAAAGTCAATCCTAAAAGGTTACATATATTACAATTCCATTTATATAAAATTTTGAAATGAAAACATTTTAGAAATGGAGAACAGAATGTTTGCCAAGTTTTAAGGATAGTGGTGGGTGGGTGTGGTTATAAAAGGACAACATGAGTGATACTTGCGGTGATTAAACTATTCAGTCTCTTGACTGTGGTGGTGGATACATAAACCTATTCATGTTATAAAATTGTACAGAATTAAATCACACACACACACACACAAACATAGGCAAATGAAGACAAACAGAACTGGGGAAACCTGAATAAAATCAGCGGATTACACCAATATAACATCCTGGTTATAAAATTGCACTACACGTTTATAAGATGTTACCATTAAAAACTGGTTAAAGAGTAATGGGATTTCTCTGTATTATTTCTTACAACTATATATGTACCTATAATTTAAAATGAAAGCAAAGTGAAGTTTCACCTGTTAAAGGCATTCATAGGAGTAAGTGCAAATAATGATCAGAGAATGGGAACCAATCCTTGCCAACTGTATGCTTCTCATTCTTTCTCCCTAAGAATGTGAATGTGTCCCAAAGTTCCCTAAAACATAAGAGAGTTTAGAGCTATATTATCTTAAGATAAAAAACAAGAGATCCTTATCAAGAATTTTAGCTCTGGAACGCTACAAGCTTCGCCACCCAGCTTACTAGGATCACTAACGCTACTGAATTTCATCCCATTGCTCTAGCTTACAACTTACAAGAGATCAAACCCTAGCTCTCTAAACAACGAGAGAGAAACAAATACAAACCAAGAAACTTCCTAGTTTTTAAAAACATATTATTTGGTGATTATTCTTTCTTATGAACTTTTCTTAAATTGTTGATTTTTATTTTGCCAACCACCATATTTTATTACATTTCTTTGAAATACTTTAATTGTGATAGGGGCTAGGGCAAGGTATACAATATTACCATGTATATACTTTTGTAACTTTTAAAGACTCTAATAAAATAAAACCTTGTGTATCAAAGCTTTAAGAAACAGAAATGGAATATAGCCAGCAGTCTACAAATCCTTCCTTAATTATATTCATGTCCCTTCCCTTACAGGTAAAAATAAATCTTATTTTTGTTGGTAAAAATAAATATTATTTCTGTTACTGATTTCTTTACTTTCCTTTGTAATTTCTTCACATATATCCAATCCTAAACAATACTTAGCTGTTTTTTGTTTTTTTAAACTTTAATATTAATGGATTCTATGTGGAAATTCTTCTGTGCTTCTTTTGTCAACATTTTATTTTGGTGTCTATCTGGGCTGATGAATTTTGTAGTAGCTAGCTCTTTTTCCCTGTTATACGGTGATTCATTATATGAAAATATCACATTTTATTCTATTGCTGATCCACATGGTAGGAAGAATAGCCCCCTAAAGTTGTCTATACTGTAATCCTCAAAACCTGTGAATATACTACTTTATATGGCAAAAGGGACTCTGTAGATGTAATCTCAAGAGTTCTCAGAAGAGGGAAACAGGAGGCATGGGTAAGAAGAGATAGAGTCCAAGATTGAAAGAGGTTACACTGCTGGCTTTGAAGACGGAGGAAGGAGTCACCTGCCAAGGGACACAGTAGTCTCTAGAAGCTGGAAAGGACAAGCAATGAATTCTCCCTTTGAGCCTCCAGAAAAAATACAGCCTTGCTGATACCTTAAATTTTAATCCTGTAAGGCCCATTTTCAAATTTTTGGCACAAAGAACTATAAGGCAATAAACATATAATGTTTTAAGCCACCAAGTTCGCAGTAATTTGTTACGGCAAAATAAGAAATGAATATAATATGTATCTAGGTTGTTTCCAGATCTGGCTAAATAACAATACTACAACAAACATTTTTTACATGCTTCTTGGTACACATGAGCAAGAATTTCTCCAGGTTATATATTCAGGAGTGGAACTGCTATAAGTACATGTTTACTTTATTTCAGAATGGCAGGATGGTTTCCAAAACAGTTATGCCAATTTACACTCCTACCAACAGGTGACAGATGTTACTACTGAGCCATATTGTCATGGTCAGGTTCATGCGTCAACTTGGCCAAGTGATGGTACCTGTTTGTCTGGTTGGGCAAGTGCTGGCCTGTCTGTTGCAATGAGGACATTTCATAGAATTAGATCATGATCACGTCAACTGCATCCACAGCTGATTCTATTTGTAATCAGCCAAAGGGGAGTATCTTCTGTAATGAGTGATGCTTAATCTAATCACGGGAAGCCTTTTAAGGAGGATTCAGAAGAGACAGGCTCTACTCCTGCTTCGGCTGGTGAGCCTCTCCTGCGGAGTTTGTCCAGACCTTCCATCAGAGTCATTGGTTTCACAGCCCGCCCTGCAGATTTTGGACTCTGTTTTCCCACAGTCATGTGAGACACTTTTATAAATTTTATATTTGCAAGTGTTCCTACTGATTCTGTTTCCCTAGAGACCCCTAACTAATACACATACATTCACCAATATTTTATATTAATTTATATTTTAATTTTTGCCAATCTATTAAGCATGAAAGGGTATCTCATTTTTTAAAATTTGCATTAATGAGGTACAATGTTATGTTTTATAACACATTTGTATTTCGCCTTGTATGAAATGTCTCTTCATGTCTTTTGTTCATTTGCCTATAGGGTTGCCTTTTTCATATTGATATGATGGAATCAATACTACTTCTTTTCTATTTTCTCTATTATCTTTTTCTGGAACTCCAATTAGACATGTTAGACCTTCTTATCCTACTCTCCATGTCTTTTAAGCACTCTTTATTATTTACTAACCTACTGTCTCTCTGAGCTTCATTCTAAATAATTTATTTGCATCTATTTTTTATTCATGTTTTCATTCAAGATATTTATTGAGGGACTCACATAAGCTGTGCACTAAGTGCTGGGGATATAAAATTAGAAGTAAAAAAAAAACATGAAAAAAAATCTCTGCCCTCATGAAGCTTATGTTCTCATAGGAGGAGAGAGAGAGAATAAAAATGAATGTGGAATTTGGTTCCTGACACAAGTTTGCAATACTTATTAATTATCTAAGTAGAGATGTTGATCAACAGCTGAGAATCCTTGACTAGAGATTTTAATTTGAGAGTCAGCTGGATAGATGGAATTTAAAGCAAGAGACTGAATGAAATAGCCAAGGTAGAGAGAGGAAAAAGTTCAAGACTTGAATCCTGAGGTCCAAATGATCAGATGTCAGAGGTGGAAGAGGAACAAGCAAACAATACTGTGGAAGACTGGTCAGGGAGATAGGAAAAAAAATAAAAATATATAGTATCCTGGAAACCAAAAGAAGAACATATTTCAAAGAGAGTGAGTGACAAGCGTGAAAAAAATGCTGTATTAGGCAAAGCTGAAGTTTAAGAACTAACCATAGGAACAATGGCAGGGCAAGATGGTGGCACAGGGAGTTGTGGTTAGTCCTCTGGAGCAGCTAGTAAATAGCCAGGAACTGAATGGAACAAGTGTTTGGGGACATCTGCAACCAGACACACATCATACACAAGTCTGGAATGGGTGGAAGGGCCAAGATCTCAGCAGAGAACTTAAGTTAAAGCCCCAACCTGTGAAGACTGACACTCCACCCCATGGGCATTGCAGGCTGTTGGAAAAAGTTCCCTGTGGGAAAAAGAAGCATTCTCTACTAGAACAAGGGATGGTAGCTCAACCAAGCTCCAAGTGCAGTTATAATCAACAAATCTGACTGATAAGTACAAGCTCGGACCACAGATAAACCCAAAGAAAGCAAGAAAGTAACCTCAAGGTCTCTCCCAGCAGAGAGAAGGAACTGACAAAGAAAAACAAAAATTTTTTAAATGGAGGCTTTTTGAGTCAGCTGAGCTTAAAGTAATGGAAAGGGGTTGTACCCCAAGAAAAGGGGCACATAGAGCCAAATATCAACTCTGGCTCTTGACTGTCAAATCTGGGGGGACAGGGACTGGCTCTGAAAGGGATTTTATTTTATTTTATGTTTTCTCTTTCTTTTTTCCTTCTTTTTTTTAGTATTCTAAGTAACTCATTAGAGAAGGCCTCAGACATTTTCAATTGTAAGCACTGACCAAGGAAAGAATGCAGTTAAGATAAATCTGAGAGACAAAATAAGTCAAGCAAAAGAGATAATTTCCTAAAGTGGATACATTCCCCCAAGAGATGGCAGGGCAGGACCCAGCTGAAGTAGCAGTCCTCATTCTGAGACTTTAGACCCAGCTTAAGCTTGCCTTCCACCTCAGCCTCTGTCTCAACCATGCATGTGGCAGCCTGAGAATTCAAGGATCCACACCACTTTACCCAGTAGGGAGCTGTGAGCTGACAAGCACCACCTCCTGGTCAGGATAAGAAAAGCACAGTCTAGAGGCTCCATAGGACCTGCTAGGTCTCATGCTCAGGGAAACTTGATACTGATTACACCCTCCTGAAAACGGGCATGCCTTGTCTAGGAAATCTGATTAGGGTAGAACATAACTGGGGAGACCCTCCTCAAAAAAGGTTTCATATAGGCAGTGAAAGAATCAGAAAATGAAGAGCTAAAAAATTCTGATCAGTTAAACAGAAGCTATACTAGAGGTCTAGAATGAGTTGAACTAAATGCCAAAGAACAAACAGAGAACAAAACTAACCAACAAGAAAACTCTAGGTAAAAGACTAAAAATGACCTCAGAATAAATTAATCACGGAAACCAGATGTCCAGCAAAAAAATCACAATTAAAAAACATAGATATGGCCCACTCAAAGGAACAAACTAGCACTTTAAATGAGATATAGGAGATGAAATAACTAATTAAATATGTTCAAACAAGCCTGCTAAATCAATTTAAAAATCAGATCAATGAATTGAGGAAATATATGGCAAAAAAGATGAAGGGTATAAAGAAGACATTGGGCAACCATAAAGAAGAACCTGAAAGCTTGAAAAGTCAAATGGCAGAACTTATGGGAATGAGAGGGACAACTGAAGAGATGAAAAACACAATAGAAACTTACAACAGCAAATTTGAAGAGGCAGAAGAAAGAATTACTGACTAGAGGATAGGATACCTGAAATCCTGCATGCAAAATTTTGTAAGAGACAGGGAAAACAATGGAAAAAGATGATCAGGGTCTCTGGGAATTGAATGACAACTTGAAGCATGCAAATGTAAGTGTTATGAGTGTCCCAGAAGTAGAAGAGAAGGGAAAAGGGGCAGAAAGACTAATGGAGGAAAAAAATCACCAAAAATCTCCCATCTCTTACTAAAGACATCAAATTACAGATCCAAGAAGCTCAGCATACCCCAAACAGAATAGATTCACATAAACTCATCCCAAGACACTTACTAATCAAATTGTCAAAGACTAAGAATTCAGAAAGTAGCAAGAGAAAAGTGATCCACCACATACAAGAGATGCTCAATACAACTATATGCAGGTTTCTCAGCAGAAACCATGGAGGCAAGAAGGCAGTGGTATGCTGTATTTAAGATACCAAAAAAGAAAAACTGCCAACCAAGAATTCTCTATATGGCAAAACCATCCTTCAAAAATGAGGGAGACCAAGGGCACATAAGTGGTTTGGTGGTAGAATGCTTGCCTTTCATGTTGGAAACCTGGGTTCAATTCCCAGACCATGTACCCCCCAAAAAGGAAGACCAGGAATGAATCTGGCCCTGGTACTATAGGATCAACAAAGCCATCCTGACCAAAAGGGAGAAAAGATGTGTAACTAATAAGGTATCAGTGGCTGACAGAGTTCAAATAGAGTCAAGAGGCTACACTGGAGCCTTACACAAACTTCAGTTAGACATTGCTACCTATCATAACTTGCCAAACCCCAACCAAAACCATTCCAACTGTACTGGTTTGAAAGGAAGTATGCCACCTAAGAAAAACCATGTTTTAATATAAATCCCATTTCATAAAGGTAGAATAATCTCTATTCAATTCTGTATATTTGAAACTGTAATCAGATCATCTCCCTGGATGATGGGATTTAGTCAAGAGTGGCTGTTAAACTGGACTAGGGGACGACATGTCTCCACCCATTTGGGTGGATCTGGATTGGTTTGTTGGAGTCCTATAAAAGAGGAAATATTTTGGAGAATGAGAGATTCAGAGAGAGCAGAACGACATAGCCAAAAGAAGCAGAGTCCACCAGCCAGCAACCTTTGGAGATGAAGAAGGAAAAAATGCCTCCCGGGGAGCTTCATGAAACAGGCAGCCAGGAGAAGACGCTAGCAAATGATGCCGTGTTCGCCATGTGCCCTTCCAGCCGAAAGAGAAGCCCTGACTGTGTTCACCATGTGCCTTCTCACTTGAGAGAGAAACCCTGAACTCCATTGGCCTTCTTGAACCAAGGTATTTTTCCCTGGATGCCTCTGATTGGACATTTCTATAGACTTGTTTTAATTGGGACATTTTCTCGGCCTTAAAACTGTAAACTAGCAACTTATTAAATTCCCCTTTTAAAAAGCCATTCCTTTTCTGGTATATTGCATTCCAGCAGCTAGCAAACTAGAACACCAACCAATCCTAAAAATCAACTAGGGCAGTATATAAGATTCTACAAATGTTCCATGCAGTAGGGTATCTTTCCAGAAACTTATAACCTCCATATGGGTCCCTGGACCAGATAAGTCCTGAAACCTAGAGGGCCCATCCTCTCCAGAACATCAGCTAGTTCCATCCCCCTACCCCATATTATCAACAGCTCCTTTCAACACGAAAAAGTTAGAATGGACATAGCCCAAATACCCCTAAAGACTGGGAGAAAAATCAAAGGTGATGGTGGAGTTATTCAGAGGAGACAGTGTTTAACATATGGTATGACTGCTAAAACATTATATGGATATTTCTTTTAGTCCCCAATATCATATAGCAGCTAGAAGTAAAAACCTAAAATGGTAGAATTGTAACACATACCAAACTCTGAAATCTGTTCTACAACTAATTGTTGCAATGTGCTTGATGATAAAAAAAATATGTATTCCTTCTAGTCTCCAATGTTCTAGAGCAGCTAGAAGGAAAAATATGTAATGACAGTATGGTAGCCCATGACAAACTCTGGGATCTGTCCTATAACTACTTGTTGAAGAATGCTTTGAAAACTAAAAAATAAAAAGGTGCTTTTTTTTCTTTGCTTTGCATATTTGTCACATTATACAATAAAAAAAGTTTTAAGAAATTGAGGGAGAGTTTAAAATATTTTTAGACAGACAGACACTGAGAGAATTTGTGCACAAGAGACCGGCCCTACAAGAAATATTGAAGGGAGCACTACAGGCAGATAGGAAAAGGCAGGAGAGAGAGTCTGGAGAAAAATGCAGAAATGAAGACAATCAGTAAGGGTAAAACAGAAAAAATAAAATATACCAGAATAAAGTCATGATGCATGCAACAAGTGGATGGAACTTGAGGACATTATGTTGAGTGAAATTAGCCAGAAATAAAAGGGCAAATACTGTACAGTCTCAATAAAATAACATTAATAAGCAAACTCTGAGAGTTAAAGTTGAGAACACAGGTTATCAGAAGAAAGACAGAGGGCAGAAAGTGGACATTTGATGCTGAAAAAGTACAGAATGTTCAACAGATTGACTGTAAAGATACAGAAAGGGACAGTACAACAGTACCTAATGGTAGCACAATACTGTAAATACACTGAAAAAAGCTGAGTATAATTGTAAGAGGAAGGGTAGGGCAATGCATGACACAAGAAGGAAAAACAGAAAATAAAGACTGGGAGTGTTTAACCTGGCAAAACATCGAGTGGACAATGATGGTGAGTAAATGCACAAATACAAGAATGTTTTTACATGAGGGAAGACAAATCAATGTCAAAAACACAGGTGTTGAAATGGGATGGGACATGGAAAAAATACAATCAAGGCAAACTGTGGTCTATAGTTAACAGTAACACTGTAATATGCTTCTATTAAACATAACGAAGCTAAACGTCAACAAGAGGGGGATATAAAGGAGGGGCAGGGGATTTTTGGTGTTTGTGCTGGTTTGAAATAGTTATGTGCCCCAAAGTCATGGTTTTTCCTTAATTCAATCTTGTGGGAGCAGACCTATAGTTTAAGGTGGAAATTTTGGTTAAATTGTCTCCATGGAGATGTGGCACACCCAACTGTGGGTGTGACCTTTCAATTAAATTACTTCCATGGAGATGCAACAGTCAATTGTAGGGGTGGCTTTGATTAGTAGTGATGTGACACCACCCACTCAAGGTGTGTCTTAATTTAGTTTATAGGAGTTCCTTAAAAGGGGAGATATTTTGGAGAAAACACAGTTGCTTCAAAGCTGACAGAAACACAGACATTTGAAGATACTTGTCATGCCAACAGAAAGAGCGGATGCCTAGACACAGATGTTTGGAGGTTGAGAGCCCAGTAGACATTGCAATATGCCTTCCCATGAGATGCTAAGCAAGCCAGAACCCAGAGTTGTGTCCCAGAAGAGCCAAGTCAAGGCCTACAGACAAAGAGGAAACCACTGGGATCAGAGGCTGGAAGCAATGGTACTGGGAACAAAGATGCAAGCCACGTGCCTTCCCAGGTGACAGACATTGGCCTTCCAAGAGTCAAAGTATCTTTCTCTGGATACCTCAGTTTGGACATTTTTATGTCCTTAGAACTATAAACTTGTAAGTTAATAAATTCCCTTTGTAAAAGCCATCCCATTTCTGATATATTGCATTCCAGCAGCATTAACAAACCAAAACAGTGTTGTTGCTTTTTTATTTTTATCTCTTATTCATGCTTTTTCCTCTTCTTTATTTGCAGAAGAAATAGAAATATCATAAAGATTGTGGTAGTGAATTCATAACTATGCAATTACACTGGGAACCACTGATTGTTTACTTAGGACAGATTGCATGGTATATGAATAAAACTGTTTTAAAAATAAGCAGAAAAGGGGGTGCAAGGATAGTTCAGTGGCAGAATTCTTGCCTGCCATGAGGGATACCCAGGTTTGATTCCCAGCCCATGAACTTCCCAAACAAACAAAAACCCATTGTGCTGGCTTGAAAGGATGTATGTCCCCTAGAAAAGCCATGTTCTAATCTAAATTCCATTTCATAAAGGCAGAATAATTCCTATTCAACACTGTATGTTTGAAACTGTAATCCGATGTAATCCTGGAGATGTGATTTAATCATGAGTGGCTGTTGAACTGGATTAGGTGATGACATGTCTCCACCCTTTTGGGTGGGTCTTGATAAGTTTCTGGAGTCCTATAAAAGAAGAAACATTCTGGAGAATGAAAGACATTCAGAGAGAGCAGAGCAGAACGACACAGCCATGAAAAGCAGAGTCCACCAGCCAGCAACCTTTGGAGATGAAGAAGGAAAATGCCTCCCGGGGAGCTTCATGAAACAGGAAATCAGGAGAAGAGGCTAGCAGATGATGCTGTGTTCACCATGTGCCCTTCCAGATGAGAGAGGAACCCTGTGTTCACCATGTGCCTTTCCAGATGAGTGAGAATCTATGACTGTGTTTACCATGTGCCCTTCCACTTGAGAGAGAAACCATGAACTTCATCAGCCTTCTTGAACCAAGGTATCTTTCCCTGGATGCCTTACATTTCTGTAGACTTGTTTTAATTGGACATTTTCTCGGCCTTAGAACTGTAAACTAGCAACTCATTAAATTCCTCTTTTTAAAAGCCATTCCGTTTCTGGTATATTGCATTCCGGCAGATAGCAAACTAGAACACCAAACAACAACAAAAAAATTCAACAAATGGTGCTGTAATAATGGGATACTCACATGGAAAAAGAATGAAATGTGACCCCTGCCATACAGCATACAAAAAATAGATAAGCAAACAGAAAGAGAAGGTAATGTGGCAGCAGGAGTGGAAACCATGGGCATTTGTGCCACTTCTTCATGTAACTTACTTGTGCCTTCAGGACCTCCTCTGGCCCTATCTCGTATATACCATTTCCATTTTACAATAGAGTGATGCTGCACATGCCCAACTTTATGGCTTGGTGGGTCAGACAACACCCAACTCATGATAGGCAACTCAGGTCTCATGGTAACTTGGTGGCCCATGGTTAAGCGTTCAGTCTCTACTAAGGCCCAATAGCAGGCCAAAAGCTGTTTCTCAAAAGGAGAGTAGTTATCTGCAGCAGATGGTAAGGCTTTGCTCCAAAATCCTAAGGATCTGCATTGTGATTCTCCTATCGGGGCCTGCCAAAGCCTCCAAACAGCATCTCTGTTTGGAACTGACACTTCCAGCACCATTGGATCTGCTGGATCATACGGCCCAAGTGGCAGAGCAGCTTGTACAGCAGCCTGCAGGGAAAGCAAACCCATATCCAGAGTATGTGTCTGGATACATACTTTCCAGAGTATATGTCTGGATACATACTGTCGTAGAGCCTCCTCTTGTTCAGGTCCCCCTCAAAATTAGCAACTTTTCTGATCACTCAATAAATGGGCTGGAGTAGCACACCCAAATGCGGAATATGTTGTCGCCAAAATCCAAAAAGACCAACTAGGCGTTGTGCCTCTTTTTTGGTTGTGGGAGGGGCCAGATGCAGCAATTTATCCTTCACCTTAGAAGAGATATCTCGACATGCCCCACACCACTGGACACCTAGAAATTTTACTGAGGTGGAAGGCCCCTGTATTTTTGTTGGATTTATCTCCCATCCTCTGACACACAAATGCCTTACCAGTAAGTCTAGAGTAGTTGCTATTTCTTGCTCACTAGGTCCAATCAACATGATATCATCAATATAATGGACCAGTGTGATGTCCTGTGGGAGGCAGAAACGATCAGGGTCTCTGCGAACAAGATTATGACATAGGGCTGGAGAGTTGATATACCCCTGAGGTAGGACAGTGAAAGTATATTGCTGACCTTGCCAGCTGAAAGCAAACTGTTTCTGGTGGTCCTTACCAATAGCTATTGAGAAAAAAGCATTTGCCAGATCAATAGCTGCATACCAGGTACCAGGGGATGTACTGATTTGCTCAAGCAATGATACTACATCTGGAACAGCAGCTGCAATTGGAGTTACCACCTGGTTGAGCTTAGGATAATCCACTGTCATTCTCCAAGACCCATCTGTTTTCTGCACAGGCCAAATAGGAGAGTTGAATGGGGATGTGGTGGGAATCACCACCCCTGCATCTTTCAAGTCCTTAAGAGTGGCAGTTATCTCTGCAATCCCTCCAGGAATATGGTATTGCTTCTGATTTACTATTTTGCTTGGTAGGGGCAGTTCTAGTGGCTTCCACTTGGCCTTTCCCACCATAATAGCCCTCACTGCACGAGTAAGAGAACCAACGTGGGTATTCTGCCAGTTGCTCAGTATGTCTATGCCAATTATACATTCCGGAACTGGGGAAATTACAGGATGGGTCCAAGGGCCCACTGGACCCACTGTGAGATGGACCTGAGCTAAAACTCCATTGATCACCTGGCCTCCATAAGCCCCCACTCTGATTTGTGGTCCAGAG
The DNA here is from genome assembly GCF_023851605.1 of Tamandua tetradactyla. Lineage (NCBI taxonomy): Eukaryota > Metazoa > Chordata > Mammalia > Pilosa > Myrmecophagidae > Tamandua > Tamandua tetradactyla. Next base: position 6,861,711 of record NC_135333.1, read on the forward strand.
TGATGTTTTGGGTCCCCTGGAATTAATGTCACTTCTGAACCAGTGTCTAATAATCCCCGAAAATCTGATCATTTCCTTTTCCCCAATGCACAGTTACCCTGGTAAAAGGCCATTGGTCTCCTTGGGGAAGACTTAGAGGAAGATTAACAGTATAAATTTGTGGCAGTGTAACAGGTTTCTCCCCCATAGGGACCTGGCCTCCCCTTCATTCAAGGGGCTCAGGGTCTGTAAACTGTTTCAAGTCTGGAAATTGATTAAGGGGCCGTGACTCTGTGTTTTTGTAATTCAGGTTAGACTTCTGTTCCCTTGACCGAGAACTCTTTTGTTTATACAGCTCCAACAAGAATTTAGTAGACTGCCCTTCTATTGTATTTCTAGGCACCCCATGATTTACTAGCCAATGCCACAAATCTCTGCGTGTCATATAATTTTGATGCCTCCTTTGAACTTGTTGTCTATTATAATAGCCGCGTCTACCCTGTCTTTGGTGATTAAGTGCTGCCACCTGGCTTCTGCCAACTCGGGATCCTGTCATCCCCATTGTGTTTAAGGATTCCAGCTCAGTGACAGCAGTTCCTACAGTAATATCTGACCTACAGAGAAGTGCAACCACAGAGCTCTTGAGGGATGATGGTGCTAGTCTCACAAACTTATTTCTCACTGTTCTGGTAAAAGGTGCATCCTCTGGACATTCCTGGGTGTAGGAGCAGGCTTTGCATGATAAATCCATTCTAACATTCCAATTTCTCTAAGCCCCTGGATCCCCTCATCTACATTATACCAGGGCAGTTCTGGCATTTCAACCTCAGGTAATGTTGGCCACCTTTTGATCCAGGTTTCAACCAACCACCCAAACAAGCTGTTAACACCTTTTCTAACCACTCGAGCTATAACACTGAATGCAGAATCTCTGCTTAGTGGGCCCATATCAATAAATTCGGCCTGATCCAGCCTTATATTCCTCCCACCATTATCCCACACTCTTAAAATCCATTGCCACACATATTCCCCTGATTTCTGTCTATATAAATTGGAAAACTCACACAGTTCTTTTGGAGTATAACGTACCTCCTCATGTGTGAGACTTTGTACCTCACCTTTAGGGGCCTGTTGGGACTTTAGTCTAGTTATAGGTCTAGAAGAAATGAGGGGTGGTGGGGGTGAGTCATGAAAAGAATTAGAAATATCTTCCAAGCCATTTGCTTCAGGGCCTTCATATGCAGTTTCATCTGGTGAAACAGGATTAATAACTCTAGGGCTAATCCCTTCAGGAGGAGGTTGGGTGGCCAATTCCTCAAGGCAGGCCGGAGGTGGGGCGGCTATGTCCTCAGGGCAGACTATTACAGGGTTATCTAGAGAAAGCTCACCATGGCCTAGGGTTTCAACCTCACCCCCAACATCATTATCAATCCATATGTCACCATCCCATTTTTCAGGGTCCCACTCCTTTCCAATCAATGCCCTCACTTTAACAGCAGACACCATGCAAGATTGAGATTTCAGTTTACGTTGTAAAGTTGCTACTCTAACAATAAGATTCTGAGTCTGATTTTCAGAGATCTCAAGTCTATGGCTACAGGAAATAAGATTTTCCTTCAGGATACTCATAGAAACATCTACATCTTTCAGACAGTGCTTAAGCTTCTCGTTTGAAGCCTTAAGCCCATCCCTTTCACCCCTTAATGTAGACAGTGTATCTAACAACAACCAACCAACATCTCTGTAACTCTTATTTCTACAAAACTCTGTAAAGGTGTCAAAAACATTATCCCCCAGAGTCTGGCTTCATACAAGCGAAGCATTAGGAGAACCGAATGATGATATTTTGACTATCTCCTTTGCCAACTCAGTCCATGGATTGGGAGTGTCATTCTGATTACGGGAATCAGAGTCCTTAGTGTCTCTGAGCCCAGTCAGAGTAGAAAACCATTCATAAAAACCCATTTTTAAGATTCTGTTCCTTAAGACCCCACTCCTGGTACCAAGATGTATTAGTTAGGGTTCTCTAGAGAAACAGAATCAACAGGGAACACTTGCAAATATAAAATTTATGAAAGTGTCTCATGTGACCGTAGAAATGCAGAGTCCAAAATCCACAGGGCAGGCTGCGAAGCCAATGACTCCAATGGATGGCCTGGATAAACTCCACAGGAGAGGCTCACCAGCCAAAGCAGGAATGCAACCTGTCTCCTCTGAGTCCTCCTTAAAAGGCTTCCCATGATTAGATTTAGCATCACGAATTGCAGAAGACACTCCCCTTTGGCTGATTACAAACGGAATCAGCTGTGGATGCAACTGACGTGCTCATGACCTAATCCTGTGAAATGTCCTCATTGCAACAGACAGGCCAGCGCTTGCCCAATCAGATGAACAGGTACCACAACTTGGCCAAGTTGACACCTGTCCCTAACCATGACAATATCCTTGAGGGGCTGGAGAAAAATGTGGAAATATTAAACTTCCCCATCTGGGGAAGACCTGATATTTTCACTAGCATTAGGGACTACCAATTTATTAGGCCAAGCCCTCAATCTTGGAGTTTGCCCTTATGAAACATTCCTACAAAAGAGAAGCCAAGACTATTTATAATTATGGCTAAGTGTCACCCCCAGAGGACCTCTTCTGCTGCTGAGATGTGGCTTTTTCTTTCTGTAAGCCAACTCTGAAAGTAAACTAACTGCCTTTATCCCCTATATGGGACATGACTCCAAGGGGTGTAAATCCCCCAGGCAATGTGGGACGTGACAGAAACACTTCTTGACCAGAAGAGGGAAGAGAAATGAAACAAAATAAAGTTTGGCTGAGAGATTTCAAATAAAGCTGAGAGGTTATTTTGGAGGTTCTTATGCATTACATAGATATCCGTTTTCAGTTTTTGGTATATTGGAGCAGCTAGAGAGAAATACCTGAAATGGTTGAACTTTAAACCAGTAACTTAAATTCCTGAAGGTGATTGTATAACTATATAGCTTTTATGGTATAACTGTGTGATTGTGAAAATCTTGTGACTGAGACTCCCTTTATCTAGTGTATGGACAAATGAGTGAGAAAATAAAGACAAAAGCTAAATGGGGAAATAGGAGGGTATGCAATGTTCTAGGTGTTCATTTTTACTTTTATTTTTATTATTTTTGTAGTAAAAATGGGTCTGCCTGACATACACAGTAGCCTAGACTTTAACCTACAAGTCACCTACACCTCATTCCACCATTTTCTTACACAGCTTCTGTGACTAAGCATGTAATCAATTTGCCCATGCTCAATAATTAGACCACCTCTAATTACATCATCTGGGGCCACTGTGCTCATTATCCTAAATCCTGCCCATCCTTTTCTCTAATGTTCAAAAATCGATGGTAATGATGAATATGCAACTATATGATGGATGATACTGTGAAACACTGATAGTACACTTCAAATAGTTATATGGTATGTGAATATACTATAACCCAGAAATCAGGATTTAAGGGATAATTTTGATTACATGAGTCATTACATAGATATTCCTTTTTTTCTCGTATATTGGAGTAGACAGAGGGAAAGTCCTGAAATCTGTAAATTATAATCCAGCTGCTCTGGTCTCTGATAATGATTTTATAGCCCTTATCTTCTGCCCCTATGACTGTAAAAACCTTTATTTGTACCTAATTAGCCAGTTTTCAACTTTAGAGTCTGGTAATCACTAAAGACAGCCCCTGATGTTTATTAATGAAGAGTCTTGGGTCAGCCCAGACCTAACTTACCCAGGTCCAAGTTATCTGGACAACCAAAACTGGATCTAACAAAAATGGGTCTGCCTGACATGCACAGTAGCCTAGACTTTAACCGCAAGTCACCTACACATCATTCCATTTTCTTACATAGCTTCTGTGACTAAGCATGTAATGAGCATATGCTCATTATCCTAAATCCTGCCCATTCTTTTCTCTAATAAAAAGATCAGAATTACTATAGTTCTTGGAAACAGATTTTGGGCAGACAGGCTGTCTGCTCTCTTACTACACACCTAGTAATATATTATTATTTTCTCTTTGAAACCCAAGTGTCTCCAGAATTGGTTACTGAGCATGTCAGGGCAAAGAATCCACAGCCTTTGTCAGGTGAATAATTTGGTGACCAGATGGGACAAATGCCTGAGACTCTGGAGCCCCAGCAGAACAGGTAAGCCAAATGACGAAGCCTTTTGTGGCAGCTGGACTGAATCTAGTCTAGAGTCTCAGCAAACGGGATCCTCTCTTCTCCCAGCATTCCAGAGACTTTGGCACCTTAAAAAGCTTCAAAGAGAGAAACCGTTTTCAGTTCCATGTCCAGGATCTGACTAGTGAGTGGGTCATCAGAGTAAAAGTGGATCAGGAAGTAAATACGGTGATTCAAGTCCCCTTGACCTAGGCCTGGGTCACGCTTCTAGAATGATCCCCTTTGCTCTGACCTCTACACCTGCTTTCTGGATACTACGCTGTACGGGGTTTGGAGCCCTGAACTAAATTTGTCTGTTGAACATACTCTTAAAAAAAAAATGAGTAATTCAATAATTGGTATTTAAGGAAATTAAGGAGGCCTGTTTAAGTGCTAGTGGGTGTGTTATAGCAAGAGTTAACGTATAATTGTTAATTGGTGTTAAGCATTTAATGCCTGATTGTTAGTTGGTGTAGTCAATCTAGTTATTAATTGGTAAGTGCTGGGTGGGCCACAGTGGCTCAATGGCAGAGCTCTCGCCTGCCATGCTGGAGAGCTGGGTTCGATTCCTGTGACTGCCCATACAAAAAAAAACACAATTATCCCATTTCAAAAAGAAAAAAAAAGAGCAGGCAACAGTGGCTCGGTGGCAAGAGTTCTTGCCTGCTATGCCGGAGACCTGGGTTTGATTCCAGAGCCTGCCCATTTCAAAAAATAATAATAATAAATAAGTGTTAAGTATCAGTTTAAATTTGTTGAATGGTAGGTTCTTGCATTTGTATTGGTCAACAGTTCCTAACTGGCTAGTGGTTGCGCCAATCCTTTAAGAGAACCTTTGGGCTATACTGAAAACTGGAAAGATTTTAGTTATGAGTTTATAAAAAGGGTTTATTTCTGTAACATAATCTGGCCTCAAAATGATTAAAAATAAAAATACTACCATTACAGTTAAAGATATTACAGTTAAGATTGTCTGGAAAAGGGTAAAAATGGGATAAGATAGTATATTCAATCCTTTATTTGTCCCTGTCAAAAGTATTTCTGTGTTTGTCTTCCCTGTGAAACTAACTTTATAGCTGTGTCTATCTGCCTGTTCAATGTATATGCTCATACCTCCAGACAGTAATAACAAAGTAACAAAAATTATTTTAAAAGCTCTATTAGAATTGCTTAATAGATGGTTTTACATAAATTTTATATAAATTGTTACCTCTGACGTAACAGAGTAAAAAAAGAAAAAACTCTGAACAGCAAGATTCAAAATCTTAGTTTTGTTATTACTGTAAACAAACCTGGACATTATAAAGAAACTGCCCCTGGAAGTCCCCTAAGGCAGCAGAAAACTGCCACAGGGCTGCTTCTGGAAAAAGCAAAGACCTTTTCCAATGGTCCTGTTTACAGCTTTTAGAAAAATAAATCTAATAATTGGAAATAGTAAAAGAAGGGCATAGGAACTCTCAAAATTCCACAAGCCAGGATTCATTTTGTCTGTACAACCTATTCGTGCTCCAAGGCCTAACCATCTAAAGCAGTTATGGGGGGAGGACTAGGCACAGACAAATATGGTGTGGCATGGTCTAGAATTCTTTTTCAACTGGGTCTGGTGATTAGAAGTGGCAAGCATAAGTAAATACTACAGAATAGGCCATGTTTGTTAATATCATTTTTTCCAATAATATCTTTGTAATTGTAAATATACTAATCGATTATTATTAAAATATAAAGAGCCTTGGAATAGGAATAACTGAATATAATTTAATTACCAAATTTCAGTTAGCAAAATGAAATATCTTTGAGAGATATGGAACAGTTTTCCTGGATTTAGGCTTAGAACAAATTAAATAATTGCAGTGTATTTTCAAGAACTTGACAGTCAATCAACTTTTAAAATTGTTTGTAATTTTAAGATATTATGAAGACAGATTTTTTCTAAACTCCAATAAACAGAATTTTAAGATAAATTTTGAATTGAACAAATGCAATTTTATTCTGCTTGGGTATGTTCTTCCTAAATTTATATAAGCTTAATGATAAAATAAGATTAATAAGTTAAGTTACATAAACTGAGCAATGTACCTGGCAATAATACTTACATAAAGTATAATAAAATCCACGGTGGCTCAGCAGGTAAGAGTGCTTGCCTGCCATGCCCGAGGATCCGGGTTCAATTCCCGGTGCCTGCCCATGTAAAAAAAAAGAATATGCTGATGCCTCAAATATAACCTATTTAAGAAATCACTTAAGTTTTATAAGAAATATAAATAGATATTTTTTATAACCTTGATTATCTGGATTTCAAAGCCTCTGGCTTTTTCTTACCTGGTCATTTGCTACCTCAGTATGTGGAAGAATTTAAATTTGTAGTGATTTTCTTAATGTCAATCAGTATATTGTTGTTAGTAAATGCTGTCACAAACAGAGAAGACATAATTTTTAAATTCAGAGAGTTTATATTCTATTTAGAATATTCATGTAGTAGGGCACAGTGTAAAACAGTCGTAATAAAGTAATAAAAATGCTGGAAGAATTTAAAAAGCAGATAGATAAAGAATGACCTAAGATCATCTCATAGAAGAGATGTGACAAAGCAGCATTTAAATAAATAGAGTTCTGAACTAGTTCTTCTTAGATGCCATAACTTAATTTATAAACTAACATTTTTCTGGTATTATTTAGCACTTGGGAATAATGTTGAGAAAACTTTACATCTTTTTCAAGATATAAATTCTTTAAATTGAAAAGCTGATTATATTTCAAACTTGGGACTTTTCTGACCTTTGAAGGTAGTGCTGAATTCAACTGAGAGATTTCAGGCATATTATAAAGTAATCATTTGTGTGTTCTGAGTATAAAATACATAAATGTTTGGCTGTGTTCCAAATCCAAGCATAAATTTCTTCCTTCTTCCATGATTTTGTAGCATTTCTGTCTCTTTCACCCCTTCATAAATAATGCTATTGGAAGGAAAGATGCAGGTTCAAAAGCTTTGCAAATTTATTATCAAATTTATTTCTGATTATGTGCAGTCTGGATAAATAAAAACTATAGGTGGAATGGGTATGGAAGGTAATAGGAAATTCAACGAAATGGAGTTCATTTTAGTCATTGTTGGCTATAAGCTCTGAACAAATGTAGAGTTGTGAAAAAGATGTTTATGAAAGTGAATTCTGTCTGTCATAGTCAGTGTTGACCAAAATTTAATGTCTATCACATATTTCAAAAAAAGAAAGCTTTTGTGTCAAACTGGGTATTCACACAAAACTAAAATTTAGTTTTCTACCTGTTAAAACAACATGGATTGTTAGTCTGCTCTGAATGTAAAGTTTTTAAGTTTTTAAAAAGTTTTTCTTCATCATCTGAGTACTCTGTTTAGAAAACAAAGATTTTATATCAGAATAATATCTTTGCTAACGTTTATGTTGGCATTTTTCATCCTTTATTTCAGAAAATAAGTCTTCTGTTTTCTTCTGGAAAAACTGTTACAAACAATTTTTTCCTCAACCTTGTGTAAGTAAGGTGCTAAAATAGTTTAACCTATTGCATAAGAGGTGTTTAGGAAGTATAGTAGTGGTTAAATGGGATTTTCTATCCCATCGTTGGTTAAATTTGTACAGGTAAAATATTATTCATATATTCAGAGATTATATAAAATTCCTAAAAATTTGACAATGTTCTCACTGTCCATGTTATATCCTGATACTAATCTGTATAATGATAAACAGTGGTATGGTTTTGTTAGTTGTAGTTTTAGTTATTCTTAAAAAGCTATAGATCATAAAAAAAGCCAAACTGTCAGAAGTACTGCTTTGCACTAATAGTTCTCTAAAAATATATGTGGTCAGCTATAGGTCAGAACTCCAACTGTAACAAGAAAAAACTTTAAACGAAGTGCAGGACAAATAAATAAATAATATTTTTATCTGTTAATTAACATAACTCTGATAAATGCATAAAAGTGAAACATAAAATCTCTGCTATGGTTTATTAATATAAAACAACTGTAAAGTTATTTCTAAAAGTAGCTTCATATTAAAAAGTTTATAAAATTATAGCTTAGATTGTAACCTTTAACTGTTATCTTTGAATTCTGAAATGTTTTTTTCTTCTTATAATCTAGCAGTTCCTTGGAACTTTAAGTATCTGTGTGACACATGTCAACTATGTGATGATATTGTGAGCCACTGATTGCACACGAAGTACGGAATGCTCATATGTTAAGAATGTTCGTATTTTATGTTAATTGATTTTATTAATAAAAATTTTAAAGAAAAAAGATTAAGAGATAATTATTAATTGAGAGAGTGGAATTGTAACAGAGAAATCAGGACTTAAGGGATGGTTTTGATTACTGAATCATTATATAGATATTCTTTTTTGCTTTCTGGTATACTGGAGTAGACAGAGGGAAATTCCTGAAATCTCTAAATTATAATCCAGTTGTCTTGATATTCAACAATCTTCTAATGATTGTATAGCTTTTATCTTCCACCCCCGTGACTGTAAAAACCTTGTGACTAACCTTTATTTGTACCTTATTATCCAATTTTTCAACTTTAGCATCTGGTAATCACTAAAGACAGCCACTAATGTTTATTAATAAAGAGTTTTGGGTCAGCCCAGATGTAACCTATCCCAGGTCCAAATTCTCTTGACAACCAAGACTGGATCTAACAAAAATGGGTCTACCTGACATGCACAGGAGTCTGGACTTTTACGTACAAGTCAGCTACACCTCATTCCATAATATTCATGGGAGGTCCCATACGACCTGACTTTAAAGCACATTACAAAGCTACACTGGTCAAAACAACATGGTACTGGCATAAATTCCATACTGACCAATGGAATCGAATAATGTCTTCAGAAATAGACCCTCTCACATATGGACAATTGATCTTTGATAAGATGGTCAAGCCAACCCACCTGAAACAGAGCAGCCTCTTCAATTAATGAATGGTGCTTGGCAAATTGGATATCCATATGCAAAAGAAAGAAGATGCTCAATATCTCACACCCCATAAAAAAATTAGCTCAAAATCGATAAAAGACCTAAACATTAGAGTTAAGACCATAAAACTTTTAGAAGAAAATGTACAGAAATATTTTATAAATTTTGTATTAGGAGGCAGTTTCTTACACCTTACACCCAGAGTACGAGCATTGAAAAAAGAAATTGATAAATGGGAACTCCTCAAAATTAAACACTTTTGTATATCAAAGAACTTTGGTAAGAAAGTAAAAAGGCAGCCTCTGCAATGGGAGTCAAAATGTGGAAACCACATATCAGTAAGGGCTTGGTATGCAGAATATATAAAGAGATTCTTCAACTCAACAACAAAAAGACAAACAACCCAATTAAAAGATGGGCAAAAGACATGAACAGACATACAGAAGAAGAAATACAAATGGCTAAAAGGCATATTGGAAGATGCTGAACATCACTGGCTATTAAGGAAATGCAAATCAAAAACTGCAGTGAGATATCATCTGACACTACTAGAATGGCCATTATCAAAAGAACAGAAAATGACAAGTGCTGCAGAGGATTTGGAGAAAGAGGCATACTCATCCACTGTTGGTGGGAATGTAACATGATACAATCACTCTGGTACACTGCTTGCTGGTTCCTCAGGAAGCTAAGTATAGAACTGCCATATGATCCAGCAATTCCATTACTCGGTATATATTCAGAGGACCTGAGGGCAAGGACACAAAAGACACTTGCACACTATGTTTATAGCAGCATTATTTGTAATTGCCAAGAGACAGAAACAGCCCAAATGTCCATCAATGGATGAGTAGCTAAACAAGCTATGGTACATACATATGATGGAATATTACATAGCTGTAAGACAGAATAAAGTCATGAAGCATGTAACAAAGTGGATGGAACTTGAGGACATTATGCTGAGTGAAATTAGCCACAAACAAAAGGGTAAATATTGTATGGTCTCACTAATATGAACTAATATTAATGAGTGAACTTTGAGAATTGAAGTTAAGAATACAGATAATGAGAAAATAGAAATATTGCAGAGACTGGGCAACTGGTTCTGAAGGAATACAGATTGGGCAACAGGCCTGATTGTAAAAATTCAGAAATGGATAGCATAATGCTACCTGATTATAGCACAATAATATAAGTATCTGAATGAAGTTGAATGTGAGTATGATTGAGGGACAAAGGCTGGGGGCACATATGAAACCAGAAGGAAAGGCAGAGGATAAAGACTGAGACAATAAAATTTAGGAATGCCTAGAGTAGGCAATGATGATGATTAAATGGACAAATAAAATAATGTTTTTACATGAGAGAGAACAAATGAATGTCAACATTGCATGGTGTTAAAAATAAATGGTATACAGAAAAATGTACAACCAATGCAAGCTAGGGTCTATAGTCAACAGTATCACTGTAATATGCTTCCACTGAATGTAACAAAGGCATTATTCCAAAACTATGTCAACAGGTAGGGGGCATGGGAGAGGGGTATGGATTCTTTGTGGAAGAAAAGGAAATGCCTTCATATAGATTATGATGGTGAAGGCAGAAAATATATATTTAATGATGAAAGACAAAAAGCTTTCCCTTTAAGATCAAGAACAAAATAAGGATGCCCACTGTCATCACTGTTATTCAACACTGCACTGGAAGTTCTAGCCAGAGCAATTAGGGAAGAAAAAGAAATAAAAGGCATTCAAATTAGAAAGGAAGAAATAAAACTTTCCCTAATTGCAGATGACATAATCCCATATTCAGAAAATCCTGAAAAATCCACAATACAGCTCCTAGAGTTCAAACTGAGTACAGCAAAGTGGCAGGATACAAGAACACCCAAAACACCAGCAATCTGAAGAAGAAAATTTTTAAAAGTCCATTTACAGCAGCAACATAAGGAAACAAATATCTATGAATAATTCTAACCAAGATGTAAAGTACTTGTACAAGGAAAACTTTAAAACATTGCTTTAAAACAATTAAAGAAAACCTAAATAAATAGAAGGACTTTCTGTATACATGGGTTGGAAGACTAAATTTTATTAAGATATCAATTCTTCCCAAAGCAATATATAGATTCAGTTCAATCCCAATCAAAATTCCAAAAACCTTCTTTGCAGAAAGCAAAAATCCAGTCATTAAATTTAAATGGAAGGGTGTAGATCCCTGAATAGTTAAAGCCATCTTGAAAAAGTCGAATAAAGTTGGAGGAATCATACTTCCCTATCTTAAAAGTGATTACAAAGCTTCAGTAATCAAAAGACAGCATGGTATTGGCACAAAGACAGCTATACAGACAAATGGAATTGAATTCAAAGTTCAGAAAACAACTCTCAGATATGGCCAACTAATTTTTTATAATAGGGAAAAACCCACTCGATTGAGAAACAACAGTCAGGCAACAAATGGTGCTGGGAAAATTGATCTCCATGTGCAAAAGAATGAAGGTGGATTCTGCCCTCACACCCAATGCAAAATCAACTCAGAATGAGTTAAAGATCTAAATATAAGAACTAGAACTATAAAATTCCTAGTAGAAAATGTAGGGAAGCATCTTCAGGACCTTCTATTAAGCAACGGTTTCTTAGACTTTATACCCAAAGCACAAGCAACAAAAGAAAAAAATGGATGAGACCTCATGAAAATTTAAAACTTTTGGGCATTAAGGATTTTATCATGAAAGTAAAAAGACAACCTACACCATTGGGTAAAATCTTTTGAAACTACCTATTCAATAAGGGTATCATATCCATAACAGATAAAGAAATTCTTCAATTCAACCTCAAAAATAGGAACACCACACAAAAAAATTGGGCAAAAGGCTTGAAGAGACATTTCTCCAAAGAAAATATACAAATGGTCAAAAGACACATGATGTTGAATATCATTAGTCATTAGGGAAATGCAAATCAAACCCACTATGAAATATCATTTCAGACCCATTAGAATGGCTACTAATAAAAAAAAAAGGAAAATTATAAATATAGGTAAGACTGGGGAGAAATACAAGCACTCATTCATTGCTGATAGGAATGTAAAATAGTACAGCCACTGTGTGGAAACCGTTTGGTACTTAAAACAATCCCACTTCTGGGTATATATCCCAAAGCACTGAAAGCAGGGACTTGAACAGTTATTCACACACTGATGTTCATAGTGGCTAAGCATAATTGCCAAAAGATGGAAGCAACCCAAGTGCCCATCAATTGATGAACTGATAAACAAAATATGGTACATACTCACAACAGAAATTTTGTTCAGTCATAAAATGGAATTAAGTTCTGATACATAAAATAATGTGGATGAACCTTGAAGAAATCATATTGAGTGAAATAAGCTAGACACAAAAGGACAAACATTGCATGATCTCACTGATTTGAAATAATTAGAATAAGCAAACTTAGAGGGTCAGAATATAGGGTATAGGTTACCATGGATGGAGTGGGAATAGGTGGTATGGAGTTAAGGCTTAAGATATACAGACTTTCTGTTTAGGACAATGGAAAAGTTTTAGTAATGAGTGGTGGTGATGTAACTAACAGCACTGAATTGTCTGTGTGCATGTGGTCAAAGGGGAAAATATTAGGTTACAAGTATGTTACTAGAAAAGAATTTTTTTGAAATCTGTGGAACAGCGCCACACAAACAGTTGAACCCTAAGTGAGACCATGGACTATAATTAATGGTAAAATTATAAAAATCTGCCTTCATCAATTGTAACAAATGTACCAACATAAGGTGTTAATAATAGAGTGGTATATGGAAACCCTGAATTTTATGCATGATCTTTCTGTAAACTGATAACTTCTCTAATGAAAAAAAGGAAATAAAAATACAGTAAATGAAATTCAAAGCTCAATAGATGGATTAAATAACTGATGATACCCAGTAAGACCTGGTTACTGAATTAAGTAACAATTTCATGTATTTTTCTTCCTACTTAATCCTCCAACACCTCCTTTTCCATCCTCACCCTGTCAGCTTCCATACTTCACTAACAAAACTGAGGGCAGCTTCTACAGAGGAATCTAATTTATCCACCCAAAGCTTGTGCTCTTATCAAAGGCCAGTTTCTCCACTTGTCTATGAGGTATCATTCTTCCTCCGCCCCCCCGCCCCGACTCAAGCACATGGCTCTAACAAACTTTCCTTTCTCCCCTTCTCTCTCTCATCAATCTTCCCTTCTCTTTTGGATCTTACTAGCATAACTAGCTATTAGTTCTACTGTCTTAAACTTCTCTCTTGACCCATAAATCCTTTTCTGGTGTCTGCCCCATTTTTCTATTCCTTTCTATACAAACACTCCTCAAGAGCGTTATCCATACTGTATCTCTCCTATTCTCTCTTCAACCCATTCTAATCAGACTTTTGCCTCTACCACTGCTCTGACACTGTTCTTGTTGAGGTCACTAATATCTTCTAAGTTGTTAAAGCCAATGGTTAGTTCTTTTATTTTTATTATTATTAGAGAAGTGGTACATTTACAGAAAAATTGTACACAAAATTCAGTGCTCCCATATGCGCCACAGTAGCCAAGGTTCTCTAGGGAAATCGAACCAAAGGAGATATCTGTAAAAAGTATGAGATTTTATAAAAGTGTCTCACATAACTGTGGGGATGCACAAGTCCAAATTCTGTAAGGAGGCTGCAAACTTGCAATTATAATGGTCTTCAATGAACTCCTCAAGAGAGGCTAACTGGCTGAAGTGGAGAGAGTCTCTCTTCTGACTTCTCCTTTAAAGCCTTCAACTGATTAGATTAAGCATCACTCACTGCAGAGAACACTCCCCTTAGCGGACTGCAGATATAATCAACCACAGATGCAATAAACAAGATGACTTAGGTCCACAAAATGTCCTCACAGCAACAGATAGGCCAGTGCATGCTTGACCAGACAACTGGGCACTACCACCTGGCAAAGGTGACACATGAACCCAACCATAACACTCCATGCCTTGTCTGCTTGGTAGCTATACACATGACCTTAAGCCATACTTTATCTCTAAATAGAAAATAATAATAGACATATTGTTCACATAGCAATACTCAACTGTCATGCATACAACCAGAAACATACTAAATCTTTCCAGAATAGGGTCTAAGTCCTCAGGTAGTATTCACTTTTAAACTTGATTATCTATAACTTAAATACTGTAACATGAACAACACAACTTATGTCATACGATAAAGGAAAAAGAAAGGAAAACAAAGAAATGTGATTTATGTATAAATATAAACACACTCATAACAAAACAAGAATAAAATATTCATACCATTAGACTCCTCATTTCTATAACTGATTACGGGGACATAGTTCATATTAATCACTACCTTCTTACACTACCCATTCAATATTCCCTTTACTCTCGGCAAGCAGCTCAGTTGGCTATGGTTCTTTGCCTAGTGGAGTGACCCAAACCTTCATTCTTGAAGTTTCTGGGCTATCAGTAGTCTTGCCTGAATTGAGTTGTTTTTGCAGTTTTCCACTGACTTGAATCAGGGGGCATGGTAGTACTAAGAGAGGCCCTAGGGGATCTCCTGTATTTCAAGACAACGATTCTTTACCTCCACTGTATAGTTGCAGATCTATTTCTCTTGAGGGTCAAAATTAATTACCCTGCCAGTACAGCAATTCCCTTCTTGGCTTAGTGATTCAGAGACATGATAAACCCAATGGCTGGGTGGCAGTCTTAACTTCTGGCTCAATGGAATCATTGTTTTTTTTCTTGGTGAAAGCACTCCACTTTTGGAAATAAGATCTATAGACCAGCAGAATTTAAAGTTTCAGGGACAGGAAGTAAAAATCTTCCTATTAGATCACTAGGGTCAATAGTGAGTGGGTACCACTCCTATTTTCATGCCTTGATGCCTAGACCCATAAATCCTGGCTATGGGAGAAATAGCAGCATAGAGAAGATGCCAGTTCAGACACACATAGCCTCCTGCAGAAGTTGGTGCCATAAATGGGTCTTCAAAAAGTCATTTCACCATTCTATCAATCAAGCTGCTTCAGGATGATGGGGAACATAAGACTAGAGAATTCCATGAGTGCATGTGTCCATACCAACACTTCATTTGCTGTGAATTGGGTTCTTGATCACAAGCAATGCTGTGTGAAATACCATGACAGTGGATAAGGCATTCTGTAAGTCCACAGATGATAGTTTTGGCTGAAGCACTGCATGCAGAGAAGGGAAACCAATATCCAAACTATGAGTCTACTCCAGTGAGAACAAATCGCTGCTCCTTACATGATAGAAGTGGTCCAATGGAATCAACCTGCCACCAGGTGGCTGATGAACTGGAAGAATGGTACCATATCTATTATTTTAACGCTTCGCTGGTATGAAGCCAGGCTCTGGGGGATAATGTTTTTGACATCTTTACGGAGTTTTGTGGAAATAGGAAGTATAGAGATGTTGTTTGGTTGTTGTTAGACACACTGTATACATTAATGAGTGAAAGGGATGACCTTAAGGCTTCAAATAAGAACCTTAAGTGCCATCTGACAGATGTAGATGTTTCTGTGAGTGTCCTGAAGGAAAATCTTATATCCTGTGGCTGTAGACTTGAGATCTCCGAAAATCAGACTCACAGTCTTATTGTTAGAGTAGCAACTTTACAATGTAAACTGAAATCTTAATCTTAGACGGTGTCTGCCATTAAAGTGAAGGCATTTATTGGAAAGGAGTGGGACCCTGCAAACTGGGATGGCAACATATGGATGGATAATGATGTCAGTGGCAAGGTTGAAATTTTAGGTAACACTGAGTCTTCTCTAGATAACCCTGTAATAGTCTGCCCTGAGGACGTAGCTGCCCCACCTCCAGCCTGCCTTGAGGAGTTGGCCACCTAAACTCCACCTGAAGGGATGAGCCCTAGAGTGATTAATCCTGTTTCACCAGATGAAACTGCAAATGAATGCCCTGAAGCAAATGGCTTGGAAGAGACTTTTAATTCTTTTCATGACCCACCCTTACCACCCCTATAACTAGATAAAAGTCCCAACAGGTCCCTAAAGGTGAGGTACAAAGTATCACACATGAGGAGGTACATTATACTCCAAAAGAACTGTGTGAGTTCTCCAATTTATATAGACAGAAATCGGGGAACATGTGTGGCAATGGGTGTGGGATAATGGTGGGAGGAATATAAATCTGGATCAGGCTGAATTAATTGATATGGGCCCACTAAGCAGAGATTCTGCATTCAATGTTATAGCTCCAGGGGTCAGAAAAGGCATCAACAGTTTGTTTGGTCAGTTGGCTGAAACATGGATCAAAAGGTGGCCAACGTTACCTGAGGTTGAAATGCCAGAACTGCACTGGTATAATGTAGATGAGGGGATCCAGAGGCTTAGAGAAATTGGAATGTTAGAGTGGATTTGTCATGCAAAGCCTGCTCTTACACCCCAGAAATGTCCAGAGGATGCATCTTTTACCAGAACAATGAGAAATAAATTTGTGAGACTAGTGCCATCATCCCTAAAGAGCTCTGTAGTTGCACTTCTCTGTAAGTCAGATATTACTGTGGGAACTGCTGTCACTGAGCTAGAATCCTTAAATATAATGGGGATAACTGGAACCCAAGTTGGCAGAAGCTAGGTGGCAGAACTTAATTGCCAAAGACAGGGTGGACATGGCTCTGATAATAGACAGCAAACTCAAAGCAGAAATCAAAGTAATCTGACTCGCAGAGATTTGTGGCTTGGCTAGTAAATCGTGGGGTACCTAGATATACAACAGATGGGCAGTCTACCAAATTCTTGTTTGAGCTGAATAAACAAAATAGTTCTAGGCCAAGTGAACAGAAGTCAAACTGAATTACAAAAACACAGAGTCACAGCCCTTTAATCAATTTCCAGACTTGAGACAGTTTACAGACCCAGAACCGCCTGAATGAAGGGGAGGCCAGGTCCCATTGGGGAGAACCCTGTTACACGGTCACAATCTATACTGTTAATCTTCCTCCAAGCCTTCCCCAAGGAGACCAACAGCCTTTTATCAGGGTAACTGTGCATTGGGGAAATGAAAATGATCCAATATTTGGGGGATTATTAGACACTGGTTCAGAAGTGACATTAATTCCAAGGGACCCAAAATGTAACTCTGGTCCACCAGTCAGAGTGGGGGATTATGGAGGCCAGGTGATCAAGGAAATTTTAGCTCAGGTCGGTCTCACAGTGGGTTCAGCGGGCCCCCAGACCCATTCTTTAGTTATTTTCCCACGTCCAGAACGTATAATTGAAATAGACATACTGACCAACTGGCAGAATCCCCACACTGGCTCTCTAACTCATGCAGTGAGGGCTATTATGGTAGGAAAGGCCAAATGGAAGGCACTAGAACTGCCCCTACCTAGCAAAATAGTAAATCAGAAGCAATACTGGATTCCTGGAGGGATTGCAGAGATTACTGCCACTCTTAAGGACTTCAAGGATACAGGGGTGGTGATTCCTACCACATCACCATTCAACTTTCCTATTTGGCCTGTGCAGAAAACAGATGGGTCTTGGGGGATGACAGTGGATTATCCTAAGCTCAACCAGGTGGTAACTCCAATTGCAGCTGCTGTTCCGGATGTGGTATCATTGCTTGAGCAAATCAATACATCCCCTAGTACCTGGTATGCAGTTACTGATCTGGCAAGTGCTTTTTTCTCATAGCTATTAGTAAGGACCACCAGAAACAGTTCACTTTCAGCTGGCAAGGTCAGCAATATACTTTCACTGTCCTACCTCAGGGGTATATCAACTCTCCAGCCCTATGTCATAATCTTGTCCAAAGGGACCTTAATCATTTCTCTCTCTCACAAGACATCACACTGGTCCATTATATTGATGATATCATGTTGGCTGGACGTAGTGAGCAAGAAATAGCAACTACTCTAGACTTACTGGTAAGGTATTTGCATGTCAAAGGATGGGAGATAAACCCAATAAAAATACAGGGGTCTTTTACCTCAATGAAATTTCTAGGTGTCCAGCAATGCGGCGCATGTGGAGATATCCCTTCTAAGATGAAGGATAAGTTGCTGCATCTGGCCCCTCCTATGACCTAAAAAGAGGCACAACGCCTAGTTGGACTCTCTGGATTTTGGCAACAACATATTCCTCACTTGAGTGTGCTTACTCCAGCCCATTAATCAAGTTACCTGAAAAGCTGCTAATTTTGAGCGGGGACCTAAACAAGTGGAGGCTCTGCAACAGGTCCAAGCTGCTGTACAGGCTGCTTTGCCACTTGGACCATATGATCCAGCAGATCCAATGGTGCTGGAAGTGTCAGTTGCAAACAGAGATGCTGTTTGGAGTCTTTGGCAGGCGCCAATAGGAGAATCACAATGCAGACCCTTAGGATTTTGGAGCAAAGCCTTACCATCTGCTGCAGATAACTACTCTCCTTTTGAGAAACAGCTTTTGGCCTGCTACTGGGCCTTAATAGGGACTGAATGCTTAACCATGGGCCAACAAGTTACCATGAGACCTGAGGTGTCTATCATGAGCTGGGTGTCATCTGACCCACCAAGTCATAAAATTGGGCATGCGCAGCAGCACCCTATTGTAAAATGGAAATGGTATGAGATAGGGCCAGAGCAGGTCCTGAAGGCACAAGTAAGTTACATGAAGAAGTGGCCCAAATGCCCATGGTCTCCACTCCTGCCACATTACATTCTGTTTCCCAGACAAGAGCTATGGCCTCTTGGGGGAGTTCCTTATGGTGAACTGACTGAGGAAGAGAAAACTTGGGCCTCATCTACAGGTGATTCAGCACGATATGCAGGCACTACCCGAAAGTGGACAGCTACAGCACTATAACCCCTTTCTGGGATGTCCTTGAAGGACAATGGTGAGGGGAAATCCTCCCATTGAATAGAACTTCAAGCAGTGCACCTGGTTGTTCATTTTGCTTGGAAGGAGAACTGGCCAGAGGTGTGTTTGTATACTGATTCATGGGCTGTTGCTAATGGTTCGGCTGGATGGTCAGGGACTCGGAAATACAAAATAAGTGACAAAGAGGTCTGGGGAAGAGGTATGTGGATAGACCTTTCTGAGTTGGCTAAAATCATGAATATATTTGTGTCCTATGTGAATGCGCACCAGAGGGTGACTTCAGCAGAGGAAGGTTTTAATAACCAAGTGGATAAGATGACCCGTTCAGTGGATACCAGTCAGCCTCTTTTCCCAGCAACTCCTGTCATCGCCCAATGGGTTCATGAACAAAGTGGTCATGGTGGTAGGGATGGAGGTTATGCATGGGCTCAAGAACATGGACTTCCATTCACCAAGACTGACCTGGCTACAGCCACTGCTGAGTGCCCAATTTGCCAGCAGCAAAGACCTACACTCAGCCTCCAATAGGGTACCATTCTCCGAGGTGACTAGCCAGCTACATGGTGGCAGGTTGATTACACTGGACCACTCCCTTCATGGAAGGGGCAGTGATTTGTTCTCATTGGAATAGATACATACTCTGGATATGGGTTTGCTTTCCCTGCACCCAATGCTTCTGTCAAAACTACCATCCGTGGGCTTACAGAATGCCTTATCCATCATCATGGTATTCCACATAGCATTGCTTCTGATCAGGGAACACACTTCACAGCAAATGAAGTGTGGGAATGGATGCATGCTCATGGAATTCTCTGGTCTTACCATGTTCCCATTATCTAGAAGCAGCTGGATTGATACAACAGTGGAATGGCCTGTTAAAAACTCAATTATGGTGCCAACTAGGTGGCAATACCTTGAAGGGCTGGGGTAATGTTCTCCAGGAAACTGTGTATGCTCTGAATCAGCATCCACTGTGTGGTGCTGTTTCTCCCATAGCCAGGATCCATGGTGTCCAGGAACCAAGAGGTGGAAATGGGAATGGCACCACTCACTATTACCCCTAGCGATCCACTAGGGGTAATTTTTGCTTCCTGTCCCTGCGACCCTGAGCTCTGCTGGTCTACATGTTTTAATTCCAAAAGGGGGAGTGCTTCCACCAGGAGAAACAACAATGATTCCACTGAACTGGAATCTGACTGCCTCCCGGTCACTTTGGGCTATTCATGCCTCTGGATCAACAAGCCAAGAAGGGGATTACATTACTGGCTGGGGTGCCTGACCTCGACTATCAGGAAGAAGCAGGACTGCAACTACACAGTGGAGGTAAAGAAGAGTTTTCCTGGAACATAGGGGATCCCCTACAGCATCTTTTAGTACTACCATGCCCTGTTATTAAAATCAATGGAAAATTACAACAACCCAATCCTGGCAGGACTACCAAAGGCTCTGAAACTTCAGGAATGAAGGTTTGGGTCACCCGACCAGGCAAAGAACCACGGCCAGCTAAAGTGCCTGCTGAGGGTAAAGGGAACATGGAATGAGTAGTGGAAGAAGGTAGTGATAAATATGAACTATGAACACGTGATCAGTTACAGAAACAAGGACTGTAATGCTGTTTTGTTCATGTTATTCTATTTAAGTTATAAGATATCAAGTTTAAGAATGAATATTACCCAAGGACTTGCACCCTGTTCTGAGAGATTTAATGTGTTCCCAGTTATATGCAGGACAGTTGAGTGTTGTTAGGTGAAAAAAAAAATGTGTCTTATAGTTTTCTATTTAGAAATTAGGTATGGTTTGAGGTGATGAGTATAGCTGCCAAGTTGACAAAGGGTGGACTGCATTGGTCAGGTTCATGTGTCAACTTGGTCAGGTGGTGGTACCTGTTTTGTCTGGCTGGGCAAGTGCTGGCCTCTCTTTTGTTATGAGGACATGTCATAAAATTAAATCATGATCACATAGGCTACATCCATTTGTAATCAGACAAGGGAAGTGTCTTATTTAATGAATGATGCTTAATCTAATCACTGGAAGCCTTTTAATGAGGATTCAGAAGAGACAGGCTTTCTTTTTGCTTCGGCTGGCAAGCCTCTCCTGCGGAGTTTGTCCAGACCCTTCACTGGAATCGTCAGCTTCACAGCCTACCCTACAGATTCTGGACTCTATGTTCCCACGGTTATGTGAGACACTTTTACAAATTTTATGTTTATGACTATTTTCTGTTGATTCTGTTTCTCTAGAGAACCCTAACTAATACACCCAACAAACTCCAAATTAAATAAATCCAAATAGGCCTTCACCAAGACACATACTAATTAGTCTATCAAATGTTGAAGAGAAACAAAAAATCCTAAAGTGAAGAGAGAAAAATAATCTACTGTATGCAAGGGAAACCATATAAGACTGTGTTCAGACTATGAAGGGGAGAAGGCAGTGGTATGATATATTTAAAATTCAGAAAGAGAGAGACCTCCAACCAAGAATCATGTACCCAGCCAAACGGTATTTCAAAACTGAGGGAGAGATTAAAATATTCACAGACAAAACCTGAAACAATTTGTGAACAGACCGGCCCTACAAGAAGTACTAAAGGAAGTTCTGCCAGTTGAGAAAAAAAGACAGGAGAGGGAGGTCTGGAGGAAGACAGGAAATTGAAGAGTACCAGTAAGGGTAACTTAAAGGATGAAAAGAGATAGAGGGAAAAGAATATGCAGATCCGACAAATAAAATCCTAAGGATAAGATGGTGGATTCAAGTAATGCCTTTTTAGTAATAACTTTGAATGTAAATGGACCTAACTCACCAATTAAAAGATACAATGGCAGAATGGATTAAGAAAAATAATCCAAATATATGATGCTTACAAGAGACTTATCTTAGACACAAGGATACAAATTTAAAGTGAAAGGATGGAAAAAGACCTTTCACACAAGTTGTAACCAAAACGAAACAGGAGTAGCTATACTAATATCAGACAAAATAGACTTTAAATGAAAAGACAGCATAAGAGACAAAGAAGAACACTATATATTAATAAGAGGGACAATTCACCAAGAAGAAATAACAGTCATAAATGTTTATGCTTCCAAACAAGGAGTTTCAAAGTACATAAGACAGACATTGCCAAACATGAAAGGAACAATAGAGATTTCAACAACAGTAGTAGGAGACTTCAATCATCACTCTCCTGTATAGATACAGCAACCGAACAGAGGATCAACAAAGAAAGAGAGAAGTTAAACAACTTGATAAATTAATTAGACCTAACTGACATATATAGGCCATTACACCCTAAAACACCAGGATATACATTCTTCTCTAGTGCTCATAGGACATTCTCCAGGATAGCTCATATACTGGGGCACAAAACACGTCTTTATAAATTTAAAAATATCAAAATTACTCAAAGCACTTTCTCTGATGACAATGGAATGAAGCTAGATCTCAATAACCACCAAAAAATGAGGACTTTCATAAATATATGGAGATTATATAACACAGACTCAAACAACCAGTGGGTCAAAAAGAAATTGCTAGAAAAATCAGTAGCTATCTGGAAACAAATGAAAATGAGAATACAATATATCAGAACTTATGAGATGTGGCAAAGGCTGTGCTGAGAGGGAAATATATTGCCCTAAATGCCTATACTAAAAAACAAGAAAGAACAAAAAACAAGGACTTAAGTGCTTACCTGGAGGAACTTGAGAAAGAATACCAAACTAACCCCAAAGCAAACAAAAGAAGAAAAATTACAAAGACTAAAGCAGAGTTAAATGAATGGGAGAATAAAATAACAATAGAAAGAATCCATAAAACCAAAAGTTGGTTCTTTGAGAAAATCAATAAAATTGATGGGCCACTAGGAAGACTGACAAAGAAAAAAAAGAGAAAGGATGCAAATAAACAAAATCAGAAATGAGATGAGGTGCATTACCACACACTTTGAAGAGATAAAAGAATTCATAAGAAGATACTACGAATAAACTAGACAACTTTGATGAAACTGACAAATTGCTTGAGACACACAAACAAGGTACACTGACTCAGAAAGAAACAGAAGATCTCAACAAACCAATTACAAGTAAAGAGGTTCAATCAGTTATCAAAAATCTTCCTACAGAGAAAAGCTCAGGGCCACCAGACGGCTTCAGAGAGAAATTTCATCAAACATTCCAAAAAGAACTAACACCAATCCTGCTCAAACTTTTCCAAAAAAATGAGGAAAAGGAACACTACCTAACTCATTTTATGATGCTAAACTCATTTTAATACCAAAACTGGGTAAAGATACTATAAGAAAGGAAAACCACAGGCCAATCTCCCTAATGAACACAGATGAAAAATTCTCAACAAAATACCAACAAATCAAATCTAACAACACATTGAAAGAATTACACAACACAAATACATGGAGTTTCTACCAAGGATACAAGGATGGTTCAACACAAGGAAATCAATTAATGTAATACAGCACATTAACAAATTGAAAGGGAAAAATGATATGATCATCTTGACTGATGCTGAAAAACCATTTGACAAAATTCAATATCCTTTTCTGATAAAAACACTTCAAAAAGATAGGACTCAAAGGTAACTTCCTCAATATGATAAAGGGCATATATGAAAAATCCATAGCCAGTATCATACTCAATGGAGAAAGACTAAAAGCTTTCCCCCTATGATCAGGAATGATATAAGGATGCCCACTGTCACCACTATTACTTAACATTGTGCTAGAAGTTCTAGCTAGAGCAATCAGGCAGGACACAGAAATAGGCATCCAAATTAGAAAGGAAGAAGTTAAACTTACATTATCTACAGATGACATGATATTATACTCGGAAAAATCTGAGAAATCTACAGCAAACTTATTTGAGCTAATAAGCAAATTTAGCAAGGTGGCAGGATATAAAATTAATGTGCAAAAATCAGTAATGTTTCTACATACAAGCAATGACCTAACTGAAGATTCAGTTAAGGAAAAAGTTCCATTCAAAATAGTACTAAAATAATCAAGTACTTACGAATGAACTTAACTAGGGACGTAAAGGACTTGTACAGAGAAAACTACGTAACATTGTTAAAAGAAATCAGAGAAGATCTAAATAGGTGAAAAGACAAGACATTTCTGCTCATGGACAGCAAGGTTAAATATAGTTAAGATGTTGGACTTCCGGGGAAGATGGCGGCTTAGTAAGACGCATGGGTCTTAGTTCCTCCTCCAGAACAGCTACTAGGGGAGTAGAAACGATACAGAACAGCTCCCGGAGCCACAACAGAGATCAAGAAGACAGCATACCCCATTCTAGAATGGCTGACTGGCTGGGAGAACCCGCTCTGGTGAGATCGCTGAGGGGCGTGGGCTTCCCCGGGCCGGGGTGGCAGGTGGCCGGAGTCCCTCCCTCCCTCCTTCCCGGGCCGGCTGGGAGAATTGGACAGGCAGTCCCCTCAAGCCACGGTGGCTGGGGCCACCCCACACGCAGTCCCCCGGACCAACTGGGAGAACTGGATTGGAGATCTCCAGGCCGCGGAGAACGGTGACTGGGGTCCCTTCCAAACACGTGGCTTCCTGGTCTGGCTGGGAACGGTGCACTCCCCGGGGCCGCGGCGGCTGGTGCCCTCCCACCACGCTTGGCACCCCGGGCCGGCTAGGAGATTTGGACGGGCACTCTTCCGGGCTACGGCGGCTGGCGATCCTCCCCGTGTTCGGATCCCCAGGCCAGCTGGGAGATTCGGATTGGCACTCTTCCAAGCCGCTTCGGCTGGCGAACCTCCCCCATGGTGAGAGGTTTCCAAAGTTAAAGGACCCACAACACCTTTTACTGATGGGAACCACAGACAAATGAGTGCCACAAGCGCCACCTACTGGGCAGGACAAGAAAAGCAGAACTCAGAGATTTCACAGAAAAATCTTTCAACCTCTTGGGTCCAACACCTACGGAAATCTGACCAAATGCCCAGACACCAGCAGAAGATAACGAATCATGCTCAAAAAACTGAATATATGGCCCAGCCAAAGGAACAAACCAATAGTTCAAATGAGATACAGGAGCTGAGACAACTAATGCTGAATATACGAACAGAAATGGAAAACCTCTTCAAAAATGAAATCGATAAATTGAGGGAGGACACGAAGAAGACATGGGCTGAACAAAAAGAAGAAACAGAACAACTGAAAAAATAAATCACAGAACTTATGGAAGTGAAGCACAAAGTAGAAAAGATAGAAAAAACAATGGATACATACAATGATAGATTTAAAGAGACAGAAGATAGAATTAGTGATTTGGACGATGGAACATCTTAATTCCAAAAAGAAACAGAAACCATAGGGAAAAGAATGGAAAAATTTGAACAGGGGATCAGGGAACTCAAGGACAATATGAACTGCACAAATATACGTGTTGTGGGTATCCCAGAAGGAGAAGAGAAGGGAAGAGGAGGAGAAAAACTAATGGAAGAAATTATCACTGAAAATTTCCCAACTCTTATGAAAGACCTAAAATTACAGATCCAAGAAGTGCAGCACACCCCAAAGAGAATAGACCCAAATAGGCGTTCTCCAAGATACATACTAGTTAGAATGTCAGAGGTCAAAGAAAAAGAGAGGATCTTGAAAGCAGCAAGAGAAAAACAATCCATCACCTACTAGGGAAACCCAATAAGACTATGTGTAGATTTCTCAGTAGAAACCATGGAAACTAGAAGACAGTGGGATGATATATTTAAATTACTAAAAGAGAAAAACTGCCAACCAAGACTCCTATATCCAGCAAAATTGTCCTTCAAAAATGAGGGAGAAATTAAAACATTCTCAGACAAAAAGTCACTGAGAGAATGTGTGACCAAGAGACCAGCTCTGCAAGAAATACTAAGGGAGCACTAGAGTCAGATATGAAAAGACAGAAGAGAGAGGTACGGAGAAGAGTGTAGAAAGAAGGAAAGTTAGATATGATATATACAATATAAAAGGCAAAATGGTAGAGGAAAGTATTACCCAAACAGTAATAAGACTAAATATTAATGGATTGAATTCCCCAATCAAAAGACATAGACTGGCAGAATGGATTAAAAAACAGGATCCTTCTATATGCTGTCTACAGGAAACACATCTTAGACCCAAAGATAAACACAGGTTGAAAGTGAAAGGTTGGGAAAAGATATTTCATGCAAATAACAACCAGAAAAGAGCAGGAGTGGCTATACTAATATCCAACAAATTAGACTTCAAATGTAAAACAGTTAAAAGAGACAAAGAAGGACACTATCTACTAATAAAAGGGACAATTAAACAAGAAGACATAACAATCACAAATATTTACGCACCGAACCGGAATGCCCCTAAATATGTGAGGAATACACTGCAAACACTGAAAAGGGAAATAGACACATATACCACAATAGTTGGAGACTCCAATTCACCACTCTCATCAATGGACAGAACATCTAGACAGAGGATCAATAAAGAAATAGAGAATCTGAATATTACTATAAATGAGTTAGACTTAACAGACATTTATAGGACATTACATCCCACAACAGCAGGATACACCTTTTTCTCAAGTGCTCATGGATCATTCTCAAAGATAGGCCATATGCTGGGTCACAAAGCAAGTCTTAACAAATTTAAAAAGATTGAAATCATACACAACACTTTCTCAGATCATAAAGGAATGAAGTTGGAAATCAATAATAGGCGGAGTGCCAGAAAATTCACACATACGTGGAGGCTCAACAACACACTCTTAAACAACGAGTGGGTCAAAGAAGAAATTGCAAGAGAAATTAGTAAATACCTCGAGGCGAATGAAAACGAAAACACAACATATCAAAACTTATGGGACGCAGCAAAGGCAGTGCTAAGAGGGAAATTTATTGCCCTAAATGCCTATATCAGAAAAGAAGAAAAGGCAAAAATTCAGGAATTAACTGTCCACTTGGAAGAACTGGAGAAAGATCAGCAAACTAATCCCAAAGCAAGCAAAATGAAAGAAATCACAAAGATTAGAGCAGAAATAAATGAAATTGAAAACATGAAAACAATAGAGAAAATCAATAAGACCAGAAGTTGGTTCTATGAGAAAATCAATAAGATTGATGGGCCCTTAGCAAGATTGACAAAAAGAAGAAGAGAGAGGATGCAAATAAATAAGATCAGAAATGGAAGAGGAGACATAACTACTGACCTCACAGAAATAAAGGAGGTAATAACAGGATACTATGAACAACTTTACGCTAATAAATACAACAATTTAGATGAAATGGACGGGTTCCTGGAAAGACATGAACAACCAACTTTGACTCAAGAAGAAATAGATGACCTCAACAAACCAATCACAAGTAAAGAAATTGAATTAGTCATTCAAAAGCTTCCTAAAAAGAAAAGTCCAGGACCAGACGGCTTCACATGTGAATTCTATCAAACATTCCAGAAGGAATTAGTACCAACTCTCCTCAAACTCTTCAAAATAATCGAAGTGGAGGGAAAACTACCTAATTCATTCTATGAAGCCAACATCACCCTCATACCAAAACCAGGCAAAGATATTACAAAAAAAGAAAACTACAGACCAATCTCTCTAATGAATATAGATGCAAAAATCCTCAATAAAATTCTCGCAAATTGTATCCAACAACACATTAAAAGAATTATACATCATGACCAAGTAGGATTCATCCCAGGTATGCAAGGATGGTTCAACATAAGAAAATCAATTAATGTAATACACCATATCAACAAATCAAAGCAGAAAAATCACATGATCATCTCAATTGATGCAGAGAAGGCATTTGACAAGATTCAACATCCTTTCCTGTTGAAAACACTTCAAAAGATAGGAATACAAGGGAACTTCCTTAACATGATAGAGGGAATATATGAAAAACCCACAGCTAATATCATCCTCAATGGGGAAAAATTGAAAACTTTCCCCCTAAGATCAGGAACAAGACAAGGATGTCCACTATCACCACTATTATTCAACATTGTGTTGGAGGTTCTAGCCAGAGCAATTAGACAAGAAAAAGAAATACAAGGCATCAAAATTGGAAAGGAAGAAGTAAAACTATCACTGTTTGCAGACGATATGATACTATACGTCGAAAACCCGCAAAAAACCACAACAAAACTACTAGAGCTAATAAATGAGTACAGCAAAGTAGCAGGCTACAAGATCAACATTCAAAAATCTGTAGCATTTCTATACACTAGTAATGAACAAGCTGAGGGGGAAATCAAGAAACGAATCCCATTTACAATCGCAACTAAAAGAATAAAATACCTAGGAATAAATTTAACTAAAGAGACAAAAAACCTATATAAAGAAAACTACAAAAAACTGCTAAAAGAAATCACAGAAGACCTAAATAGATGGAAGGGCATACCGTATTCATGGATTGGAAGACTAAATATAATTAAGATGTCAATCCTACCTAAATTGATCTACAGATTCAATGCAATACCAATGAAAATCCCAACAACTTATTTTTCAGAAATAGAAAAACCAATAAGCAAATCTACCTGGAAGGGGAGTGTGCCCCGAATTGCTAAAAACATCTTGAGGAAAAAAAACGAAGCTGGAGGTCTCGCACTGCCTGACCTTAATAAGGCATATTATGAAGCCACAGTGGTCAAAACAGCATGGTATTGGCATAAAGATAGATATATCGACCAATGGAATCGAATAGAGTGCTCAGATATAGACCCTCTCATCTATGGACATTTGATCTTTGATAAGGCAGTCAAGCCAACTCACCTGGGACAGAACAGTCTCTTCAATAAATGGTGCCTAGAGAACTGGATATCCATATGCAAAAGAATGAAAGAAGACCCATATCTCACACCTTATACAAAAATTAACTCAAAATGGATCAAACATCTAAACATTAGGTCTAAGACCATAAAACAGTTAGAGGAAAATGTAGGGAGATATCTTATGAAACTTACAATTGGAAGCGGTTTTATGGACCTTAAACCTAAAGCAAGAGCACTGAAGACAGAAATAAATAAATGGGAGCTCCTCAAAATTAAACACTTTTGTGCATCAAAGAACTTCATCAAGAAAGTAGAAAGACAGCCTACACAATGGGAGATAATATTTGGAAATGACATATCAGATAAAGGGCTAGTATCCAGAATTTATAAAGAGATTGTCCAACTCAACAACAAAAAGACAGCCAACCCAATTACAAAATGGGAAAAAGACTTGAACAGACACCTCTCAGAAGAGGAAATACAAATGGCCAAAAGGCACATGAAGAGATGCTCAATGTCCCTGGCCATTAGAGAAATGCAAATCAAAACCACAATGAGATATCATCTCACACCCACCAGAATGGCCATTATCAACAAAACAGAAAATGACAAGTGCTGGAGAGGATGCGGAGAAAGAGGCACACTTATCCACTGTTGGTGGGAATGTCAAATGGTGCAACCACTGTGGAAGGCAGTTTGGCGGTTCCTCAAAAAGCTGAATATAGAATTGCCATACGACCCAGCAATACCATTGCTAGGTATCTACTCAAAGGACTTAAGGGCAAAGACACAAACGGACATTTGCACACCAATGTTTATAGCAGCGTTATTTACAATTGCAAAGAGATGGAAACAGCCAAAATGTCCATCAACAGACGAGTGGCTAAACAAACTGTGGTATATACATACAATGGAATATTATGCAGCTTTAAGACAAGATAAACTTATGAAGCATGTAATAACATGGATGGACCTAGAGAACATTATGCTGAGTGAGTCCAGCCAAAAACTAAAGGACAAATACTGTATGGTCCCACTGATGTGAACGGACATTCGAGAACAAACTTGGAATATGTCACTGGTAACAGAGTCCAGCAGGAGTTAGAAACAGGGTAAGATAATGGGTAACTGAAGCTGAAGGGATACAGACTGTGCAACAGGACTAGATACAAAAACTCAAAAATGGACAGCACAATAACACCTAATTGTAAAGTAATCATGTTAAAACACTGAATGAAGCTGCATCTGAGCTATAGGTTTTTTTTGTTTTGTTTTGTTTGTTTGTTTTTTACTATTATTATTTTTATTCTTTTCTCTATATTAACATTCTATATCTGTTTCTGTTGTGTTGCTAGTTCCTCTAAACTGATGCAAATGTACTAAGAAACGATGATCATGCATCTATGTGATGATGTTAAGAATTACTGATTACATATGTAGAATGGTATGATTTCTAAATGTTGGGTTAATTTCTTTTTTCCGTTAATTAATAAAAAAAAAAAAAAACCACATATCAATGGTGGAAAATTCCCACAATATAATGTTAACCTGGGTAAACAAAAACAGGGTAAGATTCAAAGTTTCATGTACAGTTTGATTCCAAGGGTATCAAAATATGGTTCTTCATGAAGAATACAGGAATTAATGAGATTACAGATTATTTTAATTTTCTTTTAAAAAATAAATTTCCAAATTTCTAATGAATGCATTTTTTATTAATTTTTAAGTTTTTTTAAATACCAAAGAACACCAAATGCAAACATTCTTAACTTTTAATCATTCCGTTCTACATATATAATGAGCCATTCACAATATCATCACATAGTTGCATATTCATCATCATGTCTAATGAATGTCTTATATTAGCTTTGCTGTCATGTTTCTAACAGTAAACTATTTAAATGGAAAAAAAAAAGAGACAAAAAACCTATATAAAGAAAACTACAAAAAACTGTTAAAAGAAATCACAGAAGACCTAAATAGATGGAAGAGCATACCGTGTTCATGGATTGGAAGACTAAATATAGTTAAGGTGTCAATCCTACCTAAATTGATTTACAGATTCAATGCAATACCAATGAAAATCCCAACAACTTATTTTTCAGAAATAGAAAAACGAATAAGCAAATCTACCTGGAAGGGCAGGGTGCCCCGAATTGCTAAAAACATCTTGAGGAAAAAAAACGAAGCTGGAGGTCTCGCACTGCCTGACCTTAATAAGGCATATTATGAAGCCACAGTGGTCAAAACAGCATGGTATTGGCATAAAGATAGATATATTGACCAATGGAATCGAATAGAGTGCTCAGATATAGACCCTCTCATCTATGGACATTTGATCTTTGATAAGGCAGTCAAGCCAACTCACCTGGGACAGAACAGTCTCTTCAATAAATGGTGCCTAGAGAACTGGATATCCATATGCAAAAGAATGAAAGAAGACCCATATCTCACACCCTACACAAAAGTTAACTCAAAATGGATCAAACATCTAAACATTAGGTCTAAGACCATAAAACAGTTAGAGGAAAATGTAGGGAGATATCTTATGAAACTTACAATTGGAGGCGGTTTTATGGACCTTAAACCTAAAGCAAGAGCACTGAAGAAGGAAATAAATAAATGGGAGCTCCTCAAAATTAAACACTTTTGTGCATCAAAGAACTTCATCAAGAAAGTAGAAAGACAGCCTACACAATGGGAGACATATTTGGAAATGACATATCTGATAAAGGGCTAGTATCCAGAATTTATAAAGAGATTGTCCAACTCAACAACAAAAAGACAGCCAACCCAATTACAAAATGGGAAAAAGACTTGAACAGACACCTCTCAGAAGAGGAAATACAAATGGCCAAAAGGCACATGAAGAGATGCTCAATGTCCCTGGCCATTAGAGAAATGCAAATCAAAACCACAATGAGATATCATCTCACACCCACCAGAATGGCCATTATCAACAAAACAGAAAATGACAAGTGCTGGAGAGGATGCGGAGAAAGAGGCACACTTATCCACTGTTGGTGGGAATGTCAAATGGTGCAACCACTGTGGAAGGCAGTTTGGCGGTTCCTCAAAAAGCTGAATATAGAATTGCCATACGACCCAGCAATACCATTGCTAGGTATCTACTCAAAGGACTTAAGGGCAAAGACACAAACGGACATTTGCACACCAATGTTTATAGCAGCGTTATTTACAATTGCAAAGAGATGGAAACAGCCAAAATGTCCATCAACAGACGAGTGGCTAAACAAACTGTGGTATATACATACGATGGAATATTATGCAGCTTTAAGACAGAATAAACTTGTGAAGCATGTAATAACATGGATGGACCTAGAGAACATTATGCTGAGTGAGTCTAGCCAAAAACTAAAGGACAAATACTGTATGGTCCCACTGATGTGAACGGACATTCGAGAACAAACTTGGAATATGTCATTGGTAACAGAGTCCAGCAGGAGTTAGAAACAGGGTAAGATAATGGGTAACTGAAGCTGAAGGGATACAGACTGTGCAACAGGACTAGATACAAAAACTCAAAAATGGACAGCACAATAATACCTAATTGTAAAGTAATCATGTTAAAACACTGAATGAAGCTGCATCTGAGGTATAGGTTTTTTTGTCTGTCTGTTTGTTTGTTTGTCTTTTTTTCTTTTCCGTTTTCTTTTTTTTTTAACTATTATTATTATTTTTATTTTTTCTCTATATTAACATTCTATATCTTTTTCTGTTGTTTTGCTAGTTCTTTTCCTAAATCGATGCAAATGTACTAAGAAATGATGATCACGCATCTATGTGATGATGTTAAGAATTACTGATTACATATGTAGAATGGAATGATTTCTAAATGTTGTGTTACTTTCTTTTTTTTCTTTAATTAATAAAAAATATATATATATAGTTATGATGTTGATTCTACCCAAATTGATCTACAGATTCAACACAGTACCAATCAAAATCTCAAGAACCTATTTGAAGACTTGGAAAAGCTAGTTACCAAATTCATATGGAAGGGAAAGAGACACCCAATAGATAAAAGCATCCTAAAATAAGAAGAATGAAGTGGGAGGATCAATAACTCCTGATTTTTAAATTTATTATAAAGCCACAGTGGTCAAAACAGTATGATACTGGCACAAAGATAGAAGTATTGACCAACGGAATTGAACTGAGAGTGCAGACATAGACCATCAAACTATGGTCAACTGATTTTTGACAAGGCCCCCAAATTCACTGAACTGGGACAATAAAACTTTTCAATAAATGGTCATGGGAAAACTGGATATCAATAGCCAAACGAATGAAAGAGGACCTCTATCTTACACCCTATACAAATATTAATTCAAAGTGGATCAAACACCTAAATATAAGAACCAGTACCATAAAGCTCCTAGAAGAAAATGTAGGGAAATATCTTCAAGACCTAGTAATAGGAGGCAGCTCCCTAAACTTTACACCCAAAGTACAAGCAACAAAAGAAAAAAAAACAGATAAATAGGAACCCTTCAAAACCAAATGCTTTTGCGCCTCAAAAGACTTTGTGAAAAAGATGAAGCGACAGTCAACTCAATAGGAGAAAATACTTGGAAATCACATCAGATAAAGGTTTAACATCCTGTATACATAAAGAAATCATACAACTTAACAACCAAAGAACAAAAAGAATCCAATCATAAAATGGGCTAATGATATGAATAGGCATTTTTCTAAGAGGAAACATAAATGGCTAAAAGCATATGAAGAGAGGCTCATTTTCATTTGCAATAAGGGAAATGCAGATCTACAATGAGATACCACCTCACACCTATAAGGTGGTGTTAAACAAACTGAAAACTACAAATGTCAGAGAGGATGTGGAGAAATTGGGACACTTATCCACTGCTGGTGGGAGTATATAATGGTATAGCCGCTACAGAAGACAGTTTGGCAGTTTCTTAGGAAACTAAATATCTAGTTGCCCTATGACCCAGTAACACCACTACTCAGTATATACCTAGAAGAGCTGAAAGCAGTGACACAAACAGACATTTTCAAACCAATGCTCATAGCAGCATTATCCACAATCTTCAAAAGATGGAAACAATCCAAGCACCCATCAACAGACAAAGAGGATTAACAAAATGTGGTATATACATATGATGTAATATTATATAGCAGTAAGACAAAATGATGTCCTGAAGCACGTGAGAAGATAGATAAGCCTTGAGGACAAAATGCTGAGTGAAACAAGCCAGACAACAAAAGTATAGATACTGTACGACTCCACTTTCATAACATGGTAAAGGTAAAATCAGAGGCTTATAATATAGAATATAAGGGATTTAGAGATACATAGAAGCTAGAGACGGGTGAATGGTTAGCTAATAAGGTTGAACACAAATATAAGGGAATAGACAGAAGTGAAGGTGGTTTACTACTGGGTTTATAAGTAATATTACCATACTGAAGGTGAACATGATTGAAAGGGGTGTATAGACCTATGGGTCCCATTGATTAACACTACAAATATAAATAAGTTCTTGCATGAACTACTTCAAAGGTATGATTCTTGTACAAAGAGTATTTAAGTTCAGAGTATAGGGGAAAAGCTGCTATGGCATGCTATGGGATATGTTTAACAGGAAAACATCAGTAGTACCACAGCAACACCCGGGGTAAATAACGGGGCGGGGGGGGGGGGGGGGAAGACAAGAGTTAAGGGGAAATTTAGATTTCCTATTTGGTGAAGGTGTGTTTACTGGTTATCTTTCTCTTAGGAACAATGAAATTATCTAAAATTGAGAGTGTTGATGGACTGTGGACTTTGGACATTATACATGATGCCTAATGAATGCAGGTGGCTAAAGGATGCACTAAGAAGTAGATTGGCAAATGATAGTGTATACATATGATCGAATATTGTGCTGCTACAAAAAGGAACAAAGTTGTGAGGCATGCAACATTGTAAATGAACCTGTGGCATATCTGGTGAGGCAAAATAAGCTAGAAACAAAACTGCAACTATTGTATGGTCTCATTCACAAGAAAACAGAGGCCTAGATTATAAGATCTTTTAGCAGTCACATTTTGTCCAGAGTGATAATTATTATTTCTGGATTTTTAGAGGCTGTTTTACATATGTTTAACCTGGTATTCAGAGATAAAAATGAAGGCCATCAGGTCAGGATTAAGGTAATTCAGAACACAGGAGTAAGAAAGACATTGTATATATTTTAGAACCTCACCTACTCTTCAAGACCAAAGGAAGAAAGGTTTATTTTGTCCAGAACCTAAATTTTCTGTAGCACATACTCTAACTCAACCTGTCTAGATAGCTCATATAAACCATTGAAATACAGGGAGTTCAGAGTAACAATTGAGGGCCTTTAATCCCATATAGCTTAATGTAATGCCTGGATATATCCCAGAATATACTAAGCAGATAATCAAAAAAGTATTGGCAAAGTTCCTTGATGGATGGGAGAAAATATATGGAACTATTAAACTTTACCACCAGGGAAACACCTGATAGTATGTCAAACATTAGGGACATCCAAATCAATAGGCCACGCCCTTGATCTTGAGCTTGCTCTTATGAAGTTTATGCATGTAGTGGGAAAGCTTAGCCTACCTATAGGTATGCCTAAGAGTTACTTCTGGAGGACCTCTTGTATTCTTCAGATGGGGGCTCACTCTCTCTAAGCCCAACTTTGCAAGTGAAAACATTGCCCTCCCCTCTATGTGGAAACTGACATCTGGGGTGAAAGTCTCCCTGGCAGCGTGGGAGATGACACCCAGGGATGTGTCTGGCCCTGGCACCATAGGATCGACAATGCCATCCTGACCAAAACAGGTAAAAGAAGCGTAACAAATAAAGTATCAGTGGCTGAGAGTTCAAATAGAGTTGAGAGGCTACACTGGAGGTTGCTCTTATGTAAACTTCAGTTAGACATTGCCACCTATCATAATTTGCCAACCCCCAACCAAAACCATTCCGGCCAATTCCAAAGAACACCTA
The DNA here is from genome assembly GCF_023851605.1 of Tamandua tetradactyla. Taxonomy (NCBI): domain Eukaryota; kingdom Metazoa; phylum Chordata; class Mammalia; order Pilosa; family Myrmecophagidae; genus Tamandua; species Tamandua tetradactyla. Next base: position 6,897,478 of record NC_135333.1, read on the forward strand.
GGGCAATATATAAGATTCTACAAAGGTTCCATGCACTAGGGTAACATTCCAGAAACCTACAACCTCCAAAAGGGTCCCTGGAGCAGATAAGCCCTGAAATCTAGAGGGCCAGCCATCCCAAAACATCAGCTAGTTCCATCTCCCTACCCCTTATTATTGACAGCCCCTTATATCCCTCCACAGTGAGAAAGATGAAAGATAATAGTGGAGTTTTACAGAGAAGGTAGGGTTTAACAAATGAGTATGATTGCTGAATCATTAAACTGATATTTCTCTTAGTCTACAGCATCTTAGAGCAGCTAGAAGTAAAAACCTAAAAAGTGCACGGGTGGTTCAGTGGTAGAATGCTTGCCTTTCATGCAGGAGACCCGGGTTCGATTCCCAGACCATGCACCCCCCCCAAAAAAAATAGAAAAAGCTAAAATGGCGGAATTGTAACCCATACCAAATTCTGAAATTTGTTCCACAATTAACTGCTGTTCTGTGCTTTGAAATCTACTGCTTTTCTGTATATATGTTATTTTTCACAAATAAGGGGAAAAAAGTCAATTGTGATGATAAAAAAATATTTATTCCTTTTAGCCTCCAATGTTCTGGAACAGCAAGAAGGAAAAATCTGAGATGACTGTATGGTAGCCATGACAAACTTTGGAATCTATCCTGTAACTACTTGTTGAAAAGTGTTTTGAAAACTATTGTTTCCTTTTTTTTTCTTTGCTTTGTATATATGTTATATTATACAATAAAAAAAGTTGGAAAAGAAAAAAAAAGAGTAGTTATTTATAGAGGATGGCAAGGCCTTACTCTAAAATCCTAAGGGCTTTCATTGTGATTCTCCTACTGCAGCCTACCAAAGGCTCCAAATAGCATCTTTATTTGCTACTGACACTTTCAGCACCTTTGGATTTGCTGGATCATATGACCCAAGAGACAGAGCAGCCTGCACAGCAGCCTGGACCTGTCATAAAGCCTCCTCTTGTTCTGATCCCCACTCAAAACTAGCAGCTTTACTGGTCACTCAGTAAATGGGCCAGAGTAGCACATACAAAACACGTACCAAATGAGGTATGTATTGTTTCCAAAATCCAATGAAGTCAACTAGGTGTTGTGTCTCTTCTTAGCAATAGGAGGGACTAGACACAACAGCTTAACCTTCACCTTAAAAGGGATATCTCAACCTACCCAACACTGCTGGTCACCTAGAAATTTCACTGACACAGACAGCCCCTGTATTTTGTTGAATTTATCTCCCATTCTCTAACACGCAAATGCCTTACCAATATGTCTAGAGTTTTTGCAACTTCTTGCTCACTGGGTTCAGTCAATATAATATCATCAATATAAGGGACCAGTGTGCAGTATCACAGGAGGGAGAAATGATCAAGACCCCTGAGGACAAGATTATAACATAGGGCTGGAAAGTTGATATATCCCTGAAGTAGGACGTTGAAGGTATACTGCTGGCCTTGACAGCTGAAAGCAAACTATTTCTGGTGGTCCTTACTAATAGCTATTGAGATAAAACTATTTGCCAGGTCAACAGCTGCATACCAGGTACCAAGGAATGTGCTGATTTGCTCAAGCAATGGTACCACATCTGCAACAGTAGTTGTAGCTAGATAATCCACTGTTATACTCCAAGACCAATTTGTTTTCTGCACAGGCCAAATAAGAGAGTTGTCTGGAATATGGTGTGACTCACCACCCCAGCATCCTTCAAGTCCTTAAGAGTGGCACTAATCTCTGCAATCCATCTAGGAACCTGGTATTGCTTCTGATTTACTATTTTGCTAGGGAGAGGCAGTTCTAGTGGCTTCTGCTTAGCCTTTCCTACCATAATAGCCCTCATTTCATGAGTTTTGGGAGCCAACATATGGATTCTGCCAGCTGCTCAGCATGTTTATTCCAATTGTGGATTCCAGAACTGGGGAAATAACTACAGAAATGGGTTCAGGGACCCACTGGACCCACTGTAAGACAGACCTGAGCTAAAATTCCATCAATCACTTGACCTCCATAAGAACCCACTCTGACTGGTGACCAGAATGACATTTTGGGTCTTATGGAGTTAATGTCACTTCTGAGCCAATGTCTACCCCCTGAAATATGATCAATTCCTTTTTCCCAGTGCACAGTTACCCTGGTAAAAGCCTGTAGGTCTCCCTGGGGGAGGCGGGGAGGAACATTAACAGTATTAATTTTGGTAGTGTAACAGAGTCCTTCCCCAAAGGGACCTGACCTTCCCCTCATTCCGGAGGCTCTGGGTGTGTAAACTATTTCAAGTCTGAGAACTGATTAAGGGGCCATGACTCTCTGTTTTTGTAATTCAAGTTAGATTTTTCACTCCACCTTGAACTTTTTTGCTTATACAGCTCAAACAAGAATTTAGTATACTGTTCACCTATTTTACTTTGAGGAACCCATATTCTACTTGCCAACACCATAAATCTCTGAGACTATTTTGACTGCTGCTTGGAGTCTGCTGTCCATTATGATAGCCACTCCCACCTTGCCTTTGGTGATTAAGTGCCACCACCTGGCTTCTGTTAACCTGGGATCCAATAACCCCTAGTGTGTTCAAGGATTCTGCTAGTGACAGAAGTTCCCACAGTAATATGGGACTTACAGAGAAGGGCGACTACAGAGCTCTTCAGGGATGATGGAGCTAGTCTCACAAATTTATTCCTCAGTCTTGGTAATGGGTTGGTCCTCTGGACATACCTGGGCCATGTGAGCAGGTCTTCCACTCTAACTTTCCAATCTCTTTAAACCTCTAAATTCCCTCACTTTCATTATACCATGGCATGGACTCTCAACCTCAGGTAATATCAGCCACCTTTTGATCAATGCTTCAGACAACCACCCAAATAAACTGTTAATGCCCTTTCTAACCCCTCGAGCTATAACACTGAATCCAAAATTGTTGCTTAGTGGGCCCATATCAATAAATTCAGTCTGTTCCAGCTTTATATTTCTTCCACCATTATCCTACAATCTTAATATCAGTTCTCACACATATACCCCTGATTTCTGTCTAGATAAACTTGAAACTCATGGAATTCTTTCAGAGTATTGCGTACCTCCTTATGGGTCACACGTTGTACCTCCTCTTTCGGGGCCTAATGAGACTTTAGCCTAGTTATAGGTCTTGAAGAAAAGTGAGGTGGTGGAGGTGGGTCATGAAAAGAATTAGATGTGTACTTCAAGCCAATTACCTCGGGCATTCCATTGCAGTTTCATCTGGTGAAACAGGATTAATCTCTCCAGACAGAGGAGTGGAGGCTATTTTCCCAGAGGAGGTGGTTACAGGGAGCAGGCAGGCACTGAAGGGTTGGTCTTCACAGGTATAGGTTGGATAGCAGACTCTAGCACAGACTGGGGGGTCTGGAACTTGACACCTCACAGCAGGTTGGGCATCCTAGGTAGCTGTCCCCTCAGGGCAAGGTGGAGATTGGGTGGCTGTTTCCTTACAGCAGGCTGGAAATGGAGAGGCTGTTTCCTCAGGGCAGACTATTACAGCTTTATCTAGCAAAAGACTCCACAGAATCTAGGATGTCAATGTCCCCACTGCCATCATTATCAACCATATGTCCCAATTTCAATTTTCAGGACCCCACTCCCTTTCCAATCGATGTCTTCACTTCAACAGTAGACGTCTTGCAAGGTTGAGACTTCAGATTATACTGTAAATCTGCTGCTCGAACAATGGGACTTTGGGTCTGGTTTTCTGAGATCTCAAGTTTGCAGCCACAAGAAATAAGATTTTCTTTCATACAGCACTTAAGCTGCCAATTTGAAGCCTTCAGCTCATCCTTTTCTTTCATAACTCTATCTAGCATATCTAGGAACAACCAGCCAACATTGTTATAACTCCACAAAACTCTGTTAAAAATGTCAAAAATACTGTCACACCAAACCTTCTCTTGTATAAGTATACAATTAGCAAAATTAAATGGTGATAATTTGCATATATTGAAAACCCACCCCACAGACTGTAAGTGCCATCTTGATTACTAGCAACAGAACCAATGTGCCTTTGAGTCTAATCAGAGTAGAAAACCAATTGCAAAAACCCATTTTTAAAATTCTGTTTCTCAGGAGCCATTCCTGGTACCAAAACTGTAGTAGTTAGGGTTCTCTAGAGAAACAGAACCAACAGGAGATCGGCAAATATGAAATTTTAAAGTGCCTCACGCAACTTTGGGGATGCATGAGTCCAAATTCCACAGGGTTGACCACAAACTGCCAACTCTGAGGAAGGTCTTAAATGAATTCACCAGGAGAGTCTGGCTGGCTGAAGTTAAGAGAGAGATTCTCTCTTAAAGCCTTCAATTGATTAGATTAAATATCACTCATTGCCAAAAACACTCCCCTTATCCAACTGCAGATGCAATCAGCCATAGATACAATCAATATGCTGTTGATTCAAGTCCATGAAATGTCTTCCCAGCAACAGAAAGACCAGTGATTGCTTGACCAGACAACTGGGCACCATCACCTGGACACACGAACCTAACCATCTCACCACCTTGTTATTAATATTTTGCATTAGCATGGTACATTTGTTACAATTGATGAAGGAACATGTTTATAATTATACAATTAAGTATAGCCAACCGTTTACAATAAAGTACACTGTATTTTTTCTAGTAACAAACAACCTATAATTTCCCCCTTTAACCACATTCACATAGATAATTCATGTTGCTAATTATATTCTCAATATGGTAGTTAACAATACCACCATTCATTTCCAAAACTTTATGATCAACCCAAATACAATTTAAGCATTAACTCCCTGCTAGTGCCAGTTTGAAAATGTTGTGTACTCCAAAAAAGCTATGTTCTTTAATCCTGATTCAATACTGTAGGGTGGGAGCTCTTAATTAGGCGTGATCTTTTAATTAGATTATTTCCATGGAGATGTGATGCACTCAATTGCAGGTGTGAAAATTTGATTAGATGGAGATATGGTTATGCCCATTCAATGTGGGTCTTGGTTAGTTTACCGAAGTCCTCAAAAGAGCTCATACAGAGAGAGATAAGTCTGAGCCTACAGAGACGCAGAAATTTAGAGGTACTTAGAATTCAACAGTGCTAAGCAAGGACTCACAGAAAGAGCCAGGACCAGAAGAGAAGAAATTTTCAGACTAAGGAGATACTAAACTAAGAGATGAAACCCAGAGTTTTGCTCTGGAGCAGCTAAATCAGGACCCACAGATGCTTAGAGAGGAAGCCATTGGCATCAGAAGCTGGAAGCAACGGAACCTGTTACAAGGACCAGAAGATGCCAGCCACATGCCTTCCCATGTGACAGACATTGGCCTTTCCTGGGAGTCAAGATGTCTTTCTCTGGATGCTTTAATTTGGATATTTTAAGGTCTTATATCTGTAAACTTGAAACTTAATAAACCTTCTTTATAAAAGCCAATCCAGGGGGTGCGAGGGAGTTCAGTGGTAGAATTCTTGCCTACCATGCAGGAGACCCAGGTTCGATTCCTGTCCCATTCACTCCCCAAACAAACAAGCAAAGAAACAAACGAAAAACCACACAAAAATTCAACAAATGGTGCTGCAAACAGGGGATATTCACCTGGAAAAAGAATCAAATGTAAGAGTTTCGGGTCAAGGTGGTGGCTTAACAATGTGCGCATTTTAGTTTGTCCTCCAGAACAACTATTAAATAACCAGAAACAGTACAGAACAGCTCCTGGGGCCACTTCAGTGACCAGACACACAGCATACCCCAGTCTGGACCAGCTAGACCGGCTGTGAACCCCCGCAGAACCGTGAGTTCCCAATGTTGCGGCAGCCGGCACCCCTCCCCCACAGGCAGTTTCCCAGAGGGGAAAGGAAAGGAACTTTACCAGCAGCAGGGACTGAGCACAATCAAATGCCAATTGTGGAATTAATTAACAAATTCTGACTACTAACATAGGTCCCCAGCTTAGGTGAACCTGGTCAAAGCAGAGGTTGCTTAGCACCAAGGGGGCAGGGCTGATGGAAAAAGGGAAAAAAAAAAGAAGGAAACAGAGGTTTTTATGGCTGTGTTTCTACAAAGGCTTGACTGCCTTTTGATATAGTAGCAGGACTTCTCAGGCTGCAACTGCCCCAGGCATAGGCAGAAGCGGGCTCTTTTGGGGGCTTGTCTGGAGCTTGTGCTTTCCCCAGGGGAGGGGTGAAGCCCAACTCAGGTGGAATCCCTCCCTCAAGGAATTCAGACACCAGGACTTGGTAATTTGAAGCCATTAAAACCAGCCTACAACCTCTCTGTCTCCACCATGCCCCCAGCAGGGAGAGTCCACTAAAGTTAAAGGTACCACAGCATTTAACGCTGGTGGGACCTGCAGGCAGATAAGCGCCACATACTGGGCAGGATAAGAAAAACAAAGTCCAGAGACTTCACAGGGAAGTCTTTCAACCTGTTGGGTCTCACCCTCAGGGAAAACTGATGCAGGTGACTCTTTCTTCCTGATAGGAGGCCAATTTGGTCTGGGAAAATCTGGCTGGGGACTATAATACCTAAGTAGACCACCCTAAGGGGGGGGGGGGTGGAGGCACCATACAAGCAGGGCAAGAAACAAGAAAATAAGAGCTGAAAAATTCTCCTCTGTTAAACAAAACTTAAGCTAGAGGTCCAGATAAAGCTGAACTGAATGTCAAAGAACAGATAGACAACAAATTCATCCAGCAAGAAAACCCTAGGTAAAAGAAGTGAAAGCAATCTCAATAATAAACTAATTAAGGTAATTAAATGCCTAGACACCAGCAAAAAATCCAACTAGAAAAACTGAAAATATGGCCCAGTCAAAGGAACAAACCAACAATTCAGATGAGCTACAGGAGCTGAAACAACTAATTCATAATATACGAACAGACATGAAAAACCTCATCAAAAATCAAATCAGTGAATTGAGGGAGGATATAAAGAAGGCAAGGAATGAACAAAAAGAAGAACTGGAAAGGCTGAAAAAACAAATCATAGAACTTATGGGAATGAAAGTCAAGGTAGGAGAGATGAAAAAAATAATGGAAACCTACAATGGTACATTTCGAGAGACAGAACATAGGATTAGTGAACTAGAGGACAGAACATCTGAAATCATGCAAGAAAAAGAAAATATAGGGAAAAAAACAGAAAAACATGAGCAGGGACTCAGGGAATTGAAAGACAATATGAAGCGCACGAATATACGTGTTGTGGGTGTCCCAGAAGGAGAAGTGAAGGGAAGAGGAGGAGAAAAACTAATGGAGGAAATTATCACTGAAAATTTCCCAACTCTTATGAAAGACTTAAATTACAGATCCAATAAGTGCAGTGAACCCCAAAGAGAATAGATCCAAATAGACATACTCCAAGACATTTACTAATCAGAATGTCAGAGGTCAAAGACAAAGAGAGAATCTTGAAAGTAGCAAGAGAAAAGCAATCCATCACATACAAGGGAAGCCCAATAAGATTATGCATAGATCTCTCAGCAGAAACCATGGAGGCAAGAAGACAGAGGGATAATATATTTAAATTACTAAAAGAGAAAAATTGCCAACCAAGAATTCTATATCTAGCAAAATTGTCCTTCAAAAATGAGGGAGAAATTAAAACATTTTCAGACAAAAAAATCACTGAGAGAATTTGTGACCAAGAGACCAGCTCTGCAGGAAATACTAAAGGGAGCACTAGAGTCCGATATGAAAAGACAGAAGAGAGAGGTATGGAGAAGAGTGTAGAAAGGAAGACTATGAATAAAGGTAAAAAGATGAAAAATTAGATATGACATATAAAATCCAGAAGGCAAAGTAGTAGAAGAAAGTACTACCCATGCAGTAATAACAGTGAATGTTAATAGATTAAACTCTCCAATCAACAGTCTGGCAGAATGGATTAAAAAACAGGACCCATCTATATGCTGTCTCTACTCAAAGGACATGAGGGCAAGGACACAAATGGACATTTGCACACCAATGTTTATAGCAGCATTATTTACAATTACCAAGAGATGGAAACAGCCAAAATGTCCATCAACAGACGGGTGGCTAAACAAACTGTGGCATTTACATAAGATGGAATATTATGCAGCTGTAAGACAGAATAAAGTTATGAAGTATGTAACAACATGGATGGACCTTAAGGACATTATGCTGAGTGTGATTAGCCAGAAACAAAAGGTCAAATACTGTATGGTCTCACTGATATGAACTGACATTAGTGAATAAATTTGGAATATTTGTTGGTAACAGAGATCAGGAGATAGAAACAGGGTAAGATACTGGGTAACTGGAGCTGAAGCGATACAGATTGTGCAACAGGACTGAATACAAAAACTCAGAAATGGACAGCACAATGTTACCTAACTGTAATACAATTATGTTAAAACACTGAATGAAGCTGAATGTGAGAATGATAGAGAGAGGGGGGCTGGGGCATAATGAAATCAGAAAGAAAGATAGATGATAAAGATTGAGATGGTATAATCTAGGAATGCCTAGAGTATATAATGATAGTGACTAAATGTACAAATTTAAAAAATGTTTTTGCATGAAGAAGAACAAAAGAATGTCATCACTGCAGTGTGCTGAAAACAGATGGTAATTAATATTTTAAAATTTCAACTTATGTGTGAGACTAAAGCAAAAAATGTTTATTTGGTACAAATTTAAATTCTGACTAGTGCATCTCCTAATATAACTTATAAGGTGTTTAACACCTTATGGTTGAACATGGAACTTTGGGTAGGACATGAGATTTTGTTGGCTTGTCCAGGTGATGCCCTGATGAATCCCAGAGTGATTTGATCAGTGAGTGGAAAAGAATTTGCAAAGTCCCTTTTGGGGAATGGTGAGAACAGGGGAAAACTCAACTTCCCCAAGTTGAATTCTTGATATTCTCACAAGCAGTGTGGGCAACCAAAGCTACAGGCTGAGCCCCCAGCCTTGGGGTTTGCTCATATGAAACTTAATCCCACAGGGGATAGGTCAAGCCTACTTAAAATTAGGCCTAAAAGTCACCCCCAGGAGAACCTCTTTTGTTGTTCACATGTGGCCTCTCTCTCCAGCAAACACAGCAAGCAAATTCACCACTCTCCCCCTGTCTAAGTGGGACATGACTCCCAGGGGTGTGGATCTTCCTGGCAACATGGGACAGAAATCCCAGAATGAGCTGAGATTCAGAACCAAGGGATTGAGAAAAACCCTAGAATAAGCTGAGACCCAACATCAAGGGATTGAGAAAACCTTCTCAACCAAAAGGGGGAAGAGTGAAATGAGACAAAGTGTCAATGGCTGAGAGATTCCAAACAGAGTCGAGAGGTTATCCTGGAGGTTATTCTTACACATGAAGCAGATATCACCTTGTTTTCCAAGATGTAATGGAGAGGCTGGAGGGAACTGCCTCAAAATGTAGAGCTGTGTTCCAGTAGCCATGTTTCTTGATGATGATTGTATAACAATATAGCTTTCACAATGTGACTGTGTGAATGTGAAAACCTTGTGTCTGATGCTCCTTTTATCTACCATATCAACAGATGAGTAGAACATATGGAATAAAAATAAACAATAGGGGGAACAAATGTTAAAATTAAAAAAAAAAGAATGAAATGTGACCCCCACCATACAGTAAACAAAGAGAGAGAGAAAAAAAAAGCCAATCCATTTCTAGTATTTTGCACTCCAGCAGCATTAGCAAACTGCAACACTCCCCATATCCTATCCCCATCCTGTCCCTGGAAACCTGTAAGATTCTGATTCTGAGTTTGCCAATTCTAATTTTTACATTACAGTGAGGTCATACAATATTTGTCCTTTTGTGTTTGGTTTATTTCACACAACATGGTATCATCAAGTTTCATGCATTGTTTTGGTCTGCTACATGCTGCCAGAATGCAAAATACCAGGGATGGAATGGCTTTTAAAAAGGGAATTTATTAAGTTATAAGTTTACAGTTCAAAGGCCATAAAAATGCCCAAAGTAAGGCATCCAGACAAAGATACCTTGACTCAAGAAAGGCCAACATCTGTCACATGGAAGGCAAATAGCTGGCGTCTGCTGGTCCTTGTTCCTGGTTCTATTGCTTCCAGCTTCCGATGCCAGCGGTTTCCTCTCTAAGAATGTGTGGGCCTTCACTTGGCTCCTCTGGGACACAACTCTGGATTCTGACTTGCTTAGCATCTCACAGGAAGGCATAAGGCGACGTCTGACGTGCTCTGTATCTCTAAAGGTCCATATCTAGGCATTTACTCTCTCTGTTGGCACCCTAAGAATCTCCAAATGTCTGTATTTCTGTTGGCTCTCTAACACTGTTCTGCAAGTATCTGAATTTAAGGCTTCTGCAAAATGTTTCCCTTTCTAAAGTACTACATTCACCTTGAATGAGTGGAGGCACATCTCCATTTAATCAAAAGGTCACTACTACAATTGAGTGGGTCAATCTCCATGGAAACAATCTAATCCAAATTTCCATCCTAAACTATAGGTCTGGTCCCACACGATTGGATGAGGAAAAGGATATGGCTTTTCTGGGGTACCTAACAGCCTCAAACTAGCACATCCAGGTTGTCACACGTATCAGTACTTCATTCCTTTTTATGGCTGAATAATATTCCATTGTGTATATACACCACATTTTATTTATCCATTTATCAGTTAATGGATACTTGGATTGTTTCTATCTTCTGGCAATTATGAATAATGCCACTACAAAAATTAATGTGCAAATATCTGTTCAAGTCCGTGCTTTCAAATCTTTTGGGTATATACTAGAAGTAGAATGGCTGGGTCATATAGTTATTCTATACTTAACTTTCTGAGGAACTGCCAACTATAAACATTAATGTGCAAATATCTGTTCAAGTCCCTGTTTTCAAATCCTTTGGGTCTATACTAGAAGTAGAAAGGCTGAGTCATACAGTAATTCTATACTTAACTTTCTGAGGAACTGCAGCTGCACCATTTTACATATACCAACAATGAATGAGTGTTGTTCTTTCTCTGCATCCTCCCCAACACTTGCCTGTTTTTCTAATGGTAGCCATTCTAGTGGGTAAGAAATGGTATTTCACTGTGGTTTTGGTTCCTATTTCCCTAATAACTAGTGATGTTGAACATCTTCATGGGCTTTTTAGCCATTTGTATATCTTCTTTGGAGAAATGTCCCTTCAAATCTTTTGCCCATTTTTTAAATGGTTTGATGTTTATTTTCCAGTTGTAGTATTTCTTAGTATTTTCTGGATATTAAACCCTTATCAGAAGTGTGGTTTCCAAATATTTTATCCTATTGAGTAGGTTGTTTACTTTCATGATTAAGTCCTAATGCACAAGTTTCAATTCTGATGAGGTCCCATTTAACGATTTTTGTTGTTGTTGCTTGTGCTTTGAGTATAGTCTAAGGAACCACTGCCTAACACAAACTTCTGAAGATGCTTCCCTACATTTCCTTATAGAAATTTATAGTTGTTTTTTTATATATAAGTCTTTGATCCATTTTGAGTTGATTTTTGTATTAGGTGTGAGATCAGGATCCAGTTTTCCCTGCACCGTTTGTTGAAAAGACTCTTCTTTGTCATTTAAAGACTCTAATTGGTCTCTAATTGGGAACCTGGTACATACCATTGGTTTTCTCTTGCTGCTTTCAGAATGCTTTCCTTTTCCTTTGCACTTCACAGCATGATCGGTATGTGACAGGGCCTATTTTTCTTCACGTTTATCCTGTCTGGTGTTCTCTGGGCTTCTTAGACGTGCATATTCACTTCTTTAGCTAAGTTTGGGAAGTTTTCAGTCATTGTTTCTTTGAATATTCCTTCTGCCCCTTTCTCCTTTTCGTCTTCTGTGAATCCCATAACATTTATATTGGTATACTTAATGGTGCCCCACAGGTCTCTGAGACTATTTTCACTTTATATAATTTTTTTTTCTTTCTGCTTCTCAGCCTGACTCATTTTAATTTTGTTTTTGAGTTTGCTGATCCTTTCTTCTGCCATCTCCACTGCGCTGTTGAAATTCTCCTATAATTTTTTCATTTCAGTTACTGTGGCCTTCAGTTCAGCAATTCTGTTTAGTTCCTTTTTTTTAATTTCTACCTCTTTACTGAGATTATCATATTGTTCATTCATTGTTTTCCTTATATCTGTTAGTTTTTCCTTTGTATTTTCCTTCACTTTTTAAAAGTCTTTGCCCAGCATGTACACAATCTGATCTTCATGGACGTTACCTGAATTTTCGCTTTTTCTTTTGAATGGGGTAGCATTTCCTGTTTCTCTGTCTTGCAATCCTTTGTTGTACAATTTACAGTTTAATACGTTAAAATGCTATCTTGGAGACTTATTCCCTGAAATGTGTGTTTCTTGAGTTAATAAACAACTGGTGATATCACAGATTTTCTCAAGCATCAAGAGTCAATAACAACAACAAGGAAACATAACCAAAAATCACCTTTCACCATCTTTGCAAACTGGCTTTTCTTTGGCTGGTGCTCTCTGCCTTCTATTAGGAAGGTCAACCCAAGGCAAATGCAAATACCAGGTCATTCCTATCTCTTCTGGGTTTGTGTTTGTCCTGGGCTTGTGTTTGCTAGCCTTAGGAATTTCCCTTTTTACAGGAGTTTGAATTCCCCATTGCTTCCCACAAAACAGACCTTGTTCCTCTGCTGGACTGAAGGCAGGTAAAGCTGCGCCCTAGGCCTCCTGCCTCAACTGTTTCTCACTTTACTTTATTGTCTCAAGCTGCTTTAGCCTGGAGGGCAAACTCTGGGAGGGGAACACACACTGAAGAGTTTCCCAAATCAGTCTCTCTCAGCTGGAACAAGGCCAGGGACTCTCAAAGAGAGTACCAGCCGGCTCCAAACTGCCCAGCGGAGGTGATGAGAAAGGGCCCAAAATGGCACCAGGGCTTCTTCTATGGCTACCTAAAGTTGCACTTTACTGACTCAGCCTCTGCCCAGAAAATGCAGCACTTCAACTCTCCTCTGCCACCTTTGTCTAGGGCAGAGTGGAACAATGGTCAACTCAAAGCGCCGCCTCCCATGATCTGAAGCAGCTAATCAAAAACCATAGCGAGTATATCATCTCACACCCACCAGAATGGCCATTATCAACAAAACAGAAAATGACAAGTGCTGGAGAGGATGTGGAGAAAGAGGCACACTTATCCACTATTGGTGGGAATGTCAAATGGTGCAACCACTGTGGAAGGCAGTTTGGCGGTTCCTCAAAAAGCTGAATATAGAATTGCCATACGACCCAGCAATACCATTGCTAGGTATCTACTCAAAGGACTTAAGGGCAAAGACACAAATGGACATTTGCACACCAATGTTTATAGCAGCGTTATTTACAATTGCAAAGAGATGGAAACAGCCAAAATGTCCATCAACAGACGAGTGGCTAAACAAACTGTGGTATATACATACGATGGAATATTATGCAGCTTTAAGACAAGATAAACTTATGAAACATGTAATAACATGGATGGACCTAGAGAATATTATGCTGAGTGAGTCCAGCCAAAAACTAAAGGACAAATACTGTATGGTCCCACTGATGTGAACTGACATTCGAGAATAAACTTGGAATATGTCATTGGTAACAGAGTCCAGCAGGAGTTAGAAACAGGGTAAGATAATGGGTAACTGAAGCTGAAGGGATACAGACTGTGCAACAGGACTAGATACAAAAACTCAAAAATGGACAGCACAATAATACCTAATTGTAAAGTAATCATGTTAAAACACTGAATGAAGCTGCATCTGAGCTATAGGGTTTTTTTTGCTTTTTGTTTGTTTGTTTGTTTGTTTTTTTACTATTATTACTACTTTTATTTCTTTTCTCTATATTAACATTTTATATCTTTTTCTGTTGTGTTGCTAGTTCCTCTAAACCGATGCAAATGTACTAAGAAACGATGATCATGCATCTATGTGATGATGTTAAGAATTACTGAGTGCATATGTAGAATGGTATGATTTCTAAATGTTGTGTTAATTTCTTTTTTTTTTCTTTCCGTTAATAAAAAAAAAAAGACTTCATGTAAAAACTTTGTAAAACAGGGTATACACAGCAAATAAGACAACATGTAAAAGTTTAATAAATTTGGGTGGTAGGTACATGGGTGTTCATTATACTATTTGTCAGACTTTCCTGTACATACCTGAAATAGTACCTAATAAAAATCTGAGAAATAAACATTTGGGTCTTAAAAAAAAAAAAAAAAAAAAAAAGCCATAGTGAGTAACTCACCCCCTGGATCTTGGGCGGGATTGTTATGTTTCTCTCTGGCATCAGCAATCTACACCACGGGCCAAACCCCTCTTCTGTCTGCCACCAGAGTGAGAGCTGGACAGTGGCAACTTCCATGCAGAGAGAGCAATCTACTGGAATCTACTAGCCTCTTTCTCCTGCTCTTCCCTGGATACTGTACAATGTTCTACTGGTCTGTAGAGTTTTGAAAAAGTTGATTCAGCAGTTCTTGCCAATTTAATAGTCATTCTGGTGGAAGGAATGATTCCTGGAGCTTTCCATTCCAACATCTTCCCATCCATTCCTAATTCATTAATTTAAAACTGGTCATTTTTACATCTCTTACTCCTTTTTCATACTTTGAAGTTTCTCTTTTTTTATTTTAGTACATGAAACATAATTTTAAATTATCGGTCTAATAATTCCAGAACCTAAGGTCATTGCAGATCTGCTTCTGTTATTTGTATTTGTACTGTCTTATTCACAGTGCTTTGTTTCCTTGTATATTTTGTGATTTTTTTTTAATTGTTAGCTCTTTGTTCTTTTTTGGCCCAGGTTGAAAATTTCTCCAGAAGGAATGCTTATTTGCTTTTACCAGTAGCCTTGCCGCATTCAAGCCTGAGACTATAGATTTTCCATCATGGGTAGCATGAATTTGACCTGCAAACATGTGTAAGGGGGGGGCTCATGGTTACATATTCTGAAGGAAGAGTTTTTCCCCCCTCTATCCAGCAAATTTCTTTACTTTCCCCTTGCTCATGGTGGGATTCATTTCTCATTTATGCTTACGCCAAGGATGTAACCCTCTGGGGTTCCAGCTTTACTATGGGCACCCCTACGCTTTATTTCTTCTCTACTTCACTCCATGCAGCTGTTACAGTAAAAGCTCAACATCTCCAGGATTTGGGAGAAGCCCTAAGGGTAATGTACTAAGATGGTACTGTTTGACTCCCAAGGGTCTGGCTTTCCATTTGTTTGGGAGCTCAGTCTATTTCTTGATTTCATGACGCCTCAGAAATGCATTTAAAAGGATTAAACAAATAATAATTTCTTTAACAAAAGATTAACTTGTTATAACACTTGTACTCACTATATTTAGTTCATAATGTCTTGCCATACTTCAAAGCATTAGTTTATAGAAAATGGAGCATGAGATACACAAAAGTATATCATTTTATGTGCTCAAAAATAATTTCCTCCTTTTATTGCAAGAGATATATTTAAAATATCTCAAATGACTTTGGTTTCTTGTGAAAACAGGTATTTTTCAAAACATCAGATTATTTCCTTCATACTTTGTTTTTCCTTCCAATTTACCATATGGAAGAGAAGGCAAAGAGCCTCATTACACGTTCTGATTTTCCTGTTTTCCCTCTGAAGCAAAACAAATGTACTGGAATATACTAATGTAGACTAGAGATAGGTCTGCACTAGGGCTCTAGTTTAATCCCACTCAGTTAAGAAGTGTGATAATAGTCAGATAAATTGTTTGAACTGCAGTTACCTCAGCGGTCCCACTTCTGAGAGATGTATCAAATAAAATGAGATAATGTATATTTAAGAATGTTACAGACTAAAGTACTGTCCAAAATGTGATCAAACACTATATTAGAAAGTACCACTGAAAACAAAAACCAAAATTATTCACTTTTGAAGATGACACAACGCTACTTTCAATATGCACAAATCTTCAACTGTTGAATTTCATATTTATTTGAATATAATAACATTAAAAGTACACGTGCCCTTATAAAACGTTGATATACATAATTAGGGGTATGTGAAGAAACCTAAAATGAAACATCTAGATTGGTGACACAGAATATAATTAGTAAAGTATACAATTAAAATACTCCATATAAAAAAGAGAAAAATCACTCTCTAAATGTAATCTCTACTCAAAACTAACACCAAACTAGTATCTAAAAGTCTAGAAAACAGTTTTGCCAAAGAAACTTGGAAAACATACTTTTCATAAGACTGGTAGGTATGCCAAGATTTCCACTATTTCAGTGTTTCTCCAAGTGTGATCCAAAAGGTTTTTTGTAGGATAATTGTATTAGTTTTCCTGCAAGGCTTGTTTAAAATGCAGATTCCAGGGTCACATCACAGATTCAAAGAATCAGAATGTTTGGAGGTGGAGCAGAGTCTACGTTTTAAACATGCTCCTTAATAGCATAACCTAGTTTTTTCTTTTTTCTGTTTTTACCATTTATTTAAAAAGTACTCAATTATGGACTAACTGAATGTTCAAGCAGTCTCGGATTTAGTGCAGAATATCATAAAACCACGACATAAGTAACTAAATAAAGACAGAAAAACATGTTTACATGGTAACTTTCACAGTTACCTTAGCTTTTTCATAGCAATGAGAATTAATTGCTTCAAATGACATCGCTCCTCATTACTGGGCCACCTGAGACTTTTGTTTTCTCTTAAGCCGTTTTGCCATTTTGCAGCAGGTGCAGACAAGACACAGCAGTACCTGGCAGTCTATTCAAAACCTACTAAATAAAAAAGAAACAAACACCTTCTTAAGCAAAGGGCTAGAACGGCGAAAGGCAAAAGGCTGCGGTCGGCTAACCCTCAGATTTCCAGCATATTGAGAACAACTTTTGTATCACTGGCTTCCACACCGACAAACCCCATACTCGAATTCACAGCCATCCGAAAGAGATGGAGTCGCCATCCACCAGCAACCGACCAGAATCAGACCACCCGGCTAGTGCTTGGGTTTACTTGGGTTTACAGCAGTTTGAGTAAAAAATAAAGCAGCCTTGAGCAAATGAACATGCTTGAGCAAGGGTAAAAACACGAGGGAATCTTTAGTCCAAAAGTTCTAAGTTGTTTTATCCCACTTCAATTCCACCCCCCACCCCCGCCCCGGTTTTTGCACGGCCTCGGGGGTCTGTAATGTACTCTCAACGTCTCCGCCCTCCTAAACTCTTGAAGGGGAGGGCTTTTACCATTTCTATCCGTGCTCTCCTCGCAAAAGGCAGCCAGTGTTTTCATTCCCGTCCCATCTCCCGCCACACTTTTAGCCGCCTAAAAAAATCAGTACAAGAAAAAAGAAAACACCTCAGGGGACCGTCACCGTCTTCCTCTTTTCTACTGCCATTACCCACCCCATAAGCGTCGCCATCCCTGGACACCGCAAGCTCTTGGCAGACGTTTCCTGGACTTGACTATCACGTCTGTTCCCCCTCGGCTTTTCCGCTCACAAGAAATTAACTCGGGGTCCGGCCCCGGCCCTCTGCGCGCCAGAGCCGTGGCGAGTCCGCCGCTGCGGCGAGCGGTCGGTTGAAGGTCCCGCCGCGCCATCCCGGTGCTTACCTGGGCCTCGACGAGGCTCGCGGGGAAGCTCAGGGCGACCAGCAACAGCACTGCGACCGCCACCGCCCCCTGCCCTAAGCTGGCCCGGCTGACCCCCCGGTTCATGCTGAGCGTCCCCCCCGCCGCGGCCGAGCGGCCCCCTCCGGGCGGGGGAACGGCGGGAGGCCCGAGTGACGACCGAAGGAGACGTTTCCCGGAGGCTGACTGACTCCAGGGTCAAGAGATCTGGACACCCGTCGGGTGGCGGGGGACTTTCTCCCGGCGCCCAACAGCCGTAATTGGAGGTTGGCTCGCTGGGCGCCCCCACTTCATCCCCTAGGCGACCCCGCCCCCGGCTTCCTCTCCTTCCTCGGCCACGCCCCCGGCGGAGCGCGTGGCCTTATGGGAGTTGTGGTCTCGCGCGGTTCTCTAGGACGCCTCCGGCCGGAAGGCGGGGCGGGCGGCGGAGCTAACCCGAGAGGAGCAGCAGCTGAGGCCGCTCCGCCTCTACCTGGACCTCTCGCTGCACTGCGGCCAATGAGCCGAGACCACGCGGGCCTCCAAAACAAGAGGAGGTGCTGGCGGCTGGAGCAGAGGGTCCTCCGGTCGGGAATGGGCCTGTCTTCGCGCCTGCTTCATGGCGTTTGCTCCTGTAATAGTCCGAGGAAACGAGACTGGGGGCCTCAGTGCGAGGGTTCCTACAGTCGCCAACCGCGTTGTTCAGTGACACTGCACAGCCGCGAAGCTGCAGGATTCGCCCAACAGGCCGACTTAGGTACGCAGATGAGCCATCTGCGACTTCTAGAGGTAGCTTTGGCACCTCTTTCATTGTGTCGGCCCCACAGGTGATTTTCACCCCCTGCTGGGTACTACCTCCCGCTCTTATATAGAAACATGCGACATAATGCGTGTTAAAGACTTAGGGCAAACCTAAAAGTTTATAGTAAAACATGGGATGAGAATAAAGGCACAAATTTGAGTGGCGTAGACGAGGGTCACACTACAACTCTAAACATACTAGTTAACTTTTGTTATGTTTTAAACAAGTTACTTAGCTCTGCGAGCCTGTTTGTTTCATCTATAAATTGAACACAATACCTACTTCAAATAATGTTTCTAAGATTACGTACAATAATATACAAAAGGAGCTTACTATAGTGCCTAGCACATAGGAAATGCTCAATAAATGATAGCTGCTATTCATTTAAGTAATACCTTTGATTTCTAGGAAGCTAGCAGTACCTCAGGTATTTATGTAGCATGTGTCAGTTTCCTATTGCTGCTGTAACATATTACCAGAAATTTAGTGGCTTAAAACAAAACAAAGTTATCTTAGAAATTTGGAAGTCAGAAGTACAAAATGGGTGGGCAAGGCAGTGTTCCTTCTGGAGGTTCTAGAGGAGAATCTGTAAAAAGGAATGCCCCAACTGTGATTTTTCAGCTCAGAAGCCTGACACACAACTTTTGGGGAAGGATGGTTGTTCTAGTTTGCTAGCTGCCAGAATGCAATATACCAGAAACAGAATGGCTTTTAACAAGGGGAATTTAATGAGTTGCTAGTTTGCAGTTCAAATGCCGAGAAAATGTCCCAATTAAAACAAGTCTATAGAAATGTCCAATCTAAGGCATCCATCCAGGGAAACATACCTTGATTCAAGAAGGCCGATGAAGTTCAGGGTTTCTCTCTCAGGTGAGAAGGCACATGGTGAACACAGTCAGGGCTTCTCTGTCAGCTGGAAGGGCACATGGCGAACACGGCATCATCTGCTAGCTTTCTCTCCTGGCTTCTGGTTTCATGAAGCTCCCTGGGAGTTGTTTTCCTTCTTCATCTCCAAAGGTCACTGGCTCGTGGACTCTCTGCTTTGTGGTGCTGCTCTTTCTGAATCTCCTAAATGTTTCCTCTTTTATAGGACTCCAATAAACCAATCAAGACCCACCCAAACGGGTGGAGACATGTCATCACCTAATCCAGTTTAACAACCACTCTTGACTAAATCACATCATCCAGGGAGATGATCTGATTACAGTTTCAAACATACAGTATTGAACAGGGACTACTCCACCTTTATGAAATGGGATTTTGATCAAAACATGGCTTTTCTAGGGGGCATACATCCTTTTAAACCAGCACAATGGGTGATCGAAATTAGAAATACCAGATATTTGTAAATATACATAGTGTACCAAAATTCATTTACGGCGACAGCTGTTGCAATTTTATTTTACTTAAGAGGGAATAACAATTCCCTTTGTAAACAGGCTTGATCTCCTCTTTATACTCTCACCTAAGCCTCTTTGCTTACCTTTCCTTCCTTAAAATCAAATAAACTGAAAACAGCATTTTGGGAGTTATCAGTGATGCACCCATACTTCTACAGAGTTCCACAGTGATAATCATCCCTAACACTATGGCTGGAAGTTGAATCAGGGGAAAGAAAGCACATACATTAATCCCCTTTGGTTTTATCCCACAGAAATCACCTCTATATAAATTTGTTTTAATGAAAATGATAAAATACATAGAATAGCTTATTATACTGGGATGGTTAGGTTCGGGTGTCAACTTGGCCAGGTGATGGTGCCCAGTTGTCTGGTCAAGCAAGCACTGGCCTAACCATTACTGCAAGGATATTTTGTGACTGGTTGATAAACCAGAAGGCTTGTTTATTATATCTCCAGCCAGTTGATTGCGTCTGTGGCTGATTACATTTAAGATCAACTAAAGGTGTGCCTTCCAGAATGAGAGAATCCAGTAGGTTGGATTTGATCCAATCAGTTGAAGACCTTTAAGGGAAAAGAGAGAATTTTCAATTCTGCATCCAGCCAGCCTCTCCTATAAAGTTCATTAAGAACCTTCATCAGAGTTGTCAGCCTTGTAGCCTGCCCTACGGATTTTGGACCCTTGCAACTCCATGGTTGCGTGAGCCTCTTTTATAAATCTCATATTTAAAGGTACCTCCTGTTGGTTTTGTTTCTCTAGAGAACCCTGACTAATACAAGTACTAAGGAAGATTTCACCACTCAATCCTCTGGAAAGGACAGGCCATCAGTACAGCACCAGGGAAGCTAAGGAGTAGGAACTAATGGGCAGTCTTTTCCAAGGTACTGCCATTAACTCAATTCCAGTTGTTTTCAGTTCCTTGTCCCTACCATCAAAATTCAAATTCCTTCCAGAATTTAGCTTGAGGGAAGGGGCTAATAACTTTGACTGAGAACTCTGCAGGACTACATGGAATGAGTAAAAGGTAGTTGCACAAATGAACAGCAAGTCCTATTACCATTAAAAGGGGGAAGAAATGTGGTTAGACAAAAAGAACAGATGCCCCCTTCAGGAAGTCACATTTTTATAGAGTACTCCATTAGCACTCACTTTCTTTACTTCAGCTTGTATCCATACATTTATTAAAATATCACATATTTCCTGAGATGTTATACCAAAAAAAGTACACAACAGTATGCTGGCCAATTAGAAATAACAACAATATGCCTATTGTTGTTATAGTGTATGTAATTTATGATTTATGAACATCACCTGGATTTGATTAGCCCAATTAACTGGAACTGAAGTGCAGAAAAAATGACCACATTTTTGAGTGGAAGAATTTATGAGACCTCCAGATCTATTAATCTTAGATGGGTCAGGGCCCACTAAGAAGTCAATTAGTACAACTCGAGCACTAGAAGCATTCATAAATTATCATTGATTTTATTGGGACAGATTATGAGAGAGAGTTAACCTAGAGGAACACTCTTGATACAGCTGGTGATTCCACTAGGAACAGCCATAACTACATATCCAAGCACATCAATTATGGATGACCTCAATGTGCATCACCTTTTAAAAGTAGATAGTGTTAAAATATACTTAATCAAGATTAATTAGTCATAGTCATATTTGACAGGTAGTCTCATCGGCACCATTCACATAAAATTATATTTATTGCAGATTCACTCTGTTTTGCTCTCAAATGCAAAAAATTCCCTCCATACCTCTTGCCACTTTGTTTCCCCTCCCTTGCTTTCCTTTCCATGTCCACCTCTTGTCTGGCTGGATTATCTCATCCCTGCAGTCTAAAGTGAGTCACCTGCATTCCCATGGCAGTTTCTACCCCCTCATTCATTCAGCACTAGCAATCTCTTGCTCTGTAATAGCAATTATCTTTACATGTATTTGTACGTAGTGTATTATAGCCTACTTAGTGTGTAAAGTTTTATAAGTGATGCACCCATCAGTTATATACCAAATTCTCTTTCATGGCTAGCTCAATTCTTAAAAATAGTAGCCAAGTAATTGACTGGTTGATGTTCTTTATGATCTCAGCGTACCTTAGAAGACATTGATCTCAGTACCAATCCTGGAAGTGGCGCCCCTGAACGTTACCCATGGAGACTGGAAAGTAGCTTGATCAGAACATTCCTAGAAAAGTCAGTAAGATGAAACTGGCAGTTTTTCATTAAAGCAAGAGATTATAGTCCCTTAAACCTAAGTGTATTGGGGGACTGTCAAAAAGACTGAAGAGTGTCAGAACTGTCAGACTGGTTGAGGCCAATTAGTGGAAATCTATTAGTTTAAGAGGTTTTTCTTAAACACTATTTGAAATGGCTATGGTTAACAGTTTTTGAAGCAAAGTCTTGAGGATCGTCTTGAACAAATTACTGTAATGCTCAAGAGACTTTGGGACTTAATAAAATTGCACAAAGCATTTGTGTTTTCAAGATATCATCAATTGCATTGTTTTTCTTTGATTAATTTATGGGCTGGTTAGCATGTACCTTCTAATGACAGAAGAAATAATTGATGACTGATTCCAAATAAAAGTCAAGGTAATGGGGTGGAAATTTAATAACACCAGTAATTTTTAATGCTGATGGCAAGCTGAACTATGATTAATGAACTTACTGAGTAATGGCAATCTGTTGTATTTAAACAACTGTGTTTGTAGATGGTACTGGTGTGTTAACAATGGGTCGTGTAATTTTTTTTAACGGGATTTCTACCTGTGATTTAATTATAAAGGGAATTTTTGTTTGGTGATAGGATTTATGGATTTTACTGAGGGGATTTCTCCCCTTTTCTTTTGACAAGTGATAGGGATTAAAAGTAATCAAAATGAAAGAATTTGTCTGGCCTATGCATTGTTATTAGTTGTTCCACCTAAAGTATTCAGTGCTTTTCTTTAATATTTACTCAGCTGTGACATTCTCAAGTGTTTTTCACTAAACAGCATTAATGCTGATAAGCTTGAATAGGTTAGAATTATTTTCATTTCTAAAGAAGTTTACACAGTGATATATACAGTTTGGAAAAACCCTCTTTTATATAACAAACATATTAAGGTACTACACTAGAAGTTAATATATGATATGATTAGGGAGGAAGGTCTTTTAAATCCAAATAATTGGGAAAACTAGAATCATAATTCTGCCAATTTAGTTTGCCTACTGATTTCTATAATGCAAAAGAGAATTCACATAGTCACAAAGGTCTACATAACTACCTGCACATTAGGACTACTTTACTAGTATCTACTCCAGTCCACTCTGCATAGGGCCCATGACAAATCACAGTAAGAATTAAGACCTCAAATGTTTTTACAATGTGAAAATGAGCATCAGGGCAGTGGCTAGGGACAAGGTCATGGGAGGTGCTGACTGCAGGTGAAGAAGGTCAAAAGAGGCTGTCTGCACTGCCATGGTGGCCACAGGTAACTAGTAGAGGTGATTCTGTTGAGTTCTTCCAGCCTCCTGTCACTCTGTACCCCAAGTTATTGGAAACCTCAAGTAATTTAGTTTCTTCTACTTCAATTCCATCTTCCTGAGTTCAACCAAGTGGTATATTGATTCCAGTCAGTTGCTTCATCCTTTTTTGTGCTGCTGCTGCTTCTCCAAAGGTCACATTCACTTTCCTCCCTGCTTATTACCCCAACCCCACGTAGAAAGTCTAGTTTTTATTGTGCAGCCCCAGAGTTGGGAAGGATCCTGACCTCCTGTGTGCCATTCTCTACCATCTCCCAACATCTTGACTTGGATTTGGATTCCTTTTGGCTTTAACAGAATCACATACCTGCTGATTTCCATTTTGTATCATTTCCTTTGTTCCATTTTTATCATCTCTCATAGATACAGATTCTTCAAGGGTCGTCCTTCTGCTTGAGAAGGACAACCATTTTCCATTTAGAATGGTACCTAAAAACCTTGTGCTCTTTTCTGGATAAAAAAAATAAGCATAGCACACAATTTATAAAGCATTGAAAGTACCTTTTACCTAATACCTCTTATGGTTGGGATCCCAGTGGAATTTTCATTGTTTGTGAGTGTCCATTATCATCCACAGACAGAAGCAGGATGAGCCATTCATAGTAAACTACATTCTTGGGAATATTCTAGCCCCTCAAGAATGAAAGAGGCTATGTATGCCATTCCTTTGTCCCATGATCTCACGGATTCACTTTCTATTCGTTTATCTAATAAAATCAACTGGCTGTTTTTTAGAAAATTTCACCTTGTTTTTAACAGTCTGCATTGCCATTAGGTTGCAAAACATAGAGAAAATATACAATTATTTCAGAGATTGCTTTACAATTAATTAAGATTCTTTTCTCCCAATTTTCAGGTTCTATTTTAAAAGTATGTTTTAAAGCTTATACTTCTGATCTGTGGTGCTTTTTCAGGCATCCCTGGATTTATAATTCCACTAAATTAGAGTTATTCTTCACTGTACAAAATAATTTACCAAAGTCCTCTTATCAAATGCCTTTCATTGCTGTGCATAAAATTTACTAATTTGCAAATCTACTAATTTACCCAAAATGGTTCCAAGATTTTTTAAATAATTTTTTCTAAGATTTTAATAATGACAAAAAGAGCACTTCAGAAATTATAAGTTGTGCTTATTCAAAAACTTATGTTTATGGAGTGACATCATCAGCATGGTGATGTAAGATATCCTGTGGGAAAAAAATCTCCCTAGGAATTCAGAGTACTAAAGGATAAACGGCAATTGCTTAGAACTCTGAAGATGATAAAGACTGGAGAATGACTCCACAAATGTTCCACAGAATCTAAGAGAGTTCACCAACAAAAGACTAGACCTATAAGAATTATTAAAGGGAGTTCTTTATTAAAGGAGAGAGTGGCTCAGTGTAGTGTGAAGGTAAATACACAACCCGATAGTCCTGTATCCTCAACATACAATTCTACATTTTAAAGTTTTTTATTTTTTTATTATTATTTTTGCAACTCTACTCTTTAATTCCTATAAGAGTCAAAATACAATTGAACAACAGAAAGGCATATTTTCCGATAAAAAATATAGAATGGCAAAATAAAGAATGGCAAAGTGGGACCAAATCAATATAAAGAGGGGAAACAGAGTGATATAGGAGCGGAGAATGTGTATGTTATTGAAGCTAAGTTGGTAATTTTGCAAATTAGTAGATTATAGATGTAGGTTGTATAATATAAACCCCAGGGTATTTTATAAAAATACAGAAACAGAAGTGAGAGGGATCCATTAGCTACATCAGAAAGCAATTTGCAATACAGAAAGGAATTTGCAATAAAGGAAAAGAGAGGCAAAAAATAAAGATATGGCATATAAAAACCAAAGGTCAATATGGCTGAACTATGTACTGCCTTATAGTACTGACTGTTAATGGGCTAAACTCCTCAATCAAAAGACACAGATTTGCAGACTGGATAAAAAAGCACGATCCAACTATATGTTGTTTACAAGACTCAACTTAGATCCAAAGACACAAATAAGTTGAAAGTGAAAGTGAGACAAAATATCAGACAAAAGAGACTTTAAGTTAAAAGTCTCTTTGTGAAGGACACTATTTATTAATAAAAGGGGCAATCCACTAAGAAGAAATAACAGCCATAAATATTTACGCAACTATACATGGTGCCCCAGATACATGAGGCAAACACTGTAAAAACTGTAGGAAGAAATAGATACCTCTACAATAATAGTTGGAGACTTCAATAAACCACTCAATATACAGTCCATCTAGAAAGAAGATCAATAAGGAAATGGAGAACCTGATTAAATATGATAAGTGAGCTAGACCTAACAGACATATGTAGAACATTGCACCCCATAACAGCAGGATATACATTATTCTCAAGTGCTCATGCATCATTCTCCAGGATAGACCACATGTTGAATCACAAAACAGGTCTAGTAAATTTTAAGATATTGAAATTATACAAAGTATCTTCTCTGAGCATAATGGAATGAAGCTAGAAATCAATAACAGGTGAAGGACTGTAGAATTCACAAATACATGGAAGTTAAATAATAAACTCTTCAACAACCAGGGGGTCAAAGAATAAATGTCAAGGGAAACCAGTAAATATCTTGAAAAAAAATGAAAATGAGAACACAACATATCAAAACATATGGGATGCAGTGAAGACAGTATGAGAGGGAAATTTATAGCCTTAAATGCTTACATTAATAAAGAAACAAAAAATACATAATAAAAAACAAATGAACAAAAAATAAGGAAAATAAAAACTACAAATGAAAAAAACAAAAAACAGAAAAAAAAACTAAAAGAAAAAATAAAGAGCTAAAAGTAAAGACCTAACTGCACATCTGAAGGAACTAGGAAAAGGACAGCAACTTAATCCCAAAGCAAGCAGAAGGAAAGAAATAACAAAGATCAGAGCAAAAATAGCAAACTTCAGAATAAAAAGCAATAGAGACAGGGTGCAAGGGTAGTTCAGTGGTAGAATTCTCACTTGCCAAGTAGGAGACCCAGGTTTGATTCCCAGCTCATACACTTCCCAAAACAAATAAAAAATTCAACAAAGGGTGTTGTAATAACAGGATACTCACATGGAAAAAGAATGAAATGTGACCCACCATGCAGCACGCAAATAAATAAATAAAAGCAATAGAATAACACCAAAAAAAAAGTTGGTTCTTTGAGAAGATCAATAAACTTAATGAACCCTTAACTAGACTGACAAAGAAAAAAAGAGAAAAGATGCAAAATAAATGAGCGAGGAATGAGAGAAATGAGAGGGGAGACATTACTACTGACCCCACAGAAATAAGAAGGATCATAACAGGATGCTCAGAAAAACAGTATACCAAAAATCAAACAACCTAGATGAACTGGACAAACTCCTAGAAACACACAAACAACATGCACTAACTCTAGAATAAATAGAAGAACTGAAAACACCAATTACAGGTAAAGAGATTGAATCATTCATCTAAGATCTCCCAACAAAGAAAAGCCCAGGAACAGATAGCTTCAGAAGTGAATTCTACCAGTCATTCCAAGAAGAATTAATGCCAATCTTGTGCAAACTCTTCCAAAAAATTGAAGGAGAGGGAACACTACCAAACTCATTCTAGGAGGCCAACATCACTCTTGTACCAAAGCCAGAGAAAGATACTACAAAAAAAAAAAATTACAGAGCAATTTGTCTTATGAATATAGAAGCAAAAATCTTCACCAAATCCTAGAGCACATTAAAATAATTATACACCATGATCAAGTGGGATTTATCTTGGGTATATGAGGGTGATTCAACATAAGAAAATAAATTCACATAATATACCTCCATTATCAGAACAAAGGAATAATAATGGCATGATCATCTCTATTGATGTAGTAAAAGCATTTGACAAAATTCAGCATCCTTTCTTGATAAAAGCACATAGAAAAATAGGAATAAAAGGAAACTTCCTCAACATGATAAAGGGCTTATATGAAAAATCCACAACCGGGGGTGCAAGGGTAGTTCAGTGGTAGAATTATCACCTGCCATATGGGGGACCCGGTTCAATTCTTGGCATATGCACTTCCCTCCCCCCAAATTTTTTTGTCAACAAACAGTGCTGCAATAACAGGGTATCACATGAAAAAAGAATGAAATGTCCACTATACATCAAACAAAGAAAAAAAAAAAAACCTCAGCTAATGTAGTACACAATGGTGAAAGACTGAAAGCTTTCCCTCTAAAGTCTGGACAAGATAAGGATGCCCACTGTCACCACTGTTATTCAGTATTGTACTGGGAGTTCTAACCAGAGCAGTTAGGCAAGAAAAAGAGATTAAAAAGCATCTAAATCATAAAGGGAGAAGTAAAACTTTCTCTATTTGCAGATGACATTATCCTATATATAGGAAGTCCTAAAAAATCTACAACAAATTTGCTGGAACTAATAGACAAGTTTAGCAAAGTGCAGGGTATAAGATCAACATATAAAAATCAGTAATGTTTTTTCTCCCCTCTCTTTCTCCGCCGGCCCGCCCCGCGGCGCCCACGCCCCGCAGCAGCCGAGCCGCCCGCCCTCCTTCTCCCCTCTCTTTCTCCGCCGGCCCGCCGCGCGGCGCCCACGCCCCGCAGCAGCCGAGCCGCCCGCCCTCCTTCTCCCCTCTCTTTCTCCGCCGGCCCGCCGCGCGGCACCCACGCCCCGCAGCAGCCGAGCCGCCCGCCCTCCTTCTCCCCCCTCCTCCCCCTCCTGCTCCGGCTGCTCTCCAACCACCACGGTGCCCTCTTCCCCCGCCTTCACCGTGCTCCTCCGCCACCAGCCTCGACAGCCTTGCCGCCCTCACCTTTCCTCCTCCAGAACAGCTACTGGGGGAGTGGAGATAATACAGAGCAGCTCCCGGAGCCACGAGGGAGATCAAAGGGACAGCGTACCCCATCCTGGAAAGGCTGACTATCTGGGAGAACCAGCTCCGGTGAGATCACCAAGGGGCACGGGCTTTCCTGGGTGGGACGGCAAGCGACCGGAGTCCCTCCCTTCCACCTTCCCAGGCCAGCTGGTAGAATTGGACAGGCGGTCCCCTTAGGCCGCGGCGGCTGGTGCCCCCACCACACGAGGCCCCCTGGAACAACTGAGATAGTTGGGTCGGAAATCCCCAGACTGCGGAGAACAGTGACCGGGGGATCCCTTCCAAACACGTGACTCCCCCGTCGGCTGGGAACAGTGCACTCTCCCGGGCTGCGACAGCCGGCGCCCTCCCGCCACGCTTGGTGCCCCGGGCCGACTAGCTAATTTGGCCGGACGCTCTCCTGTGCTGCGACGGCCGGTGACCCTCCCCGCATTCGGAACCCCAGGCCGGCTGGCATTCTTCCAAGACGCTTCGGCTGCCGAACCTCCCCTACGGCGAGAATTTTCCAGAGTTAAAGGACCCACAGCAACTTTCACTGGTGGAACCCACAGACAAACGTGTGCCACGAGCGCCACCTACTGGGCAGGATAAGAAAAACAGAACCCAGAGATTGTACAGAAAAATCTTTCAACCTGTGGGGTCGAACACCCGGGGAAATCTGACTAAACGCCCAGACGCCAGCAGAAGATAACGGATCACGCTCAGAAAATTGAACATATGGCCCAGTCAAACGAAGAAACCAATAGTTCAAATGAGATACAGGAGCTGAAACAACTAATGCTGAATATACGAACAGAAATGGAAAACCTCTTCAAAAACGAAATCGATAAATTGAGGGAGGACATGAAGAAGACATGGGCTGAACATAAAGAAGAAATAGAAAAACTGAAAAAACAAATCACAGAACTTATGGAAGTGAAAGATAAAGTAGAAAAGATGTAAAAAACAATGGATACCTACAATGACAGATTTAAAGAAACAGAAGATAGAATTAGTGATTTGGAGGATGAAACATCTGAATTCCAAAAAGAAACAGAAACTATCCGGAAAAGAATGGAAAAATTTGAACAAGGTATCAGGGAACTCAAGGACAATGTGAACCGTACAAATATACGTGTAGTGGGTACCCCAGAAGGAGAAGAGAAGGGAAAAGGAGGAGAAAAACTAATGGAAGAAATTATCACTGAAAATTTCCCAACTCTTATGAAAGACCTAAAATTACAGATCCAAGAAGTGCAGTGCACCCCAAAGAGATTAGACACAAATAGGCGTTCCCCAAGACACTTACTAGTTAGAATGTCAGAGGTCAAAGAGAAAGAGAGGATCTTGAAGGCAGCGAGAGAAAAACAATCCGTCACATACAAGGGAAACCCAATAAGACTATGTGTAGATTTCTCAGCAGAAACCATGGAAGCTAGAAGACAGTGGGATGATATATTTAAGTTACTAAAAGAGAAAAACTGCCAGCCAAGACTCCTATATCCAGCAAAATTGTCCTTCAAAAATGAGGGAGAAATTAAAACACTCTCAGACAAAAACTCACTAAGAGAATTTGTGACCAAGAGACCAGCTCTGCAAGAAATACTAAAGGAAGCACTAGAGTCAGATACAAAAAGACAGAAGAGAGAGACATGGAGAAAAGTGTAGAAAGAAGGAAAGTCAGATATGATATATGTAATACAAAAGGCAAAATGGTAGAGGAAAATATTATCCAAACAGTAATAACTCTAAATGTCAATGGACTGAATTCCCCAATTAAAAGACATAGACTGGCAGAATGGATTAAAAAACAGGATCCTTCTATATGCTGTCTACAGGAAACACATCTTAGACCCAAAGATAAATATAGGTTGAAAGTGAAAGGTTGGGAAAAGATATTTCATGCAAACAACAACCAGAAAAGACCAGGAGTGGCTAAACTAATATCCAACAAATTAGACTTCAAATGTAAAACAGTTAAAAGAGACAAAGAAGGACACTATATACTATTAAAAGGAACAATTAAGCAAGAAGACATAACAATCATAAATATTTACGCACCGAACCAGAATGCCCCAAAATACGTGAGGAATACACTGCAAACACTGAAAAGGGAAATAGACACATATACCATAATAGTTGGAGACTTCAATTCACCACTCTCATCAATGGACAGAACATCTACACAGAGGATCAATAAAGAAATAGAGAACCTGAATATTACTATAAATGAACTTGACTTAACAGACATTTATAGGACATTACATCCCACAACAGCAGGAAACACCTTTTTTTCAAGTGCTCATGGATCATTCTCAAAGATAGACCATATGCTGGGTCACAAAGCAAGTCTTAACAAATTTAAAAATATTGAAATCATACACAACACTTTCTCGGATCATAAAGGAATGAAGTTGGAAATCAATAATAGGCGGAGTGCCAGAAAATTCATAAATACATGGAGGCTCAACAACACACTCTTAAACAACAAGTGGGTCAAAGAAGAAATTGCAAGAGAAATTAGTAAATACCTCGAGGCGAATGAAAACGAAAACACAACATATCAAAACTTATGGGACGCAGCAAAGGCAGTGCTAAGAGGGAAATTTATTGCCCTAAATGCCTTTATCAGAAAAGAAGAAAAGGCAAAAATGCAGGAATTAACTATCCATTTGGAAGAACTGGAGAAAGAACAGCAAACTAATCCCAAAGCAAGCAAAAGGAAAGAAATAACAAAGATTAGAGCAGAAATAAATGAAATTGAAAACATGAAAACAATAGAGAAAATCAATAAGACCAGAAGTTGGTTCTATGAGAAAATCAATAAGATTGATGGGCCCTTAGCAAGATTGACAAAAAGAAGAAGAGAGAGGATGCAAATAAATAAGATTAGAAATGAAAGAGGAGACATAACTACTGACCTCATAGAAATAAAGGAGGTAATAACAGGATACTATGAACAACTTTACGCTAATAAATACAACAATTTAGAAGAAATGGACAGGTTCCTGGAAAGACATGAACAACCAACTTTGACTCAAGAAGAAATAGACGACCTCAACAAACCAATCACAAGTAAAGAGATTGAATTAGTTATTCAAAAGCTCCCTAAAAAGAAAAGTCCAGGACCAGACGGCTTCACATGTGAATTCTATCAAACATTCCAGAAAGAATTAGTACCTACTCTCCTCAAACTCTTCAACATAATCGAAGTGGAGGGAAAACTACCTAATTCATTCTATGGAGCCAACATCACCCTCATACCAAAACCAGGCAAAGATATTACAAAAAAAGAAAACTACAGACCAATCTCTCTAATGAATACAGATGCAAAAATCCTCAATAAAATTCTAGCAAATCGTATCCAACAACACATTAAAAGAATTATACATCATGACCAAGTAGGATTCATCCCAGGTATGCAAGGATGGTTCAACATAAGAAAATCAATTAATGTAATACACCATATCAACAAATCAAAGCAGAAAAATCACATGATCATCTCAATTGATGCAAAGAAGGCATTTGACAAGATTCAACATCCTTTCCTGCTGAAAACACTTCAAAAGATAGGAATACAAGGGAACTTCCTTAAAATGATAGAGGGAATATATGAAAAACCCACAGCTAATATCATCCTCAATGGGGAAAAATTGAAAACTTTCCCCCTAAGATCAGGAACAAGACAAGGATGTCCACTATCACCACTATTATTCAACATTGTGTTGGAAGTTCTAGCCAGAGCAATTAGGCAAGAAAAAGAAATACAAGGCATCAAAATTGGAAAGGAAGAAGTAAAACTATCACTGTTTGCAGACGATATGATACTATATGTAGAAAACCCAGAAAAATCCACAACAAAATTACTAGAGCTAATAAATGAGTACAGCAAAGTAGCAGTTTACAAGATCAACATTCAAAAATCTGTAGCTTTTCTATACACTAGTAATGAACAAGCTGAGGCGGAAATCAAGAAACGAATCCCATTTACAATCACAACTAAAAGAATAAAATACCTAGGAATAAATTTAACCAAAGAGACAAAAAACCTATATAAAGAAAACTACAAAAAACTGCTAAAAGAAATCACAGAAGACCTAAATAGATGGAAGGGCATACCGTGTTCATGGATTGGAAGACTAAATATAGTTAAGATGTCAATCCTACCTAAATTGATTTACAGATTCAATGCAATACCAATCAAAATCCCAACAACTTATTTTTCAGAAATAGAAAAACCAATAAGCAAATCTACCTGGAAGGGCAGGGTGCCCCGAATTGCTAAAAACATCTTGAGGAAAAAAAACGAAGCTGGAGGTCTCGCGCTGCCTGACTTTAAGGCATATTATGAAGCCACAGTGGTCAAAACAGCATGGTATTGGCATAAAGATAGATATATCGACCAATGGAATCGAATAGAGTGCTCAGATATAGACCCTCTCATCTATGGACATTTGATCTTTGATAAGGCAGTCAAGCCAACTCACCTGGGACAGAACAGTCTCTTCAATAAATGGTGCCTAGAGAACTGGATATCCATATGCAAAAGAATGAAAGAAGACCCATCTCTCACACCCTATACAAAAGTTAACTCAAAATGGATCAAAGATCTAAACATTAGGTCTAAGACCATAAAACAGTTAGAGGAAAATGTTGGGAGATATCTTATGGATCTTACAACTGGAGGTGGTTTTATGGACCTTAAACCTAAAGCAAGAACACTGAAGAAGGAAATAAATAAATGGGAGCTCCTCAAAATTAAACACTTTTGTGCATCAGAGAACTTCATCAAGAAAGTAGAAAGACAGCCTACACAATGGGAGACAATATTTGGAAACGACATATCAGATAAAGGTCTAGTATCCAGAATTTATAAAGAGATTGTTCAACTCAACAACAAAAAGACAGCCAACCCAATTACAAAATGGGAAAAAGACTTAAACAGACACCTACCAGAAGAAGAAATACGGATGGCCAAGAGGCACATGAAGAGATGCTCAATGTCCCTGGCCATTAGAGAAATGCAAATCAAAACCACAATGAGATATCATCTCACACCCACCAGAATGGCCATTATCAACAAAACAGAAAATGACAAGTGCTGGAGAGGATGCGGAGAAAGAGGCATACTTATCCACTGTTGGTGGGAATGTCAAAGGGTGCAACCACTGTGGAAGGCAGTTTGGCGGTTCCTCAAAAAGCTGAATATAGAATTGCCATACGACCCAGCAATACCATTGCTAGGTATCTACTCAAAGGACTTAAGGGCAAAGACACAAACGGACATTTGCACACCAATGTTTATAGCAGCGTTATTTACAATTGCAAAGAGATGGAAACAGCCAAAATCTCCATCAACAGAAGAGTGGCTAAACAAACTGTGGTATATACATACGATGGAATATTATGCAGCTTTAAGACAAGATAAACTTATGAACCATGTAATAACATGGATGGACCTAGAGAATATTATGCTGAGCGAATCCAGCCAAAAACTAAAGGACAAATACTGTATGGTCCCACTGATGTGAACGGACATTCGAGAATAAACTTGAAATATGTCATTGGTAACAGAGTTCAGCAGGAGTTAGAAACAGGGTAAGACAATGGGTAATTGAAGCTGAAGGGATACAAACTGTGCAACAGGACTAGATACAAAAACTCAAAAATGGACAGCACAATAATACCTAATTGTAAAGTAATCATGTTAAAATACTGAATGAAGCTGCATCTGAGCTATAGGGTTTTTTTTGTTTTTGTTTGCTTGTTGGTTTGTTTGTTGTTGTTGTTTTTTACTATTACTACTACTTTTATTTCTTTTCTTTATATTAACATTTTATATCTTTTTCTGTTGTGTTGCTAGTTCCTCTAAACCGATGCAAATGTACTAAGAAACAATGATCATGCATCTATGTGATGATGTTAAGAATTACTGAGTGCACATGTAGAGTGGTATGATTTCTAAATGTTGTGTTAATTTCTTTTTTTTCTTTCCGTTAATAAAAAAATAAAAAAATAAAAAAAAATAAAAAATCAGTAATGTTTCTATACACTTGTAACAAACAGCCTGAAGAGGAAATCAAGAAAAAAATTCCATTTACAATAGCAACTAAACAAATCAAATAGCTAAAAATAAATTTAACCAAGGATAGAAAGGAAAACTACAAACGTTACTAAAACAAATCAATGAAGACCTAAACAAACGGAAGGACATTCTGTCTTCATGGATTGGAAGGCTAAATATCATTAAAATGTCAATTCTACCCAAAATATTTATAGATTCAATGCAATCTGAAGCAAAATTCCAACAGCCTAATTCTAGAAAGAGAAAAGCCAATTATAAAATTTCTTTAGAAGGATAAAGGGCCCTGAATAGTCAAAAACATCTTGAAAAAGAAGAACCAAGTGGGAAGGCCCACACTTTCTGACTTTAAACATATTACAAAGTCACAGTGGTCAAGTCAGCATGGTATTGACTTGAGAATAGATATATTGACCAATGGAATTGAATTGAAAGTTCAGAAATAGACCCTCACATATCTGGCCAATTGATTTTTGGAAGACTGCCAAGTCCATTCAATTGAAAAGAATAGTATCTTCAAGAAATGGTTCTATGAGAGCTGGATATCCATGTGCAAAGGAATGAAAAAATACTACTAGTTCACATCATATACAAATATTAAACAAAAATGGATCAAAGGCCTAAATATAAGAACGAGGACTATAAAACTTTGGAAGAAATTGTAGGGAAGCATATCCAGGATCTTGTTAGACAATGGTTGCTTTGATTTTACACCCAAAGCACAAATAGTAAAAGAAAAAATAGAAAAATGGGACCTCCTCAAAACTAAAAACTTTTGTGCATCAAAAGGCCACAAAATTGAAAAGACAACCTATTCAATAGGACAAATATTTGGAAACCACATAGCTGATAAGGGTTTAATATCCAGAATATATAAAGAAATCCTAAAATTCAACAATAAAAGGTTAAAAAAAAAAAAAGAGGCCCAACTAATTTTAAACCACGCAAAAGCCTAAATAGACATTTCTGCAAAGAGGATTTACAGATGACTAAAAGCCCATGCAAAGATGCTCAACATCACCACTAGGTATTAGGGAAATGCAAATTGAAACCATAATGAGATATCATTTCACACACCTCTAGAATGACTACTACTTAAAAAACATAAAACTACAAGTGTTGGAGAGGATGTAGAGAAATAGAAACACTCATGTATTGCTGGTGGGATTATAGAATGGTGCAGCCACTGTGGAAGATAGTTTAGCAGTTCAACAGTTTCTCAGGAAGCAGTATGTAGAAGTACCATATTACCCAGCAATCCTACAACCAGGTATACACCCAGAAGAATTGAAAGCAGGGACTCAAACAGATATTTGCACATCAATGTTCTTAGGAGCATTATAATTGCCAAAAGATGAAAACGACCCAAGTGTCCATTAGCTAATGAATGAATAAACAAAATACGGTATATATATATACAATGGAATATTATTCAATCATACAAAGGAATGAAGTCCTAATGCATGCAACAACATGGATGAACCTTGAGGACACTATGTTGAGTGAAATAAGCCAGACACAAAAGGACAAATATTGTATGATCTCACTAATATGAACTAATTATAGTAAGCAAATTCACAGAGTTAGAATCTGGAATGTAGGTTACCAGAGGATAGACTGAGGTTAGAGAATGGGGAATTGGTACTTAATTTGTACAGAATTTCTATTTAGGTTGATTGTAAATGTTTGGAAACATTGGTGGTGATGGTAGCACATTATTGTGAGTATAATTAAGAACATTGAATTATGTTTGTGGTTAAAAGGGGAAAGTTTAGGTCATATCTCTTACTAGAAAAAAGGATTAAATGATAAAACATAAGACTATATAACAGAGCGAAACTTGTTATGGATGATGGACTATAGTTAATAGTACAAGTATAAGAATGCTCTTTCATGAATTATAACAAATGTACACGTGTGCTGGTTTGAAAGGATTATGCGCCCTAGAAAAGCCATGTTTAATTCTGATCCATCTTGTGGAGGCAGTATTTCTTTTAATCCCTATTCAGCACTGTAGGTTGGAGATTTGATTAGATTATCTCCACGGAGATGTGGCTCGCCCAATTGTGGGTACTAACCTTTGATTAGAGGGAGATGTGACTCCACCCATTCCAGGTGGGTCTTGATTAGTTTACTGGGATCCTTTAAAAGAGGAAACATTTTGGACAGAGCAAGAGAGCCTTGAGAACCATGAGAGCCCACACAGTCAGAGACGTTTGGGGATGAAGAAGGAAAATGCCCCTGGGGGAGCTTCATGAACAAGAAGCCTAGAGAGAAAGCTAGCAGTCATCACCATGTTCACATGTGCCTTTCCATTTGAGAGAGAAACCCTGAACATCATCAGCCTTCTTGAGCCAAGGTATCTTTCCCTGGATGCCTTAGATTGGACATTTCTATAGGCTTGCTTTAATTTGGATATCATCACAGGCTTGGAACTGTAAGATTGCAACTTAATAAATTCCCCCTTTTAAAAGCCATTCTGTTTCTGGTATATCGCATTCTGTCAGCTAGCAAACTGGAACAACATGCTAATACAAGGTGTTAATAATAGGGTGGTATATGGGAAAAATACATCTAATGTAAACTATGGATGATACTTAACAGTACTATTTTAATAATCTTTCATCAATTTTAACAAAGGTAATTACTGTTAAAAACATAGTACAATTTTAAAAAGTGCTATCACCAATTGTAACAAATGTACCACACTAATGCAAGGTGTTGGTGGTGGGATGATATATGGAATCCTGTATTTTATGCATGATTGTTTCGTAAACCCACAACTTTCTAATAAAAAAGTTTTAAAAATTATATTTTAATATATCACAAAAACCTTATATTTATGCCTGAAAGCTTTGTAAGATGATTTTTAAATAAACTTTCCTACCTTGAGGTTTAGGTCACAAATGGAAAAGTTATATCAGCTGGAATTAATTCTAATCATATAGATTAAAACAAATTCATCTATCTGAAATGATTTCTCTCCACTTCTGATTATATACTGATAAGAGGAGAAAGTGATGCATAGTGTGTCCAGCTATCTTATTTACCATTAATGATTTTCTAGTCAATCTTCTGACCAAAATTATGACCAGGAGGATGGTATTTTAAATCTTGCAGCAATTCAGTTACCTTGATCTAAATGAGAGACAAAAAAAAAAAAAAAAAAAAACTGTGTCACACTACAAAGCCTATGGAAGAAAATTAAGCCACAGTGGCCTTCTTTAGGTACCTTTGGGATAGTACACTACAGTTCAGACTTCCCACATCATTCTGGGATCTCACCCATGAGGCAGCTAGTGTCTCAGACCTGAATTACTTGGAATTCTCTGCACCCAAACCTGCTGTACAAGGTATTAATGCCACTTGCATTTCCTTACTTTGTATTTATGTAAAAAGCAGAGCTCTGATCTAATTTTTTGTGGCAATTGAAAAGTCTCTTAACTATCCTCAAACATTAGATACAATTCATAATAGTTTTTTATGGAAACCTACTAATGTGTTACTTGTTTGCTGATTTCTGATATGGAGGTTATTTCATTTTCAAGAAGTATATACAAACCAACGGTGATACAGCTCCCTCCACCACATCTACCAACCTGCCTGCCTCTATGTACACATCCTTTGTCTTTCCTCTTTTTGCCAACTATTCCCTTTGGTCAACTGAAGGGCATTGTGCCAGTAATTTTCTCATCTCTCCTGCATGATTGATTTCCCTCTCTACAGACCCATTCCGTCAGTATATAAAACATTTGTAATCACTTCCATCTTTAAAAAATACTTTCTGGTCAGGCCATAGTGGTTCAGCAGGCAGAGTTCTCGCCTGCCATGACAGAAACCCATGTTCAGTTCCCCGTGCCTGCCCAGGCCAAAAAAAAAAACTTTCTTCATCCTATTTTTCCATGCCTTACTTTTCACAGAATACAACTTGAAATAGTGATATATATATATTTGCTGTATTAAATTCTCCTCCACCTATTCTTTCACTAATCCCCCCCAATTAAGTTTTTGCCCTCACCATTCTACCAAAACTGCTCTTATCAGAGGGTACCACTGACTTCCAGGTTGCTAAATCCAAACGCCAATACTCAGTTTTCATCTACTTGACCTACACAGCATTTAACACAGGTGATCCCTCTCTCCTTGAAACACTTTATTCTTTCGACTTCCAGAATACTACCCATCTAATTTTCCTACTACCTCATAGGTTCTGCCGTTTCAATCTCCTTTGCTGATTCCTTCTCACCTCTGTGACCTCTAAATATGGTCTTCTTTTGCATATTTACTTTCACTCCCTCAGTGATCACATCCATTACGTTTAAATGTCATCTGTATGTTAGTGACTCCCATAAATCTATCTTTAGCCTAGACCTCTCCACTCAACTCTAAACTCACACCCACCTGCCTATTCACTTTGATGGCTAACAAGCATCCCAACATGCTCCTTTTGTTGTCTTTCCCATTTAGGTAAAAGGTAACTCTCTTCTCACAGATGCTCAGGCCAAAGTCTTGGGTATTTTGCTGTCTTTTCTCTTTCTCTCTCACCCCAATCTGATCCAATAGCAAATCCTACTCATTCTTTCTTCAAAAAATCTCCAGAATCTTATCACTTTTCACCATTTCTACTTTTACTACCCTGGTTCATGCCACCACCATCTCCCATTTAGTTTACTGCAACAGCCTGCTTGCTGGTCTTCCTACCTCTCCTTCTCCATTTTTTTTTTTGTTACCTCTATTCAGCCTTTTCTTAATAAAACAACCAGAGTACTCTTGTGAAAACATACATCAGATCCTGCCATGACTCTGATCATCATCCTCTAGTGGCCTCCTTCTCACTCAGAGTAAAAGCCCAAGTTCTTAGAATGCCTTCTAGGCCCTATGCAGTTTCACTCCATCATCTCCCTAACCTTATCTCCACTACTTTCTCCCTGGCTCATTCAACTTCAGTCATATTTGTTCTCTTTTTGTTCTTCAAACACACTGAACAAGATCCCACCCCTGGGCCTTTGCAACCTGTGTTCTCCACCTGGCATCCTCTTCCTCCAAATTTCTACATGGTTCACTCCTTCACCTTCTACATATATTCACTCAAAATTCACCTTCTCAGTCAGGCCTTTCACATCTAAGATGTGACCCCTTTCGTACCAACAGTTCCTCTCTCCTTTCTTTACTTTAGTTTCTCCTTAATACTATTTAAGCACTCTGTGAATTTTATTTATCTTTTGAATTGTTTTTTTCAACTATAATAGAGGCTTCTTGCAAGTGAGGATATTTATCTCATTTGTGCACAGCTATATCCTCAGCACGTAGAATAACACATGACATAGCAGGCACTCAATGACTACTTACTGATGAAAGAATAACAGTGTAGACTTCGTGTCAAGTGCCTTCTTATCCATTATGCATAAATATTCCGCAATACTTCATTGCAAAAATAATCTTATGAGTAGTTAGGATAATACAATTGCTTTGACTGAGGATAAGAACAAGATTCCTGTTTAGATGGGGGTGGAAGAAGGAGTATAGCATGTATGGGGTTTTCTTTTTTCTTTTTATTTCTTTTTCTGGAGTAATGTAAATGTTCTGAGATTGATCAGTCGTGGTGATGAATACACAGCCATGTGATGATACTATGAACCACTGATTGTATACTTTGGATGGATTGTATGTAGTATGAATATATCTCAATAAAATATACACAGTTACTACAAGCCTGGTAGGAAATAAATGAGTGGTGGTTATGACCCATAAGTGCTCGGAGAGCTACAGATGTAGGAACTTGTCAGTTAGAATACCCTTCTGACACTGTGTGAAACAACATATGGGTTTTCCATGAACAAAGAATTCTGTTCTTTCTGCCCTCTCTTGGCAGAAATTCAACTGTATGAAAATTTAAATCTCATCTTTAAATAAAATTTTTAAGTGATAAAAAAAAAAAAGATTCCTGTTTAGAACAGCTGGAACAATGTACCAGAGACGAATAATAATGCAACCCATAGCTGACTTTTCTGGGCTGCAGGGTAGGTATAGCAGGAGTGTGGTGAGGGAAAGAGGTCTCCAAGATATTTATACCATTGCTGGCTCGGACTCAAGAAGTGAAAAATAACGTCATTACATAATTATAATTAACCTGAAGTTGTGTAATTAATTATCTAATAAACAATTAATGATTCCTTATTGCACTGCTCTAGTTTCTGTCAGAATAGGGATGTATTTGGTGGGCATACAAATGGAGAAAGACAAAAAAGGAACACTTGCAAAGGTCACATTGACCCATAAAGTATAGTGACTTTCGCCAAAATTATTAAGCTTACTAATGGCTTTCAGAAAGCCCACAGTTAATCCAGAAAAAAAATGTTTCTAGTTTTAATCATCATTTTAGCCTTTACCAAACAGAAAATTACTTCCTAAAGCATGCTTACTGTACTAGTCAGGGTTCTCTAGCAAAACAGAACCAAAAGGAGATATCTGTAAAAGTATGCGATTTTATAAAAGTATCTTACACAACCGTGGGGATGCACAAGTCCAAATTCCAAAGGGCAGGCTGCAAGGTAGCACACCGATGAAGGTCTTTGATGAATTCCCCAGGGGAGGCCAGCTGACTGAAGTAGAGATGAAAGTTCTCTCTTCTGACTGCTGAAGTCATTACCTCTCCCTTAAAAGCCTTCAACTGATTGGATTAACTTTCTCTCCTTGTGGGAGATGCTCCCCTTAGTTAATTGTAGATATAATCAACCATAGATGCAATCAACTGACTGATGATTTAAGTCCACAAAGTGTCCTCATAGTAACAGATAAGCCAGTGCTTGCTTGACCAGACAACTGGGTACCATCACCTAGCCGAGTTGACACATGAAACCAACCATCACAATCCACCACTTGTCAACTTGACAGCTATACACATCATCTTAAATCATGCTTAATCTCCAAATAAAAAACAATAACAGATATATTTTTCACCTAACAATATTCAACTGTCCTTCATACAACCAGAGTGCACTAAATTTCTCCAGAATAGGGTACAAGTCCTTAGGTAATATTCACTCTT
Organism: Tamandua tetradactyla; assembly: GCF_023851605.1. Lineage (NCBI taxonomy): Eukaryota > Metazoa > Chordata > Mammalia > Pilosa > Myrmecophagidae > Tamandua > Tamandua tetradactyla. The sequence continues at coordinate 6,938,768 of NC_135333.1, forward strand.
AAGCCTGATACCTATACTTCAACACTATGACATGAACAGTACAATTTATATCATATGATAAAGGGGTAGGATAGAGAAGCAAACAAGGATATTTGCTTTATGTACAAATACAAACATATTCAACACAAGAAAAAATATTGATACCATTACAGTCCTCTTTTCTATAATTGGTCATGTGGTGATAGTTCATATTTATCACTACTTTCTTCCACCACCCATTCCATGTCCCTTTACCCTCCACAACCACCTCAGCTGGCCATGGTTCTTTGCCTGGTGGGATGACCCAAACCTTCATTCCTGAAGTTTGTGGGCCATTGGTAGTCCTGCCTGGATTGGGTTGTTCTCCATTGACTAATCACAGGGCATGGTAGTAATAAGAGATGCCCTAGAGAATCTCCTGTATTCTAGGAAAATTTTTATCTCCATTGTGTAGTTGCAGTCTTATTTCCCTTGATAGGACCAATCATTCCAGCAAATATGGTAATTCCCTTCTTTTCCTATTGATTCAGAGGCATAGGAAACCCAAAGTGGCCAGATGGCAGTCTTAGCCTCCAGTTCAATGGAATCATTGTTGTGTCTCCTGATGGGAGCACTTCTCTCTTTGGAACTAAGACCTAAGGACCAGCAGAGCTTAAGGTTGCAAGGACAGGAAGCAAAAATTTCCTAATGGATCACTAGGGGTAATAGCGAGTGGTGCTACTCCTGTTTCCACCCCATGATGCCTGGACCCATGAATCCTGTCTATGGGAGAAACAGCACCATAGAGTGGACACTGATTCAGAACATACACAGCCTCCTGGAGAACACTGCCCCAGCACTGCAAGGTATTGCCACATAGTTGATGCCAAATTGAGTTTTCAAAAGGCCAATTCACCATTCTATCAGTCCAGCTCCCTCTGGATGATGAGGAACATGATAAGACCAGAGAACTCCACGAGCATGTGCCCATTCCCACACTTCATTTGCTGTGAACTGGGTTCTTGATCAGAAGCAATTCTGGGTAATACCATGATGATGGATAAGACATTCTGAAAGTCCACAGATGGTTGTTTTGGAAGAAGCATTGCATGCAGGGAAGTTAAGCCCATATCTAGAGTATGTATCTATTCCAGTTAGAATAAATCATGACCCCTACCTTGATGGAAATTCCCAATTCACCTCAGGGAATGGTGCCATATAGGGAACTGAGTGTGAATATCTGCCACTGGCAGATTGGGCACTCAGCAGTGGCTATAGCTAAGTCAGCCTTGGTGAGTGAAAGTCCATGTTGCTGAGCCCATCCATAACATCCATCCCTACCACCATGACCACTTTGCTCATGAGTCCTTTGGGCAATGACATGAGTGGCTGAGGAAAGAGGTTGCCTGGTATCCATAGAATGGGTTATCTTATCCACTTGATTATTAAAACCTTCCTCTGCTGAAGTCACCCTCTGGAGTAATACAAATATCTTCATGGTTTTTTGCCCACACAGAAAGGTCTATCCACACATCTCTTCCCCAGACCTCTTTGTCACCAATTTTCCAATCATGTTCCTTCTAACTCCCTGACCATCCAACCAAACCACAGGCAACAGCTCATGAGTCAGTATACAAATGCACCTCCTTCCAGTTCTCCTTCCAAGCAAAATGAACAACTCTCTGCATTGTTTGAAGTTCTACCCAGTGGGAGGATTCTCCCTCACTACTGTCCTTCTGGGACATCCCAGAGAAGGACTGCAGTGTTGCAGCTGTCCACTTTCAGGAGATACTTGCATATCATTCAGAACCATCTGTAAACCAGGCCAGAGTTTTCTCTTCCTTAGTCAATTAGCTGTAAGCAACTCTCCAAGAGCCCAGAGCTCTGGGCTGGGAACGAGAAGATAATGTGTCAGGAGTGGGAGCCATAGGCATTTGGATCACTTCCTCATGTAACTTACTTGTGCCTTCAGGACCTACTTGAGCCCTATCCTATTATACCATTTCCATTTAAAATGGTGTACATGCCCAAATTTATGGCTTGGTATGTAAGACAACACCCAGTTCATGATAGGCAACTCATGTCTCATGGTTACTTGGTGACCCATGGTTAAGCGTTCAGCCTCTACTAAGGCCCAGTAGCAGGCCAAAAGCTGTTTCTCAAAAGGAGAGTAATTATTTGCAGAGAATGACAAGACTTTACACCAGAATCCTAAGGGACTGTATGTGATTCTTCTATAGGGACCTGCCGAAGGCTCCAGACAGCATCTCTATTTGCCACTGACACTTCCAGTACCATTGGATCTGCTGAAGCATATGATCTAAGTGGCACAGCAGCTTGTACAGCAGCCTGGATATGTCATAATGCCTCCTCTTGTTCCAGTCCTGTCAAAACTAGCAGTTTTTCTGGTCACTTGGTAAATGGGCTGGAGCAGCATACCCAAATGAGGAATATGTTGTCTTCAAAACCCAAAGAGGCCAACTAAGTTTTGTCCTTTGTTTTGGTCAAAAGAAGGGTCAGATGCAACATCTTTTCTCCTAAGAAAGTCTGGACAACCTGGAGGAGCTAACTGAGAGTCTGAAAAACTGAGCTTTTTATAGCCTGATGCAGATAATGGAATAAAAATTGCAATCAGTGGCCTGATATAGAGTGGGGAGGCTTGAAAGTCCCCAGGCTTTCAGTTAGACCCCTAAGGAATATATTCTAGGAGAAAGAATAAAGTGAAGGGAGACCAAGCCTGGCAATGACTAAACCCCATATTTGAATGATCGTAATCCATGAAATTGAATTAAAATGATTTAGGAATCATAGTTCCTCTAGGCAGCCACAAAAGCAAATGTACGTATCTCTAAGGGAATATAACATCATTCTAGGCCTCAAATTATTTCTACAAGTGTCCATATACAATATCTGGCACTCAGTCAAAAACAAAACCTGAGTATTTGTGACAGTGTGATCAAACAGACCTAAAAGTAAAACAGACAGTAGGAAAAAAAACAAAGAGAATAGTGTTTCCAGTTACAGATTTTAAACTAACAGCTAATTATGTTCAGAGAAATAAAAGACAAGATTGAGAAATTTCACAGAATAGAGAACCAGAAACTCTTCTCAAAAAGGAAACTCTAAGATAATACAATAACAAAAAATTAAGAACTCAGTGGGTGGAATCAACACAAGTTTAGCTTCTACTGAAGAAATAATGCAATGACCTGGAAGACATGTTAGAAGAAAATAGTAAGAGAAACACAGAGAGCAAAAGAAAACTATTGCAGTTCTTCTCCTTGTACATGTTGTTTAAAAGTAACTATGTCAGAGGCCATAAGGCAAGTCACAATTTTTAAATAATTGGTATCAACATAGACCATATTCTATCACTGCAACACCATTAAATTAGAACTTACAAAATTAATAAGAATAAAGTACAGAAACTTAAAAACATAATTCAAATTCTTCATGGGCAAAGAAAAAAATAGAATTATTTTACAGATTTATTGATACAAAATTATAGTACAATAACCTGAACATATTTAAAGAGTACAATTTCATGAGTTTTAACAAATGCATCCACCTTTGAAACTACCACCACAGTCAAGGTTATGCATTTATTCTTCATTCCCTAATGATTCCACATACCCCTTGATAATCCATCCTCCCTGTTCCCACATTCCCTGACAACCACGGATGTGCTATCATTATAAATTAGTTCGCATTTCTTAGAATTTTATATAAAGGGAGTCATACAGTAGGTTCTCTTTTGACTGACTTCTTTCACTCAATTATTTTTGAATTCATGGGTTTTTGTGGGTTTGTTTGTTTTTGTGTGTGTTTTTTTTTTTTTTTTTTTTTTGACCTGGGCAGGCTCCAGGAATTGAACCCGGGTCTCTGGTGTGGCAGGTAAGAATTCTGCCACCGAGCCACCATTGCACCACCCTGGATTCATGTTTTGTATATCAACAATTTGTTCCCTTTTGTTGGTGAATAGTATTTCATTGTATGGATATTCCACAAATTGTTAATCTATTTACCTGCTGATGAATATTTGCATTATTTCCAGTTTTGGATATTACCAAAAAAAGTTGCTAATAATATTCAAGTGCAAGTCTTTGCATGGACATATGCTTTCATTTTTCTTGGGTAAAAATCTAGGAGTAGAATGGCTAGGTAATATGTAGGTATATGTTTAATTTTTTAAGAAACTGTCAGACTGTTTTCCAAAGTGATTTTAACATTTTACATTTCCATCTGCAGTGAATGAGTGTTCTAGTTGCTCCAAATCCTGCCAAGTTTGATACAGTCAGATTTGTGTGATTTTTTTAAAGAGATCTAATGGTTGTGTAGTGGTATCTCATTCTAGTTTTATTTGCATTTCCCTGATGATTAATAATGTTGATAATCTTTTCAAGTGTTTATTTGTTATTGCATATCTTCTTTAGTAAAGTCTCAGCTCAAATCTTTTGCCCATTTTTTAAAAATGTCTTTTGCCTTTCTTCTTATAGAATTGTAAGCATTCTTTATTTATACTAGGTACAAGCCCTTTGTTGGATATATATATATATATTGCAAATATATTTTGAAAATATTTTGACAAACCTATGGAGAAACAAATCAAGAAAACTATGGAAGATAAATAAATAATCAATATTAGAAATAATAAAAGGGGGCATAACTATATATCCTGGAGCAATTAAAAAGATGAGAGAATACTATGAAAACTTCATATCACTAAACTTGAAAACAGAGATGAAAAGAATAATTCCCTACAAAAATAAATTTTAACTCAAGAAAATCCAACTGGAATTTGGTTTTGGATTGCACTAGATTTATAGATTAATTTGGAGATAATTGATATTTTCTAATATAAAGGTTCCATCTCATGGGTTTTCCTTTCTTTTTTTCTTCAGATCATCTGCTATGTCCTTTATTGGATTTTCAAAGTTTTCTCCATAGAGCTCTTAAATATTCTTGGTAATTCCTAATGGCTTTATTTGCTTGTTTATACATTAATCTATGTGGACTCTCAAGCCTACATATTGTTTAAATATGGAAAGGAACATTGTGCCTTCTCCTGAGGGTAGAGATTATACAAAATAGAAAACTATTAATTGATGAATTTTATTAGAATTAAGGAAATCATTGGCTCTTCAAATCTTATAGGTAGTTAGTAGGCAGCAGTTTGGTTCAAGTCAAAGTAATTGCTAAATAGATTTCTGTTCATTGTTCATTTAGTTCTGGTTATAGGTCCTAGTGACTATTCTTTCTCTATTACTAGGTTACATAGTCCAATAATAAAGGATAAGATGAATGAATCTCCTTATAATTATTTATTTTTGGTCATGTAGTTAAAAGTTCTCTCTCAGGGACTAGATAGACAAAAATACTTAGGATCCTTAAATCAAATATTTCTTTCACCTGAATAGAAAATGGATAATGGGAAAGAGAAAAGAGAAAGGTTACATTTTATAATTCCAGCAAATATGATTCTGGCATTGGTTGTATGATCTGAGCGTGGTCCAAGAGTTCTGGAACTGTAGTACCTACAGCAGTCCTGAGTACAGACATACAGACAGTGAGAATGTTAGGATGGCATGCAAGATTTATTCAACCAAGAATTATGGTAATTTAAATGGTGTGCCAGTTTAAAAGTATTATGTACCCTACAAAAGCCATGTTTAATCCTGATCCAATCTTGTGGGAGTAGCATTTTCTTTTAATCCTGATTCAATAATGTAGATTGGAATCTTTGATTAGATTATATTCATGGAGGTATGATGCATCCAATTGTGGTATTAGCTTTTGATTAGATGGAGATGTAACTCCACCCATTCCTGGTGGGTCTTGATTAGTTTACTGGAATCCTTTAAAAGAGGAAACATTTTGGACAGAGTTAGAGACAACAGAAATGACAGAAGCCTTAGAGCCTAAAGAAATGTCACAGCAGAGTTGACACGGATGCGACAGGTGGACAACAGAGGCACGGATGTTTGGAGATGCTTGGAGCCCAGCAGATGTTATCATGAGATGTTAAGCAAGCCAGAACCTGGAGACAGCCAAGGGAAGCCAAGAGATGAAAGCCAGCCCTGGAAAAGTAAAGTGAGGAACCTCCCCAGGAACAGAGACTGAAAGCAACAGAGCCCAGGTGGGCTGATGCCAGCCACTGACTACCCACTCTGACTACACAGCTGACAGAGGTGCTCCTGATCCATCGGCCTTTCTTGAGTGAAGGTAACCTTATTAAATTTCCCTTTATAAAACCCATTCCTGTTCTGGTATATCACATTCTGGCAGCTTGTAAACTAACACAAATGGGAACACAGTAGGAAAACACTGTTAGTTTGAAGCCTTCTATTCCATCATCATTTACCTTTTTTTTGAAAAACGAGTTTATTTGTAATTTTAGTCAACACACAAAATTGACCTATAAACTTCAATAGAAGAAGATAAGTTTTAAAACCACTTTGAAGGCCACCTCTATGAAAGTGATTTTTTTTTTTTTTTTAAAGGAAAGACAGAGAGAAGGAAGGAAGGATAGAAGGAAGGAAGGAAGGAAGAAAGGGAAACATTTTTAAACATTTTCTTGTTTTTAATGTATTCTGTTTCTCCGTTTTTGTTACATGGGCTGGGGCCGGGAATCGAACCGAGGTCCTCCGGCATAGCAGGCAAGCACTTTGCCCGCTGAGCCACCGCGGCCCGCCCTATGAAAGTGATTTTAGTATAAAAAGTATACTAGATGTAACCTAACCTGACATCTTAATTTGCAAAAATTCAATAAGCTGGAGCTGTGTGCCCTTCTCCCACAGCAAGTTTACTCTAAGGGTTACTATAATACAAACTCCACAAGGAAAAGAACTTCGGTATTGTTTCCTCTTGGTAGAGGAGAAAAACTCAACCTAGCTATGAGACCAACCACAACACAATGAAAAACTGCACTAACTAGTTCAGATTATTAGTAACAGACGATGCTGGTGTGAAAAATTTGTATATTCTAGAGCCCTTATAAATAATAGTTAACATGTGGTAGAATGAGGACTTTTGCAAGGTACAATGTGGCATTGCATTTTCTCCCATGAAATCAAGCACAGTCTCCTTAGAAGAAAACCAACTGGACTCTAAAATTACACACACCTTAATAACAAGCCTCCCCACCACATGTGAATGTAAAGCATTTAATTTAAAAATGTTGATACTACAATATATAAAATAGCTATTATAAATGTGCATAATATATTCTATACCTACAGGTTTACTTTTTTTTTTAAAAGGAAATTGTAATTTACACTGTGGTTAAGTCTTGTATCTTCACCCTTGAAAAAGCTCACATCCTATCACAGTGACATATGGTCAGACTTAAGAGCCCCAATTGTTCAACACTTGGATCAAGTCATAACCAGTCTTATTGCAAAAGGACCCTGTACACATTTATCAATCCTAGTACCTTAATAGCTACACAACAAGTCATTAACATACAGAAACACGCATCATGAGAAGCAAGAAGCATCATCCACCCCTCCTGCCGGACAACAGCACTCACATCACAGAGATCTGTGGACAGTCACCGCACATTCAACGTGCGTGAAAGATGGAATGACTTAAGTACAAATGCAACATATTATAAACAATTTGTTTCCAAAAAAGTCACAAATTAAACCAAAATATTTTACAGAATTTACTACCAAACACCATAAAAACTGCCTTCTCTTAAGCTCTCTCTCTCCCTGTATCCTGCGAGCCAACTGGATGTCTTTGGGCATGATGGTGACTCTCTTGGCATGGATTACACACAGATTGGTGTCTTCAAATAAACCCACCAGGTGTGCTTCAGTAGCCTCCTCAAGTGTGCCAATGGCCGCACTCTGAAACCTCAAGTCAGTTTTGAGATCCTGGGCTATCTCCCTCATCAACATCTGGAAAGAGCTTCCAGATCAGAAGCTCCGTTGATTTCTGGTAGCAAAGAATCTCTTGAAGCACCACAGTCCAGGCCTGTAACGATGGGGCTTTTTCACTCCGCCGGTAGAGGGGGCGCTTTTCCAGGCAGGCCTGGTTGCCAGCTGTTTACAGGGGGCTTTCCCATCAGTGGATTTACGAGCAGTCTGCTTGGTTCGGGCCATTTTCCTCTACCCAAAGCCAAAGTCTTAACATGGCGTCTTTGACCCATGTGCCACTTTGGCTACTCCAATGAAGAGCCGCAGTCAACTAGCAAAGATACTCCAATGATCGACCAAACCGCTCTGCGCTCCATCATCATTTACTTTTGTTTTTCATAAGACCATATCTGAGATTTAGAAATGTTCTATTTGTCTTTTTGCCTAACCAATATTTTCTGAGGATTAACTCTTTTTTTTTTTATTAATTAAAAAAAATTAACTAACACAACATTAGAAATCAATCCATTCTACATATGCAATCAGTAATTCTTAATATCATCACATAGGTGTATGGTCATCATTTCTCAGTACATATGCATCGATTTAGAGAAAGAAATAGCACGACAACAGAAAAAGAAATAAAGTGATAACACAGAGAAAACACAAATAAAAATAAAAAGTACAAAAATATATAAGAGAAAGAAAAAAAAACAAAAAAAACTATAGATCAGATGCAGCTTCATTCAGCGTTTCAACGTAATTACATTACAGTTAGGTAATATTGTGCTGACCATTTTTTTTTTTTTTTTTTTTAGACATCATACCATTCTACATATGCAATCAGTAATTCTTAACATCATCACATAGATGCATGATCATCGTTTCTTAGTACATTTGCATCAGTTTAGAAGAACTAGCAGTATAACAGAAAAAAATATAGAATGTTAATATAGAGAAAAAAAATTAAAGTAATAATAATAAGAACAAAACAAACAAAACAAAACAAAACAAGAACCTATCGCTCGGATGCAGCTTCGTTCAGTATTTTAACATGATTACTTTACAATTAGGTATTATTGTGCTGTCCATTTTTGAGTTTTTGTATCTAGTCCTATTGCACAGTCTGTATTCCATCAGCTCCAATTACCCATTATCTTACCCTGTTTCTAACTCCTGCTGAACTCTGTTACCAATGACATATTCCAAGTTTATTCTCGAGTGTCGATTCACATCATTGGGACCATACAGTATTTGTCTTTTAGTTTTTGGCTAGACTCACTCAGCATAATGTTCTCTAGGTCCATCCATGTTATTACATGCTTCATAAGTTTATCCTGCCTTAAAGCTGCATAATATTCCATCGTATGCATATACCACAGTTTGTTTAGCCACTCGTCTGTTGATGGACATTTTGGCTGTTTCCATCTCTTTGCAATTGTAAATAACGCTGCTATAAACATTGGTGTGCAAATGTCTGTTTGAGTTTTTGCCCTTAATTCCTTTGAGTAGATTCCCAGCAATGGTATTGCTGGGTCGTATGGCAATTCTATATTCAGCTTTTTGAGGAACCGCTAAACTGTTTTCCACAGTGGTTGCACCATTTGGCATTCCCACCAACAGTGGATAAGTGTGCCTCTTTCACCGCATCCTCTCCAGCACTTGTCATTTTCTGTTTTGTTGATAATGGCCATTCTGGTGGGTGTGAGATGATATCTCATTGTGGTTTTGATTTGCATTTCTCTAATGGCCAGGGACATCGAGCATCTCTTCATGTGTCTTTTGGCCATTTGTATTTCCTCCTCTGAGAGGTGTCTATTCAAGTCTTTTTCCCATTTTGTAATTGGGTTGGCTATCTTTTTGTTGTTGAGTTGAACAATCTCATTATAAATTCTGGATACTAGATCTTTATCTGATATGTCGTTTCCAAATATTGATTTCCACTGTGTAGGCTGTCTTTCTACTTTCTTGATGAAGTTCTTTGATGCAAAAAAGTGTTTAATTTTGAGGAGTTCCCATTTATTTATTTCCTTCTTCAGTGCTCTTGCTTTAGGTGTAAGGTCCATAAAACCGCCTCCAATTGTAAGATTCATAAGATATCTCCCGACATTTTCCTCTAACTGTTCTATGGTCTTAGACCTAATGTTTAGATCTTTGATCCATTTTGAGTTAACTTTTGTGTAGGGTGTGAGATATGGGTCTTCTTTCATTCTTTTGCATATGGATATCCAGTTCTCTAGGCACCATTTATTGAAGAGACTGTTCCGTCCCAGGTGAGTTGGCTTGACTGCCTTATAAAAGATCAAATGTCCATAGATGAGAGGGTCTATATCTGAGTACTCTATTCGATTCCATTGGTCGATATATCTATCTTTATGCCAATACCATGCTGTTTTGACCACTGTGGCTTCATAATATGCCTTAAAGTCAGGCAGTGCAAGACCTCCAGCTTCGTTTTTTTCCCTCAAGATGTTTTTAGCAATTCGGGGCACCCTGCCCTTCCAGATAAATTTGCTTATTGGTTTTTCTATTTCTGAAAAATACGTTGTTGGGATTTTGATTGGTATTGCATTGAATCTGTAAATCAATTTAGGTAGGATTGACATCTTAACTATATTTAGTCTTCCAATCCATGAACACGGTATGCCCTTCCATCTGTTTAGGTCTTCTGTGATTTCTTTTAGCAGTTTTTTGTAGTTTTCTTTATATAGGTTTTTTTGTCTCTTTAGTTAAATTTATTCCTAGGTATTTTATTCTTTTAGTTGCAATTGTAAATGGGATTCGTTTCTTGATTTCTCCCTCCGCTTGTTCATTGCTAGTGTATAGAAATGCTACAGATTTTTGAATGTTGATCTTGTAACCTGCTACTTTGCTGTACTCATTTATTAGCTCTAGTAGTTTTGTTGTGGATTTTTCCGGGTTTTCGACATATATTATCATATCATCTGCAAACAGTGATAGTTTTACTTCTTCCTTTCCAATTTTGATGCCTTGTATTTCTTTTTCTTGTCTAATTGCTCTGGCTAGAACCTCCAACACAATGTTGAATAATAGTGGTGATAGTGGACATCCTTGTCTTGTTCCTGATCTTAGGGGGAACGTTTTCAATTTTTCCCCATTAAGGATGATATTAGCTGTGGGTTTTTCATATATTCCCTCTATCATTTTAAGGAAGTTCCCTTGTATTCCTATCCTTTGAAGTGTTTTCAACAGGAAAGGATGTTGAATCTTGTCAAATGCCTTCTCTGCATCAATTGAGATGATCATGTGACTTTTCTGCTTTGATTTGTTGATATGGTGTATTACATTAATTGATTTTCTTATGTTGAACCATCCTTGCATACCTGGGATGAATCCTACTTGGTCATGATGAATAATTCTTTTAATGTGTTGTTGGATACGATTTGCTAGAATTTTATTGAGGATTTTTGCATCTATATTCATTAGAGAGATTGGCCTGTAGTTTTCTTTTCTTGTAATATCTTTGCCTGGTTTTGGTATGAGGGTAATGTTGGCGTCATAGAATGAATTAGGTAGTTTTCCCTCCACTTCGATTTTTTTGAAGAGTTTGAGGAGAGTTGGTACTAATTCTTTCTGGAATGTTTGATAGAATTCACATGTGAAGCCGTCTGGTCCTGGACTTTTCTTTTTAGGAAGCTTTTGAATGACTGCTTCAATTTCTTTACTTGTGATTGGTTTGTTGAGGTCATCTATGTCTTCTTGAGTCAAAGTTGGTTGTTCATGTCTTTCCAGGAACCCGTCCATTTACTCTAAATTGTTGTATTTATTAGCGTAAAGTTGTTCATAGTATCCTGTTATTACCTCCTTTATTTCTGTGAGGTCAGTAGTTATGTCTCCTCTTCCATTTCTGATCTTATTAATTTGCATCCTCTCTCTTCTTCTTTTTGTCAATCTTGCTAAGGGCCCATCAATCTTATTGATTTTCTCATAGAACCAACTTCTGGCCTTATTGATTTTCTCTATTGTTTTCATGTTTTCAATTTCATTTATTTGTGCTCTAATCTTTGTTATTTCTTTCCTTTTGCTTGCTTTGGGGTTAGCTTGCTGTTCTTTCTCCAGTTCTTCCAAATGGATAGTTAATTCCTGAATTTTTGCCTTTTCTTCTTTTCTGATATAGGCATTTAGAGCAATAAATTTCCCTCTTAGCACTGCCTTTGCTGCGTCCCATAAGTTTTGATATGTTGTGTTTTCATTTTCATTCGCCTCGAGGTATTTGCTAATTTCTCTAGCAATTTCTTCTTTGACCCAGTCGTTGTTTAGGAGTGTGTTGTTGAGCCTCCACGTATTTGTGAATTTTCTGGCACTCTGCCTATTATTGATTTCCAACATCATTCCTTTATGGTCCGAGAAAGTGTTGTGTAAGATTTCAATCTTTTTAAATTTGTTAAGACTTGCTTTGTGACCCAGCATATGGTCTATCTTTGAGAATGATCCATGAGCACTTGAGAAAAAGGTGTATCCTGCTGTTGTGGGATGTAATGTCCTATAAATGTCTATTAAGTCTAGTTCATTTATAGTAATATTCAGATTCTCTATTTCTTTGTTGATCCTCTGTCTAGATGTTCTGTCCATTGATGAGAGTGGTGAGTTGAAGTCTCCAACTATTATGGTATATGAGTCTATTTCCCTTTTCAGTGTTTGCAGTATATTCCTCACGTATTTTGGGGCATTCTGATTCGGTGCGTAAATATTTATGATTGTTATGTCTTCTTGTTTAATTGTTCCTTTTATTAATATATAGTGTCCTTCTTTGTCTCTTTTAACTGTTTTACATTTGAAGTCTAATTTGTTGGATATTAGTATAGCCACTCCTGCTCTTTTCTGGTTGTTATTTGCATGAAATATCTTTTCCCAACCTTTCACTTTCAACCTATGTTTATCTTTGGGTCTAAGATGTGTTTCCTGTAGACAGCATATAGAAGGATCCTGTTTTTTAATCCATTCTGCCAATCTATGTCTTTTGATTGGGGAATTCAGTCCATTGACATTAGTGTTATTACTGTTTGGATAATATTTTCCTCTAACATTTTGCCTTTTGTATTATATATATCATATCTGATTTTCCTTCTTTCTACACTCTTTTCCATATCTCTCTCTTCTGTCTTTTTGTATCTGACTCTAGTGCTCCCTTTAGTATTTCTTGCAGAGCTGGTCTCTTGGTCACAAATTCTTTCAGTGACTTTTTGTCTGAGAATGTTTTAATTTCTCCCTCATTTTTGAAGGATAATTTTGCTGGATATAGGAGTCTTGGTTGGCAGTTTTTCTCTTTTAGTATTTTAAATATATCATCCCACTGTCTTCTAGCTTCCATGGTTTCTACTGAGAGATCTACACAAAGTCTTATTGGGTTTCCCTTGTATGTAATGGATTGTTTTTCTCTTGCTGCTTTCAAGATCTTCTCTTTCTCTTTGACCTCTGACATTCTAACTAGTAAGTGTCTTGGAGAACGCCTATTTGGGTCTAATCTCTTTGGGGTGCGCTGCACTTCTTGGATCTGTAATTTTAGGTCTTTCATAAGAGTTGGGAAATTTTCAGTGATAATTTCTTCCATTAGTTTTTCTCCTCCTTTTCCCTTCTCTTCTCCTTCTGGGACACCCACCACACGTATATTTGTGCGGTTCATATTGTCCTTGAGTTCCCTGATACCCTGTTCAAATTTTTCCATTCTTTTCCCTATAGTTTCTGTTTCTTTTTGGAATTCAGATGTTCCATCCTCCAATTCACTAATTCTATCTTCTGTCTCTTTAAATCTATCATTGTAGCTATCCATTATTTTTTCTATGTTTGCTACTTTATCCTTCACTTCCATAAGTTCTGCGATTTGTTTTTTCAGTTTTTCTATTTCTTCTTTATGTTCAGCCCATGTCCTCTTCATGTCCTCCCTCAATTTATCGATTTCATTTTTGAAGAGGTTTTCCATTTCTGTTCGTATATTCAGCATTAGTTGTCTCAGCTCTTTTGTCTCATTTGAGCTATTGGTTTGTTCCTTTGACTGAGCCATATTCTCAATCTTTTGAGCGTGGACAGTTATCTTCTGCTGCTGGCGTCTGGGCGTTTATTCAGATTTCTCTTGGTGTTGGACCCAGCAAGGTTGTAATATTTTTCTGTGAAATCTCTGGGATCTGTTTTTCTTATCTTGCCCAGTATGTGGCGCACGTGGCACACGTTTGTCTCAAGTGTTTGGAATGGGTCTCCCCCAGTCACCGATCTCCGTGGCCTGGGGATTTCGGATCCAATTCTCTCCGTTGGTTCAGGGGCCGCGCGTGGTGGGGGCGTCAGCTGCCGCGGCTTGAGGGGACCCTGTGGCTGGTTGCGGGCCGCAGCGGGCCTGGGGGATTCCCCACCGGACCAGGAAGCCTCCCGTGGGTGGGGGCTACCGCTGCTTGGATAGCCCTCCTATCCGAGACTCGTATCCGCGGACTCGAAGCAGAGACTCGAAGCCGCCCGCAAAAGAGGGGTGCCGCCTGCCTCGGCTTGGGAAACTTGCTTCTCCAATACTCTCAGCCGGCCCGGAAAGGAGGGAGGGAGTAGCTCGGACCACCGCAGCTGCCGCTGATCGGGAAATCACGCGCCACTCGGGGGTCTCACCGCAGCCAAGTCTCGCAGTCAGTCTAGCCAGCCCAGACTTTGGATAGCCCTCTGATCTGAGATTTGTAGCCGCGGACTCAAAGCCGAGACTCGAAGCCGCCCGCAGAAGAAGGGCGCCGCCTGCCTCGGCTTGGGAAACTTGCTTCTCCGATACTCTCAGCCGGCCCGGGAAGGAGGGAGGGATTAGCTCGGACCGCCGCAGCTGCGGCTGCTCGGCAAATCATGTGCTGCTCGGGGGTCTCGCCGCAGCCAAGTCTCGCAATCAGACTTGCCAGCCCAGACTTTGGATAGCCCTCTGATGCGAGACTCGTAGTCGCGGACTCGAAGCCGAGACTCGAAGCCGCCCGCACAAGTGTGGCGCCGGCCGCCTTGGCTGGGTAGCTTGTCTCTCCGCGTCCCTCAGCCAGCCCAGGAAGGAGGGAGGGATTAGCTTGGACCGCCGCAGCTGCGGCTGCTCGGGAAATCGCCCGTCGCTCGGGGATCTCACTCACCGTAGCCGAGTTTCGCAGTCAGACTAACCAGCCCAGACTGGGTTACGCTGTGTGTCCATTCCCTGCTGTAGCCCCGGGAGCTGTTCTGTACTGTTTCTGTTCACCTATTAGTTGATTTGGAGTCGGAGGAACTAAGACACATGTACCTTACTAAGACGCCATCTTGGATCTGAGGATTAACTCTTAATCTACAATGAAGTTCTTTATTAAAGGCATTGGTTCAATTTTTAAAATAATTATAATTCTTGCAGCAGACAAAAACTAATTTGATCACTATATTTGGGCAATACTCTATATTATTTAAGTAGCTGGTGTTAACTTATTTACACAGTTTTGAGAGAATTAGTTTTACCTAAGAATAATGGATCATCATTTTATTGTTGGGTTAAGTAGCATTGTATAGTGCTCAGTCCCTGGCACTACAAAAATATTTTTAATGCTTCAGACTCCAAATAAATAAATCAGATAATGTCACATTTAAAACATTATTTTAGAATGTCCATCTATTTTTATATGGATTACTCAAAATCATATTTACAAACTGTTTATTTTGTTAACAATGCTGGAAATACAATATACAGGAAATGCACTGGCTTTTATAAAGGGAATTTATTATTATAAGTTTGTAGTTCTAAGGTCATAAAAAATGTCCAAACTAAGGCATCCAGATAAAGATACCTTGACTCAAGAAAGGGCCAATGGGCTTTTCTGTGGGCTTGGAAGGTACATGGCAACATCTGCTAGCCTTCTCTCCTGGCTTCTCATTCCAAATGGCTTCTGTGGGGTGTTTCTGCATCTCCAAACATCTCTGTCAGTGTAGACTCTGAAGTTTTTTCCAAAATGGTTGTCTCTTAAAAGACTCCAGTAAGCCACACCACCTTGAATGGGTGGAGACACATCTCCATGGAAACCACCTAATCAAAAGTTGTGGGTCACATTTCCATGGAAATGACTTAATTAAAAAGATCCCACCCAACATTATTGAATCAGTATTAAAGAACGTGGCTTTTTTTTGAACAGTTTCAAACTGGCACACAAACCATCTATACAAGGTGATTTCTTCAGAAGAATTATTAGGCACCCTTGGTATCCCCAGAGAAGAGTCTCACTAATGGGAATACTGAAGAGAAGAGGATAAGAATTTGATATATGAACCTAGTAGAATCCTTCTTCCCATTTTCATACCTGTTTAATAGATGTGGAAATGGAGGTAATAGACACCATTGCAAGTGTCTACCATTGATTAGTGGCAGACTGAAGCAAAGGTAACCTAGCCCTCCAGGTTCTCCCCTTTCCCCTTTGAGCCTGCGGTGGCTAAGGAGGGAGGGTGATCTACTTCTAGGCTGGAGCTGTGCCAGGATTCAAGTTTCTGATACTCTCCTGGATTCTCACTTACCCTCCCCAAGACAATGTGTAAGGTAAGACAAAAGATACTCTATAAAGGGATGCATCTAGAAAGATAAGTCCATGATCTAAAATTATCAAAAACCCAGGGCAAGCTGCTACTATGATGAGAGAAAATAAAAGAAATAAGTTACTTGGGAGAAAACAGAGTTACAGAGCTAACAGATCAGGGTTTTAAATATTTTTAAAATCTCATTAACACCTTCAGAAATTTAGGAGAGAAGTTTTTGAGACGATGGCAGAGTAGGAAGTTCCAAGAATCAGTCCTTCCACAAAAACAACTATTGAACTGGCAGGAATTGTCTGGATCAACTATTTTAGACTTCTAGAGTCTAATGGAACACTTGCAACATCCAGAGAAGTACCAGATGGAGAAGCTGGTAAATTTTGATAAATATTGGTGAATTTCATCTTCCATGTAGCAGCTATCACCCACCCATCTCCCAACCTCATGGCAGGCAGGTGTGGGGACTGCAGTCCATATTCCTGGTGAGGCTTGCTAGTGCCAGAGTGAGAAATAAGGATGTTCAAAAATGAGGAGGGTGTCTGGTTGCTGATTGCTGCTTTTGATCACTGGAGGACTGGCACAGAGGGTGGCTATTGTTTTAATCCCCACAAGCCATGGAGAAGATTTAAAGAGATAGTACCTTTTTCTCCCTTTCCTACTAGGGAGTAAAAATACTTTGGAAAAATCATAAACTGACAGCCACAGCCCTCCATAAACAAAAATCAGCAATTCCTGAGGGGTGGGAGAATTTGGTTTCCAGAGGTACCACAACATAATACTCAGAATATAAGGTTTTCAATAAAAACTACAAAACATACAAAGAAACAGGAAAGTGTGGCCCATTCATAGGAAAAATAGAATTTGACATAAATCATCCCTGAGGAAACACATACATTAGAATTATTAGTCAAAGACATTAAGTCATCTACCTTAGATACATTCAAGGAAAACGTGGGCAAAGAACTAAAGGATTTCAGGAAAACATCATTTGAACAAAATTAAGAGATAGAAATTATAAAAAGGAACCAAACAGAAATTCTGGAACTGAAAGTTCAATAACTGAAATGAAAAACTCACTAGAAGCTTTCAACACAGATTTGAGAAGGCAGAAGGAAGGACCAGCAGAACCTTGAAGACAAAACAATTGAAATTATCCAGTCTGAGGAGCAGAATGAAAACAGAATGAAAAAAGGTGAGGAGAACCTGAGGGACCTGTGGGAGACCATCAAGCCTACCAACAAACACATCATAGGAGTCCCTGAGGGATAGACAGAGAGATAAAGGGACGAAAAAGCATTTGCATAAATAATGGCTGAAAACTTTCTGAATCAGAAGAAAGACGGGAATAAACACACTCAAGAAGCTCAATGAACTCCAAATAGGAGAAACTCAAAGAGATCCATACCAAAACACATTATATTTAATTGTCAAAATCCAAAGACAAAGAGAGAATTTTGACAGCAGCAAGAGAGATGCAACGCCTCATACACAAGGGATCCTCAAAAAGAATAACAGATGGGTGCATGGGTGGTTCAGTGGTAGAATGCTCGCCCTTCATGCCGGAGACCCATGTTCGATTCTCATACCATGCACCACCACCCCCCAAAAAGAAAAGATTTTTCACCAGAAACCATGGAGGCCAGAAGACAGGAGGATGACACATTTAAAGTCCTGAAATAAATTATCAACCAAGAATTCTATATTCGACTAAATTAACCTTCACAAATGAAGGAGAAATTATGACATTTACAGATAACCAAAAACTGAAGGAATTCATTACCAGAGACCTGAACTACAAGAAATGCTAAAGGGAGTCCTCGAAGTTGAACTAATAGGACACAAGACTGTAACCCAAAACCATAAGAAGATAAAAAGAACATTGGCAAAGGTAACTACACAGGTAAATATAAAACCTGTATTATTCTACTTTTGGAATGTAAGTCTTTTTTCTGTATGACTTAAAAGGCAAATGTGTAAAATAAGAATTAAAAATCTACAGGTGAGGGCAGTGCAATGGTGGCTCAGTGGCATAATTCTCACCTGCCATGCCAGAGACCTGGGTTCAATTCCTGGTGCCTGCCCATGCAAAGGAAAGAAAAAAAACCCTACGGGTGTGCAGGTGGTTTAGTGGTAGAATGCTCGTCTTCCACGTAGGGGACCTGGGTTTGATTTCCAGACCATGCATCCCCCCCCCCAAATTTTTTTAAATCTATGTTAATGGGCACACATATATTAAAATGTACTCTGAGGCAATAACATTACAAATGGGCAGGGATGGAGATGTATAGGAATACAGCATTTGTATATTACTGAAACTAAGCTGGTAGGGGTGAGGGGAATGGAGAGTTATTGCTTGATGGGTATCAACTTTAGGTTTGGGATGATGAAAATGTTCTGGAAATAGTGATGAGATTTGTACAATATTGTCAATGTACTTATTTAACTGAATTGTGCACTTGGAAATGGTTTAAGTGGTTTTATCTTTTGTATATTTTACTAAAATAAAAAATTAAGAGAAGGGAACATATACATGAAGGGCTATTATATATTTTTAAACTATTTAGGGATCTTGGAAATGAAATATAGAATTAAAAACTCATTTTGGATTATAAATGAGAATAAAAATAGCAGTTGATAAAGAAATGCACCCAAAATTAAGAAGCATGGTAGATACATCTCAAAGTTTTAATACCATGTTCTAGTTTGCTACCTGCCGGGATGCAACACACCAGAGATAGACTGGCTTTTAATAAAAGGGGATTTATTTCGTTAGTTCTTCAGAGGAAAGGCAGCTAACTTTCAACTGAGGTTCTTTCTTATGTGGAAAGGCACAGGGTGATCTCTACTGGCCTTTTCTCCAGGCCTTTGGCTTCCAACAACTTTCCCCGGGTTGATTCCTTTCTGCATCTCTAAAGGCCTGGGCTGAGCTGTGAGCACCAAGATGAGGTATGCTGAGCTGCCTGGGCTGTGCTATGTTAAACTTTCTCATTTAAGCACCAGCCAATTAAATCAAACATCATTCATTGCAGCAGGCACACCTCCTAGCTGACTGGAGATGTAATCCGCAACAGATGAGGTTCACACGCCATTGGCTCATGTCCACAGCAATAGATCTAGGCACCTTCACCTGGCCAAGTTGACAACTAACCACCACAATATCGGTTTACATACATTTCAGTGTCTTTACTGCTACCATTCCCCACCAACTTCACCAAAGAAATCACTTTAAATGGCTTAGTCCATTGCCAACCACCATAACGGGCCCAGCACTGGCTGCTTTCACCACCTAGACTTCCATCCTGGCCAACAATTTTGTCTACCTGTGCCTCTAGGTGCCTCAGAAAAGAGCCCCAAATAGCCAAGCAGTTCAGAGCATGGCACCCATCTGGAGGCAGATATGTGCACAGCTCATGCTGTCTCTTCTAGAGCACAGATCTCAGAAGATGACAGACTCCAGAATCAACATTTTTATCATTCAAAGGACCAAAAACTTCCTCTTCTGCTTCCAGCACCTCTAAGTAAAGGGTGAAAACCCAGGTGCCTTCCTTTCCTCATCAGTGTGGCCCTGACCTTGCCCTGCCCCTGCCTTCTCAGTCTTACCCCTCCAGAGCTGTGCCTTGTATTATGATAGTTTGTATCTTTTCTTGGCATCTCCAAGGACTCTCCAGCAATGAGAGGAAATGATCCTGGGGAGTAAGCAGAGGGAGTCCTCTCAGCCTCCAGGGGAGCATGTGACTGGGAGCACTCAAAGGGTGGGAACAAAGGGAGCCTCCAAAACAAAAGAAAGATGCAGGCTGAAGGAAACTCTTTGCTTGGGTTTTCTCCCTCAGCCTTCAAAAGAAGTTACAATATGTTAACCCAGATGTGCCCACTCGGTGGATTCATCCATCCACAGAGTCTAACCAGTACACTGAAATAGTCTAACTATTTGCCACCGTTATTGAAGGACTCTTCTTTAGGAAATAGAAGGGTCCCTGAGTGAAACTGTTTCAAGAGAAATTAAACCTAGCAAATCCCTGTAGGCCAGGGATTTTATTAATTTGATCTGATTTGGTGGTGGGGTTTGGGGGTGGGAAATGAACTGGATAGATCCTTCTACGTCAGCCCAATAATACAATGTTTTAATGATTTATTTGTTAAATGCTGCAATGTGGCAGTGCGGTTAAAGTGCCCTATGCTGGTAGTCAATAATCTCAGTGACAGCTAACATTTGAGTATTTGCCATATCCAAGTCTTATGGCAAATGCTTTTCATGGATCACATCCTCAGAACAACTGTGTGAGGCAAGTACTGCTACTTCCCTTATTTTCTAAATGAGGAAATTGAAGCTCAGCCATAGTTCATCATTTCTCAAAATAATAGAGAAAGGGGTAATATAGGATTTGGTTCCATGTGGGCTTATTCCAGCGTCATGATCCTAACCACTGACATATACAGACCTGAAGTCTAGGTTTAATTCTACCACCAACTCAATATGTGACCTTGTACACCTTATTTATAAAGTTTCCTTATCTGTAAATTATCAGTAGGCTTCTTCTGAGCTGTTGTTTTATGACTTATTTGAGCACCTGCTATTTATAAGGCCTTTGCTGATAACAGAAATGTTTAACTATTATAAATGTTTTTTATTGAACTTTTTGGTATAAAATAATTTTTTAGGGGCCCTTTAGTTTAGAAGGCATCTTTTGATCTCTAGGATTTAATGCCTCCTTCACTACTTAACACTGAATTGATTCTACCACACCACAAAACAATCACAAGTGATAACTTTTTTTTTCCTCTCTATTGTACTGGCTTGGAGCTATAGACCCCTCACTCTTAATCCATTCCTGTGGCTGTGAACCTATTGTAAATAGATCCTGTGGATCAGGTTACTTCAGTTAAGATTGGACTAGCTGAATCTAGATGAGTTTTAATACTGTTACTGGAGACCTTAATTAGCAGAATTAAATTCAGACACACAGAGAGAAAGCCACAGGAAGAAGCCAGAAGTCAATGAAACCCAGCAAAGCAAAGCTGGGTTTCTGGGGCTGACTGCTGGTGATCCATGGTCCTTCAATTTCTATGATATGGCAATGCTCATGATGATCAGTTATGCAACCTTCTAAGCTTTCTAAGCTCAATAAAGTGACTAAGTTTACACCAAGCTCTGCTTTGTTAATCTTCCTTTATTACCTTGATCCTGCTTTCTTCTTGAAAGAACTAAATCTTAATCATTTGGGAGTCTATTTGCCTAGAAGTATCTGTATGCGTTCCTATAATATAGTGCATCTGAATGCAACCAGGATTTGCAGAAAAACCTGGTTATGTATAAATCACAAACATTAAAGCAGTTGAACAAAGTGACAAGACTATGACAAAATTTGGAGATGGGAAAAAAGACCAGAATACTATATTTGGGATCAGAGAGACTGGAGCTCAAATCCTAACACTTACTTTTTTTTTCAGCAGTGTGACTTTGGACAAGTCAATTAGCTTCTTTGAGCCCATTTCCTCAAATTTCAAAGATAATATTTTGCCCCATAATAGCAAACACCTAGATGGTGCTTACCATATTCCAGGCATGATTCTAAGTATTAGCTTATTTAATCCTCATAGCAATTTAATGGGTAGGTATTTTATTATCTACATTTCACAGATCGGTTATGCAACTTTCTAAGCTTTCTAAGCTCAAAAAAGTGACCAAGTGGTGTGGTCAGAATTTGAACCCAGGCAGTTGGCTCCGGAGTTCATGCTCTTAATCTTTAATTGGCTTTGTAGTATATATAACACCAAGCCAAATTCCCTGCACTGACTTTCACACTTCAAGTTCCCAGTGATTTGTCATTGAGGAAGTCAAGTACTGATCAGCGTATGGAAGGAAAATGGAGTAAAGATTGAATATTTAATAACTTTTATGCTCTTAAATCCTGGCAGAAGTATCAGCAGCCTCCCTTCTGATTTTATTCATCTCAGAAGATTAACTTGTGACTCCTGGGAAAGGATGGGGCTTCTGTTCGTTCTAAAAATGTTGTTAGAGTTGAGCATTGACTTTGAAATTCATCTTCATAGAGGGAGCTGACCCAGATATCTCTTTGCACAAGAGATATTTCTTGTGCAAAGCTTAATAGTGGATACTCTACAAAGAACATAGGTGATAATTCCTTGTGCTGTTAGCTTTAGGTTCAGCTGAGAAGAAAGTAATTTTCATCCTCCAGAGTCTTCAGTTTCTTTGGGGAAATGTTCTATCCTTAGGGTTTCAAACTGGTGATCTGTGGGTCTCATATAGCCTGAAAATCTATCTTGTTTAGCTTGCAAAGTGTTGACCTACATATTTAAAAAAATTAAATTAGTTATCAATATTTATCAATCAAGAGAGTTCACATTTATATCCAAGTTGCTGGCTTATTGGAAATTCTGAAGGTCTGACGACAATCCCATATGTCAACAATCAGCTGGAGCTTAGCAGATTCTGCTGCCATTGCAGTGGGCATGTGCACCACTTCCCCACAGCCCACTCACACCCTACCTCCACCCCCTGCAGCGGCCCATTTCACTAATGTACACATGTTCTGGACTCCTAATAGCAACTAAAGTGATTGTCCCTATTCTAACTTTTACAGATTTTCCCTAACATCAGCGCCTTTAGGCTGCCCAGCACAGATGCCCAGCACTTCCCTAGTTGGAGGCTGTCTGCTTCAGTTACTTAGTGAAAGCCTATTTCCAAGATAAAAAGAAATCTTAGCCTCCCTAAAATGTAAACATCTTAGAGTCCTGTTTTAGTTTGCTAAGATGCCCAAAGCAGATACCATAAAATGGGTTGGCTTTTATCAATGGGAATGTATTAGCTTATAAACTTACAGTTTTGAGGCTATGCAAATGTCTAAATCAAGGCATCATCGATGTGGTGCTTTCTTCCCGAAGACTGGCTGCTGGTGATCTTGGACTTCTCTGCCACACAACAAGACACGTGGAGGCATCTGATGGTCTCTGTCTCCTTTTCTGGGTTTCACTGCTTTCAACTTTTTGCTTCCGTAGCTTTCTCTCAGTTTCAACTTTATTCTCTTATAAAGAACTCCAGTAAAAGGATTAAGGCTTATCCTCCAAGAGTGGGTCACACCTTAACTTAAGTAGCCTCATCAAAAGATCCTACTTACAATGGGTTCACACCCACAAGAATGGATTCTATTTAAGAACATACTTTTCTGGGGTACATAATCCAAATCACCACAAGGCTATTAACAGACAGGGTGTTAACAGCGATGATTTCAGGCATCCAGAAGACCCATTTTAACAAGCAGCCTTCTGGCAAGGCATGCTTGATAAGAAATTATCTTTTGAGCATAAAATATATGCCCATAAAGACTATAGCTTTTATTAAGTTTTCATTTCACAAATGACCTTTTGAGGAATGAATAAGCCAAATTGCCAGACTCATATAAATAATATGCTCTAAATGTTATGCGTGTAGACAGCTATAATAATGACCAGCTGATAGCTAACTTATCAAGGGACTATTTCTGGAAAACTCTAGAAATAATATTAACATAAATGAAAAAGATAGAACCCTTCAAAGAGAGAATTTTCTTCATAATAATTCTTCATGATAAAATTTTCAAATCTTCAAATTGGAATGTGATCTCAGTTTTGTTTTGTTTTGTTTTCTCTGTTTTGATACTTTCAAAGAGAATAGCTTGCTCTGGAATACTTTTAGATAAACTTCACAGCTCATTTTATTGACAGTAATTAATCCATAATAAATCAAGATCTCTTGAAAGCTCTAGAACTATAGTTTCATACATAGTGAAAGTCCATTCAGAATTGTATGGCTATGAATCAAGATAGAGCAGTGTCACCAAAGCCATAATTGAGAATATTGCCTCTCACATAGGATATAAATAATTAAAGAGCTATGTTACATTTAGTATATTTTAGTGCATGTACAATACAATATAAAAAGTGTCACAATTAATAATTTTTCAATTAGGAATGAAAACCATTACCAACAAGTAGGTATGCTATTTGGAAAGAACAAGTATACATAGTAGTTTGAAGTCTTATATTTTCACTCTGGGTCCTTAATGTTACCACACTTATAAAACAAGTAAAATTATTTTCTCTTCTTTCAAATATTTATGATACAACACATGGTCTTTGCTTACCTATAATTTCACAAAATACTTTAACCACAGTATGTCAGAACAAAAAAAGGGGTAGCCTCTACTTAACTTTATTGTATAGGGCATCCCAAGCTCTCTGCCCACCCAACATCACTACGCTTTTTCAATATCTGAAGTCACAACTGTGGTTTGGAAGGCACCCCACAAAACCTGTCCTCTCTCTCTTATCTTAATATAATTTCAGTTGATAACACCACAAGTCTCCAAGTCTACCTAGATTTGCAATCTCAGTTACCTCTAACTTTTTTCTCCCTAAAAGCATTTATTTATTTTTAAAAATTTGTTTCCTCCCCGTCTTTATCCCCCAATCCCCACCCCACACTCACCTCAGCTAGGATCCATGGAAGTTTACCAGCAAGAGAAAATAACTTTACGTTTTTTTTTTTTAACAAAAGAATATATTGAAATTACACTGAGAAATCCATAAATTCAAAGAAAGTGCTGGACCATAAAATTGTGGAAGGGAATTAAGGAAGCACTATGGTCCTCGGCAGCAGGAACTTCCCTGTGGGGTCCTGTTAATGGGTGACTGCTCCTGACACTAAGTCCTGTGTGTTTAACCACTCCAAATTAAAACTCCCAAGAGTGTATGCTATTGGCCCAACTTAGACTCACTGCCTCGTGGTGAAGGCGGGTAGTTCAGCAGGCTCTCTACCTCATCTTGCAGCCAGTGAGAATGCACCTCTCAGACCTCCACTGCAGGGGGCATAATGGACAGAGACCCTGGCTACTCAGTTCTGAAATCCATTACTATGTGTTCTGGTTTGCTAACTGCTGGAATGCAATACACTAGAGACAGATTGGCTTTTAATAAAAGGGGATTTATTTTCTTGGTTCTTCAGAGGAAAGGCAGCTAACTTTCCACTGAGGTTCTTTCTTGCATGGAAAGCACAGGATGGTCTCTGCTGGCCTTCTCTCCAGGCCTTTGGGTTCCAACAACTTTCCCCAGGGTGACTTCTTTCTGCATCTCCAAAGACCTGGGCTGAGCTGCGAGTGCTGAGATGAGGAATGCTGAGCTGCTTAGGCTGTGCTACGTTGCACTCTCTCATTTAAGCACCAGCCAATTAAGTCAAATGTCACTCACTGCAGTAGACACGCCTCCTAGCCGACTGCAGATGTAATTAGCAACAAATGAGATTCACGTACCATTGGCTCATGTCCACAGCAACAAAACTAGGTATGCTCACCTGGCCAAGTTGACAACTGAATCTAACTAACACACTATGCTAGCACAGAAGCCAGGCTCCTCCACAGGCTGCTCACTGTTTATGACTCAGCTCAGCAAGGACACTAGGCAGGCCCATTTCTGGGAGATATAGACTCCTCCAATGGAAGACTTCAGCTTGAGGACTCCCCAGAGAGACTTGCTGAACATTCCTTATAACTATGCTTCTGGCTAAGACACTTCCACTCCATCTTCCTTCCCATTTTCTCTCTCTTCTTCAGTCAGACTTGCACTGCAGTCTGACAGCTTTTCCGTCCTCTCCTTGCTCCTTCCCCCATTTTCTCTGGCAGCCATTTCCCTAAATAAGTTTCTTGTACCTTTAATCAACCTCATCTTGATATCTGCTTCTCAGAGGACCTGGGCTAATAGCCCAAGAAAACCAAAAGGAGTAGATGAGGACAGTTCTCGAAGTCATGGGTGCTGAGCAGAAAACACAGTTATATTCCAACAGAACTATATTCCAATATTTGACTTCTCAACACACATACACAGGCACAAACACACGTTACAAATCCTTCCTGAGGCCTTCCAAAATTGCTCCTAGCTAAGAGTGTGAAAATTTCCACACATAACTGTAAACATTCTCATCTTCTTGCCAACTGAAGACAAACTAAAGTAACGCCTATCTCTTACATCTAAAAGTAAAGACAGTCTATACTTTCTGTGTTTGTAATCTCCTAATCATGTCTATTGCACCTCTTATTCTACCTCAAAACTTGGTAAAATGAATTTAACTATCATCCAAACACCTGGTAGTAATGGGAGAAGTTAGGAGAAAGAGAAGTGAAAATTTAAAGATAATAATAAATGACAAGCAATTAATGACATGCAAACTGAGGTTAAGGTTGGTCAAAAGGACATATAGCAGCTGGTGCTTATGTCTTCCCTCCTCCATTGCTCCATCAGACCAGCACCTCTATGGTTAGGGATCTATGCTTGACAGTGTGGCTGAAACCTTCATTCCCCAGAGGTGTGAGTCCACAATCCTTCTGCCAATGTAAGGTAAGAACAGTTTTCATGCCCCTTTACTACTGGGAATAATAATTCAGGGAAGAATCTTAGGGTGTTCTGAGATTCTTACCATTCTCTTCTTGGTTCCATTTTTGTCACATTGTATCTCTTTGCGTATTATGGGCCAAAAAAAAAAAAAAAGTAGAAATCCCATTCAAAACCAAATAAAACAAAATGAGCTTTATTATCTCAGAACAGGAAATCCAAAGGTGGCTCAGTTTCCAGGAAGACTTTGATCAGAGCTCTTGCTCAATTTCTCGTCTTCTCTTTGCTCTGCCCTCCTCTGTGGGTCAGCTTGATCGATTCTACCACGTGTGACACAACACCCTGGGAATTTAGGCTGCTGCCTTTCAAAGGCAATGCATGCTTTGACTCAGTGACATATATAGTTTTATTTTTCCCATAGCATAATACACGGATCCAGAAATGAAGAGCAGAGTTGGGAACTGGAGAGAGACGAGGATTCTTCTCACAATTACAACCAATGAACACATTGCCTTTCTTCCCTGGGACCCCTGGCTCCGTAGGTCTGAAGGTTTTATTGAAGTGTCCTTCCCCAGAGACAGAGATAATTTTTTGCTGAAACAGAAGTTGACACTGCTGTCTATGTCTGACTGTGTCTGGCTTTATGTACAACCAGAAAGCCAGAAAGAAGGGGCTTAGGTTACAGTATTAGCAGCTCCAGTTGACCGCAAAGGAAAGAGCTCTGCTGAGCACTGTGGAGGCTCTTCCCTCGGTATCTATTCCTACCTCCCTCCCCATGTGAACCCCAATTTCCACCATTTATCCATTGGCCTCCCTCACAGTTCGAATGATTCAAGAGATGATAATTCCATTCCCAGCCACAGGGCTGGGTCCTGTCAAATATGTGGATATATTTAGTCTAAGTCAAATATGTTGATTCCATTGGCTTTATGAATAATAGTTTCAGAAACCTAAGTTAGAACCAGTCAATACACAACACCACCCTGGCAGCTAGTATTGGTTTAGGGGTGGGAATGTAACCAAAGTTGGTTTAATCGTGCTGATGAGTTGGGGTTTTATTCTATAATTGGGATAGAGGTCAGTGAAGAAGTGTCCTGTCTTACAAGCTACTGGCAGCCATCTTGTGATCTTGAAAGAAGGTCACCAGCAGCTTTGCAACTTTGTTTAAATATTTAATAGGCATTATTAGATCTTTGTCCTGCGTTTAAGCAATTCATTTCTAATGTATTTTAAAAGTACATGGCTCCAAACAGAATTCTTTTTCCAAATTACTAAAAAGAAACTTAAAAATTCCTTTACCTATTACTTAATGCTTCCACTCCTAATTGAACAGATTTTAAGCAATTTAAGATTGTTTGCAATTTCATAACATTCCTCTCTCTATAGGTGACCAAGTTTCAGATAAAAATCAGATGAAATGTTTTTAGCAGCTTTAGAATCTTTTAAAATCTTTTGCTCATTTTTTCTGTGTTTCACTGTGTTTTATAGTTCAAAACTATTTGTATTTCCATTGGTTTACTCTTGATTATTTCCTGTTGCAAAAGAGAATCCACAGATAATGATGCTGGCAGAGGCAGGGCAGACACAGGAAGCAAATCCTAATGCAAAATGTGTGTATTCTGGCGAAGGTCAAATCACTGCCCTTTCCATGAAGAGAGGAGTCCAATGTAACTGGCATCCACCTGGTTGCTGGGCAGGCACCTCAAGTGCCAGATTGGCGGTTCAGTGTCACTCATGGTGGCCAGAAAATTAGGCATATTAGGCACTCAGCAGTGGCAGCTTTGGTGATAGAAAGTACATACAATTGAGCCTTCACATAGCTCTAAGACTTGCCACCAAGGATGATTTATTCATGAGCACACTGAGTTGGCAAGGGAAAAAGGAGACTACCATTTAGACCTTAGGTTGTCTTGTCTAGTTGATTAAAAGCCTCTTCTCCAATGCAATGGGGTATAAATAATCATGTTTGCCCTATCAGGAACATAGTGAGGGAGTGCATCATAGTGGCATACATATGGCACAATTCCAGTATTTCCATCATTTCAAGTTTGGGATTCTTTCCTCTACATCGGAGTTTCTCAACCTTGGCACTATAGTTTTTAGGCAAGGTAGTTCTTGGTTGGTGGGGGGGGGGCTGTCCTGTTCAATGGAGACTGTTTAGCAGCCCCTCAGGTCTCAACCCTCTAGGGGTCTGTCGTGCCCTTCCAGTGGTGACAATCAAAACTGTCTGCTGACATTGCCAAGTTGTCTGAAAGCCACTGTACTGCATTATGCCAAGGATTCATTATCTTCTTATATTTTCTAACCTGGGTAATATCAGGTCCCAATTTACAAAAGCCAATCCAGCAAACTATGACAATTCTAACTGATTATTAGAGTCAGCATATTGAGTGCAGACTATGGTGATTATACTAATAACAATGCTGGATTCAGAATTGTAATCCTCTTCATTAAGTACCTTCAAAATAGTCCCCCAAATTTTGAGAAGTAAATTAGTAAATTTTTGCCGTTTCCTTTTTTTTCCATTCCTACTCTGCAGTTCTACAAACCCTGGCCATTCCAAGGCCATAATGAGATTGAAACTGGCAAGCAATCACTACAACTGCTGTCACTGCAGCTGCTACCAGCACTACCACCTGCCAGGCACTGTTCTTTTTGCTTTGTAGATATTAACATTTAATTCTCTCAACAACCCCATGGAGTTTATATTGAGATACCAAGAAGTTAAGAAAGTTCCCCAAAGTCAATAGCAAATTAGGCAATGCAGTGGGAGGGTGGAGGGGCATCATTAGCTTTCTCTAGTAAGGAAGGCAGAAATTCTGCTAACTCTAGTTAACAGTGAGGGTTGGGGTGTGAGGAGAAGTGTTGTAAGTCTGCTAGAAACCAGGCAGGAAGTCCTCAACTAGGGAGAAACGAGGAGGATTTCAGAGGCATTTGGCTGGGATGGTACAGGCAGAAATTTGTATAATTCTTTCCTGAATTCTTTAACTGGATTATTTTCTTTCTGGAGCCCTATATACTATTAGTTCCAATCCCAACTAATAAAATCATGACTGAAGTCTGAGACTGCAATTCTGTAATTAGCAGTTGTTAATGAAAACGATTATTGACCCCAGCTACTATTAGAAGATAAAATTCCGAGCACAGCTATTATTTAAAAGCTTCTCAACTAGAAGGCTGAGAATTTTATTCAAGACTTGGTGATACTATGATTATCAAACCTAATCCACACTGAAACATAGTCCTCAGTATGGGAGAGGGGGTCAACTTGAAAGCCTGTGGCCTGAAGGAGATTAAGGGTGGGGTGAAGTCCTGGAGTGGGGTGATATCACTAAGACCAGCTTTAGTTTTGCTATGGTTCTGGATTGGGCCAAGAGAATCAACCCTATATGTTTCACCTTTACAAAGGGGTATTGGCGAAATTATGCACAGATCAATGTATTTGAAATAGATTAACATCTAATCCAACCTACTAATGCAGCCTTCAACTTATTGCAGATGTTTGTTTTCCTCTAAAAGTTTTTTCTCCCTGTCCACTTCAATATTTGCTATCCCCTTCTCTCCATTCTTCTCTGATCTTTACCTCCCCCATTCCCTCAAATGCCACCTTCTGCCTGATGTTTGGCCAACTCACTACCAGAGGCCAAAGCAATCTCTTTCCTTTGAAATTCAATGACACTTATGGTCTATACCATTCATTTCACACTCAGCATTAACTGCTCTGAATTATGAGTTGTCTTTCGTGTGTGTATATTTGTATCATGGCCTATCCATATTGTAATATCCTTGAAGGGAAAATTCCTATCTTACACATGTAATGGATTTCTATTTATCATGGAACCTATATACAATTGCCAATAAACATTTTTTTATTGAATAATTGATATTGTTTCAAATTTCCAACTGATCACAGAGACTTTCTCAGATGACTATCCTAGAGTTGGTGCCTCTTGTGGAAAGAGAAAACTATGAACTCCCAACAGTTTGACTAAACCCTCATTAAATTCAAAGTAGAAACCATAGACCACAAGTAGGTGTAGTATTTCTTTGAGAGGATGAAAAGATCAATGATGCAAGCACCTTTGAAAAGGCAACACTCAGCTTGCCATTAACTCTCACAAGAGGAAAAGGAGAAGACTGAAAAATATTTACTTACAGTCACCATAACAACACAAAGAGAAAAGAACATTAGCCAAGTGGGGTAAATGTCTGAAAATATTCTGATCCTTAGAATATGAAGGTAAGTTTCTGGCTGACTTTTGTCTATGAAGGACAAAACAATCTCTTGTAATAATCGACTTTTTTTAAGTCAAAAATTTATTACTATGTCCTGTGGAAATTAATCCTAATTCTTGAGTTTAGAGCTGATTTACCCTAGCTTGGTTTACATATTTGTTATAGAGAAATAGAATTTTTGAATATATATTTGTTGTAGAAATTTAACTTACATAAGCTTTAATGTATATATCATTACTATGATGATTAGTTCGCCATCTATGACCTTAAAACTTTGTCCTATAACTTCACCAGTGTATATGTAGCATGAATTCACTTTCTTGGCAGAAAGCAGTAAAATGTTTTGGCCTGACATTTTTTCTTGGGCCTGTTTATGACTTTTAACAGAGTTATTTCTAAGTAACATGAAACTTGAAATGTGTTTCTTCAATATCCTATTTCCATTTTCTTTTTCTACTTCTTTTAATGACTTAAATGTAGCATTGCTGGAAAAGGCAGCAAAGATGGAAAGCACTCTTTTATTAACACCAAGAAAATTACAACTTCTTCTAAAAGAGAGTCAAAATATCTAAATGGTTTTCATACTTGTTGGAACCAATTAATGGAATTCTGTCAGTTCAAGGTTTTCTCTGACACACTATTTTAAATGGCTAATGGTATGTTTCATAACAAAGATGTCAGAGCTGTTTGTTAGATACTGTGTGAATTAAATTGCACTGAGTATTTGTATTTCCATGACGACAGTGAATGTATTGCCATTCCACCATGACTGTACTTTGGTTGACTTATCATTTTAATGAATGACGAAACAGTTGACGAATAGTTCTATTTTGGTACTCTAAAAGATGAATTGAGGCAATTTAAAAGTTTATTAGATTTTATATTGGCAACAATTTGTAAACTAGGCAGCACCAAACCAAAGGTGGTAAGGAACTCTGATGCTGTGGGAGTGGAAAGGGAAAGCTTATATAGGGGAAACACCAAAGAAAGAAAGGGTATCTTTTGATTGGATATTTAAGCTGCATTGTCTTATTTGGGCTGTTTTCAGTGGAAAGCTGCCATTTTAAGGTCTCTGTTTTTGATTGGCTGTTGTTATATTTTTTGTTTGCTTAGGTTTTTTTTGTTGTTGTTGTTTAATAAAGCCGGCCTTTATGGAAAAGGCAGTCTCTATCAAGTTTTGAGTTTGCTATTTGAGTTTGTTTCGGTCAAGGATGGCCCAAAGCCAGTCACCCCAACCTAATGGCCTCCAGAATTTTATTTAAAGAAATTTATTTTAATATTAAAATATTTCAATAAATAAGTATTGGGGTAATATGTAATAACATAATTTATATTTTAATAACAAGAAGAATCTATATTAATGAATTAGCTATATAGTGATGCTTAAAAATCCTATGTTATATATTCAAGGGTGATTTGCCTTCTGGAATCAGAAATTTATTCATGTAAGTAAATTTTTATGAATGAATTTTTGTTTAACGTTAAGCTTTCTGACCTTTTCTAGGAAATTTTTTTTTCTTTTGAAAAGTATTGGGATAAAAATTAATCAAAGTGGAGGATGCAAGAGTAGTTCAGTGGTAGAATTTTTGCCTACCATGCGAGAGACCTAGGTTCGATTCCTGGCCCATGCATTTCCCAAAACAAACAAGAAAACAAACAAAAATTCAACAGATGGTGCTGTGATAACGGGATACTCACATGGAAAAAGAATGAAATGTGACCTCTCCCATACAACATACGAAACAGAAATAATAACCAAAGTGAAGGAAAACATTTCTCCCCGAAATACTTCTTGAATAACACTTTCTTCCCTCTTCCATATAACCTAGAGAAATGTGTAATTTATTATCTCTCAGTTCTAGAGTTTGGAAGTCCAAAATGGGTCAGGCAGGGCTGCAATCCATCTGGAGGCTCTAGGGGAGAATCTATATTTTTACTTTTCCAGCTTTTATAGACAGCCCATATTCCTTGGCTCAGCCCCCCACTACTTCAAACTCTGTTTTTGTCATCATTTCACCTTCTCTCCTTCTGCTCATATTGTCACATAGCCTCTGACCCACCCAGATAATCCAGGATTATCTCCCCATCTCAAGATCCTTATCTCAATCACACCTGCAAAATTACTTTTGCCATGTAAGGTAACATAGTTAAGACTTCAGAGATTAGAATGTGGACATCTTTGGTAGAGGGTAGGAGTTAGCCTACTCACAGTAAGCTTATTCTCTTGAGAGAATCACCAGCCCATGGCTTAGGGATGGGGAACCCAGGAAGAGACAGCAGATTCCCTGAGTTGAAGAGATGGAGTCCAGAGTGCAGGAAACCAAGTCAGCTAGAATTTGTAGGAAAGAGAAGAGTCTGTCTGCATACAAAGACCTCAGGAGATCTGCACATGGTCCTTCTCACATATTCATTACATAATGCATGAGGAAACTACCCAAGGCCAGGGAAAGAACCACCTAAAGAGATCAGAAGATCAGTACCTGGCATGCACACAGAGGTGGGGGTAGTGCCTGTTCTTGATCGTGATGATGGTTCTAGCAGTGCATACATATGTCAAAATTTAACAAATTGCCAGCATGCCAATTAGCTAAGTCACATTTGTGGTTTCTAGATGTCCAATCCCAAGCCTCAACTCCTTTCTGAGGCATTCTCCCACCTTCTTCTGGCCTACCCTTTTCCATAGGCTCTTGAGAAACCCTTAGATTCTCACCTTTACCAAGTTAACCTATATTCATGAGTCTCTTTCCACATATTTTGATAAATCATCTTCCACATCTGGAATATCTAATCTCTTCCACCCTTTCACATCTTCCCAGTACTTATAAATTCCAAGGCAAAATTCTCTTTATCCAGACTACCTTCCACGAGTATTCCATATCTGTCCCTCTTCCCGTAATACAACACAAAGAGATCCATTGAAACTTCTGGGAGAATACAAATGTCAAATTATTTTAGATTACACATTTCATTTAAATGTATTCTATTATTCAATCTTGATATTCCAGATGTTATCATCTATGCATTTCATTACTCATGAAACTCTAGAGCTTATATTAATTCACCACATAGCATAATTATAATGTAAAGTCCTTGGTCTCTTCTAATAAGTGATCTTAACCTACCACCCAGCATACGCATCTCAAGCAGACTTTATTCTCTTTATCATTTCAGACATGTCTCATGGGGAAAGGTAAGTATTATCATAATATTAAAACTTTTGGGGCCTTGGGATATATTCCTTTTGAGAAATACAGCTTTAACTAGAATCAATATATTTTCTCTGAACAGGACTTCGCTTCTTGAAGAAAAAGGGTAAGTTTATTCAACTGGAACATAACTTAAGATGGATGACACTATATAATGCAGGCAGCTTTACAGTTGCCATGGTCTTAAGCACACATGGTGTTAAAGATAATCTTCTAATCCTAGATACCAGTTCCCGATTAAAATGCCTGTGAGCTAATACAGAACTTCATGGCAATTTTTATAAAAAATAAGTTTTCAAGAGTGTACATTTTGAGGCAATTAATTTTGTGCTCTGCTAATTTTACCATTTTGACAAGACTATTATTGTTATTATTATTATTATTATTATTATTATTATTATTATATGAGAGGGCTTCTAAATCAGACTTCCCAGTTCTCAATTTAAATTGGGACTTGTCTTAAATGGCTCACTTAGTAACTCCTCTCCCCTTGGGGAAATTTTTCCTGTCCCATTTTCCCAAGATATAACCTCAAAGTATATCCCAGGACTGAATGGGTAAGTGTCCACAGCTCTCTCTTCATCCTTCATTTCCTTCCAAAATAAGAACTTTGAAAAAAACATTTCCATTCAACCATTGAGTCAAGTATAGGGCAACCCCCGTCATTTCTCCTATTGCCGGATAAATTGAAAATCTTTTGAAAGAATAAAAGGATGTGTGCTTATATCAACACATAGTTCACTAATAGTTTTACTTTAAATTTTCTCAAATCAAAATTGAACCCTGATTCAAATAGCACAAAGTTTATGTATGTATCGGACAAGGTCTAGGAAGGGACCACAATCAAATAAAAAGTCTGATTCTTTTTAAAGAATACACATAAATTTTAAATCTTTGTTTAGAGTTCAGCTTGAATAATTATATTGTTATTTAGGAGATAAAAATATATAAAATTTAAAGTCCATGTTGATGCTGAAGGTCCATGGGTTATAAAAGAAAGGGAAGCACAGAAAAGGTTCTTGAAGCAGCAACCCCACAAGTCACATGACAACAGGTGCCCTAAGGAACACTGGTTTCAAAATGCTTGAATTCCACTGGGAGAACTAAGCTTCTTTGAATCCTGCAAAGGTTCTCTGGAGGAGAGTGGAAGGGGGATTAGCCACAAATCAGCCAGGATAGTAGATAGCGGTGTGGCTCACCAGTGACCTGGCAGACAGGAAAGAGCCCACACCTCACCTCTGCCCCCTGCAGAACAACTTTTGATTGCCTTTGTAACCTCACTGAAAAATAAGGAGAGTCATTCTTATCCTCCTTATACCTTAGGAGTACAAGGCACATAATAAGTATAAGGGTAAAGAGGTAAGAGACAAACAAGAAAAGTATTGGTTTTCTGATTATAACTGATGACATCTCGGTACCTTTAGCACAAACCCTTTCATGAAAATAATTAGTCCAGGTTTCACATTTTCCAATGGTGCAGAATATAGCACTTTCTGAAAAGAGAGTCGTACTCAGTGTTCTCAGAACTGATGAAGCAGGCTACGTGGGAAAACTGTTCAAATGTTCATGGGCATGGGCTAGTCTCACGGAAAATGAGCGGGTCTGTCTTGATCATAGCTTTATCCCCATCATCTAATACAGTATCTAGCACATAACTAAGGTTCAAAAAAATATTGGTTGCACTAATAAATGCATAAACACAGAGTTGGTTCCTATGATCATTTGAAAGAAGGGAAACCGACATTACGAAAGCTGTCTATGCTTAGGTCTCAAAGTGGTCGTCTTTATCTAATTCCAGAATCTCATGCTGAGGATCTGCTTCCTCGAACCTCTACTGCTATCAAATGCCCCGATTTGTTTTCTCTCGTTAGTAGACCTTGATACAAGGACCCAAGGGCAAGGAGTTTATTTGATAGGTGCTAGAAACACTGACAGAGGAATGTAGGTGTGATACAGGAAACATAAGGTAGGCAGTAAAGGGTGACTCAAGCTTAATGCAATGGGGAATCAGTACAAAACATGTGCCTCAGAGTTATTCCATCTAAGCTTTGAGGGCACTGGGTTAGTTATGCACCAACTCCTATCAGTTACTGGATGAAGACTGCCCCCAGTGGGTGTATATTAATATTCCCAGGCACTTCAGGACCTCGGGACTTACAGTGCATGCAGACAAAGCAGCCCTCCATGCTTCTGGAAAAGGTCCTCAGACCCAGAGCTTTGCATACTGGCAACTGGAAGTCATCTAAGCACAGAGAAATGGCAGGGCCTGAGGGATATGGAGGATGGGGAAAAAAAGAATGTATAAAACATTGTGTATAGAACACTATCTTTTTTGAGAAATAAGAATATGCTTGTAAAGGTCATTAACTGGATCATAATTCCATCACCCAGCAGTGCATGATCTCTACTAGCTCTGCTTCATTCTTCTTAACCCCATAGCTGTCGCTTTCTGGTAATCTTTGATTAGTTTTTTCTGTGCATACACAGCCTATCCCTTGCCAAGGATTTTGCAGAACCCCCAACTCAGATTTCTGCCTGCTAGGATTTTCAGCAAACTCCCTCACAAACTTCTGCCTTTCTTCTCTATGCCATTCCTGGTTTCCTGTCCTGCAGAATTCAACCACTTTTGTAGCCCCTACCTCAAACCTCTTCCTCATCAGCTCAGTGCTAACACCATGTTATGTTTGGGTCCCAGGTCCCTGAACTGCAATCAAAATGTTGGGGAAATTGGAGAACTCCTCTTGTGAATGTCCCTTTTATCAGAGATTGCAGTCTATGTCATTTTTGTCCAGTGCCAGGAAACTACTGCCTCATATATGTTATTGAATTCTAATGAATGTCTTCCTATCTGAAAGAGAAGAGGAAAATGGAAAGCTTTTTAAAAGGAAAATACTGTGTTCTAAAATCTTCATGAACTACGAGCCTGTCATATGCTATCTTAAAATAGGTCCATCACAATCATGGGGATATTATAAAAAAGAAAACATTAATTCATCTGAATTTGCAGTAATATAAACTAAAATTATAATATGCCAACCCTTTAGTCTAAGCTTGTATACACCATTTTCACATAATACTTTTTCATAAGACTAAATCTGAGCTTTGGAGAGCTCTTATGCCTTTAGCTACCTGCCCAGAGACTGCTAAGAAGTCCTACTTGAGAAGTATGGATAGACTGAAGCCAGTATGGCTATGTAAAAAACTTTTATGTGCACCCATTACCCCAGAGATCCAGGGCACTGATAGAATTTAAACTATTAATTGCATTTCACCAGTGTTAAGAGGTTCTTTTTCTTTTAAGGGTCAATGTTACAAAAGCTTTGATAAAATTTTCATTGCTAGTTTAAGCATCAGTTTGGAAATAGGAAGAAAGGATGTTATATGATTATCTGCAGCCTATTCTCATATTTGAAACATGATTTTAAAAAATTAGTCTTTATATATTTGACAAAACAAAGACTCTCTCTTTGCATAATGATTTTTGTAGAAATATTAATGCTTATTGTGTTAGTTTGGAAGCTGCCAGAATGCAATATACCAGAACGGGAACGGCTTTTAAAAAGGGGAATTTAATAAGTTACAAGTTTACAGTTCTAAGAAAGTGAAAGTGTCCAAATTAAGGCATCAGCAAGAGGTTATCTTCACTCAAGAAAGGCTAATGGGTCAGGAACCCCTCTGTCAACTGGGTAGTCACGTGGTGGCTGGCATCTGCTGGTCCCTTGCTCCTGGGCTCCCGTTGCTTTCAGCCTCTGTTCCTGTGGGGGTTCCTCACTTGGCTTCTCCAGGGCTGGCCTTCATCTCTTGGACTCCCTTGGCTCTCTCCAGGTTCCGGTTTGCTTAACATCTCATGGCAATATCTGCTGGGCTCCAAGCATCTCCAAACATCCGTGTCTCTGTTGTCCACGTGTCTGCAACTGTGTCAGCTCTGCTGTGAAGTTTCTGTCGGCTCTGGGGCTTCTGTCGTTTCTCTAGGCTCTGATTCCAGTAAACTAACCAAGACCCACCTGGAATGGGTGGAATCATAGCTCCATCTAATCAAAAGGTAATACCCACAAACTGGGCGTGTCACATCTCCATGGAGATAATCTTATATCAAAAGACTCCAACCTACATTATTGAATCAGTATTTAAAGAGAGGGCTGCTCCCGCAAGAGTAGACCAGGATTAAAACAGCCTATTCTAGTGTACATAATAATACTTTCAAACTGGCACTCTTATATTTTTCATGTTATTCTTTGGTATCCCAGAATATATGTCTGTTTACTTCTAAGATATGAAGGAAAGACAGGAAAAATTTAGTTTTGACATATCACATCATTCTATCATTACCACAATACAAAGATGAGGAAAATGCACCAGGAATGCTTCATGTCCTGTTTTGGGCTAGGCAGCAGCACAAGGAGGATTTGTTCTCAGAAGAGAGCTCATTCTACCCATCCCCTACCCCTAAAGTTATAGAGAGTAAAACAACAAGTTATCAGGGACTCTCAAGCTCAGATTTGTAAATAATTAGCAATTATAGCATTTGAGACAAACCATCATCATGAAAAAGAGAGAACAATCTCAATAAGAGTCTAATAAGAAAGTAGAAAGGGGTTCTAAAATAAATGTAGTTAATACTTTTGAAGGGCTAAGAGACAACACTTGCAGAAAGTAGACCAGATGTTAAGAAAAATACCCACTTAAAGGTCTTCCAAGAAAAAATGTAGTTTTTAACGTTAAATGATTCAACATATCGGCTGAATAGCCAAAATTATTCACTTGAAGAACAAATCAAAGAACTGAAATATCAAGCCAAGGACATCTCTGAGAATGTAACACACAGAGCATGAAAAGACAAGTTAAGAGACATGAAGGACCTAAATTTCCAACATCATTCCCAAAATGTTTTGCTTATGTGGATGCTATCTCCTTTCTACTTTTCTTCCTAATCCAAATTAAGTCAGCTCAGCCAGCCTTTTCCCTTCCCATTTTGAGGCACTGCACAGCCCACTATATAGGGACCAAGGACACAATGGTGGTTGATAAGTTATGACCACATGAATTTCAATACCAGAGGAGGTTTTGGCCTGGGCAGAAAACCATGGCAGCCTGGAGAGTGGACTCTTTTGTGTCCTCTTGATCTGTGGCAGTCCCTCCCCTCTGTGCCATTGTCAGCTGTTCCTCTTTCCTAAGCCAGGCCTGAAACCAAGGTTTGCTCAGAGAGCCTTCCCTGCATGGAGCCTCCACATTTTTCTAAAATTTAAACCATCCTGTGAACCAACACAGCCCATTCATTTGATCCAAACTTCCCAAAAACAGGAGGCAGAAGTGCATCTCCATATTTCTCTCTAACTTCATACCAACTGGGAATTCTTAGAAATTTCACCAGCAACTTCTAGCTCCTATACCATTTTAACTGACAGTCCATTTAGGGGCTTACAATTATCACCACTGTTTACACACACATATCAGCAATTAAATAAAAAAAAAAAAATCAGACAAACCGATGTGCAAGAGCCCTTTAGCAGCAGCACAGGTTTTGAGAAAGACAGAGTTGAAACACCACCAAAATCTGGATTCAGGAACCTGGGACCCTGAATCTTTGACGATTTCCACATTTACAAATACGAATGTGCCAAATTCTGAGTGACAGCATGCTAAATCTGAAAAAAATAAAAATCCATCAGGACTGAAAGAGAAAAAATCATCTCAGAATGAAAAACGAAAAAGCTGCCGTGCTGTTTAATAGGACTAGCAGAGAGAAAAACAGATGCAAAGTGAACAGGAAACACTGTCTCTCGTAAGGTCGTGTAGCAGCTGTAAGATACCTTACTGAGGGCGGGCCGCGGTGGCTCAGCGGGCAAAGTGCTTGCCTGCTATGCCGGAGGACCTCGGTTCGATTCCCGGCCCCAGCCCATGTAACAAAAACGGAGAAACAGAATACAAGAAAAATGTTTAAAGATGTTTCCCTTTCTTCCTTCCTTCCTTCCTTCTCTCTGTCTAAAAAAAAAAAAAAAAAAAAAAAAAAGATACCTTACTGACCCCTTCTTGGAGGGACTTCTGATTTCCTACCAGTGATCACTCCAGAGCAGCTTTGTTATTCCTGCCTATTACTGAGGATATTCAATTGCTAAGCTGCCGCCTCCTCATGACAGCACCCAACTCCTAGTTAATTCCTGCTTCTACTAATATCCCCTCAGAAATATTTTTAACTGTAGCTAACTTTTTAATGTAGCTACTCCTTTAATGGGAAACCAAACCTTGCAAAAAACACTTTCCTTCTCCCTCTTGTTGAGCAGCACCCTGTGGTTCCTGTGGAATGTTCTCCTTCATTGCATTAAATAATAAATCCGATTTTAACAGAACACAGCTTTGTCTATGCTGGTCTTTGGAAGATACGGCTTTAACACCTCTGAGAAAGTTCCCGATAGACTGGTTCATGAAGGATTAAACTATGCAGCTGAAGCCGGTTTTTCTACCTTCTAATCATGGATGCATAACGGAGACAAACCTCCCAGGTACTGACTGCTCACAGTGTTCACTGGCTTAGAAGTGGTTCATGTGATAACTCTGTTTTAATGAGCTCTTGACAAAAGAGCTGATAGGCAGTGGGTACTAAGTGCGCTCATCCATAATCTTAATATTAGTGAACATTTTTGGAGTTCTTATTGTGTTCCAAGCATTGTGGTAAATCACTGATAAGAATTAAAACTCAAAATAACCCTTTAGGGCAAGTACTATTATTCGTCCCATTTCAAGAATTATGTACAGGGTCAGAAAACAAAGCACAGCAAAGGAGAAAAATCAAGATTTGAATCCAGGCCATCTGATCTCAAAATTTATAGGCTTTAAAAAATTATAGCCTTAAATAATAAGTTATATATACCTGGTTCTAGTTTCAACTCTGCTGTTAACTTGCTGCAAAAACACTGGGTAAACTGTTAGTCTCTAAATTTCTACTTCTTTTTCTGCAAATGAGGGCTATTCTGGGACATATAACTCTCTGAGCTCTCCTGTGAACTCCGTACTTGCATACCCAACCACCTAACTGACTTTTTGTCAAGAACCATGAAGGATATGAGATTTTACCCTACCTGCAAATTAACAAGTTAGCCTGCAGCAGTTTCATGGATGCTGGCAGAAAACATGGATACCTAGGTCAGAAACAAAGATCTGTATTACTCATGGCACAGCACGTAGCGTGAGCTATGTGTTCACATCTGCTCCACTGAGTCACTGAGTTCCACGGGGTTACATGGAGCAGCCCAGGTGGATGCTGCACATGCAGTACATTTACATTACAGCTGAGGAGCCCTGAGCGTAGGGAACCCTAAGAGTTTCTAATAGACTGTAACCCTGCCTGGCCTTTCCCCAGGAGACATTTTCTTTATTTTACTGGACAGTAAATAAGCCTGCCCTCTGCTCTGGGAGGAGATATTAGTTCTATATTTCAAGGCTGTTCCTTATACAAATATCCTTTGAAAGATAGTCTGCAATAAAAGCTTTCAGTCCTTCTGCTCTGTATAAATGGAGAAACCTACGGAGAATTACTTCCCGACAACATCCGCTCCTCATTTACACACTGTCTTGGCTTCTAGTGAATTTTACCATAACTGTGCCACTCTGCCAGCCACTCTGACTACTAGGATCAAATCCACTCGTGTTGTCTCATGCAGCATTTAAGGCAACTATCAACAGGAGCCCAAGCAGCAAGATGAAGCCAATTTGAGATATTGACTTCAGCCATACTCTCCAGGTGAATGAATCTCATAAATCATCAGGATCTATCTTACGAAATGAGTTGGTGTTCTTCTAAGAAGGAAAGGTCTTTTAGTGACCTTTCCATTTTGCCTGAGGAAATAAGGTCAGATATAGCAGGTTGTATTCGTGATTGCACAGACTGTGCCTTGGCCCAGAAAGACGAAGTTTAAGGCAATTCTGTTAGCTTATAACGATACTGGCAATTGAACTGAGCCTGACCTGACTGCCTTCCAGGGCCATCATGGGGTCACTGATCATTTCAGCTGAAAACAGGGACAAATTCTATACCACCTTTTCTAAGTGGATGCCTCCCATTATAGGGAAAATTGCCTGCAATATGTGCATAAATAATGAATCAGTTATCCCTTTGGAAAGTTCCCCCAGGTAACCAGAAGTAGTCTAATTTTGGAAATTTTTCTGCAATCAGCTTAGGGCTACATGATCTCCTGGTGGTGTATTAAACACCTGAAGTTTTCTTAGGACCAACCCTCAGGTAAAAGTCACTGTTTTGGGAGGGACCAAATGAAATTCTGGTTTCCACACAAGTTCAGAGGCAGAGGTGCACATGGTAACCCAGGAACAAAAGTGGGACCCACATCAGTTGAAGGGGACAGGCTGACATTACCTCAGTGTAGCTCCCCAGCAGGCTGCTGAGCCTTAGACTCCCCAGTTCAGGTTGAGTAATTGACTCTAGCCTTTGTTTTTTGAGGGACTACTGCAATCAGTCCAGCTTCTCCTGTTCATCCACACCACCAATCGGGCAGCATTTGTCCACCAACCGGGCAGAATGACTGAGTAAACGCCTACAGGAATAGAGGTACAGAAGACACCTACAGCTGTTGACAAATGTTTGGCACGGGAAGTGTGGTTGCTGGGGCCATCCCCAATGTTTCCAGTGACCTTCTCAGTAAGGTTAAGGGAAAAGGCAATCAAACCCTGGTCAGAGCTGACTGGCCGGGGAAGGCAGACCCAGCAGTCAGTTAGTGCTTACCAGAGTTTGTGAGAGCTGCATGAAGGTGTTTTCCTTAGAGAGGAGTAGCAAATCAAGAATAAATTCTTTTGTTTTTTTTTTTCAGTAGTTCTGAAAGCAAAAGTTTATCAATGTCTTTCCTTCCCCGTATTCCCTGGGGTCTAATGTATTAACCCCACCCTCACTCCCAGAAGCCTGGTGTTACTCTTCCTCCACAGCCACAAAATCCGTGAGTCTCATTCCAGTCACCTTCTTTCCAGTCATCCCCTACTCACACCCAGACTTTTGTCTGGAAGTGTCACATGCAAGAGAGACAAGGGTATCACTATATATCATAGCGAGACCTATTATGGCTCACATGGGCTACTTTAGGGGACGCTGCAAGCAGTGCACTTAGCCATTGGGCCATCAACCATTGAAAGGCAGGGATTACAATAGAGCCAGGGACCAAGAAGGCAAAAATTAATAGGATCAGGATCATGGAGAACCAACCCTTTTTTTATCCTGATTTTGAATCCTCAGGTTTCAATTTCCAAAAAGCATGCCTCATTTTTGCACACTTCGGCCAGAAAAATTCTGTAGACATTTCCACCAACACCTCCTGGAATTGTGGTGTAGTACTATCTCAGAGAACGAAAGGGATATTGAATCAGGCAAACCCAACAAACGTCCATTACAGGAAGTCATGTTCCTGTCATAGTTCGCCATCACCACCCTCTTCATTCATCCAGTCTTTTGCAGTCACACATTTCATTAATTCTTTCATCAAATATGCAATGAGTGGCGAGCACTGGAAAAACAGTCTCTGGCAGAGACAGGCAGTGCAA
Organism: Tamandua tetradactyla; assembly: GCF_023851605.1. Lineage (NCBI taxonomy): Eukaryota > Metazoa > Chordata > Mammalia > Pilosa > Myrmecophagidae > Tamandua > Tamandua tetradactyla. The sequence goes on from NC_135333.1 coordinate 6,982,458, forward strand.
CAATTTGCCTTTTTAGGTTTAAAGTACGTGATTCCATGATTGAATCACTGCCACCACTTGACCTAATTAATTGAAATTAAAATGTAGCATAAATACCATCTTTTGAATGGGAGAATGTGTGAAATTACTTAGACTGGTGCTGTCTTCTGTCCAGCACTGTAGCCAGCACCCACATGTGGCTATTGTGCACTTGAAATGAGGCTAGGGCAAACTAAGATGTGCTGTAAGTATAAAATACACACTGACTTTCAAAGACTTAATACAAGTAAAAGAATATAAAATATATTACTGATACTTTTTAGCTTGATTACATGTTGGAATGGTCATTTTTTTAATATACTGAGTTAAATAAAATATATTATTAAAATTAATTTCACCTGCTTCTTTCACTTTTTTTAACGTGACTACTAGAAAACTTAAGATGACCTATTTGGCTTGCATTATATTTCTATCGGATAGTGTTGTTCTAGACTACAGGTGGCAGAAAATAAAGAGACCCAAAAGTCACATAGTACTGCAACTCCAATATTGCAAATATTGCAGATAATACACAACTGATAAGAGTGGGACTGAATATCGGAGTCACCCTGGAAGTCCACGACATCAGAAAAAGCATGGGGATGGAATGGTCAAGTTCATGTGTCAACTTTGCTACATTACAGTGTCCAGTTGTTTAGTCAAGCACACACTGGAATGACTGTTACTGTGAGGTAGAATTTATGGTGTTTATTGTGTCTTCCATTTATTGGGTTGCCCTGTATTTGGTTTCTCTTTTCATATATATATATTTAGTACTATGGAATTAAGGGGACAATCCTTTTCTTATAAATGTTAGTAGACTTATGGATGTTGTCTAGAATTTCAATTTTTTCTTGTAATATATTTCAGGTGGCTCTTTTGGAGGTAGTTCCCCTGAAAATTCCTTGGAGGGCTGGTTCATACCTTTTTGGTTCAGGAATTTTCTTAAAGAGGGCAGTAACATGAAAGGTACCCAAACTGGCAATCTTTCATTAAGAAAAAAGGATTACAATGCCTTAAATATAAGTATGTTTTTCAGCTGTCAAAAAGCCTAAGAAGCTGTCAGACACATTGTGGCAAAATAATAGAAAACTGTGGGTTGAGGGTTATCATCTTGAGCAGTAATGTGGAATTCCTCCAGTTCAAGACTCTCCTTCACAGAAGCTTGAAATGGCCTTAATTCGTTTACTGTAATGGTTGAACAACTGTGAAGATTAACAGAATTTCACTGGCACTTACATTTCCATGATACAATCAAGGACATTATTCTATGAAATTTTTTGTGGGTTCCTGATGAACAATTCTGTATCAGTGTCAGTGTAATGGGATAAAAATGTAATAAATGATTGATTTGTACTTCTGGGAATAAGTTGATTAATGAGCCAGCCAGGCACAGGTAACAACTTTATTTATGGCGTGCAATAGAGCTAATACAAGATGGGTAAAACTTCTGAAGAGGCTGATGATTTATTTATTTATGCCTTGATTTAAGCATAAATTGCAATTTTTGCTTGGTGATAAGATTTCTGTTTTTTACTGACATTTCCTTCTCCTTTCTTTGTCAAGTAAAAGGAACAGAAAGTAACTAGAATGAATCCATCACTCTTATTACTTAGAGAGCTATAAAACTCTCAAGTTTTCTTTAGTATACGGGATCAGACAAATTTGGAACAAAGTTAGAATTATTTGCATTTCTAAAAGAGGTTACAAAATGACAATATCAGTTTGAAGAAAGCTCATTTTTATAACCAACACATTGACTAGGGTAGAGTTAAATAAATGCTGCACTCAGTATGAAAAAAATCAATTCAAACACTGGTAAAGCATTTTTCGTAACTCTTCTCCTTTGCTCCACGGACCATCTTTGGCACAAAATACTTCACAGAATTGCAAAGTGTCAGAAAATAAGTTACAGAACTGGGGTGTTAGTTGCTTTTTACTCCAAACCACTCCTCACTGCATGTCCACCATGCTTGTACCTAACCCCACTCTTGGAATCTGCTCATCCCCCAAGAGTAAGAGAGACCACTTAGAACTTGCTCTTCTTCTATGATCTCACCATTTCAGGCTCACATCCTCTACTCTTACATCAGGCAAAACAACTTAGCCACTGCCAGATAATGACACCAAGTTTCCGCAGTCAGTACCCATCACCAGATTATAAAACAGTCAGAGGACAGAAAAAAAAAAAATAGAAATCTCCTGCCTCTTCTTCCACCACTCAAGTCAACGCCAGCCTTATGAGCTCACTAAGGAGAGCAAAGTCATTTTACAGATCTCACAATTTTAACCCTGAAGGTGTTTGGTGGGGTTACACAATGCCTTGAAAGACAGACTTGGAACAAGGCAATGAAAGAGAAAAAAGATGGTTTTCAGCTTAATGGGAACAGAGTCCATATCTATTTTGCCTCTAAAAACCAGGTTATAGCAAAGTGCCTGGCACAGAGTAAGTTCTCCATAACCGAGAGTTGTTGTTGTTTTTAATCACAATAGTAAATAATAAGTATGTTGGAAGTCATGAAAGAACAACTGAGTACCTTCTACAAAGGCTCCAAGGAACACAGTTGCCCCAGATTTCCCCATGTTCTGCTGCAGCAGGGTCTGTCGGATTTAATGCAATGAGGAATCATTCTGTTAGACCAAGGACTGTGAGACAACTTTACTACACCCAGCATTACAGCCATATTGTATTTTAGGGTTTGTGGGCTCACCAATGACTAGATACTTACTTCTCTTAAAACAGGAGCTCTTCAGTTTTCCAGGTATCAGTCTTCCTCAACAATTTGAACCTATGTTTGTAGTCTAGCACAGGCACTCCATTTATAATCATATCAAATGTATTAATATTACAAAAAACTCTCATCTAAAACAACTTACTTATTTTCCTTGATTAAAAATATAGTGCCTCTAAAAAAAAGTTTTCTCGTGCCCCTTTGTAATACTCTTCTCCCTCCCCCTGCAACCTGTCACTAATAAATTAGCTTATATTTTCTAGAATTTTATGTATATGGAATCATACACTATATATTCTTTGTTTGACTTCTTTTACTTTAGGATCCATCCATGTTGTTGCATGTATCAATAGTGCATTGCTTTTTATTGCTGAGTAGTTTACCGTTATTTGGATGTACACTATTCATTTATCCATTAACCAGTCACTGGACATTGAGATATTTCCAGCTTGGGACCATTATAAATAAAGCTGCTCTGAACATTCACACACAAAAAATATATATAGCCTCCTCCTTCTCACTCTTCATCTCATGCACACACACAAAATCAAAAACTAACAAAACATTCCCTATCTTACCTACTTTATAAAATCATCCTCTGTGTTCCCTCACCACACTCCTCCTATCTCGTCCCTACCACCTTTTATGGTTTCATAAAGACCATCAGTCAAGACTGAACTAGAACCAGAGCTGGAACTTTCTGCTGTACTTCACTCTGCAAATTTGTCATCAGCATGCTCTTCCCCATGCATCTACTCCCAAGGGATTGCTGGACTTCCTTTATGGATTCACTCTTCCATAGAAGTCTCCCACCATTCTACCCTTCTCAAGGAGAAAGGAACAGTAGCTACTTCTCTTCAATGGTTAGTAAACCTTGGCTTAATACAAAAATGACTGCTATGATGTTGTACCTTACATATTTGTGGTAGTTTCTGAACACATTTGGGCTGGTGCTGCCAGGAGACCACAGAACATACCAGGCACAGAAGTAGACATAGATGTATTAGGACTTACTAACCAGAGGGTTGGCGTACCACCAGGGACAAGGCAGGGGTGGTGATGGTGGTACAAGGAGTAATAGATGATTTTAGAACAAAGACGTTCCATATCATATAAGGACATTGGGTCTCTATAATCATTAAAGGGACCTAAAGCCTGATGTTTTACTAAGATTAGTGTTTAAGACTAAAATACAATCAATGTCATTTTTACATTTGTGGTTACATCTTCCCCATCTGGGGAGTTAGTTACTTTCTGGACCTTTGTCTTAGGCTAAAGCAGTTTTGTTATGGGCCATTTAGGAGGGGGCCTGGGCCCTGGGCCAGCACAATCCACCCCCACCCACCCACATAACAGGATGCATTGACCATAGGATAGGCATTGCACCCATATGCCACAACAACAATATAAAGGACAACAGAGTTAGTAATAATCCAACACGTAGGGAAGATAATCCTGCAAAGAAATGTCACAAGGCTGACTAAGAGAATTAAACCAAGTAGAAAGGGGGCCAGTAGTTAATTGATCACTACTGTTTGTATGTATGTGCTCTGGCATATGATCTAAAGCTTGTGAAATATTATATGAGTGATCAGGAATATATACAAAACATTGTATGTTTATATGGGCACAGGTTCCACCTTGGGCCGCAGCTAAAATGTCTAAAGCCATTCTGTTTTGTAAGACTACTTTCCATAACTGGGTGATTTTGTCATTTAACAATGATATTGCTAATTTAGATTCATTAAGTGCGTGAGCTGTATGGTTGGCTAAAGCTGTTATGTGCTTTTCAGTAACGAATGCAGCTCCCCCTGGGGCAAGAATAGCTAAAGGATAAAACCACCAGGGGATACACTTTAATTGATATCTAGATTCAAACAATTGCTTTGAGTGTGTGGTAAAGAGGTTGCCCCCATGTACAGCATCCTGTCCAAATGTAAGGTAAATAGACCATCCATATTGCCCACAGGTCCACAGCCACCCCGCAGGAGAGGCATATATTTCGAGTCTGCTGGAGGCACTTAGCTATTGAAAAAGGCTATCATTTTGTAGCTTAACAGTATAATTACGCACTTCTGAGGGTAACCACCTCATACTTCAGTTCTCATTAAGACCTTCCATGCAGACAGGGCAATACAGTCTAAGGTTACTGCTTCTACCGTCAGCCATCCTATCCCATTGTGTACAGCATACCCTAATATAGACCAGGACATATTTACTTGTTCCCTCACAAGAGAAAAAATATACACCTGAGCCTCATTATAAGACAGTAATTGGATTTCAGTTTTAAATGAGAAAGTCCCACTCTAGACTTGTTGGTGTGTCAAATTCTGCTTTGTCAACAGGGCATTCCACATAGTCCAGTTAGCAGGAGCTATGGCCCAGGGAAGGCTGGTTTCACCAAAAAATGGCAAGTTCGTGCAAACCTAACATTGGATTTGATTGTGGGCATGAGTCACTGCTGAAGTCCACTGTAGAAAGGTGTTTGCCAGGGCGCTATGGGTGAAAAGAAAGATGTTCATGGGTGTTTCAGCTAGGGTTCTCTAGAGAAACAGAATCAGCAGGGGATATCCATAGATACAAAGTGTATAAAAGTGTCTCACCCAACCATGGGAACATAGAGTCCAAGGTCTGTAGGGTGGGTGGCAAACTGGTAACTCCAATGAATTTCCTCAACAAACTCTCAGGAGAGGCTGGCTGGACTACCATAGGAATGGAAGAGTCCAAGATCCGTAGGGCAGGCTGTGAAGCTGACGACTCCAATGAAGGGAGTCTGGACAAACTTCTTGGGAGAGGATCACTGGCTGAAGCAGGAAGAGAAACTTTCTCTTCTGAATCCTCCTTAAAAGCCTTCCAGTGATTAGATTAAGTATCATTCATTGCAGAAGACACTCCCCTTAGCTGATTACAAATGCAATCAGCTATGGATGCAACCAACATAATCATAATTTAAGTCCATGAAATGTCTTCATAGCAACAGACAGGCCAGTGCTTGCCCAACCGGACAAACAGGTAGCCACCACCTGGCCAAGGTGACACATGAATCTGACTATGACAGTGGGGAACAATAAAGGGTAAATTTTGTTGATTTAATAATAAACATGCAACTCTGGGATTTGCCCTATAACTATTTGTTGAAGAGTGCTTTGAAAATATTGCTTTTTTCTTGCTTTGCTTTGTATATATATTATATAATTTAAAAAGTTAAAAATAAAAGTAATACAACCCCCCAAATACACATGTATATATTATTATCATAATACTATTTATTATTAAAAAAGAATTGATAGATGAAAAAAATAATAATATATATGCAAGAGTTCCACTGGGAGAAAATAAGGCACCAGGCAGAGGGACACTGTGTGGAGGTTTTAAATATTTTCCCCCTATAAATCTTGAGAGCCCGTCACCATGACAACTGTCATTAGTCTAGGCATAAAATTGGGACAGGGTTATACATAAGGTTCCCATGGAAATAGGAGGCCCCAGATTGGTCACAAAAATTTTAAGAAGCTTTTTTTTTCTAAATTGTATCTGCAATACAATGATTTAGGTGTCTTATATTCCTCGTGGGCTTAAGAATCCTAACCAGCTACACAGTCTAACACCAAGACCAAAGGATCTTATTTTACCCCATTTGTATGGTCTGAGGCATAGGCAATAATAAATTATTATAATTCCCCATTTTAGGCTGTAAAGTGGCTGGTCCTTTAATTTGGATCCTTAGTATTTGCATCAGCCCTGCCTTAGAGTTTCAATAGGATCTGCAGCCTATTGGTGTAGAGTTTAGGTAGGTTAAGGACTCACAAAGGCTTTTAGTCCACTTTCGTAGGGATTTCTTCTCAACTTTCAACTTCTTCTAAAGGCAATTTATTCTTTCTATAAGGCCTACATCTGCGGAGTTATAAGGTAAATGAAAAGCCCACATTACATCATAGTCTATAGCCTAAGCTTGGTTCATTTGTCTGGTGAAAGGGGTTCCCCGATAGCTGTCTATAGCTCACTGAATAGCTTTCCCCACCAGAAAAGCTAACAGAAGTCCTGTGACAGTACAAACTATGATAAATGTATACCTACCTTGTTCCTTCTGAGAGCAAAGGGAGCCAACAAAGTCCACTTGCCACTGGGTCACTAGAGCCTGTGATCAACCGATGTGTCCCATCTGGTGGGGCAACAGGTATAGTCATTGCAGGGAACACAAGAGGCACTCCCATGTGGTGTCTATATGTTGTTGGCATGTGATGGGTAGCTGGAACTTCTGGGCTAAATGCAATAGGGGTTGATACCCCTGGTGTCTGCTCTTTCCATGAAGCCACTCAGTTGCTTCTTGGGTTTCAGCAGTGTGGCTCCAGACTCAATGCCATTTTGGGTAGCATATTAGGAGTGTGGGCAGGGACATGATAGACAATTACCTTTTGTTGCTAGCAGGTGTTCCATGTGTCTTGCCTCATCTCTTTTCCCCATAGGAGGTAACCTATGACGGTCCATTTGTTCTTGTTTCCAGGTTGCCATCCAGGTCATGAGGCCTTTGTAAACAGCTGGGCTGTCAGTCCAGATAATTAGCACATCTCCTGGCTTATGCACTATTCCCAGCCACACAGCTCTTAATTCAGCCTATTGACTGCTTTGCATAGTGCCAGTCTCCCACCATATAGTGTCAGCACTTGGTTGTACTGCCAGGACTGTCCATGTGGGAGACTGCCCGCTAGCAGATCCATCGGTATATCAAGCAGATTAGGGAACTGTTCCTGTGCCCTCTGTAGTGGGCATCTCAACAGCCTTTTCAGGTGCAGCCGTTTTAGCTGTTGAATCTTCTACATATGACACCGTTCCTAAAATTTTTTGTGCATCTTGACACTAGGAGGGTTAATACTGATAATACTGCATTGCAATAAGTAACCCTTCCACTTTATTAAGGTACTTAATTTTGCACTGCCAGAGTGTGGCATATTGGCCATGTCCATAATCCACCCCTGTATAGAGAGGTAGTCCTCAAGGTGACAGGACATTTCTGCATCAGACCTTCCACTTGCAATAGGGCATTATATGCAACACACAGTTGCTTTTCTGAGAAGTTATATCTTAATTTTGCCCCTTTCCATAACTGTGACCAGAACCGTAGAGGTACTTACTTAGAATGTTGCCTTTGCCACAAACCCACCCAAAGCCAATGTTGATGCTAGCTACATCCATTCACAGGGTAAAGCAGGTTATACCCCCCACAGTGCTTGTGCCTATGCTATTGCCCTTTTTGCTTTTTCAAATACAGCCTGCTGGGGGTCATCCATTCCCAAGTATGATCTTTTCTAATTAACATATATAATGTTTTTACTATTTGAGTTAAACAGGAAATGAAAGGTCTCCAATATCGCAGTAGTCCTAGAAAGGCCATTGATTGCTTTCGTGTATGTGGCATAGGAAAACATTGTACCTTATCAGTTACTGCAGAAGGAATGTTTTTTCTTACCTGACCATGAAACACCCAAGAATTTGACAGAGCATCCAGGGCCTTATAGCTTGTCATGATTGCTTGCCCATCCCCGGCTCTCAAGATGGAATATTAATGTTTCTGACACCTTTTTTTAGCTCTGAAAGAGAGTCATCAGTTAACATAATATCATCAACATAATGAAATAAATTCACAAATTTGAGTTTCTCACAATTGGCCAAGTCTCTTGCTCTAGGCCATGGCAAATGGTTGGGCTATATAAGTAGCCTTGTGGGAACATGGCGAAAGCCCTTTGTCATTCTTCCTAGGTGAGGATGAAAGCAGGTTGACTTGCTTTATCTAAAGAAATACTGAAGTAAGCATTAGCTGAATCTAAAACAAAATGATAATGACATAAATGAATGCTAGTTTCTTGTAGTAAAGAGGTAACGTTTGGAGTCGCTGCATTAAAATGTGGTGTTACTTTATTTAATTCTCATTAATCCACTGACGTGCCAGGGTCTGTCAGATTTCCATACTAGCTACACAGGGTTATTAAAGGGGGCACGGGTTGGTATTAGTATTCCCACTTTTTCTAGTTCCTTAATGGTTGCAGAAATTTCTTGATGTCTACCCGGGAGCTTATATTGTTTGGTGGCTACAATCCTCCGAGGTTGCAGTACTTTCAAGGGGGACCATTTCACCTGCCCCTTTAAGACCGCTTTGACTACTCCACACTAGAGGTGGAATTTTTCTGTGGTAGTTTGTAATATGGAATTTAAGAGAAGATCAATTCCTAATATTTATTCAGGTATAGGAGAAATGTAAAGTGTATTCCTGGGGGGCTGAGGGTGGGCAGACAATCTCCCAATTTGCAAGATCAAATTATGCCATTTGGCTCTGATTGTCTTTCCCTCATAGCCATATATGGCCAGCACAGGTCCATTAAATTGGGCTTCATTTCCAGAAATTAAAGTACATTCAGTCGCAGTATATACTAGCACTAACACTCTTATTTGCTAATAGGGGCCAAATAAATAGTTAATACTACATGTGGCCTCTGATTCCCAGGGTCCTGGTTATGGCTTATACCCAGGAGTCTTAACCCCTCCCATGTGGGAGGGGAAAGGGAGCTTGGGAAGTCTCCTCCAGGGATGCAGAGCATTCTCATGTTTTGAAAGGGGGCTTCTTAGTTGGTTTATCTTCCCTTTCAGCTGCTCAGGGATTCCTTTCAGTAAATCTTTCGTCTTTGGGTAATTTGCACAATTTAACTAAAACAGCATTTGACTATTTATCTTTTCTAGTTCTGTCCCTGCAGCTACCAGATCGGTGCACATTTGCTTACATGAGACCCAATTAGGGCCATCATGTTCTTAGAGAGTTTTTCCCATGGCTCTTACTCCTCTTTTCTGGAGCTCTGACTCCCCAAGATCTGCTATGATTTCAGCAGCTCTCAAAATGGGCTGTCCCACTAGAAGACTCAAAATGGGCTGTCCCACTAGAAGACTCAAAATGGACACAAGGTGTGCCAGTTTCAAAGTGCTGTGTGTCCCAGAAACACCATGTCCTTTAATCCTGATTCAATATTGTAGGGTGAAAACACCTTTAATTAAATTATCTCCACAGAGATGTAGCGCTCCCAGTTGTGGGTGTGCATTTTGATGAAGTTATCTCCACAAAGATGTGGCAAAACCAATTGTGGGTGTGGCCTTTTGGTTAGATGGAGATGTGACTGCCCATTCAGAGTGGGTCTTAATTAGTTTACTGAAGTCCTTTAAAAGAGGAAACATTTTAGAAAAAGCTCAGAGCCAATGAAGACACATGGAAAACTGTTGCTTCAGAGCTGACAGAGACCTGGATGTTTGGAGATAACTGGAATGTCAACAGAGAGAACAGATGCCTACACACAGGCAGAGCCCAGCAGGTGTTGCCATGTGGATTCCCATGAGAAGCTAAGCAAGCTAGAACCCAGAGTTATGTCCTGGAGGAACTAATTGTATGCCCCCAGAAGTTCAGAGAGGAAACCATTGGCATTAGAAGCTGGAAGCAACAGAACCAGGAACAGGGACCAGCAGATGCCAGCCACATGCCTTCCCAGCTGAAGAGGTATTCTGTACAGCATCAGCCTTTCTTGAGTGAAGGTAACCTCTTGCTGGTTCCTTAATTTGGACATTTTCATGGCCTTAGAATTGCAAACTTGTAACTTATTAAATTCCTTTTATGAAAGTCATTCCATTTCTGTCTTCCAGCAGGACTAGCAAACTAATACATGAGGAATCCATAAAAATGATTAGGAGCGGTGTGCAGAATGGTATCTTTCGTCCCTGCTGTAAAAGTTTCATTGTTGGGGCCTGCAAAATTCTTAGAGCATATTGTATGTTTCATCCACAGACCCCACAAAACATCTTGCTGTTCTTCCATAGATTGAAAATGGGGAGTAGTGTGTGGAATATCTCCCAAATTGGGCCAGGCAGTCTTACATGCAGCTATTAGCCAGGCTAACAAAGATATCATATCTACATGATTTAGGGTGGCATACAGGCACTGGCAGAGGGATAGGAGCCTTGTAAAGGATGTTAGCTTATTCATTACATCCCAGCTAATATTGTGGCCTAGGCTCCTGTGTCCTATAATTATTAAAGCCAATATATTAATGACTCCCTGGTTTTATGCCTATAACACTGTGTGAGGTCACTTAATTCAGCAGCAATATAATCTCTCATGGTAATATGGAGTTTCTGCTCAGGAGGTTGTAAATTCTGAGAGTCCACCCCACAGGCCACTCCTGTATTGTTTTTAATTTTCTATAACACAGGGCATGCTTCCTAGGGGGCTCCTATTCCTCCGATTCTCATACTTCTCCCTCTTCCTCCTCTTCATTATCATATGGAGAATCTGTGGGATCCCAAGCTTTCAGGTCCAACCCCAGATTAGCAGTATTCTCTAGACTTGAATTTGGGGTAATGTATTAGTCAGAGTTCTCTAGAGAAACAGAACCAACAAGAGATATTTGTAAACATGAGATTTATAAAAGTGCCTCATATAACTGTGGGAATGGAGGAGTCCAAAATCTGTAGGGCAGGCTGTGAAGCTGGAAGCTCTGATGAAGGGTCTGGAAAAACTCCACAGGAGAGTCTTATTGTCTGAAGAAGCAGTGAAAAAGTCTCTCTTCTCCCTTAAAAGTATTTAACTGAATTGGATGATCTTGTTTGTGGGAGACATGCCTTAGTTGATGATAGTTGTAATCAGCCATAGCTGCAATCAACTGACTGATGATTTTATATACCAGCCTTCCAGTTTATCAACCAGGCACAAAATATCCTTGCAGTGCTTGCCTGTCTGGACAATTGGGCATCATCACCTGGCCAAGTTGATACCAAAATCTAACCATCACAATCCACCCCTTGTCAACTTGGCAGCTCTACACATCACCTTGAAACATGCTTAATTTCCAAATAGAACACAATCATAAATAAATGTTTTGCCTAACAATATTCAACTGTCCTATGTACAACCAGAAATGCAATACATCTCTCCAGAATAGGGTACAAGTTCTTAGATAATATTCACTCTTAACCTTTCTATCCTATAACTTAAACATTGTAACATGAACAATACAACTTATGCCATATGATAAGAGGAAAACAAAATATTTGTTTATGTACAAATGAAAACTCATAACAAAACAGGGAGTATATATCCATACAATCACAGTCCTTGCTTCTATAACTGGTCACATAGTCACAGTTCATATTTATCAGTACTTTCTTCTACCACCTGTTCTACTTTGCTAGCTGCCGGAATGCAATATACCAGAAACTCAATAACTTTAAAAAAAGGGAATTTAATAACTTGCAAGTCAACAGTTTTTAGGCTGTGGAAATGTCCCAATTAAAGCAAGTCTATAGAAATGTCCAATCTAAGGCATCTGGGGAAAGATATCTTGATTCAAGAAGGCCAATGAAGTTTAGGGTTTCTTTCTCAAGTAGAAAGGCACATGGTGAACATGGTTAGAGTTTTTGTTCTCATCTGGAAAGCCATGTGGCAAACACAGAATCATCTTCTAGCTTTCTCTCCTGGTTTCTTGTTTCATGCAGCTCCCCGGGAGGCATTTTCCTTCTCCATCTCCAAAAGTCACTGGCTGGTGGACTCTCTGCTTCTCGTGGCTATGTCATTCTGCTCTCTCAGAATCTCCCTCTTCCTCCAAAATGTTTCCTCTTTTATAGGATTCCAGTAAACTAATAAAGACCCACCCAAATGGGTAGAGACACGTCTCCCCCATTCCAGCTTAACAACCACTCATGATTGAATCACATCTCCAGGGAGATGATCTAATTACAGTTTCAAATATACAGTACTGAGTAGAGATTAGAAGAAATGGCTGCTTTTACAAAATTGGATTAGGATTAAAACATGGCTTTTCTAGGGTACATACATCCTTTCAAACCAGCACACACCCATTCCATGTTCCCTTTATCCTCAGCAAGCACTTCAGCTGGCCATGGTTCTTTGCAAGGTGGAATGACCCAAACCCTCATTCCTGAAGTTTCAGACCCATTGGTAGTCCTGCCTGGATTGGGTTGCTGCAGTATTTCATTGACTTTAATCACTCTTAAGGGATCTCCTTTCTCCTAAAGAAGAAAACTCTTCTTTATTTCCATTGTGTAGGTGCAGTCCAATTTCCTCTTGATAGTCAAGATCAATCACCACAGACAGAACAGTAATCACCTTTTGTGTCTGTTGATTCAGAGGCATGAGAAGCCCAAAGTGGCCAGGTGGCAGTCTTAACTTCTGGTTCAATTGAATCATTGTTGTGTCTCCTGGTAGGAGCAGTCCTAAGAACTAAGACCTGTAGAACAGCAGAGCTTAAAGTTTTAGGGACAGGAAGAAAATATTTTCCTAGTGTATCACTAGGGGTAACAGTGACTGGTGCCACTCCCATTTCCACCCCTTGATTCCTGGACCTGTGGATCCTGGCTATGGGAGAAACAGTACCATACAGTGGATGTTGATTCAGAGCATACACAGCCTCCTGGAGAACATTACCCCAACCCTGTGAGGTATTGCCACCTAGTTGGCACTGTATCCTAGTTTTGCTAGCTGCCAGAATGCACTATACCAGGAAAGGAATGGCTTTTTTAAACAGGAGAATTTAATAAGTTGATAGTTTACAGTTCTAAGGCCAAGAAAATGTCCAAATCAAAACAAGTCTATAAAAATGTCCAAATTAAGGCATCAATAAGAGGTTACCTTCACTCAAGAAAGGCCAATGAAGTTCAGGGTTTCTCTCTCAACTGGGAAGGCACATGGCAGATATGGCGATGTCTGCTAGCTTTCTCTCCAGGCATCTTGTTTCATGAAGCTCTCCCAGGGCCGTATTCCTTCTTCATCTTCAATGGTCTCTGGTTGCATGGGCTCTGGCTCTCATCATTCTGTCATAGCTATAAAGGGACTCTCTCCAAAATGTTTCCTCTTTTAAAGGATTCCAGTAAACTGATCAAGACCACCTGGAATGGGTGGAGTCACAACTCCATGGAAGCCATCTAATCAAAAGTTACCACCCACAATTGGGTGGGTCACATCTCCATGGGAACAATCAAAATGCTCCAAACCAGCAATATAGAATGAGGATTAAAGTAAATGACTTTTCTGAGAGTCCACCACAGATTCAAACTGGCACACACTGTAATCGAGTCTCTAAAAGACCATTCTCTCAACCCAGCTGCCTCTGGATGATAGGGAACATGGTAAGACCAGAGATTTCCATGAGCAGGTACCTATTCCCATACTTTATTTGCTGTGAAGTGGGTTCCTGATCAAAAGCAATGCTGTGTGGAATATCATGACAGTGTATAAGGCATTCTGTAAGTCCACAAACGGTAGTTTTGTTGGAAGCATTGTGTGCAGGAAAGACAAACTCATATCTGGAGGATGCGTCTATTTCAGGTAGACCAAATCACTGACTCTTCCATAATGGAAGTAGTCCAATGTAATCAACCTGCCACTAAATATCCTTGTAGCAACAGTCAGGCCAGTGCTTGCCTGAACAGACAACTGGGCATCATCCCTTGGCCAAGTTGACATCTGAACCTAAACATCACAGGTAATTTTTGACCATAGGCTCAAGCATATCTATAGGCTATTTCTGATTATTCACACAACACAAGCACTCAGTTAAGGCATCTTTAAGGTATGCCTGAGTAAGCCATGTATCCCCTTCTAACTTTAATTCCTCCTTTAGATGGTGGGCTGTTGTTTTGTCTTTGCCACCTGTTCTGTCTCTGTGGTCATATATAAGGCTCTTAAAAGAGGTATGGCTGCCACTAGTTGGCTTTCTTTTTTTTGCTAAGATTTGGTTGTCCTGCTACCTGTTGCAAAACAGTTGAAACAGCGCCAGAATTTTCAGTGTCCCCATATTCTCATGGCAGTCCCCATCCATCCAGGAAAGCAGCCACCTCTCCCCACATGGACAATGCAGGCCAACCCAGGATTTCCTCCACCAACCAAGTCTCCCTTCCCTGGACTCATGCCTACTGCTGATGGCAGTGTCTCAGTCTCCTAGCTGGCTTACCAGCTGTTCTGGCTCAGACCAAGCTCATGCAGAGCACAGGATAGTGTTGCCATGAGACCAAAAAACATACCAGGCACAGAAGCAGACATAAGTTTATTAGGACTTACCAACAGGAGAGATTCTCCTGTAGTGGCCATTCCAGAGGATTAGCACATTGCAAGAGATGGGGTGGGAGGGGTTACAAGGAGTAATATATGATTTCAGAACAAAGACATTCCATATAGTATGAGGACATTGGGTTTCTAGTATAATCATTAAAGGGGCCTAAAGTCTGACGTTTTACTAAGAGTAGTGTTTAAGACTAAAATACAACCCAATGCCATTTTTATATCCATGGTTACATTCTTCCCCCTCTGGGGAAATTGTTTACTTTGTCTTTGGCTAAAGCAGGTTTGTTACAGGTCATTTAGGATGAGGCCCAGGCAGGTCCTGGGTTGCCACAGATGGCCAATCCAATTAGTCTGAGAACCAAAGGACGTGGGTTCTGGATATGGATGAAACAAATGAACTCTAGCCCTGGGACATGTAACACCATCGCATGGTGGTAGAATTTAGACATTATGGACTTGCCTGAAGCCTCACATCAGGTTAGCAACAGAACAAGGAAGAGATTCCATATTTTCTGACTCCTGGGACATTAGTCCTTAACTTACATTATGGCACAATACTTCTTAGGCATCAAGACTGACACTTTTTCTCTTTTTCTTGAGTGTTTGGTTTTTAAATTTTATTTTAAAATTTCCAAAATTTATAAACACTCTGCACCCACAAAACAACAATTATCCCTTTCCCCCTCTCCTATGTCCTGAAAAATTAATGTACATTCTGTCTCTGTTAATTTGCTATTTCTATATATTTCATAAAAGGGAGATCATACAGTATTTGTCTTTATATGCCTTTCTTATTTCAGTTAGCATAATGAATGATCAGAATCAAAGTACACCCATGTTTCAGCATGTCTCAGAACTTCATGCCTTCTTTTTTTTTTTTTTTTTTATTAACGGAAAGAAAAAAAAAAAGAAATTAACACAACATTTAGAAATCATACCATTCTACATATGCACTCAGTGATTCTTAACATCATCACATAGATGCATGATCATTGTTTCTTAGTACATTTGCATCGGTTTAGAGGAACTAGCAACACAACAGAAAAAGATATAAAATGTTAATATAAAGAAAAGAAATAAAAGTAGTAATAATAGTAAAAAAACAAACAAACAAACAAAAAACAAAAAAACCCTATAGCTCAGATGCAGCTTCATTCAGTGTTTTAACATGATTACTTTACAATTAGGTATTATTGTGCTGTCCATTTTTGAGTTTTTGTATCTAGTCCTGTTGCACAGTCTGTATCCCTTCAGCTTCAATTACCCATTGTCTTACCCTGTTTCTAACTTCATGCCTTCTTATGGCCAAATAATATTCCATTGTGTGTATGAATCAAATTTTGTTTATTCATTCATCTGTGTATGGACACTCGGGTTGTTTCCTTCTTTTGGTTATTTTGAACAATGCAGCTATGAACATTGAGATCTGTTTGAGATACCTGTTTGATGCCTTGTTTTCAATTTCTTTGGGAATAAAACTAGGAGTGGAATTGCCAGACCCTATGGTAATTTTATATTTAACATTTTGAGGAACTGCCTGATTGCTTTCCAAAGTGGTTGTACCATTTTGCACTCCAAAAAACAATGTACTAGAATTCTAACTTCTCCACATTCTAACACTTGTTATTTTCCATATTTTAAATAATAGCCATCCCTGTGGGTATGAAATGAGAGCTCATGGTTTTGATTTTCATTTACATAATGGCTAATGAGGTTAAGCATTTTTTCATGTGCTTATTGGTCATCTGTATATCCTCTTTGTAAAAATATCTGTTCAAGTCCTTTGCCCATTTCTCAATTGGAAAGCTTATCTTTTTGTCTCCTTGATTCTATGTAGTACTTTGAACTTGGATAGATATTCACTTCTGAACCACCACTGGCTGGAAGCAATGGTTTGATGGTAGCCATAGAGGATTCCCAAATGTCTCTCCTTTAAGTTTATCCCTGGCTAAAACTCAAAACTGTAGAAGATGTAGTATTTTCTCTTTAGTCTCAACACTAACATCCTACTTGAACTTCAGAGGTATGCTTTTTATACCCACTCATCTATCACTCTCAAAATTTTAATCGGGCCACTCTAGAGTTCACTTCCTGTTCTTCCCTCACACTGTAAAAGCCTTTTTTTGGCTTTTTGAGAACTTGCACTGTTTTCAACACACTGTGATCCCTGCTTCTAAGAGTCTAACCTTTCTCTATATAGATGCCTCTTATACATCAGCCAAAGAAATCAGACTTTAGGAATGCTGAAATTGGATATCAGCAATGATTCAACTCAGTATCCTCAGCTATGACTTGATACAAAACCATCCAAGATAGATTTACAGAAAAGAAAAAAAAAAACTACAAACATGATTAAGATGCATTACATCAGTGATTTCTTGATAATCAAACCTAAATACCAGCTCCCTTTTGGAGTAGTTATTTCACCACCTCTTGCAGCTACCTCCACCTTCACTATCCCCACCACCTACCCATTTCAATGTAATCCTAGGACACCCTTATTTCCCAGCTCCTTCCAAGTCAACAAAAATTCATGATTCCATTCCTCGTGATTTATTTAAATTACGTCCCAAATCTGGTAATATCAATTTCATTTTCTTTCCCAAAAAATTCACCACTTCCTCAGAACCTCTTATGTTCCTCACGCCTACAAGCCAGTGGACAATTTACCTGAATCTCTGAGTAAATATTGGTGCCAAATTATCATACCACACTTGCTATATACTGCTCTGTTCTATTCTGTTTGTACTTGAGATAAAGGTCTCTGAAGATCCACTGCCTGTAGTAATATGTAATTTGCTGCAGGTGGATTTAATTACAGCCTTCTGCGCAAATATCTGAAGCAGTAAGTCACCTGACCAGTGAGTAAGCCCGGCAGACCACCTGGCATGCACACCTCCAGAGGCTTTAATCGTCCTCTTTTTAATACACACATTCACTCTGAACAGTCACATACTCCCTGAGGGAAAGGATGACATCTAAAATCAGAGTATAACCTCAGCCAGTTGCTGCTACATTGTACAGGTAGTATAAAGGTCACCCAGTCCTTGTCTTTAGTCAGTATTAAAAATCCTCCTATTCTATAAACTAGTTTCCTCTCAAAATGCTAAGTAATCAATTTAAAGGCAAATGGATAATTTTCTATATAACAAAAGTTCAAGGGCATGTACTTTGAAGCAAATTAATTTTGTACTTTATTGATTCTGCTCTTTTAATAGGATTATCTATAATATACCAGAGGCATTTAGAAAGCACTTTCCACTTACCAGTTTAAGTTCGAACTTGCTCTAAATTGGTCATTTATTCTACCATCCTCTCTCTCCATGGAATTTTTTTCATGTCCCACTTTCACATATTAATAATCTAACCTCAAAAGGAGTTCCATGCTGATATGAATTTCTTATAGCATTTTCCTCTTCCCCTCCCTGTTTTCCATAAATGAATTAATTCCTTATAATTCATTTAAATACTATAAATAATTTCAAGAATATTCATGTGCAAAGCAATGTGCTTTGATCTTTCTGCTCTTAGATTAACAAAAAGCATTTGAAAGAATAAAAAGAAGACAGCTGAAGTTATTGAACAGCTTTCAAATTTAAATCATAATTAAAACTACATAAACCATACACGTGCACGTGAAGGTTAGAAAGAAAATAGCAATTCCCTCAAACAAACATTTGATTTGTTTGCAGAATGTTAGGGGAACCCTTTTTTTTTTTTTCACATGGGCAGGCACCAGAAATCGAACCTGGGTCTCCTGCACAGCAGGCAAGAACTTTGTCACTTAGCCATCATTGCCCACTCCTGGGAACCTTTCATTTAATTTAGAGTTCCATTAATGTGGATAATAATGTAATAAAAATGTGAAATAAAAGTGTAATAAAAATCAGTGTTTCTGCTTATTATCTATGAGTTATGGAAAGATGGTAGCTTTGGGAGTAGTCTAGTTGGTTCTATTTCCAAACCCTTCTATGGTAGAATATAGTCTGTTTGGGGGTGAGACATCTTGAAAACATTTGTGCTTTTTTTTCATTCTAGCAAGTGAACTAACACATTTCTAGGATGGTGTCCTAAACTCAGACTTTCATAAATGTGTTAGTCTTCAGTAAAGACTATTATCATAGGTCACAAGATGAAATGGACCCTAAGGACAAAGTTTTAAAATTACTTGATCTTTATGGGAATACTTGAAGTTTTTCTACCCATGCAAGGGCAGGGCCTTGGAAGAGGGCTAGAAGGAGGACAATTAGCAGATCCAGAAGAGCAATGAATAGTGATGTCACTCATTCCATCTTCTCTGGCTAGAAGATTCTGATTAGGAAAACCTGAATTCTAGAACTGACTACCAACATCTAGGTTGTGGCAACATTAGACAAGACGTGCGATCTCTCTTCTTCTTAAAGATTCACTTAGAAATTGTGAGTAAAAACATTACCTGTCCTTAAATCACAGAAGGCTGCTTCAGGGGAAAAAGACATAAACACACATTGAAAAGATTAGCACTGTTATTGATGATGAAGTGAACTGAAATTGTGACTTTTTTGCTTACTTCCTTAATGAAAACAGTTTTGCCCATAACCATTTGCAATATATTGCATTTGCTGAAAACAAAACCATATTAGAGACATAAGAACTGCAAAACATGGAAAACCATCCAACTGAGCCTATAATTTCCATAAAAGTAGGGACTAGCTTGGTCTTTATCACAACTGTGTCATCACTACCTAACTCAGTTCCTGTCACTTAGCAAGTACCCAACAAACATTTGTTGTATGTATGACTGGATGAAAAAATGGAGATGGATGTGGTGTGATATATTCCGTACTGAGCCAAGTTGACACTGAAGATCAGAACTTAAGGCTCTGTGTTCTGCCTGAAATTGAGGCCATGCTAACATAGAGAAATCATGGTCATCATTTATATGTTCAGAATCTATAAACATTTTATCATAGAAGTCATAGAATGCCTACATATGAAAAGTAAACGCTATAGTTGACTTCACGAGGAATTAGTCAAACAGATTTATGCAGAATTAAAAACTTTGGCCCATCAAGCTTTTTAAGGTATTAGTGTTTCACATTTTGATTTGGGAACATTACTGTTTCCAATACAAACAATTCTGGGTTCTAGTGTCAATGTTTGTGCTCTTACTCTATTACTAATCTGTGACAAAAACAGTTCCAAGGTAAAACTTGAGCTAAATGAATCTCTCCACCCAGGTTTGAAAATTATTTTTTTTTAGGCTAAATTGCATTTTTCATGAACCAGTTAAAAGTACAAATTTTGCTGGTTAAGCTTTCTTGGGAAACGGAAAATCCAAAATGAAAGAATTAAATGTTGAAATAGGTAAAGTCTAGTTCCATCACTGTTCTGAGCTGAATCTGGCAGAGAATGGTAACTTTGGTACCTACCCTCTGTCGTAAAAGTAAATGCACAGATACCCAGAATACGGATGATGTTATGGAAATGAAAATACACATTAATCTGAATATGCAGTAATTCAAAATGGGAATGCAATACGCCAATCCAATTTCTTTAAAGCCTTTATATGCCATAATAATTGTTGTTTTTTCTTCACTCAAATTTAAACTTAATCCTTAGGATTGTTTTGTGTCCTCTGCTAACCTGTTCAAGAAATATGAAAATCATGGGCGGGCCGCGGTGGCTCAGCGGGCAAAGTGCTTGCCTGCTATGCCGGAGGACCTCGGTTCGATTCCCGGCCCCAGCCCATGTAACAAAAACGGAGAAACAGAATACAATAAAACAAGAAAATGTTTAAAAATGTTTCCCTTTCTTCCTTCCTTCCTTCCTTCTATCCTTCCTTCCTTCTCTCTGTCTAAAAAAAAAAAAGAAATATGAAAATCATACATATCTGTCAATGAAGTGCTCATATGCCAAGGATAGTGAGATCTCAAATATCTTGGTTAAAAAAACAAATATCAAATTCTGAGCTATACTCATTATAATAGGGGTACAGACACAGATACGAGTTAACCTAATAATCGCATTTAACACGTATTCCAGTTAACCTCAACAGAACCGTTAAAAGAATTCTTATATAGAATATGGATGATTCTGGGCAGGCCATGGTGGCTCAGCAGGCAAGAATGCTTGCCTGCCATGCCAGAGGACCCGGGTTCTATTCCTGTTGCCTGCCCATGTTAAAAAAAAAATGTGAAGAATATGGATGATTCTTGTATTTCTAGTTCAGGATGAATATGCAGTGCCTAACTTCACAAAGATAAAGTGTAAAAACACTAATTTCCAAATTATTACCTCCAACAAACTCATACTTAACATAACGTTTAAAAAACTCACTCATATTGCAACACAAAGAACATGTTTCATCATTGCTGTAACGAAGTTGTTATTGATAATGTTTTTTATTCATATTTGATAGTCCCAGGGAAGATGCTTGGTTCCCTTTTAGGTACTGAAAAAAGATACTAAAAAAATTGCGTGACGGCCTCCTAAGTCACCCTTTTCTATCAGCCCAGTTTATACATGAGGAGACAAATCCAAGTGTGCTTCCATCCCTCATGTGTTGCATACCTACAGGGACGGGACCCAGGGAAAGCTGAGAATAACTGGTTGAGACACTAGAATAGAAAGTCACCAAAACACCACTTTTCAGGAAGCAGAAAAGGGAGTCTCTGCTTCCAGGCGTGAGCAGTGACTATGAGAGCTTGGGTAAAAAATAAGCAAAATCTCAATATCAGGCTAGGGAGGAATAGAGACACACCACACAAACCACTAAGCCATTAAACTACAAACCCTACTTCTTCCTAATCACAGTAAAAAAAAAAAATCAGAATCCTGCAGTGCCTCTCTCTTCTCTGTCACCACCCTCCAAACCCATGTAAAGAGTAAGAAAAAAGACTAATGTAATTTCAAGTACAAAAATGAGACAGACCCAACAACCACAAACATTTGACGAAATCCTGAGGAATTAAAATCTGCATAGAATACTCAGAGAGAGAAGTACGAACATCTCATCATGAAACGAGATCAGGCAGTTATGAAAAGAATTTAAAAAGCTATTGAAATAAAAAGAAAAATAAACCTTCATGAGATGGGTTGAACAGCTGAATGGGCCCTGCTGTAAAACCAGAGAGCTGGAATATCAAACCAAGACAATCCAAGGGATAAAAAGATAAAAGCTATGAAAGGAAGCTAAAGAAATATGGGGAACAGATTAAAAAGTTTCAGCCTAGGTCCACAGACATTTCACTGACTTGGCAGTCTTCTTTCCCACTCATTTTCTCAAGCAAAAATAAATCACCTTAGCGGCTGGGCTTTTTCCCTTGGTCATTGCCGGCTTCCACCTGGTAGTTCTGATTTGGGATCTGGCGGGGCTGGTTTGGGGACCGGGAATCCCCCCGGCACTTCCCTATCGGTACGCCTAACTCCTGGGCCTCAGAGAGGCTCCCCAAGAAACTCAGGTCCACCAGCAGTGTGCTTCCCCTGCCAGCACTTGAGCAATGTTCTCAGACGGAGAATGATTCCAGGGATTAGCATATTCGACTCCTAAACGCGGCGGGAAAAACTCTTTTGAGCCCCTGGAAATCCACGTGAAAGCCGCCGCTCCGCGGAGCACCAACAACGGAGACATGGCGGCCCCGCCCCCCGCCCCTTCTCCCCGGCCACGCCCCGGGCAGAGCGCGAGGCCTTATGGGAGTTGTGGTCTCGCGGGGCTTTTGAGGGCGCCTCGGGCGGGCAGGCGGGGCAGACCAGAGCTGCAATAGCGGAGGCCGCTCCGCCTCTGCCGGGACCTCGGGCTCCACAGCAGCCAATGAGCCAGGACCACGCGGGCCTCCAAAACAAGACGAGGTGCCGGCGGGTGGAGCAGAGGGTCCTCCTCTAGGGAGCTTGCCCGGCCGCCACTCCTTGTCTTGGGGCCTTCCCAGCAGCCTTCAGAAAAAGTCCCCAAATGTAGTAATCCTCCCGCCCTGACCCTGCACTGCCTTGAGGCCCTGGGATTTGGTGCAGACTTTCGGAAAATAGTGGGCTCTCTTCCTGTGGTTATTCCTTCCACAGTCTCATCATACCCACCGGCAATTAGATGTTACACCCGTGATTTCTGGGTACCGCCTCTCACCACTCTAAAACCATTTTCAGGGTTGGTACTATCACCACCTGTTACACACGCAAGCATAAACAGTTACATTTTTAAATGTTTTAAAAGGCACTATAGCAAATAAAAGTAAGGCTAACCGTTTAGGGGGAAACCTAGTAGGATTCTGGCAGAAATAGAGGCTTTCAGAAACCCGGCACCCGGCATTTTTCACACGTGCAAACAGAAGAACGAGACCTACCTACAAGTTGCCTTGCTCGCAGGTACTGCCTTAAGAAGCTGCAATGCCTAAGCCTGTGTGGAAGGTGCCTGCCTCTTCACAGGTCTTTTTCTTGATGCAAGTCGTAGGAAAATTGAAGAATCCGAAGTGTATTAGTTAGGGTTCTCTAGAGAAACAGAATCAATAGGGGACAAGTATAAAATTTATGAAAGTGTCTCATGACCGTGGGAACACCGAGTGCAAAGTCTGCAGGGCAGGCTGTGAAGCCAACAATTCCGATGGAGGGTCTGGATGAACTCGGCAGGAGAGGCTCACCAGCCAAAGCAGGAAGGAAGAGAGCCTGTCTCTTCTGAATCCTCCTTAAAAGGCTTTGGATGATTAGATCAAGTATCACTCATTGCAGAGGACACACCCCTTGGCTGATTACAAATGGAATCAGCTGTGGATGCAGTTGACCTGCTCATGATTTAATTGTATGAAATGTCTTCATCTTAACAGACAGGCCAGCACTTGCCCAACCAAACAGGTGCCACCACTTGGCCAAGGTGACACATGAACCTGACCATGACAGTCCACCACTTGTCAACTTGGCAGCTGTACATATCACCTTAAACCATACCTAATTTCTGAGTTAAAAAAACAATAAGACACACATTTTTTCTCTCACCTAACAATACTCAACTGTCCTGCATATAACTGAAAACACATTAAATCTCTCCAGAATAGGGTGCAAGTCCTTGGGTAATATTAATTCTTAAACTCGATATCTTACCACTTAAATAGTATAACATGAACAAAACAGCATTACAATCCTTGTTTCTGTAACTGATCACGTGGTCGTAGTTCATATTTATCACTACCTTCTTCCACAACCCATTCCATGTTCCCTTTACCCTCAGCAAGCACTTCAGCTGGCCATGGTTCTTTGCCTGATGGGGTGACCCAAACCTTCATTCCTGAAGTTTCAGAGCCTTTGGTAGTCCTGCCTGGATTGGGTTGTTGCAGTTTTCCATTGATTTTAATCACAGGGCATGGTAGTACTAAAAGACGCCCTAGGGGATCAGCTATATTCCAAGAAAACTCTTCTTTACCTCCATTGTGTAGTTGCAGTCCTATTTCCCCCTGATGGTCAGGATCAACCACCCCAGCCAGTAATGTAATCCCCTTCTTGGTTTGTTGATCCAGGGAATGAGTAGCCAGGTGGCAGTTTTAGATTCCAATTCAATGGAATCATTGTTGTTTCTCCTGGTGGAAGTACTCTCCCTTTTGGAATTAAAACACATAGACCAGTAGAGCTCAGGGTGGCAGGGACAGGAAGCAAAAATTTTCCTAATGGATCACTAAGGATAATAGTGAGTGGTTGCCACACTCCCATTTCCACCCCTTGGTTCCTGGACCCATGGATCCTGGCTATGGGAGAAACAGCCCCGTGCAGTGGATGCTGATTCAGAGCATATACAGCTTCCTGGAGAACATTACCCCAGCCCTTCAAGGTTTTGCCACCTAGTTGGCACTGTAATTGAATTTTCAAAAGGCCATTCCACCTTCTGTCAATCCAGCTGCTTCTGGATGATGGGGAACACGGTAAGACCAGAGAATTCCATGAGCATGTGCCCATTCCTGCACTTCATTTGCTGTGAAGTGGGTTCCTTGATCAGAAGCAATGCTGTGTGGAATACCATGACGATGAATAAGGTATTCTGTAAGCCTATGGATAGTAGTTTTTGCAAAAGCATTGCATGCAGGGAAAGCAAGCCCATATCCAGAGTATATGTCTATTCCAGTTAGAACAAATCGCTGCCCCTTCCATGAAGGGAATTGTCCAATGTAATCAACCTGCCACCATGTAGCTGGCTGGTCACCTCGAGGAATGGTGCCATATTGGGGGCTGAGTGTGGATCTCTGCTGCTGGCAGATTGGGCCCTCAGCAGTGGCTGTAGCCAAGTCAGCCTTGGTGAGTGGAAGTCCATGTTGCTGAGTCCGTGCATAACCTCCATCCCTACCACCGTGACCACTTTGTTCATGAGCCTATTGGGCAATGATAGTAGTTTCTGGGGAAAGAGGCTGACTGGTATCCACAGAATGGGTCATCTTATCCACTTGATTATTAAAACCTTCCTCTGCTGAAGTCACCCTCTGGTGGCATTCACATGGGACACAAATATCTTCTTGTTTTTAGCCCACTCAGAAAGGTCTATCCACAAACTTCTTCCCCAGACCTCTTTGTCACCAATTTTCCAATTATGGTCTTTCCAAGTCCCTGACCATCCAGCCAAACCATTAGTGACAGCCCATGAGTCAGTATACAAACGCACCTCTGGCCAGTTTTCCTTCCAAGCAAAATGAACAACCAGGTGCATTGCTCGAAGTTCTGCCCACTGGATTTCCCCTCACCACTGTCCTTCAAGGACACCCCAGAAAGGGTTGTAGTGCTGCAGTTGTCCACTTTCGGGTGATACCTGCATATCGTGCTGAACCATCTGTAAACCAGTCCCAAGTTTTCTCTTCCTCAGTCAATTCACTATAAGAAACTCCCCAAGAGGTCATAGCTCTGGTCTGGGAAAGAGAAGGTAATGTGGCAGGAATGGGGACCATGGGCGTTTGGGCCACTTCTTCATGTAACTTACTTGTGCCTTCAGGACCTCCTCTGGCCCTATCTCGTATATACCATTTCCATTTTACAATAGAGTGATGCTGCACAGGCTCAACTTTATGGCTTGGTGGGTCAGACAACACCCAGCTCATGATAGGCAACTCAGGTCTCATGGTAAATTGGTGGCCCATGGTTAAGTGTTCAGTCTCTACTAAGGCCCAGTAGCAGGCCAAAAGCTGTTTCTCAAAAGGAGAGTAGTTATCTGCAGCAGATGGTAAGGCTTTGCTCCAAAATCCTAAGGGTCTGCGTTGTGATTCTCCTATAGGGGCCTGCCAAAGGCTCCAAACAGCATCTCGATTTGTGACTGACACTTCCAGCACCACTGGATCTGCTGGATCATACAGCCCAAGTGACAGAGCAGCTTGTACAGTAGCCTGGACCTGTTGCAGAGCCTCCTCTTGTTCAGGTCCCCACTCAAAATTAGCAGCTTTTCTAGTCACTCTATAAATGGGCCAGAGTAGCACACCCAAATGAGGAATATGTTGTTGCCAAAATCCAAAGAGACCAACTAGGTTGTGCCTCTTTTTTGGTTGTACAAGGGGCCAGATGCAGCAACTTATCCTTCACCTTACACCGGATATCTCAACATGCCCCACACCACTGGACACCTAGAAATTTCACTGAGGTGGAAGTCCCCTGTATTTTTGTTGGATTTATCTCCCATCCTCTGACACGCAAATGCTTTAGTTGCTACTTCTTGCTCACTGAAGTGAGCAAGGTTCAATCAACATGATATCATCAATATAATGGATCAGTGTGATGTCTTGTGGGAGGGAGAAACAATTGAGGTCCCCGTGGACAAGATTATGACATAGGGTTGGAGAGTTGATATACCCCTGAGGTAGGACAGTGAAAGTATATTGCTGCCCTTGCGAGCTGAAAGCAAAATGTTTCTGGTGGTCCTTAGTAATAGCTATTGAGAAAAAAGCACTTGCCAGATCAATAGCTGCATACCAGGTACCAGGGGATGTACTGATTTGCTCAAGCAATGATACCACATCTGGAACAGCAGCTGCAATTGGAGTTAACACCTGGTTGAGTTTACGATAATCCACTGTCATCCCCTAAGACCTGTCTGTTTTCTGCACAGGCCAAATAGGAAAGTTGAATGGGTACATGGTGGGAATCACCACTCCTGCATCCTTCAAGTCCTTAAGAGTGGCAGTAATCTCTGCAATCCCTCCAGGTATCCGGTATTGCTTCTGATTTACTATTTTGCTAGGTAGGAGCAGTTCTAGTGGCTTCCACTTGGCCTTTCCCACCACAATAGCCCTCACTGCATGAGTTAGAGAGCCAATGTGTGTATTCTACCAGTTGCTCAGTATGTCTATTCCAATTATACATTTTGGAAGTGGGGAAATAATGAAGAATGGATCCAGAGGCCGCTGGACCCACTGTGAGATGGACCTGAGCTAAAACTCCATGGATCACCTGGCCTCGGTGGACTCTCCAATCTGACTGGTGGACCAGAGTGACGTTTAGGGTCCCCTGGATTTAATGTCACTTCTGAACCAGTGTCTAATAATCCCTGAAATATCTGATCATTTCCATTTTCCCAATGCATAGTTACCCTGGTAAAAGGCCATCGGTCTCCTTGGGGAAGGCTTGGAGGAAGATCAACAGTACAAATTTGTGGCAGTGTAACAGGGTTCTTCCCCAAAGGGACCTGGCCTCCCCTTCATTCAAGGAGCTCTGAGTCTGTAAACTGTTTCAAGTCTGGAAATTGATTAAGTGGCCATGACTCTGTGTTTCTGTAATCAGGTTAACTTCTCTTCACTTGACCTAGAACTCTTTTGTTTATACAGCTCAAACAAGAATTTAGTAGACTACCCTTCTATTGTATTTCTAGGTACCCCATGATTTACTAGCCAATGCCACAAATCTCTGCAAGTCATATAATTTTGACGCCTGCTTTGAGTTTGCTATTATAATAGCCACATCTACCCAGTCTTTGGTGATTAAGTGCTGCCACCTGGTTTCTGCCAACTCAGGATCCGGTCATCCCCATTGTGTTTAAGAATTCCAGCTCAGTGACAGCAGTTCCTACAGTAATATCTGACCTACAGAGAAGTGCAACCACAGAGCTCTTCAGGGATGATGGCGCTAGTCTCACAAATTTATTTCTCACTGTTCTGGTAAAAGGTGCATCTTCTGGACATTCCTGGGGTGTAAGAGCAGGCTTTGCATGATAAATCTACTCTAACATTCCAATCTCTCTAAGCCTCTGGATCCCCTTATCTACATTATACCAGGGCAGTTCTGGCATTTCAATCTCAGGTAATGTCGGCCACCTTTTGATCCATGTTTCAACCAACCATCCAAACAAACTCTTAATACATTTTCTAACCCCTGGAGCTATAACATTGGATGCAGAATCTCTGCTTAGTGGGCCCATACCAATAAATTCAGCCTTATATTCCTCCCACCATTATCCCACACCCTTAAAATCCATTGCCACATATATTCCCCTGATTTCTATCTATATAAATTGGAAAACTCACACAGTTCTTGTGGAGTATAATGTACCTCCTCATGTGTGATACTTTGTACCTCACCTTTAAGGGCCTATTGGGACTTTAGTCATAGGTCTGGAAGAAATGAGGGGTGATGGGGGTAGGTCATGGAAAGAATTAGAAATATCTTCCAAGCCATTTGCTTCAGGGCCTTCATTTGCAGTTTCATCTGGTGAAACAGGATTAATCACTCTAGGGTTAATCCCTTCTGGAGGAGGTTGGGTGGCCAACTCCTCCAGGCAGGCTG
Source organism: Tamandua tetradactyla (assembly GCF_023851605.1). Classification (NCBI taxonomy): domain Eukaryota; kingdom Metazoa; phylum Chordata; class Mammalia; order Pilosa; family Myrmecophagidae; genus Tamandua; species Tamandua tetradactyla. The sequence goes on from NC_135333.1 coordinate 7,011,024, forward strand.
GAGGTGGGGTGGCTATGTCCTCAGGGCAGACTATTACAGGGTTATCTAGAGAAGACCCAGCATGACCTAGGGTTTCAACCTCACCCCCGACATCATTATCAATCCATTTGTCACCATCCCATTTTTCAGGGCCCCACTCCTTTCCAATCAGTGCCCTCACTTTAATGGCAGACACCATCTAAGATTAAGATTTCAGTTTACATTGTAAAGTTGCTACTCTAAGAATAAGATTGTGAGTCTGATTTTCAGAGATCTCAAGTCTACAGCTACAGGAAATAAGATTTTCCTTCAGGATACTCATAGAAACTTCTACATCTGTCAGACAGCACTTAAGCTTCTTGTTTGAAGTCTTAAACACATCCCTTTCACTCCTTAATGTACCCAGTGTATCTAATAATAACCAACCAACATCTCTATACCTCTTATTTCCACAGAACTGCGTAAAGGTGTCAAAAACATTATCCCCCAGAGCCTGGCTTCATACAAGCGAAGCTTTAGGAGAGTGGAACGGTGATATTTTTTTTTTTTATTAATTAAAAAAAGAATTAACAAAACAATTAGAAATCATTCCATTCTACATGTACAATCAGTAATTCTTAATAACATCACATAGTTGCATATTCATCATTTCTTAGTACATTTGCATCGATTTAGAAAAAGAAATAAAAAGACAACAGAATAAGAATTAAAACATTAATAGAAAGAAAAAAAAAAACAAAAAACCTATACCTCACATGCAGCTTCATTCAGTGTTTTAACATAATTGCATTACAATTGGGTAGTATTGTGCTGTCCATTTCTGAGTTTTTATATCCAGTCCCGTTGTACAGTCTGTATCCCTTCACCTCCAATTACCCCTTCTCTTTTTTTTTTTTTAATTAATGGAAAAAAAGAAATTAACCCAACATTTAGAAATCATACCATTCTACATATGCAATCAGTAATTCTTAACATCATCACATAGATGCATGATCATCATTTCTTAGTACATTTGCATCAGTTTAGAAAAACTAGCAACATAACCAAAAAAGATATAGAATGTTAATATAGAGACAAAAATAAAAGTAATAATAGTAAAGTCAAAACAAAACAAAACAAAACAAAACAAAAACCTATAGCTCAGATGCAGCTTCATTCAGTGTTTTAACAAGATTACTTTACAATTAGGTATTATTGTGTTGTCCATTTTTGAGTTTTTGTATCTAGTCCTGTTGCACAGTCTGTATCCCTTCAACTCCAATTGCCCATTATCTTACCCTGTTTCTACCTCCTGCTGGACTCTGTTACCAATGACATATTCCAAATTTATTCTCGAATGTCGGTTCACATCAGTGGGACCATACAGTATTTGTCCTTTAGTTTTTGGCTAGACTCACTCAGCATAATGTTCTCTAGGTCCATCCATGTTATTACATGCTTCATAAGTTTATCCTGTCTTAAAGCTGCATAGTATTCCACCGTATGTATATACCACAGTTTGTTTAGCCACTCTTCTGTTGATGGAGATTTCGGCTGTTTCCATCTCTTTGCAATTGTAAATAACGCTGCTATAAACATTGGTGTGCAAATGTCCATTTGTGTCTTTGCCCTTAAGTCCTTTGAGTAGATACCTAGCAATGATATTGCTGGGTCGTATGGCAATTCTATATTCAGCTTTTTGAGGAACCGCCAAACTGCCTTCCACAGTGGTTGCACCATTTGACATTCCCACCAACAGTGGATAAGTGTGCCTCTTTCTCCGCATCCTCTCCAGCACTTGTCATTTTCTGTTTTGTTGATAATGGCCATTCTGGTGGGTGTGAGATGATATCTCATTGTGGTTTTGATTTGCATTTCTCTAATGGCCAGGGACATTGAGCATCTCTTCATGTGCCTTTTGGCCATTTGTATTTCCTCTTCTGATAGGTGTCTGTTCAAGTCTTTTTCCCATTTTGTAATTGGGTTGGCTGTCTTTTTGTTGTTGAGATGAACAATCTCTTTATAAATTCTGGATACTAGACCTTTATCTGATATATCATTTCCAAATATTGTCTCCCATTGTGTAGGCTGTCTTTCTACTTTCTTGATGAAGTTCTTTGATGCACAAAAGTGTTTAATTTTGAGGAGCTCCCATTTATTTATTTCCTTCTTCAGTGTTCTTGCTTTAGGTTTAAGGTCCATAAAACTGCCTCCAGTTGTAAGATCCATAAGATATCTCCCTACATTTTCCTCTAACTGTTTTATGGTCTTAGACCTAATGTTTAGATCTTTGATCCATTTTGAGTTAACTTTTGTATAGGGTGTGAGACATGGGTCTTCTTTCATTCTTTTGCATATGGATATCCAGTTCTCTAGGCACCATTTATGGAAGAGACTGTTCTGTCCCAGGTGAGTTGGCTTGACTGCCTTATCAAAGATCAAATGTCCATAGATGAGAGGGTCTATATCTGAGCACTCTATTCGATTCCATTGGCCAATATATCTATCTTGATGCCAATACCATGCTGTTTTGACCACTGTGGCTTCATAATATGCCTTATTAAGGTCAGGCAGTGCGAGACCTCCAGCTTCGTTTTTTTTCCTCAAGATGTTTTTAGCAATTCGGGGCACCCTGCCCTTCCAGGTAGATTTGCTTATTGGTTTTTCTATTTCTGAAAAATAAGTTGTTGGGATTTTGATTGGTATTGCATTGAATCTGTAAATCAATTTAGGTAGGATTGACATCTTAACTATATTTAGTCTTCCAATCCATGAACACGGTATGCCCTTCCATCTATTTAGATCTTCTGTGATTTCTTTTAACAGTTTTTTGTAGTTTTCTTTATATAGGTTTTTTGTCTCTTTAGTTAAATTTATTCCTAGGTATTTTATTCTTTTAGTTGCAATTATAAATGGGATTCGTTTCTTGATTTCCCCCTCAGCTTGTTCATTACTAGTGTATAGAAATGCTACAGATTTTTGAATGTTGATCTTGTAACCTGCTACTTTGCTGTACTCATTTATTAGCTCTAATAGTTTTGTTGTGGATTTTTCCGGGTTTTCGACGTATAGTATCATATCGTCTGCAAACAGTGATAGTTTTACTTCTTCCTTTCCAATTTTGATGCCTTGTATTTCTTTTTCTTGTCTAATTGCTCTGGCTAGAACCTCCAACACAATGTTGAATAATAGTGGTGATAGTGGACATCCTTGTCTTGTTCCTGATCTTAGGGGGAAAGTTTTCAATTTTTCCCCTTTGAGGATGATATTAGCTGTGGGTTTTTCATATATTCCCTCTATCATTTTAAGGAAGTTCCCTTGTATTCCTATCCTTTGAAGTGTTTTCAACAGGAAAGGATGTTGAATCTTGTCAAATGCCTTCTCTGCATCAATTGAGATGATCATGTGATTTTTCTGCTTTGATTTGTTGATATGGTGTATTACATTAATTGATTTTCTTATGTTGAACCATCCTTGCATACCTGGGATGAATCCTACTTGGTCATGATGTATAATCCTTTTAATGTGTTGTTGGATACGATTTGCTAGAATTTTATTGAGGATTTTTGCATCTATATTCATTAGAGAGATTGGTCTGTAGTTTTCTTTTTTTGTAATATCTTTGCCTGGTTTTGGTATGAGGGTGATGTTGGCTTCATAGAATGAATTCGGTAGTTTTCCCTCCACTTCGATTTTTTTGAAGAGTTTGAGGAGAATTGGTACTAATTCTTTCTGGAACGTTTGATAGAATTCACATGTGAAGCCATCTGGTCCTGGACTTTTCTTTTTAGGAAGCTTTTGAATGACTAATTCAATTTCTTTACTTGTGATTGGTTTGTTGAGATCATCTATGTCTTCTTGAGTCAAAGTTGGTTGTTCATGTCTTTCCAGGAACCCATCCATTTCATCTAAATTGTTGTATTTATTAGCGTAAAGTTGTTCATAGTATCCTGTTATTACCTCCTTTATTTCTGTGAGGTCAGTAGTTATGTCTCCTCTTCCATTTCCGATCTTATTTATTTGCATCCTCTCTCTTCTTCTTTTTGTCAATCTTGCTAAGGGCCCATCAATCTTATTGATTTTCTCATAGAACCAACTTCTGGTCTTATTGATTTTCTCTATTGTTTTCATGTTTTCAATTTCATTTATTTCTGCTCTGATCTTTGTTATTTCTTTCCTTTTGCTTGCTTTGGGATTAGTTTGCTGTTCTTTCTCCAGTTCTTCCAAGTGAACAGTTAATTCCTGCATTTTTGCCTTTTCTTCTTTTCTGATATAGGCATTTAGGGCAATAAATTTCCCTCTTAGCACTGCCTTTGCTGCGTCCCATAAGTTTTGATATGTTGTGTTTTCATTTTCATTTGCCTCGAGGTATTTACTAATTTCTCTTGCAATTTCTTCTTTGACCCACTCGTTGTTTAAGAGTGTGTTGTTGAGCCTCCACGTATTTGTGAATTTTCTGGCATTCCGCCTATTATTGATTTCCAACTTCATTCCTTTATGATCCGAGAAAGTGTTGTGTATGATTTCAATCTTTTTAAATTTGTTAAGACTTGCTTTGTGACCCAGCATATGGTCTATCTTTGAGAATGATCCATGAGCACTTGAGAAAAAGGTGTATCCTGCTGTTGTGGGATGTAATGTCCTATAAATGTCTGTTAAGTCTAGCTCCTTTATAGTAATATTCAGATTCTCTATTTCTTTATTGATCCTTTGTCTAGATGTTCTGTCCATTGATGAGAGTGGTGAATTGAAGTCTCCAACTATTATGGTATTTGTGTCTATTTCCTTTTTCAGTGTTTGCAGTGTATTCCTCACGTATTTTGGGGCATTCTGGTTCGGTACGTAAATATTTATGATTGTTATGTCTTCTTGTTTAATTGTTCCTTTTATTAGTATATAGTGTCCTTCCTTGTCTCTTTTAACTGTTTTACATTTGAAGTCTAACTTGTTGGATATTAGTATAGCCTCTCCTGCTCTTTTCTGGTTGTTATTTGCATGAAATATCTTTTCCCAACCTTTCACTTTCAACCTATGTTTATCTTTGGGTCTAAGATGTGTTTCCTGTAGACAGCATATAGAAGGATCCTGTTTTTTAATCCATTCTGCCCTCTATGTCTTTTGATTGGGGAATTCAGTCCATTAACATTTAGTGTTATTATTGTTTGGATAATATTTTCCTCTACCATTTTGCCTTTTGTATTATATATATCATATCTGACTTTCCTCCTTTCTACACTCTTCTCCATACCTCTCTCTTCTGTCTTTTTGTATCTGACTCTAGTGCTCCCTTTAGTATTTCTTGCAGAGCTGGTCTCTTGGTCACAAATTCTCTCAGTGAGTTTTTGTCTGAGAATGTTTTAATTTCTCCCTCATTTTTGAAGGACAATTTTGCTGGATATAGGAGTCTTGGTTGGCAGTTTTTCTCTTTTAGTATTTTAAATATATCATCCCACTGTCTTCTAGCCTCCATGGTTTCTGCTGAGAAATCTACACATAGTCTTATTGGGTTTCCCTTGTATGTGATGGATTTTTTTTCTCTTGCTGCTTTCAAGATCCTCTCTTTCTCTTTGACCTCTGACATTCTGACTAGTAAGTGTCTTGGAGAACGCCTATTTGGGTCTAATCTCTTTGGGGTGCGCTGCACTTCTTGGATCTGTAATTTTAGGTCTTTCATAAGAGTTGGGAAATTTTCAGTGAAAATTTCTTCTATTAGTTTTTCTCCTCCTTTTCCCTTCTCTTCTCCTTCTGGGACACCCACAACACGTATATTTGTGCGGTTCATATTGTCCTTGAGTTCCCTGATACCCTGTTCAATTTTTTCCATTCTTTTCCCGATAGTTTCTGTTTGTTTTTGGAATTCAGATGTTCCATCCTCCAAATCACTAATTCTATCTTCTGTCTCTTTGAATCTATCATTGTAGGAATCCATTGTTTTTTCTATCTTTTCTACTTTGTCCTTCACTTCCATAAGTTCTGTGATTTGTTTTTTCAGTTTTTCTATTTCTTCTTTATGTTCAGCCCATGTCTTCTTCATGTCCTCCCTCAATTTATCGATTTCGTTTTTGAAGAGGTTTTCCATTTCTGTTCGTATATTCAGCATTAGTTGTCTCAGCTCCTGTATCTCATTTGAACTATTGGTTTGTTCCTTTGACTGGGCCATATTTTCAATTATTTGAGTGTGATCCGTTATCTTCTGTTGGCGTCTGTGCATTTAGACAGATTTCCCTGGGTATTGGATCCAAAAGTTTGGAAGATTTTTCTGTGAAATCTCTGGGTTCTGTTTTTCTTATCCTGCCCAGTAGGTTGCGCTCATGGCACACGTTTGTCTGCGGGTCCCACCAGTAAAAGGTGCTGTGGGACCTTTAACTTTGGAAAACTCTCACCATCCGGGAGGTTCGCTAGCTGAAGCGGCTTGGAAGAGTGCGAGCCGGCCCGGGGTCCGAATGCGGGGAGGGTTGCTGGCCACCGCAGCCTGGGAAAGTGCCCGTCCGAATTTCCTAGTCGCCCGGGCGACAAGCATGGCGGGAGGGCGCCAGCAGCAGCGGCCCGCCTGGGAGAGTGCACATTCCCGGGGAGTCATGGGTTTGGATGGGGCCTCCCCCACCCATCACCGTTCTCTGCGGCCTGGGGATTTCCGATCCAATTCTCTCAATTGGTCCGGGGGGCCGCGCGTGGTGTGGTGCCTGCCGCCACGGTTTCAGGGGACCGCCTCTCCAATTCTCCCAGCCGGTCCGGGAAGGGGGAAGGGAGTGACTCCGGCCGCTTGCCGTCCCGCCCGGTGAAGCCCGTGCGCCTCGGCGATCTCACCCAAGTGGCTTCTCTCAGCCAGCCAGCCGTTCGAGGATGGGGTACGCTGTCTTTTTTATCTCTGTTGTGGCTTTGGGCGCTGTTCTGTATCGTTTCTACTCCCCTAGTAGCTGTCCTGGAGAAGAAACTAAGATCCGCGTGTCTTACTAAGCCGCCATCTTCTCCGGAAGTCGGAACGGTGATATTTTGACTATCTCTTTTGTCAACTCACTCCATGGATTGGCAGTATCATTCTGATTATGGGACTCAAAGTCCTTAGTGCCTTTGAGTCCAGTCAGTGTAGAAAACCATTCATAAAAACCCATTTTTAAGATTCTGTTTCTTAAGATCCATTCCCGGTACCAAGTTGTATTAGGGTTCTCCAGAGAAACAGAATCAACAGGGAATACTCACAAATATAAAATTTATAAAAGTGATTCATGTGACCACGGGAATGCAGAGTCCAAAAATCACAGGGCAGGCTATGAAGCTGATGATTCCGTTGGAGGGTCTGGACGAACTCCACAGGAGAGGCTCACCAGCCGAAGCAGGAAGAGAGCCTGTCTCTTCTGAATCCTCCTTAAAAGGCTTCCATTGATTAGATTAAGCATCACTCATTGCAGAAGACACTCCCCTTGGCTGATTACAAATGGAATCAGCTGTGGATGCAGCTGACATGATCATGATTTAATTCCATGAAATGTCCTCATCACAACAGACAGGCCAGCACTTGCCCAACCAGACAAACAGGTACCACCACTTGGCACATGAACCTGACCATGACACAGAGACCAAACCCATTTCAAGTTTAAGTTGTGGTAAAATATTCCATTCCCAAGGGCTGGTTACCTACAGTTTTCTACTGATTTGGCTGGTGTACAAAAAGGGGGGTGGTGGGGGAGGGATGCAGAAATTCATCCTCCTTTAGCCCAATAAATACTTGATTTTGATCAGATGTTAGTAAGAGGTAGGCGGCTGCTTACAACTTAGGGTGCACAGAGAAGTTGTAAGTTATACTGAGAGGTGAATTTATGGAGAGCATACTACATGTCACGTGGAAAGTCCTTTATTTGAATTATCGCAGCACTCTTCACAATGACCCTAAAAAGTAAGCATGATAAATTATTCTAGCACTTGTAACTTGGTTACTAAACGTTAGAGTCAAGCCTTGAAGCTAGGAGCTCTAATTTCAGAAACCATGGTGGTTACCTCTGACCTACAGGCTCCTGGATTTCGTTTCCGCTCTGCCAAGAACAGTTGTGTGACTTTGCAGCAAGCAGTGTGTCTTATGGTCTCCCTTGTGTGTCTGTATTTGCACAGAGATATGCTAGGTGGTGATAAAAGCCACTTTAGCTCTGGGACTCTATGACTACAGAGCAAACATTGAGATATTGAACTAAGGCTGGCATTTTAAAGGATGATTATTTTTAGTGCTGGTTAAATGAGGTGGTGTCTTTTCACTGCTTGGCTTTTTTTGCCTTTTGCCCAGAGAGCAAGTTCAGGCACTAAAAAATCAGCTTTTGGTATTGCTTAGCAAAATGACTGGCTCTTTCCTCTGAAGCTCATTTGTCCTCCTGAAGTTGGTCGCATTTTTCCTTCTCTGCACTCCAGATTGCAAGACTTTAAGATTCTAAAGACGTTAACTTTTACCTTTGTAATCCAGCCTCATACAGCTGCTATCTTCCCCTCTGAAGACTAACTCTCAATCATTTATGGGCTTAAAAGCTAGATACACCATAATTTATTCCTATATTTTGCAGCAACCACCCAGGAAATAAATCTTGAATTGTACACAAATGACTCACATACATCAGAGTTCCAGGATAAACCCAGTGATTTTAGGAGAAAATATAAGAATGAGGGTAAAGACTAGAATATCTGAGGTCAGAAACACTTGGATTCATGTCCCAGCAACCCTGTTTATTGACTCTGTGACCTTGGACAAATCAATAAACTTCTCTGAGCCTCAGTTTTCACATTCACGAAATGATAATACCTCATAGAGTTGCTTTAAATTGTAAATGAGAAACGATATGATAAAATATATGCTTAATGTATCTACATTTAGCAAAGTAGATGGCCCATAACGACTGCTAGATAAGTAGCTACTATCATTATCACTGTTACTTTATTACTATCATTATAATCAACTTCTATATTTTTCAAAGCACTTTCACTCATTTGATCAATTCTTTTCCTTTCTACCACTCTTTTATTCTACATTAAGATAAACTCAGAGTATCACTAGCTTTAAAAAAATGGGGGGCAGGCCACAGTATCTCAGCAGGCAGACTTCTCGCCTGCCATGCTGGAGACCTGGGTTCGATTCCTGGTGCCTACCCATGCAAAAAAAAAAAAAAAAAAAAAAGGTCAATGGATTGGGGGTGCAAGGGTAGTTCAGTGGTAGAATTCTCATCTGCCATGCAGGAGACCCAGGTTCAATTCCTGACCCATGCACTTCCCCCTCAAAGAAAAAATTCAACAGATGGTGCTGCAACAATGGGACAGTACATGGAAAAAGAATGAAGTGTGACCCCCCACCATACAACATATAAAAAAAAGTCAATGATTCAATAGCACCTACTGCCTCTGGTTATACTCCTTAGGCTGGCTCACAGGACCTTCTGATTTCCCTTTGAAGATTACTTGATGTATCAGCAATGAAAGGAGGGGAGTGAGAAAAGGACTCAATAGTCATCTTTATAGCTTTGGAGGGTTTAGCTATCTCAGTCAGGACACCAGGGTAGCCTCTCCCTAGTTTTGTTGTTTTTCTGTTTTTAACTCACAGCCCTGCCATGTGAATTCTGGATGAAGATTTAGGGGAAAGGAGGGAATGAGTATTTTGGGAAATAGCAGAGGTTCACCATGAGCAATCAAAGAACCCTCCTCCTACAGAAAACACACTGATAAGAGAGCCATTTAGGTCATAGCCTGGAGCAATTATGTCCAGTGGACACTCTGGCCAAGCCCTGAGGCTGCCTGACTATGGTTTGTGACAGGGGTTCTAAAGTTTTGGTTTGTGGACCCCTGGGGGTCCCTGAGACTCTTTCGAGGGGGCCATGTCTCAGTACTATTTTTTATTGTTGTTTTGTTTGCTTGTTTGTTTGTATGCTGTACGGTGGGGGGTCACATTTCATTCTTTTTCCATGTGAATATCCCCTTATTGCAGCAACATTTGCTGAATTTTCTGCTTGGCTTTTCATTTGTTTCTTTGCTTGTTTGTTTGGGAAGTGCATGGGCCGGGAATCAAATCCAGGTCTCCTGCATGGCAGGTGAGAATTCTACCACTAAACTACCCTTGCACTCCCTAGTACTATTCTTATATAATACTAAGATATTACTTGCCTTTTAAACTCAGCTGACATTTTCACTAGTGGTGCAAAGACAGTGGTGGGTAAAACTGCTGGGGCCATGACAAGATTCAGTACAATGGCTAGCAGTCATTGTATCTTTCACCTCCATGTACTCACAGTCAAAAAAATAGAAAATGCCAGTTTTCCTTAAGAACGGACTTGATGGAACAGTAACATTGTATTAATGCTTAATCCTTAAGTACATGTCTTCTTAATATTCTGTGTGACAGAATGGAAAGTATACATGAAGCACTTCTTTTGCATGTCCAAGTATGATAGTTGTCTCAAGGAAAAGCATTTGTAAGATTTGGTTGTGAGTTGAACAAGCAGCTTATTTCATGGATCACTAGTTTTACTTGAAAGACAAACTGTGGTTATTAAAAGTTGGGTATTTGCAGCCATTTTTTCGAAAATGTATAAAGTGCACAAAGCTGTTTCAAGAAAACGAACAAGGTATTTGTTGCCAATCATAAAATTCGTGCTAAATGAAAATAAGAATTTTGAAAACTATCTGCTACTGTGAGTTTGACTGCTTCCCAGTACTTAAGAGACTTTTCTGCTGAGATTGGTGGTGATATTAGCAAATATGATTTTTTGAAATGCATAATGAAATAGGTCAATATTTGGAAGATCTGCATAACTTATGAAAGGCATTGGAGTATTCTCAATGACCATAGCTTGACATTGCAAAATCATGCATGGGTTAAAAAAAATGCATCACAGTGTAAGCTAATGGATTTTAATACAACATAGTACAAAAAGTTCATTGATTTTGTTTCAGATTTCACACTGCAACTAACATAAAAAATACTGCTTGCCAAGTTTTGGTATGGTATCAAAAAATTCATAATTGCTTGAAAAAGCCATTAAAATAACCCTCCCTTTCCTGCCACATATCTCTGTGAGGCTGGATTTTCTTCCTATTCTTCAACTAAAACCACATCACAATAGAATGCATGAAAAAGCAGATACAGAATTCAGGTATTTTCTCAGATGCCTGGCACAAAGAGCTTTGCAAACATGCCAAACAATAATACACTTCTTGCTAATTTTTAATTTGTTTTGGAAAATATAGTTATTTTTCATGAAGTATATATTTCTGTTAATATGCAATGAATTTATTTTTTTATATTTTTAAATGAATTAATAGACGGCTTTGAGCACAGTGGGGAGGAAGGCAAAATTCATCTTCATATTCTCTACCATTCCTTCTGGAACCTTTCTGTCCTACTAGAGATAGGATAAGGCTAGGACTGAAGTCATCTCACCCCCACTCTTCTAGCTAATCAGTTCCCTATTGGCTGCACACTGCCCTTTTTAACCATTAAAATGTTTCCCCAAAAATAAATGCTCATCTCTCTTGGAGGCCAATAAAGCAGTGACATCAAGAGTGAGAATTTCAGGCTTCCAGAAAAATGGCCTTAGAGATTCATTCAAGGTCACAGAAAGATCTACCCACTAGCTTGGTATCTTAGTTTGCCAGGCGGCTGTGATAAATACCACACAATGGGTTGGCTTTACAATAGGCATTTATTGGCTTGCAGTTTGAAAGGTTGGAAATCCAAAATTAAGGCTTTAGCAAAACCATCCTTTCTCCCCAGTCTATAGCATTCCAGTGTTTGCATTTCCTTGTCATATATTTCTACCTCCTATCACACGACCATCAGAATACAGAGTAAAGGATGATATGGTCCATATTTTAAAACTTCAATTTCTGTGTGGGACCAAAGAAGAGATGTTTATTTGGTGCAAAATTTGTATTTTCGGTAGTGCGTTATCTAATTTAACTTGTCAGTTTATTTGAACACCATAATTCCATGGAATTTTGACTAGGGCATGAGATTTTGTTGAATGGTCAGGTTAGTGTGATGCCCCAAATACATCCCAGGGTAATTTGGGCACAGAATAAAAATGTATTTGTGAAGTTCCCTTGAGGGACTGGAGAGAAAGGAAGAAATATTAAACTCCTGCACCTGGGGAATCCCTGATATTCTTGCAAGCAGTGGGGACAACCAATTTAATAGGATGAGCCCTTGATCTTGGGATTCACCCTGTGAAACTTATTCCTGCAAAGGAGAAGCTAAGCCTACTTATAATTAAGCCTAGGAGTCACCCCCAGAGAACCTCTTTTTTTGCTCAAATGTGGCCTCTCTTTCTAAGCCTATTTGACAGGTGAACTCACTGCCCAACCCCATGTGGAACATGACTCCTAGAGGTAAATCTCCCTGGTAATGTAGGACATGTCTCGCAGGGATGAGCCAGGACCCAGCATCATGGGATTGAGAAAGACTTCTTGACCAAAAGAGGGAAGAGAAAAATGAGACAAAATAAAGTTTCAGGGACTGAGAGATTTCAAATAGAGTCAAGAGGTTATTCTGGAGGCTATTCTTATTCATTACATACTTTTTTATTGTTCGTGTATTAGAATAAATAGAAAGAAATACTGAAATTGTTGAACTGTATTCCAGTAGCCTTGATTCTTGAAGATGATTGTCTAACTATATAGCTTTTACAGTGTGACTATGTGGTTGTGAAAAATTTGTGGCTGACACTCCCTTTATCCAGGGTATGGATATATGAGTAAAAAAAATGAGGACAGAAAATAAATAAATAATAGGGGTGGGGGATAAGGAGTAAAAAAAAAAATTGGGTAGATTTCAATTCTAATGGTCAATGAGAGAGAGGGGTAAGGGGATGTATGTGGCTTTTCTTTTTATTTCTTTTTCTAGAGTGATGCAAATGTTCTAAAAATGATCCTGGTAATGAGTACACAACTATATGATGATACTGTGAACCACTGACTATATACCTCAGATGGACTGCATGGTATGTGAAGATATCTCAATACAAATATTTTTTTTAAAAAAGAAGACCCACCTTAATTTGTGTGCTAGTTTGCTAGCTGCTGGAATGCAATATACCACAAACAGAATGGATTTTGAAAAGGGGAATTTAATAAGTTGCAAGTTAACAGTTTTCAGGCCATGGAAATGTCCCAATTAAAACAAGTCTATAGAAACATCTCATCTGAGGCATCCAGGGAAAGATACCTTGATTCAAGAAGACCAACGAAGTTCAGGGTTTCTCCTTCAAGTGGAGGGCACATAGCAAACATGGTCAGGGTTTCTCTCTCGGCTGGAAGGGCCCATGGCAAACATGGCATCATCTGCTAGCTTCCTCTCCAGTCCCTGGGAGGTGTTTTCCTTCTTTATCTCCAAAAGTCACCGGCTGGTGGACCCTCTGCTTCGTGGTTCTGCAGCATTCTCTGTTGTGTCTCTGTCATTATTCTCTCCTCCCCCCAAATTTCCTCTTTTATAGGATTCCAGTAAAGTAATCAAGACCCACCTGGAATGGGTGGAGACACATCTCCACCTAATCCAATTTAACAACCACTCTTGATTGAGTCACATCTCCAGGGAGATGATCTAATTAAAGTTTCAAACACAGAGTACTGAATAAGAATTAGATGAAATGGCTCCCTTTACAAAATGGGATTACGATTAAAATATGGCTTTTCTAGGGTACATACTTCCTCTCAAACATTTTGGTTGACCACACTTTAAAATAATATCCTTTAAAGGTCCTATTTACAATGGGTTCAAACCCACAGGAATATGAATTAAGTTTAAAAACATGTCTTTTGGAGAGACATGATTTGTCTTCCACACTTGGATATAAATTATTGCTTGATAACCAAATATCGATCAGGCTCTAACCAGGAAAACATAGGCTACCTCAAATATTGAGAAGAGAAGTGCCTTTTTTTTTACACTGAGGATGGAGGAACTTAGAAACCAGACTGGGGAGCGAGGTGACTCAGAAATGAGCCAGAGCAGAAGGGCAGCTGGAGAGACAAGGGAAAGTCAGTATTACCAGTGCACAGGTAACTCTGGAGAGTTTGTCTGGCAGGAGCTGGATCCACGGAAGAATGCAGAAGCAGCAGCAGCTGCCTGAGGAGAGAGAGAAATGCCAGGGCGACCCCCTCCTCCCTCGCTCCAAACCCAGGCGAGGGCCTTGCATTGATTAAACCCAATTGGAAACCACCTGCCATGGAGCCTGGGAAATACACTGTAGTGGTCAGCTCTAGCTCTACCGAGCTACAAAGCAGAGCAGGGAGAGGACAAGGAGATGAGCTGAGAGCAAACAGGCCCTGGAATGACACGCCAAATATTCTCATTTTAAAGTGTTTTTTTGTAAAACAGCTCTGTTGAGGTATCATTGTCATACAGTAAACTGCACATTTTTAAATTGTACAATTTGATAAGTTTTAACATGTGTATATACTTGTAGAAACATCATCCAAATAAAAAGTGAATATATCTATGACCCCAAAGTTTCCTCATACTCCTCCTCCTAACCTTCCCTGACCTGCCCTCTCAGTCACTAAGCAATCACCGATCTACTTCATGTCACCATAGATTGCTTTGCACTTCCTAGAATTTTATATAAATGCATCTGCACAATCAGTCATCTTTTGGCCTGGCTTCTTTTACTCAGTATTATTATTTTCATATTTATCCATGTTGTTGCAGGTATCAACAGTTCATTCATTTTTATTGTTCTGTAGCATTCTGTCACATGGTTATACCACAGTTGAGCCATTTACCTACAGATAGATATTTGGGGTATTTCAAGCTTGTGACTTGTGCTGGTTTGAATCTGTGGTGGACCCCTGAAAAGCCACGTCCTTTAATCCTCATTCAATGTTACTGGCTGGGAGCTTTTTGACTGTTCCCATGGAGATGTGACTCACCCGATTGAGGGTATTAACTTTTGATTAGAGGGAGATGTGACTCCACCCATTTCAGGAGGTCCTTGACTAGACTCCTTTAAAAGAGGAAACATTTTGGAAAGAGTCCCTTTTAGAGCCATGACAGAGCCTACACAGCCAGAGATCTTGGGAGATGCAGAAGGAAAATGCCCCCGGGGGAGTTTCATGAAACAAGAAGCCTGGAGAGAAAGCTAGCAGACGTCTCCATGTTCACCATGTGCCTTTCCAGTTGAGAGAGAAACCCTGAACATCATCAGCCTTTCTTGAACCAAAGTATCTTTCTCTGGATGCCAACAATTGTACATTTTTATAGACTTGCTTTAATTGGGGACATTTTCATGTCCTTAAACTGTAAACTTGCAACATATTAAATTTGCCTTTTTTAAAAGCCATCCCATTTCTGGTATATACATCTGGCCACTAGCAAACTAGAGCAGAGCTATTACAAATAAAGTTGCTAGAGCATTTGGATAAAAATTCTGTTATAACAGCACATTCAAGATAAATATCAGTAAGCCAAACTGATAGTGCAGGTAAAGTCACTGCCCCCCCCCCCCCCACTATGTGGGACATGATGTCCAGGGTGAAAGTCCCCCTGGAAACATGGGACATGACTCCTAGGGATGAGCCTGGCCCTGGCACCATGGGATCAACAATACCTACTTGACCAAAAGGGAAAAAAAAAATGTAACAAAATATGGTACAAGTGCTAAGAGATTTCAAACAGAGTGGAGAGGCTATTCTGGAGGTTACTTTTTTGTAAGCTTGCAGAATCTGTGAACAAGGAAAACGATTTGGAGAGTCATAAGCGAGAAATCTTAAAAGAACATTTGGCTAAAGTAAAGATTTCTATAGGAGATAATGTTCGAAATTCCCACTTCTCCCCACTCCAGCTCCCTACCCAATCATTCGTGGGCCAGCTGAACTTTTACCACTTGTTAGTCTTTTGTGAACTTTCCAACTCAAAAGGATCTTTTTTCATATTTCTATCTCTTCCGAACTTTTAATAGCATATACTCTCTGAATCAATCATTTAACAATCCTTTATCTTGCCACATATTTTAATTTTAATATTCTATGAATGTCTTCCCAAGGGTACGTAAATTTCTTGAGATATGGCATGTTTTTTTTTTGATGGCATGTCTATTTAATGAAATTATCTGTCAGTCACCTTGTAGGAAGAAATACTTTAAAAGGTTCAAGTTTAAAGTAACTGTTTTCTTAGAGAAGGCCAACACAATGGCCTATGGTGCAATGACTGAAACCATAGCCTATGACCTTCTATCATTATTTAAGGCTTTGATAACAAGAGCCAGCACCAGTAAATTTTGATCTTTGGAAAATAAGAGGTGAGTTATGTTTGAGAAACCATAATGGAGTGCTTTGGGCAGTCAAGAGAGTCCTGTGCCTATGGGAAGGTGCAACATCCCCCAAACAGAGTGAGAAGCCCCGGGGGCAACAGAGAAGGCCTGGGATGTATTTTCCAGAGAGCCAGCCCCCCGGCCGGGTGTGAGCTGATGATCCTTCCATTCCGAAAATTTCCCCTCCTTCCCCAGGAAGAGTCACTGCCTTTGATGAGCAACAAAAGTGGCCATTATGGAGGTGAAGCATCCAACAATCATCCCTCATTGTTCTCTTAAGGTTTCACACAGGGAAACAATTTTTTTACTCTGTGGGCTAAGTTTCACCATTGTCCCAGCTCACATGGGGGAGGGGGTACTCTGAGTTGGTTTTATTTGCTCTCTATACAAGTTTTAGATCTTCTCCTTCCCCCCTGCTCACTCACTACTCAGAAGTCTAGAGTCACCCTCTGTTTCAGGACTTTAAACTGTACTCAGTCCACGTGTGGCCTACAAGGAGCTGAGTCAAGCAGGACGCCGACAGGTATCCCTTCTGTTGGACATCAATGGCAGTGAGCACGCAAGGGGGAAGAAAGGGCCTCAGGCGACTGGAAGGAGGGGCAGGTAATGTAGTAACAAGTGATCACTGAAGAAGGAAGGATAGTCTGCAGGATTGTTCAGCTCTCATGCAATTCCCTAGTACTAGCCTCCTTAAACAGAGTCCCAGGGCTGCTCAATGCCTTCTGCTCTCCCCTTGAAATTGTCTCTCCAGGAGGGGTTTTCTTATCTCCATCCCTTCTAACAGGACTGGGCACTTCCCATCTGCTTCATCTCCTTACCCCCAGGGAGACCAAGCCTTATCTATCTTGCGGGGACAGGCTAGGCTAATCTGACTTCTCATCTAGTAGCTGTCCAATGGTTAAGTGATGAACACCATGCCTGCTCATATTAGGGCTGCCCCTTTGGACTATCAAACCTAACGAACATTTCTGATGAGTGAACCAACAACCAGGGATGAATCCTACTAATCTTGAATGTGCTGTCCAAAAATCAATGAAAAATACTTGGATTGCTGAGAAGACTTAAGAGCCCTAAATGAAATGCCATAGACCAATCCCAATGCTGTGGTTGATAATTACCAATGATCCCGGTTTCCCTGGTTGGTAATTCTCTACTTCAGAACTCCCATCTTCACCTTCATTCCATGTGATCCCTTCTGTCATGGTTAGGGACAGGTGTCAACTTGGCCAAGTTGTGGTACCTGTTCATCTGATTGGGCAAGCGCTGGCCTGTCTGTTGCAATGAGGACATTTCATAGGATTAGGTCATGATCACGTCAGCTACATCCACAGCTGATTCCATTTGTAATCAGCCAAAGGGGAGTGTCTTCTGCAATTAGTGATGCTAAATCCAATCATGGGAAGCCTTTTAAGGAGGACTCAGAGGAGACAGGTTGCATTCCTGCTTTGGCTGGTGAGCCTCTCCTGTGGAGTTCATCCAGGCTATCCATTGGAGTCATCAGCTTCGCAGCCTGCCCTGTGGATTTTGGACTCTGCATTCCTACGGTCATGTGAGACACTTTCATAAATTTTATATTTGCAAGTGTTCCCTGTTGATTCTGTTTCTCTAGAGAACCCTAACTAATACATCTTGGTACCAGGAGTGGTTCTTAAGGAACAGAATCTTAAAAATGGGTTTTTATGAATGGTTTTCTACTCTGACTGGGCTCAGAGACACTAAGGACTCTGATTCCCATAATCAGAATGACACTCCCAATCCATGGACTGAGTTGGCAAAGGAGATAGTCAAAATATCATCATTCGATTCTCCTAATGCTTCGCTTGTACGAAGCCAGACTCTGGGGGATAATGTTTTTGACACCTTTACAGAGTTTTGTAGAAATAAGAGTTACAGAGATGTTGGTTGGTTGTTGTTAGATACACTGTCTACATTAAAGGGTGAAAGGGATGGGCTTAAGGCTTCAAACAAGAAGCTTAAGTGCCGTCTGAAAGATGTCGAGGTTTCTATGAGTATCCTGAAGGAAAATTTTATTTCCTGTAGCTGTAGACTTGAGATCTCTGAAAATCAGACTCAGAATCTTATTGTTAGAGTAGCAACTTTACAACGTAAACTGAAATCTCAGTCTTGCATGGTGTCTGCCGTTAAAGTGAGGGCATTGATTGGAAAGGAGTGGGACCCTGAAAAATGGAATGGTGACATATGGATTGATAATGATGTTGGGGGTGAGGTTGAAACCCTAGGTCATGCTGGGTCTTCTCTAGATAACCCTGTAATAGTCTGCCCTGAGGACATAGCCGCCCCACCTCCAGCCTGCCTTGAGGAATTGGCCACCCAACCTCCTCCTGAAGGGATTAGCCCTAGAGTTACTAATCCTGTTTCACCAGATGAAACTGCAAATGAAAGCCCTGAAGCAAATGGCTTGGAAGATATTTCTAATTCTTTTCATGACCCACCCCCACCACCCCTCATTTCTTCTAGACCTATAACTAGACTAAAGTCCCAACAGGCCCCAAAGGTGAGGTACAAAGTATCACACATGAGGAGGTATGTTATACTCCAAAAGAACTGTGTGAGTTTTCCAATTTATATAGACAGAAATCAGGGGAATATGTGTGGCAATGGATTTTAAGGGTGTGGGATAATGGTGGGAGGAATATAAGGCTGAATTTATTGGTATGGGCCCACTAAGCAGAGATTCTGCATTCAATGTTATAGCTAGAGCAGTTAGAAAAGGTGTTAACAGCTTGTTTGGGTGGTTGGTTGAAACCTGGATCAAAAGGTGGCCAACATTACCTGAGGTTGAAATGCCAGAACTGCACTGGTATAATGTAGATGAGGGGATCCAGAGGCTTAGAGAGATTGGGATGTTAGAGTGGATTTATCATGCAAAGCCTGCTCTTACACCCCAGGAATGTCCAGAGGATGCACCTTTCACCAGAACAGTGAGAAATAAATTTGTGAGACTAGCACCATCATCCCTCAAGAGCTCTGTGGTTGCACTTCTCTGTAGGTCAGATATTACTGTAGGAACTGCTGTCACTGAGCTGGAATCCTTAAACACAATGGGGATGACAGGATCCTGAGTTGGCAGAAGCCAGGTGGCAGTACTTAATCACCAAAGACAGGGTAGACACGGCTATTATAATAGACAACAAGTTCAAAGGAGGCATCAAAATTATATGACACGCAGAGATTTGTGGCATTGGCTAGTAAATCATGGGGTGCCTAGAAATACAATAGAAGGGCAGTCTACTAAATTCTTGTTGGAGCTGTATAAACAAAAGAGTTCTCGGTCAAGGGAACAGAAGTCTAACCTGAATTACAAAAACACAGAGTCACGGCCCCTTAACCAATTTCCAGACTTGAAACAGTTTACAGACCCTGAGCCCCTTGAATGAAGGGGAGGCCAGGTCCCTATGGGGGAGAAACCTGTTACACTGCCACAAATTTATACTGTTAACCTTCCTCTAAGTCTTCCCCAAGGAGACCGACGGCCTTTTACCAGGGTAACTGTGCATTGGGGAAAAGGAAATGATCAGATATTTCGGGGATTATTAGACACTGGTTCAGAAGTGACATTAATTCCAGGGGACCCAAAACGTCACTCTGGACCACCAGTCAGAGTGGGAGCTTATGGAGGCCAGGTGATCAATGGAGTTTTAGCTCAGGTCCGTCTCACAGTGGGTCCAGTGGGCCCCCGGACCCATCCTGTAGTTATTTCCCCAGTTCCGGAATGTATAATTGGCATAGACATACTGAGCAACTGGCAGAATCCCCATGTTGGTTCTCTAACTCACGCAGTGAGGGCTATTATGGTGGGAAAGGCCAAGTGGAAGCCACTAGAACTGCCCCTACCAAGCAAAATAGTAAATCAAAAGCAATACCGTATTCCTGGAGGGATTGCAGAGATTACTGCCACTCTTAAGGACTTGAAAGATGCAGGGGTGGTGATTCCCATCACATCCCCGTTCAACTCTCCTATTTGGCCTGTGCAGAAAACAGATGGGTCTTGGAGAATGACAGTGGATTATCATAAACTCAACCAGGTGGTAACTCCAATTGCAGCTGCTGTTCCAGATGTAGTATCATTGCTTGAGCAAATCAATACATCCCCTGGTACCTGGTATGCAGCTATTGATCTGGCAAATGCTTTTTTCTCAATAGCTATTAGTAAGAACCACCAGAAACAGTTTGCTTTCAGCTGGCAAGGGCAGCAATATACTTTCACTGTCCTACCTCAGGGGTATATCAACTCTCCAGCCCTATGTCATAATCTTGTTCGCAGAGACCTTGATCGTTTCTCCCTCCCACAAGACATCACACTGGTCCATTATATTGATGATATCATGTTGATTGGACCTAGTGAGCAAGAAGTAGCAACTACTCTAGATTTACTGGTAAGGCATTTGCATGTCAGAGGATGGGAGATAAATCCAACAAAAATACAGGGGCCTTCCACCTCAGTAAAATTTCTAGGTGTCCAGTGGTGTGGGGCATGTCGAGATATCCCTTCTAAGGTGAAGGATAAATTGCTGCATCTGGCCCCTCCCACATCCAAAAAAGAGGCACAACGCCTAGTTGGTCTTTTTGGATTTTGGCGACAACATAGTCCTCATTTGGGTGTGCTACTCCGGCCCATTTATCGAGTGACCAGAAAAGCTGCTAATTTTGAGTGGGGACCTGAACAAGAGGAGGCTCTGCGACAGGTCCAGGCTGCTGTGCAAGCTGCTCTGCCACTTGGGCCATATGATCCAGCAGATCCAATGGTGCTGGAAGTGTCAGTGGCAAATAGAGATGCTGTCTGGAGCCTTTGGCAGGCCCCTATAGGAGAATCACAACGCAGATCCTTAGGATTTTGGAGCAAAGCCTTACCATCTGCTGCAGATAACTACTCTCCTTTTGAGAAACAGCTTTTGGCCTGCTATTGGGCCTTAGTAGAGACTGAACGCTTAACCATGGGCCACCAAGTTACCATGAGACCTGAGTTGCCTATCATGAGTTGGGTGTTGTCTGACCCACCAAGCCATAAAGTTGGGCATGCACAGCAGCACTCTATTGTAAAGTGGAAATGGTATATACGAGATAGAGCCAGAGTAGGTCCTGAAGGCACAAGTAAGTTACATGAAGAAGTGGCACAAATGCCCATGGTTTCCACTCCTGCTGCCACATTACCTTCTCTTTCCCAGACCAGAGCTATGGCCTCTTGGGGTGTTCCTTACAGTGAATTGACTGAGGAAGAGAAAACTCGGGCCTGGTTTACAGATGGTTCAGCACGATATGCAGGTACCACCCGAAAGTGGGCAGCTGCAGCATTACAACCCCTTTCTGGGGTGTCCTTGAAGGACAGTGGTGAGGGAAAATCCTCCCAGTGGGTAGAACTTCGAGCAGTGCACCTGGTTGTTCATTTTGCTTGGAAGGAAAACTGACCAGAGGTGCGTTTGTATACTGACTCATGGGCTGTTGCTAATGGTTTGGCTGGATGGTCAGGGACTTGGAAAGACCATAATTGGAAAATTGGTGACCAAGAGGTCTGGGGAAGAAGTATGTGGATAGACCTTTCTGAGTGGGCTAAAAACATGAAGATATTTGTGTCCCATGTGAATGCACACCAGAGGGCAGAGAATGCTGCAGCACCACGAAGCAGAGAGTCCACCAGCCAGTGACCTTTGGAGATGAAGAAGGAAAACGCTTTCCAGGGAGCTTCATGAAATAGGAAGCCAGGAGAGAAAGCTAGCAGGTGACGCCGTATTTGCCATGTGCCCTTCCAGCCGAGAGAGAAGCCCTGACTGTGTTCACCATGTGCCGTCTCACTTGAGAGAGAGACCCTGAACTTCATCGGCCTTCTTGAACCAAGGTATCTTTCACTGGATGCCTTTGATTGGACATTTCTATAGACTTGTTGTAATTGGGACATTTTCTCAGCCTTAGAACTGTAAACTAGCAACTCATTAAATTCCCGTTTTTAAAAGCCATTCCATTTCTGGTATATTGCATTCCAGCAGCTAGTAAACTAGAACACCTTCCTCTCTGGAAAGCCTTTGCTCTAAGAGTCTGTACCACATCACTTTCTGCCTGAGGATAGTTTGCTGTTCTTCTTTATCCTGTGTCTAACTATGAGGAGTCTGCTTTCCTCTCCAAGACCTAACATAGTTTGGGACACATAGTAAACTATATTCATTTCCTCACTGATTCAAACATTCACTCTTAATTCTTCCATTACCATAATGTATTCACTTTTTGTTTTTCAAGTTTTAGTATCTCTAAAAATGGCATGTATCTTGCAGTCCACAAGCCATAATCTAATTGACCATATTTTTCTTTCTTAATGGTACCTAAAATAGGATGTGTCTTACCATTGATGGCATCTTAGATTCAATTAAATACTGCATTGTGATTATGACTCTGCTAATCTAAAATCCTCCAATGGTTCCCCCTCCCCGGCAGTCCAGTATCCCAACACCTTAGCCTGATACACAAATAATCTTATTCTCATTCCATGGTCTGGGCTCAGCTTCCATCTCCGGTCTCATTTTCCAATCCATTCCCTCCCCCCAAATCTGCAGTCTTCCTGAACGTTTCGTAGTTTCCCAAAGAGGCCTCCTGCCATTTTGAAAACCAGGCAAATTCACACTCATTCTCCAAGGTTGCATTTAAGCATATCCTCCCCTGAGAATCTGTTCCTGATGTGGTGGGCCCCTCCAACCTCCGATTCCTGGGGGCAGCCATCTCCCTCCATTATAGAACCTGCCACCCTGCATTGCGGACATGTCAGTCTTTCCCCCTGTTTTGTAACATACTTGAGGGCAGGGGACAATTTCACCTCCAATGCTGAGCCTATGCCTGGCACACAGTGAACACCTAATTCTGGATGCTGAACAGGCAAATAGTGGTTTTTCCTTGGCTCCAATGGGCTCTTCTCCTTTGCCCACCACAGGCAGCCCATTAATAAGTTGACTTAGCACAGGATCTGGATTCATAAATAGTAATTATTACTATTAAGTCCTAGGTTGTTTCTTTTTTTTCCCATTTATTTCCCAGCTCTTTGCTCTTCTACATTACTTTAACCCAGGCCTCAACTGCTTTCTGATCAGATGGTGAACATGTTTTCCTGCCTGCATCCAATCCCCTATATATTCCATACATAATAATTTATAATCTACATGAATTTACTATGTCAAATAGCTCCATCTTCTTCAAATATAATTTTGATCATGCCACTCCCTTCTTAGAACCATGTCAGCAAACTTAGATCCTTGGTCATTGTTTAACTTAAAAAATCCCTCCAGCACTTGGCTCTGTTTTACTTGACTGCTGTCTTCTCTCTCTACAACAGACTGGCCCCTTTCGCCTTAGATTCCTTCCAATAACTCTCATAGTTGTTGGCAGTGGCATTCTCTTCTGGACACTTTATTAATGGATAACCTTGTTTTTTGCTAAGTTTGTTAACAGTAATGAGAAATCTCAGAAGAGGTATTTAAAAAACAAACTTCTCCCTGGTCGCCTACTAGAAAACAACCACCTCTACCTCAAACTATGGGGTGAAGTTCAAACAGAAAGCTCATAAGGTGTTTTAAGACACTGATGGCCATTACACGTTTCAGGTATTTACATAATTTATTGTAAATTTACTCAGATACTTGCCAGCGCATGAGAAACAAAGTAACTTCTGATTCTCAGTTCTGGGAGGCATCCCAGGGCAGAGTCTGCTGTTTTAAGAGGAGAAGCCAAGAGGACTTGCTCCTTAACAGAGCAAGTCAAGAGACCCTTTGATGATTCCATTTCCTCATCTACAGGTCTGTCTGCCTAAATAAATAATGTGACTCTTTTAATGAGTTATAATTTTTTGTTTTAAACAGTCAATCATCTTTTAAAGCAAAATTATAAGAAAAAGTCTTGTATACTTACACATTTAGCTGCTTCCATCCTGAAACTGTCATTTTGAGCCTCTTTGCTGATTAAACATTTCCTTTGCAAAAGCTTCAACCAGTTATTTGCAAATATTTACAGTGTAACATTTTTATGTATATAAAAATCGTTTTTGCACCCAGGGGTGAAAGTCTCCCTGGCGATGTGGGAGATGACTCTCAGGGATGAGCCTGGCCCTGGCACCGTCGGATCAACAATTCCATCCTGACCAAAAGGGGGAAAAGAAGTCTAACTAATAAAGTATCAGTGGCAGAGAGAGTTCAAATAGGGTCAAGAGGCTACTTTGGAGGTTGCTCTTATGCAAGCTTCAGTTAGACATTGCTACCTATCATAACCCCCTAAACCCCAACCAGGACCATTCCAGCCAATCCTAAAGAACACAGTGGTAGTTAGAGTCATTTGTCAACTTGGCCAGGTGAAGGTGCCTAGTTCTGTTGCTGTGGACAGGAGCCAACGATACATGAACCGCATCTGTTGCTCATAGCATCTGCAGTCAGCTAGGAGGCATGCCTGCTGCAATGAATGATGTTTGACTTATTTGGCTGGTGCTTAAACGAGAGACTCAACGTAGCACAGCCCGAGCATCTCAGCACTTGCAGCTCAGCTCAGGCCTTTGGAGATGCAGAAAGAAAACACCCCAGGGAAAGTTGTTAGAACACAGAGGCCTTGAGAGAAGGCCAGCAGAGATTGCCCTGAGCCTTCCCCCGTAAGAAAGAACCTCAGATGACAGTTAGCTGTGTTTCCTCTGAAGAACTAACAAAATAAATTGGTTATTAAAAGCCAATCTGTCTCTGGTGTGTTGCATTCTGGCAGCTAGCAAACGAGAACAAGCACCTAGGGCAATATGTAAGATTCCACAAGGGTTCCATGCACTAGTGTAACCAGACCAACCTCCAGCTGGGTCCCTGGACCAGATATGTCCTGAAACCTAGAAGTCCCAGCCTCTCCAGAACATCAGATAGTTCCATCTCCCTACTCCATGCTATTAACAGCCCCTTCCAACATGAACCAATTAGAATGGGCATAGCCCAAATACCCCTAGAGAATGGGAGAAAGATCAAAGGTGATGGTGGAGTTATACAGAGAAGGTAGGATTTAACAAATGAGTATGATTGCTGAATCATTAAATAGATATCTCTTTTAGTCTTCAGTATTTTAAAGCAGCTAGAAATAAAAACCTAAAATTGTGGAATTGTAACCCATGTCAAACTCTGAAATATGTTCTAAAACTAATTTTGGTGCTGTGCTTTGAAATTTATTGCTTTTTTCTATCTATGCTATTTTTCACAAAAAAGAAAGAAAAAAAGTCGATTGTGGTGATAAAAAAAATGCTTAAGCCTTCTAGCCGCCTATATTCTGGAGCAGCTAGAAGGAAAAATCTCATAGGATTATATCGTGGTCCATGACAAACTGGGATCTGTCCTGTAATTTCTTGTCGAGGCATTCTTTGAAAACTATTGCTTTTTTATTTCTTTGCTTTGTTTATATGTTATACTATACAATAAAAAAAATTTTCAGAAAGTCAGTTTGTGAACTTCATTTATTACTGGAATATCAAGAGTCCTTAGTGGAAATCTCAGGAACCTAAAGGAGTTCCATTTGTCACTCATCAACTAGTCTCGAGTCTCGACTAAGTGCAAATATCAGTGCTACAGTGAGTGTGAGCTGCAGGGGAAAGTAGTGTTTTTCATCTTCTGCTCTCATATCCATTTCTCCGTTGCTCAGATGATTCTTTTTTGTAAAAGTTCATCTTGTCTGAACATTTAAAAATCATAAAGCTAAATGTAAATCCTGCTGCTTAATTTCCCATGGCCATTTTAAAGACAAGAAGCATTGGATGGCAAACAATTTTTGTTTCATCCTTTAGCGAAGGCATTTTCATTTCTAATGTTTTATTTTTAATTTTTCATTATTATTTAGTTATCTATGAATCTGCTTCTGAGAGTTATTACATAATCCTTAAAGACAGTATGTACCAATGTGAATCCAAAATCTTAAGTACACTTTATCCAAGCTCTCTCATCCTATTTAAAATATTATTTTCCTTGGATCTGCATGGTTTTTCATTGTCTTGCATTATGAAATGTTAAGTATTTGACAGCAAAAATAATTATTGTTTTGTATTGACATACTTTTACAATTTTCATTAATGTACACATAATTCAACCTCTCTACTCTCATTGGACATTCAAGTATCACCACTTTTAACTTATATATATATATTTTTTTCATACTTGAGCTAAAATGATCACCTTTGCACATTTAAAATGAAACTTCTGGGGATGTAAGAGTAGTTTAGTGGTAGAATTCTCGCCTGCCATGCGGGAGACCCAGGTTCAATTCCCGGTTCATGCACTTTTGAAAAAACAAAAAAATAAACAAGAAAACAAACCAAACAAAAATTCAACAAATGGTGTTGCAATAATGGGATACTCACAAGGAAAAATAATGAAATGTGACCCCCGCCATACAGCATACAAAAAAAAAAGACACTTCATTTTGATTATCTTCTTGTATCTAAAATTCAGATACATAATCCTCAATCCCAAACTCCATAAAACTACTATACTATTCTTAATTTATTGGATGCCTGTGGAGTGGAGGATATAGGGGGTCCAGGCAGGATGTTAGCCTCTTTCCACAGCCGAAACTCTTTGCACTAATTGAAACAGAACATTTCTGAGAAGAATTCAGCCTCAGAGGAAGCAGCCTGCTTAAAAACTGAAGTCATAATCCTTCCTCTCTCCCTAAAGAAAATAAGTAGTCCTGAAATTGAACTACCTTTCATTGAAATACTGAACGATGGGTATTACGAAAATGTAAACTTTTAATTATCACAAGAGAAAGGTTAATTTTCTGTTAACCCATCAGGAATTATTTTTCACAACGTGAAACTTAAACTTTCCATTCTGTTTCAACTGAATTAAACTTTTCGCCATGCTAATGGTGCAAAGTCCACTTGCTGATAAAAAAAAAAAAAAAAGTATGAGTTCCTCCACTAACTGCTGTTACAGGTGTGCTGTGTTGGTCTGAGTTGTTTATGCCGCGGTTCTCTGCACAATTGTTTGGCTTTGGTGCCCCCTACCGTCACTCTCAGGGTTCTGCCATCTCCTTGCTCCCTGACATTATTTCCTGCCTTCAAGACATGTTCCCTAGATAAATCTTGATTGGATAAAAATAATTGATAATGGTATAAGACTATTTGCATTTTAAAAGGGATCATAATTGTGTGATACGAAGGAATGAACTGCTCATAGTGTCATCTCTAGTAGAAAATGTCTCAAATCACTCATATATGCTAACCAAAATTTATTTTGTAAATGTGGGGAAAATATTACTTTCATATTTATTTGAATATTTCAAAGTCTGGAAAGTGAGAAGAATGAAGGAAAATTTTCAAGTGACTAGATCTTTCTTAGGTCAATCTGTGAAATATTGGAAAAGAGCAGCTCAAGACTGATTTCCTTAAGCAGGCCCCTGTGTGAAAATCATTCCTAACTTCACTATTTAAAAAATGTTTTAATTAAATAAGATATATATAACTTAAGTATCCATATATAAATTAGAATATTGTTAGACATTGCAAAGGCTAACATTTGATGAAGTGCAATTTTTCTTTTAGGTACCATATTTTTGGAGTTACAGCTAAGAAATCTTTGCCTAACCTACAGTCACAAAAATGTTCTCTTATGTTTTCTTCTAGATGTTTTATAGATTAAGTTCTGCATCCACGTACAAGTCTTTTTACAGATACATGCTTTACAGATATATTCTCTTAGGTGAATAACCATGCTAGATGTATGTTCTAGTTTGCTAGCTGATGGAATGCTAGCAAACTAGAAATATACCAGAAATGGAATGGCCTTTTAAAAAGGGGAATTTAATAAGCT
Source organism: Tamandua tetradactyla (assembly GCF_023851605.1). Classification (NCBI taxonomy): domain Eukaryota; kingdom Metazoa; phylum Chordata; class Mammalia; order Pilosa; family Myrmecophagidae; genus Tamandua; species Tamandua tetradactyla. Next base: position 7,039,069 of record NC_135333.1, read on the forward strand.
GCTAGTTTACAGTTCTAAGGCCGAGAAAACGTCCCAATTAAAACAAATCTATAGAAATGTCCAATCTAAGGTATTCAGGGAAAGATACCTTGGTTCAAGAAGTCCGATGAAGTTCAGGGTTTCTCTCTCAAGTGAGAAGGCACATGGCGAACACCGTCAGGGTTCCTCTCTCAGCTGGAAGGGCACATGGCGAACACAGCATCATCTGCCAGCTTCCTCTCCTGGCTTCCTGTTTCATGAAGCTCCCCGGGAGGCATTTTCCTTCTTCATCTCCAAAGGTCGCTGGCTGGTGGACTCTGCTTCTCGTGGCTGTGTCGTTCTGCTCTGCTCTCTCCGAATCTTCTTTCTCCAAAATGTTTCCTCTTTTATAGGACTCCCATAAACCAATCAAGACCCACCCAAATGAGTGGAGACATGTCATCCCCTAATCCAGTTTAACAACCACTCTTGACTAAATCACATCATCCAGGGAGAGGATCTGATTACAGTTTCAAACATACAGTACTGAATAGGGATTATTCTACCTTTATGAAATGGGATTTTGATTAAAACATGGCTTTTCTGGGGGGCATACATCCTTTCAAACCAGCACAATATATATTTAATTTTTAAAGAAACTACCAAGTTATTTCTGATATCTATCTCCTTTATTGGTTTTTAAGCTATAGTTGTTGGTTGTGTTACTTTTGTGGTTGCTTTAGAGCTTGTCATATACATCTTTAACATATCACAATGTATCTTTAAGTGATGTTATAATAATTCATGTGTAAGAAACTTAAAAGAATATACTTCCATTTCTATCCTTCAGGCTTTTGAGCAATTGTCATAAATTTTACTTCTACCCACGTTATAAATTCTACATACATTGTTACTATTTTTGCTTTTGAAATTCATGTTTCTCAATGTTTTCATTGTAAAATATAGCATATATACAAAGCAAAGAAAGAAAAAGCAATTATTTTCAAAGCACTTTTCAAGTAGTTACAACAGATCCCAGAGTTTGTCATGGGCTACCATTCTACAATCTCAAATTTTTCCTTCTAGCTGCTCTAAAACACTGGAGGCTAGAAGTCATACATAGATTCAGCAGTCATACATAGATTATGGTGATTCAACAGTCATATGTAGATTGAAATAATAAGAAAAATTCTTTTAGTATTTACCCACATATTTCCCTCTTCTGATGCTCTTCATTCCTTTGTGTAGATCCAGATTTCCATCTGAAATTGTTTTCCTCCTGTATGAAGGATTTCCTTTAAACATTTCTTGTAGTGCTGGAGACCAATTCTTTCAATTTTCATCTTTCTCAAAAAGACTTTATTTTGTCTTCATTTTGGAAAGATATTTCCATGGGATATGCACTTCTAGGTTATCAGTCTTTTCCTCCAATTGCATAAAGCTACTGCTTTACTCTCTTCTGGCTTGCACTTTTTCTGATGAGAAATCTGCTGCCATACATATTTTTGTCCCTCTGTTCAAAATGTGTATTTTCTCACTATTTTAAGATTTTCTGTTTATCCCAAATTTGATGAAGAATCTTGGAAGGTCCATATTGTAGAGACCTTGGGTGCCAAACAAAAGCATTTGAGACTGTTTTTTTAGGGTTTTCACCAAACTTGGAAAACTTTTGGCTGTTATTTTTTCAGACACTTTTTGTTCCTCTGTCTCTCCTCATTTCAGGGATTCCAATTACATGTGCATTAGGCCACTTGAAGTTGTCCCACAGCTCTTCTCATTTAAAAAAAATTCTTTTCTGCTCTCTGTTTCATCTTTGATACATTTTTAGGCTTGCTAATGCTGCCAGAATGCAATATACCAGTAATGGATTGGCTTTTATAAAGGGGATTTATTAAGTTACAAGTTACAATTCCAAAGTGGTGAAAACGTACAAATTAAGTCACCAACATGAAGATACCTTCTCGGAGGAAAGGCAGCCAGCACTGGGACATTTTTGTCTGCTGAGAAGGAATTGGCTGGTGCCTGAGGCCCCTGCTCTCCCGGCTTCTGCTTTCACATAGCTTTCTCAGCTCCTGCTGGGGCAATTTCTCTCAGCATCTCCAAACATCTGGTTTGGAATCTGCTTTCATCTCTCTGCTCTGTATGGGCTCTTTTAAGGATTCCAGTAAGCTAATTAAGACCCACCTTGAACGGGCAGGGCCATGTCTCCATGGAAATAATCTAATCAAAAGATCCCACCTGTAGTAAGTCTGAACCCAAGATTGGATTAAAAGAGCCTGGATTTTCTGGAGTACATAGTTTCAAACCAGCACAATAGCTGTAATTGCTGTATCTTTGCCACTAATCTTTGTTCTCCAATGTTTTATCTGCCTTTAATCCCATCCAGTATATATATATATATATTTTGGCTTTTACCATGGGGATTTATTAGTCTGCAAATTCACAGTTCTAAAGGCTGGGAGATGTCCAAATTAAGGCATCAACAGGACTATATTGCCTCTGAAGAAAGGCTGCAAGCATCCGGAACATTTCTTTTTCATCATCTTTTTCTTCTTGGTCATCTGCTGTTGGAATCTCTTCTGGTTCCTCAACAGTCGTGGCATTCTCTCGGTTTGATGAATGCACTTCTGTTTCCACATATGAGCTCTGAGACTCTGTCTCAATTTTCACTTCATTCTTTGTTGAATCATTCTCTTGTCCACTGGGATTATCTTGGTCACACACAGATTGATCTTTTACTTCATCTTCTTTTATAATATTGTCATCCTCTATGGACTCTTCACCTTTACAGGCTTCAGCTGCCTCCTCTGAAGCAGGGCTGGGCACGATGGCAGCGTTGACACCATCTGCTTCTTGGCTCTGGCCTTCCATGTCTTCTGCATTTAGCTTCTCTTCAGGAGCATTCTCATCTTCACTAGACATTAGATAATTCTGGCTTCTTTGCTTTGCCCTTCTTATGTGGTGGAGAAAGACCTTTTGGCTCTATCCCCTCTGATACTGCTTTCATGTCAACATCTTCTTCATTATTATCATCTACAGGGAAAAACTCACTCATTTTCTTTTTTTAGATTTTGAAGTCGACTTCTAAGAAGACACAGAAGATGATCCGATCCACCTCTCCACTTCTGACCCTACAGGGCTCCTTAACGGCTTGTCTTATTCATCACACTAGTGGCCTCCATGGCTTGCATATGTGCCTTTTGATCTCTGGCTGTCTCCAATGTCTCATGGTGATTCCTGGCCAGCCATTCCGTAACGGTACCGAGGGCAATAACTACAGCAGGTTCATTTGGAAAACCTTGCCAGGGTGGACTCAGCCATGTCTATAAGTACCTTGTCCAGTTTGAGAATGCTTTTTTTTGAAATATATTTGTTTTTTCCATAAATGCCTGTTGGGATGCAGGGAAATGCCTTGGTTCAAGAAGGCCAATGAAGTTCAGGATTTCTGTCTCAGCTGGAAGGGCACATGGCAAACAGTGGTATCTGCTGGCTTTCTCGTGGCTCTACAAAAAGCCCAGTGTATTTTTTTATCTCAAGTTTCATGGTTTTAATCTCTAGAAGTTATATTTTCTTCATGTCTCCATTTAGCTTGTTGAATATATGGAATATAGTTAAAATAAAGGTTTTAATGTCTTTCTTTGCTAATTCTAACATTTGTGTCATTTCTGGGTCACTTTCAATTGACTATTCTTATTATGAGTTCTATTTTCCTGCTTCTTCCATACACAGTGATCTCAGACATTTAAATTTACTTTTTTGGGTGCTAGATATTTTTGTATTCCTATAAATCTTCTTGAGATTTGTTTTGGAATGCAATTAAGTTACTAGGAAAATATTTGATCTTTTGGGGTCTTTTAAGATTTGGTGGGACTGGGGTAGTACTTGCTCAGTCCAGGGTTAATTATTCCCTGCTATTGAGACAAAATCCTTCTGTGTATTCTGCCAAATGCCCATGAATTATAAGACTTTTTTTTCTCCAGTCTGACTGGTAGGAACAGACTCTATTAGTTTCCCTGAGTGAGCCCTAGTCGCTGTTCCCTTATCCTTTCAGATGGTTCATTCCCCATCCTTGCATAATTTCCTAACACCCATGCACCGAACAGTAAGTGTTCTGAATTCTCAAAGGCATATTTCACAGCTTCCTGGGAATCATACTGTAAAGTCTTTATAGTACTATGTTCTGAGACCTCTAGCTGTCATGTCTCCTTTGACACTGGGCTCCTTCTCAAATCAGGGAGTACGGGGGGCTCTGCTTGGAATCCCCCTTTCTGCACTGCAATCTAGAAATTTTCTCATGTCAATAAGGCAGGACAATTGTAGGAATCACCTTGTTTGTTTCCTGTCTCAAGAATCACAGTCCTTCTTTGTCTGATTCCCAGTGTCTTTTAACTGCTGTACAATATTCCACTGTATGAATATATTTTCTCATATTTATCATTCCCCTGTTGATGGACATTTAGGTTGTTACTGTTTGCTATTACAAACAATGCTGCAATCAATATTCTTATGCATGTTTCCTTATACCCATGTGTAACAGTTTCTTTAGGGAAGATACACAGGTTAAATTGTTCTCTAATGCGACTATATCAATTTACATTCCTACAGTGTATAAGGATCTGTTTCTCCACAACCTTGCCAAAACTTGGTAGGAACAAACTTTACAATTTTTGCCAATCTGCTAACTCATTGTTTTAATTTGCATTTCTGTGATTTTTAGATGTTACTGAGCATATTTATTTCTTCTAGAAATTTTCTGGTTAGTCCTTGCCTATTTTCATGTTGAATTATTTTTCTCATACTTGAATTTATTTTAAGAAATTTTTTAAAAATTGGATGTTATATATATTCAGATTAATTTCTCTAAATTTATCCCGTTTTATAACTTTCTATTATCTTGAGGCATAAGATTTTAATTTTTATCTGGTTAGGTTTATCAGATTTTTCTTTTATATATTTTGATTTTTTGCCTTAATAAAGTTTTCCCTGTTACCAAAACTAATAAGAGTTTCTCTTTATATACTCTCTTAATAATTTTTTAAGTGGTATGCTTTTTTGCATTTACATTTTTACTCTATCTGAAACTTATGTTTGTGTATAGCTGAGACAGAGATATGAATAATGAAATTTATATCTCTGTCTCAGCAATAGCAAAATGTTTTAACACTATTTTCTGCACTGTCCATCTTTTCACCATTTAAATGCCTCTGACATATATCAAATTCCCAAAAAAGATGCATAGGTCTGTAGCTTTAATTTTTGTTCGATTCCATTAGTCTCTTTTATTTTTCTTGTACCAGTACTCACTGTTTTAATTACTGTTGCTTCATAACATATTGCTATCTTATAGGGCAAATCTCTCCTCTTTCTTATTCTTTTTCAAAATAATTTTGAATTTACTCCTCCATATGAATTCTGCAATCAGTTTCATGTTCCAAGAAAATCTTGTTAGTTTGACATTGATTAATCAGGGAATCAGACTGTCTTTACAATACTGAGGTTTCTTGTCCTTTAGCCAGGTATAACTCTCCATTTGACCAGGTTTCTTTTTATGCTTTTCAGTAAAACTTTGTAGTTTTTGCAATAATGCTCTTGCACATTTTTATTGAATTTATTCCTAGGTACTTTACCGTCCTTTTTTCTTTTTTTTGCCTGGGCAGGCACTATTCCTAGGTATTTTATAAAGACGTATTTGCTGCTATAAAAGGGATCTTTTTCCCCCTTCTGGTTGTTGTTGGTATATAAAAAAGCTATTGATTTTTTTGGTATGTTGAACTTTATCTCTCCACCAAGCTGAATTCATTTATTAGTTCCAGTGGTTTCTCAGTTGACTCACTTGGATCTACATCTACAGTCTCGTCTTAGCCCAGAATAGGTTCTAAATGACTATTTGTTAAGTTAATTTAAAAAATAATTGATCATTTCATAGATTCCTGGGTCACCAACCTGAGCCTGCGTCCCACATCCTGGGGATACAAAACACAGGAAACTGTGTTGTGTGTTGTCTGTGCAATTTTTAATTGAGCACTGATAACACTGGGCTTCCTTCTGATGTGACCTTTCCTTCTAACTGCAAAAACAAAACCTCTTCTAATTAATTAGGTTTCAAGTTCATCTCTTTGAACAGATTTCCTCTCAAAATCTGGAGCAAGAAATAAATTGTTATGTATAAAGATGCTGAGTAAGAGAGCAGCTAGACTAAAGCAAAAAATGTTTATTTGTTACAAAATTTATATTTTGACTAGTATATTTCCTAATATAACTTATGTAGATAGTTTGATTGAACACCAGAAGTACTTGGAATCTCAGGTAGGACATGAGATTTTGCTGGTTTGTCCAGGTGATGCCCCGATGAATCCCAGAGTGATTCAATCAGTGAGTGGAAAAGTATCTGCAAAGCCCCCTTCGGGGAGTGGTGAGAATGGGGAGAAATTCAACTTCCCCAGGTTGAATTGTTGATATTCTCACAAGCAGTGTGGACAACCAAAGCTATAGGCAGAGCCCCCAGTCTTGGGGGTTGTTCATATGAAATATAACCCCGCAAAGGATAGGTCAAGTCTACTTAAAATTTAGGCCTAAGAGTCACCCCCAAAAGAACCTCTTTTGTTGCTCAGATGTGGCCCCTCTCTCCAGCCAACACAACGAGCAATCTCACCACCTACCCCTCTCTACGTGGGACATGATTCCCAGGGGTGTGGACCTTCCTGGCAACATGGGACAGAGATCTTGGAATGAACAGAGACTCAGCATCAAGGGATTGAGAAAAACCCTAGAATGAGCTGAGATTTAGCATCAAGGGATTGAGAAAACCTTCTCGACCAAAAGGGGGAAGAGTGAAATGAGACAAAGTGTCAATGGCTGAGAGATTCCAAACAGAGTTGAGAGGTTATCCTGGAGGTTACTCTTATGCATCAAATAGATACCATCTTGTTATTCAAGATGTTATGAAGAGGCTGGAGGGAACTGCCTGAAAATGTAGAGCTGTGTTCCAGTAGCCATGTTTCTTGAGGATGATTAAATAATGATACAGCTGTCACAATGTGACTGTGTGATTGTGAAAACCTTGAGTCTGATGCTCCTTTTATCTACATTGTCAACAAAGGAGAACATATGGAATAAAAATAAATAATAGGGGAAACAAATGCTAAAATAAATTTAGTTTAAATGCTAGTGATCAATGACAGCGAGGGGTAAGGGGTATGGTATGTATAACTATTTTTTCTGTTATCATTTTATTTCTTTTTCTGTTATCTTTTCATTTCTTTTTCTAAATCAATGCAAATGTTCTAAGAAATGATGAATATGCAACTAAGTGATGATATTGTGAATTACTGATTGTTTGTTGTTTTATTTTGTTTCTTTATTTTTTAATTATAAGTAAATTAAAAAAAAAAGAGAGAGAGCAGCTAGAAAGATGCAAAGCATGAAAGAACTGAAAATCAAGGAACCAGCAGATACCTACTAGGTGGTGAGTGTCTATCCTCAGGGTGGAGAAGGATTTCTAGATTAAAAGTACTCGTTACACAGTCACACTTTTTCTTCCCTTCTTTCCCTTCCTTTCCCCATCTCCCACTCCCACTCATGGCACTCTAAAGGTTTTAGTCATACATCATACTAAGAAACACCCACACTTTTCCATTCCATTTGTGGGAAACCAAACAGAGCACAAAACTGGTTTTCTAATTCATACTTCTGAATGGGTAAATAATTCAAAGTAAACTGGTCTGTGTAGGCAAGAGAGAATTAATCTCCTGTACATAGAAGGGCACTGTATAAGCAAGAAGGAGAGGAAACTTAAAGAATTATTCATGTTTAAATATATGCACTAGAATGTTGTGCCTCTGTTAAATAAGAATCAAATCAGAAAAAAAAGTACTATGTGCTTATTTATTTTTTGAGTCCCTCTATTAACATTTTGGAGTCTATCCTTCCAGATTATTTTTGTGTTTGTATGCAAATTTACCAGGGAATCAATATGTAACAGTGAATGCCTAAAAAAGAAACATAGGAATGTTTTAAATGCTCACATATGATTTCCCCACATTTAGACGAGGATATAAATTCAACTTCGCAATAAATTACAGTGCATTGTACATATTAAAAGTTCTCTTGGACTGCACCCTCTCCTTACTCTGTTCTGTCCTATATGTAGCTGCCAAACAAATCCTCCCAAAACACCAATATTCTCTTTTTAAAAAATTGTTTTAAATTGGATAAGTGTGTTTACAGACCAATCATGCATAAAATACAGGATTCCCATATAGTGCCTCACTGCCAACAACTTTCATTGCATGGAACATTTTTTACAGTTGATGATAGCCCTTTTTTGTAATTATACATTTTTTAAACAATATTTACTTTTGTTACAATTAACACCAATACTTTCAACACCACTTTAAAAAAACTAGCTTCCTGGTTTCCTGTTACCTAAAAAAAACAGTTTTAAATACTTTCGTCTGGCACCCAAGGCTCTCTATAATATGGACCTCCCAAAATTTTTCATTCTTCATCATTTCTTACATCTTTTACCAGCTTTGTGATCTTGCACTCGTTATTTAAAGACCTGTGCCCCAACTGTCCCAGCAGAAATCTCATCGGCTCCTTGGCTCACTGTGGCAATACTCTTAAATGCCATTCCTCAGTCACACACCAAACCCTGGAGTCACAGGTGACATTGCCACTGCCTAACTGCATGAGCTGAGAATGGGGAATGGTGGCTCACCAGAAGAAAACTGAGGTGCTATAATGAGGAGTTAGAAGGCAAGACAACAGATACCACTACAACTGCCTCACACTTAATGCATTCTGAACACATTTTAACAAACGTCAATTCCACAAATAAGGCAGCACGCTAATTGATCATTAATTCTTGTCTGGGCCTCTTCCACCACATACAGTTCCAGAAGGGCCTATCAAGTAAATTAAACTGTAGGTACCATCCCATTCTGGGACATAGATATTCTCCTTTATTCCTAAATCCATACACTACTGTTGAAGTTCCAGCCACTTTTGAATAGATCAGACTCTGTCCAGAAATCCAATTTGCTGGGTTAATCTGCATACAATGTACAAACCCTTTGATATTAAGGTAGTATGTGTTTCAATAACATAACTTTTAAACTTAGATTGCAGATATTTAACTGTAATACTTACCCAAAATGGTGCAGAATGAACAAAAACAACATATTTCATGATGAATCAAATAAAATAGATTTTGAGTTGCAGTTGTCCACATTTAAAGATAACATTTCTGACCATTCTCATCATCTTTTTGTGAAAGACATGAGACCAGTTATTTCTTCCCCATTTAAGGCTGAGCCATGAAGCCATGAGTTAAGGGCCCAGAACTTGCCTGAAAGCTGCAAACTGTACGTATGAAGGTAGCGACAAACAAGTCACTTTGCTTTCCTACATCTTCAGTGCCTTCCTTCAACACACAACCCCTTCCTGGCTTAACATTTCATTACCCCAGTTCTATACTGCTACATTATTTTCAAACCACTCTTGACCATTGTACCAGGCTGAAAGGATTTATGTACCCTAAAAGAAAAGTCATGTTTTAATCCTAATCTCATTTTGTGAAGACAGCTGTTTCTTCTAATCCCTAAACAGAATTATAGGTTGGAAACCTGATTAGGTTATCTCCATGGAGATGTGACTCAATCAAGTGTGGGTATTAAACTGGATTAGATGGAGACGTGTCTCCATGCAGTCTATATGGGTCTTGATTAGAAAGAAGTATTTTGGAGAAAGCTTCAGAATGTCACAGAACTACAAAGCAGAGAGTCCACCAGCCAGCGACTTTTGGAGATGAAGTAGGAAAACGCCTCCCAGTGAGCGTCATAAAGCAGGAAGCCTAGAGAGGAAGCTAGCAGATACTAGCATATGCTTTTCCAGCTAAGAGAGAAACCCTGAACTTCATCACCCTTCTTGAACATAGGTATATTTCCCTGAATGCCTTAGCTTGGATATTTCTATAGACTTGTTTTAATTGGGACATTTTCTTGGCCTTAGAACTGTAAACTAGCAACTTATTAAATTCCCCTTTTTCAAAGTTGTTCCGTTTCTGGTATATTGCATATCTCTATATATAGATATATAGAGCAACGACACATCTAAAAGTCAGGGATATCTCTCTTCGGTTTCTCCAGGGCTTAGCATTTTATTTGCACATACTGGAGAGAGATCTAAAAGAATTGCATTAATGTATGCTGTAGTGTATCCACTGATCAATGCTATGCACATTAGTAGAATAAATACTGATTCATTTCCTTGAAACAAAGGCAGTATATCTCTAAATAGATTATGTTCCAAGGAAAGAACAAAGTCAGGAAGGCAGCTCGTTTGTTTGTGCTTGCTATGTGATAGGCACAGGATTAAGTGTTTTTTATGTATACATTCTGTCACTGAATTCTCACAGTCCTGCAAATTTGTACAGTCTTGGAGGCTTTTGATTACTTGCTCAAGGTTTCACAACCTAGTGGCCATAGACCCATGAGTCAAATCCAATACATATGTCTCCATGTTTAACAAGTCCCACTATCCCCATTTCTCTAAAAAGGAGAACTGGCACTCATACAGAGAGCATCGTAGCCATGGAAGTTGTTCTAGTTTGCTAGCTGCCGGAATGCAATATACCAGAAATGGAATGACTTTGAAAATGGGGAATTTAATCAGTTGCTAGTTTGCAGTTCTAAGGCCGAGAAAATGTCCCAATTAAAACATGTCTATAGAAATGTCCAATTTAAGGCATCCAGGGAAAGATACCTTGGTTCAAGATGGCCAGTGAAGTTCAGGTTTTCTTTCTCAAGTGAGAAGGCACGTGGCAAACACAGTCAGGGCTTCTCTCTCAGCTGGAAGGGCACATGGCGAATACAGCATCATCTGCTAGCTTTCTCTCCTGGCTTCCGGCTTCATGAAGCTCCCCGGGAGGCATTTTCCTTCTTCATCTCCAAAGGTCACTGGATGGTGGACTCTCCGCTTTGTGGTGCTGCAGCATTCTCTGCTCTCTCTGAATCTCTCATTCTCCAAAATATTTCCTCTTTTATAGGACTTCAATAAACCAATCAAGACCCACCCAAATGGGTGGAGACATGTCATCCCCTAATCCAGTTTAACAACCACTCTTGACTAAATCACATCATCCAGGGAGAAAATCTCATTACAGTTTCAAACATACAGTATTGAATAGAGATTATTCTACCTTTATGAAATGGGATTTATATTAAAACATGGCTTTTCTTAGGGGGCATACTTCCTTTCAAACCAGCACAGAAGTATGAAATTTAGGACATGACTGAAATCCAGGAGTACTTGGGTACTATTAAGAAATGCTGAAAACATCCATTTCGAAGAGTATTTTAAAACACTCCTTGGGCAGCAATGGAAGCAAAAGCAGAAGGACATAACAGCAATTTGATAGCAAATTGAGTGTATAGGAACCCATTGGGAGCTGCAGTAGAAGAGAATAACTTTTTTTCATGAGAATAACTTTTAAAATACTTTTTTTTTAATTGCAGAAAATAGTAATTCCCATCTTCATCAAATGAAGTGATATTCGTAAAGCGCGTGGGAAAAATAAAGGTGATGATGGTGTGGGTCCAATGCATAGGAAAGAAGGTACAAGGAAATGGGATAAAAGGAACTGATAACTTTTGTATATAGTCAATCTTCTTTTCTATTTTAAAAATTAACCTTAAAATATATTTCTGCCACCCATCTTCTATTTGATATAATGAAAAATGGTAGTCGTAAAAAGATGAATTATAGTTTAGGGTTTTGAAAAACAAACCAGCTTATGGCTGTGTTGCTAGATAAGATAGTTCAACTTGATATGTGGTTTCTCACAGCCAACCTCAGAAATTATTCCATCGTCATGAGGGGTACACAAAGCACCACAAAGCAAACCTCAAAATGAATTCTAGGAGGAAATAGCCTTTAAAAGTTTTTCCCTTCCTATTAGAAGGCAGACCAAAAGGAAGTCTAACCTTCCAGCCACAAATCTCCCAGAGAGCTTTCATCTAGAAGGTTTTGCTCTCCTTGGACACATGGCTGGCACACTGTTCTCTGAACGTTTTATTTCTTCTGTAGGATATTTCAGAGAATAAGACACCAGTCCCAGCGCCATAGGCCTCAGAACTTCTGAACAGATGGGGAGAGGTACAAAGAAACCCTCTGGTCATCAAGAGGTTATGTGGTCATTTGCTAAATGTTTTCATACGTTTTTTAATACTGAATTTTTAGCCAGAGCTACTCCTTTTGTATAATAAACTGCTGATTTTTTCACATGAAGAGAAAGCAGACATAGATAACTCAAAACCCGTCTAAGATTTCTATTCGGTTTATAGTATCTGTAACCTTTGTATAACAGACCTATTATAACAGTGATTGCATTATATAGATAGTGATATATACTAGACCTATGACTGATATTAAGGATACATTTTAATATACACTAATATATGATTCCAATCTGTGCTCTCTTAAATAGTTAGTGTAAAATCACTTTTAAATTTAACCTTACTTGTTTTTAGAGTAACAATTCAGAATTTCCAAGAGAACCCAAAGATATTTTTCTAGAGTGGCTGTGAGTGAGTATCTGGCATCTTCTTTACCACTCCCTTGATGTACTTATCCTGGAGGTCATGTAATAACTAATGCCAAAGAAAAATCAAAATAGAAATTATTAACGTGTGCCATCATGCCACAGCGCGCTCTCTGTCTAAAGATCAGGAAATTGTTTAAATATCAGAGTGCCGCCAGGCATCTCAGCCCAGGCCTGTGTGGGAGAGTTCCCGTGTCCCTGCCGAGGCTGATTAGGGAGCCAAGAAAGCCAACCCAACTGAGGCCGTTCTGTTGTTTTGGCTTTTGTTTCTGTTTTCTGGATCTCACGGGTTTATTGAGCAATTCAGGAATGGGGCAGCTTCCCATTTAGTAAGTAGAAGGGAGCTCCTCGGAGGGGCATGGAAACGGGAAACTCAGGGCCAAAGCAGAAGCAAGTGAGGAAATGTTCTGATTGGTTGACATCCAGTTTTCCTTTTACACAGGTCTTACAAAGTGGGGAGCTCCTCATACACTGATTAGCACAGACCATTCTGATAAGCTCTCTCTGCCAGACCAAAACGAGTTTTATCACCAAGGGTCGCTTATCAGCGACCGTGCAGCCGATTTTTAGGACTAATAATTCCCTCGCAGCCATCCTCGGCTGCAATCCGGGTGAAACTCGGGGTCCGTGGGGTGGGGGGACCTGGGTGTGGGCGTGGAGGGAGGACCGCCGCGGGCGCTGGGGACGCGCGGGCCACCCGGAGCCCCACCCCGCGCCCTGGCCCAGGTCTGCTGCAGCCCCGCGCCGGCCCTGCGCCCCTGGGGAGGGGGAAGGCGGGACGCGAGGAGAAGGGGCTCTGCTACATGCAAAGCAGGAAGTGAGCACGAGGAAAAAACCCGCGGAGACACAGGGAGGAGGCGGAGGAGAAAAAGAAAGAAGAGGAGGAGGGGAGGAGGAGGAGGAGGAGGAGGGGAGGAGGAGGAGGAGCGCACCGAGCCACGGAGTTTTCGCTGGCGCGTCGGAAAAAGCAGAACTTGCCATCCTTGCCGTCCCACCTTCCTCCGTCATCCGGGAGGCCGCCCGTCTGCCCCCCACCCCGCCCCCATGGCTTCTCCGGACGACCCTCTGCGCGCAGGTAAAGCGACCCCGCGCCGCACCCTCATCTGGAGCCGGGACGGCGGGCCGGGGGCTGCGGCGAGGCGACCGAGGGCTGTGCGAGGCTGTCGGGGCCCAGCCGACGGGCGACCCCCGCGGGTCTCCCCGGGACCACCCCAGAGCCTGGAGCCCTTCCCGGGGTCTCTCCGAAGTGGGGCGTGGGTCAGCAGGGCGCCAGGACCCCGTGAGCGCGGGGACAGCTTTTCCACCCAAAGCACAGCCACGGAGCACCTACAGCCCCGGGTCCCGCTGCACCCCCTCGCGTGCCTAAGACGTCCCTCACCCTGGGGCCCCAGCCGCTTTTGTTTGGGACCCGGGGTGCCAGGTTGAAACAAGTCCGGCAAACCGCTCTGGCAGAAAAGAAAGCAAGAGTTGACTTTCTTTCTCTCTCTCTCTCTTCCCTTCTTTCTCCAGGCTCACATGCCTTCTCATTTCTCCCCTTCTCTCCTCATTCCACTTGTATTAAATGGTTTTGTTATTCTAATTATCGACCCTCAGAGCTATTTCATAGATTAATATCCATAGATCCAAGAGGCTGACCCCACCTGGAGGGGCCTTTGACTACAATGGCCTCTAGTTCATGTCCTTATTTTAAAATATTGTGTAATTACACCTGAGGCTGGAACCTGGACCTTCTAAAATCTCTCACTTGAAATGGTCTTCAGACTTCAGGAATTCTGTGTCCTTCTCTCCCATAACCTAGGTCTGACAGGCAATAACTGTTTGCTGAACACACAAGTGAATGAATGGTATACTTCCCAGAATACAATAGGTTTTGTTTTGTTTTTTAGATAGTTTTGTTGAGGTGGGAAACCCTCCGGAGAGAATTACAAAACCCTATATAACTAATGCATTTCCTATTTTAGTTCTTGGGCTTGTACAGGGACAGAGCTTGAATGTTCCATCATGACTTTGTGGTTTCAGCAGTTAGGAAAAGGAGATAGAAAGTGGCTGGGCATGGGTGAGAAGACTTAACAGTCAACTCAAGTGCAATTATGATGTGCTGGATATGGGGGGAGTTTCCAGGAGACTTCAAAGAAAACTCTAAATTCTTCTTCAAGTAGGGAATGGTCAGCATTTTATCAACTGGAGGTGGAAAATAAATAAATTATGTGGATAGCCTTCTCTGCTCCCCAACCGACTGTTTGGAAAAGTAGAAGAGAAAATAAAAGGAGAAATTACCCCCACACTCCCATCCCTTCTATCCTCACATCCATTGCCTCCTCTAAGAATCTCATTGACAAGGTGCCAAGAGGTATTAGGCCAGGTTTCATTGACTTTGGGCTCAGATTTCATTAAATGATGACAATGGTAGGGGTTCAAAATATCTCAATAGACCTGAGACGTGGGACACATTGGATGGAGATAAATGTAAAATCCTATATGCTCGCCTCTCCAGTAAACTGCACCGGAGAAGGTGGGGACTGGTAGACGCAGCAAAGTAGCAACACAATGTATAAAAAAACCTCAGTGAGTCAATAGTATGCTGAGACCACCAAAGGGGCCAATAGGATCTTAAATGACAGAAATAGAATTACAGGATCTAGAATTCCCCCGATGGTACTCTTAGACTACTTTGCTCAGCCAAAATGGATGTACAGGACCTGGAACAAATGGGTAGCCTACAACAGAGGGATTTACAAATCCCAGCATGTAATTGAAAGAACAAAGGATACGATTATAGGAGGGTGTCACATTTGGTATTTGTCTTCTTGACTTTAAGAGGTAGAACGCAAATCAGTATGTGAAATCTTTAGGGGGAGATGAATTTGGGATTAGGGGAAAGAGAAGAGAGGTCTCAAAGATGGAGATCTTCCTATAATCCTATAATTTGGCAGAGATGCTGAACCAATTCAGGCATCTAAAGATGATCCTAATGTCTTTTCCCACTCTAAGATGCTATCAATAAAATGAGGGTTCCTCCACTAAAAAAAAAAAAAAAGCCAAAAACCTGTTTTCCCTTTTCTAACAGCTCGTTTTATTTCTGCAATCCACTAGACACAGAAACCGACCACTTCCATGTCTGTCAAAACTGCAGATGGCAGCGATACATGAAACTTATATTAGATGAAATTTTTTGCTTCACTGCAGACCAAGTCACCACACTCTCTCATCTGATTTTTCACACTCACCTCTAAATGTCCATTTTTGCCCTCATCCAATCTATTCCTCCAAAAATAGCCTTTTAAAAACAAATCAGACCCTGTAATCCCTGTGCTTAAAATCCTTCACTGTTTTTCCAATGCTTTCGAACAAATCTTCAAGCCTTCAATGATTTCCATACTCTGTATGATTGATCCCTCCCCGTCTCTTCAACTAATCTGTGCCCTTTTTGTCCTCCTGCTCTCTGCACTGCAGCCACACTGCCACCTTTTGTTTTTTTGAAAGCCCAGTAGTCTACTGCCTCAGGGCCTTTGCACAGGGTTTGTTCCTACTTTCTAGAAGACTTCCTCTCCCTCTCCCCCATGCCCAATTAACTCCTACTTATCCTCCACATTCCAGATCAAAAGTGATCTAGATCAGGCTTCCCTGGCTTACACTCCCAGTATGCCGCATACCTTTCTTCTGTAACACTTCTCACAGTTTCTAGCTGTGATGCCATGATCAGTGGCTGTCTCCCATTAGACTGTAAGCTCCCTGCAAGAGTCCATGTTTGTTTTGCTCAGGAGCTCATCACCAACAAGCAGAGTATCCAGCACATAATAAGCCCTGGATAAATACCTATTGCTTCAGTCAATGAATGAGAAATATAACATGTAACCACGGATCCTTCTAAACTGGGGGTGGCAGCACGGGGTGGGGGAAGCTCTGTCCATACTGGTGTCTTAGGAACTTACTTATCAAGTTAGATACACTGATTGAGTTTATCTTGTAAAGTCCGCATGCGTATAACAAAGTTATAGATACCATTATACCATGTAATGAGTTCATTTTTTAAAAGAAAAACAAGCTTTTCTGCACTAAGAAAATTTACAAGACTGTTGCAAGCCAAATGAAAAAAAATGTCATGCCAATTATTGTTTTACTCTACCACCAATAAACAGTCTGAAGGAGCCAGAATTGTCTGTCAGAGGCAAATAAAACTGGTTTGTGTTCATTTAAATAATGAAAATAGTAACAAAGAAAGAGGCTTTGAAAGTCTGGGTTGAGGAGGTGGTTCAGATTTGTTGCTTTCCTGCAATAAGCTCAGCTGCCCCCCCAGCACAGACGCACATCACCAGTGGTTCTCCCTTTGTTCTGAGGATCTGTTATTTGCACTGCACAGTAGGACTGCTGCCTGGGAGCCCTGGCTATGGAGACCAGTTAAAAACTGTCCCTTTGGTGACATGCCATCTCTTACCTGCCACCCCAAGCCTTCCTAGACCACCAAAGCCTTTAGTGTTCACGTGGGTCAGAGGTGGCAGCCTGCCCTCACGCTAACTCTAGTGCATTTGTGGACCCAGGAATAAAGTCTGCTTCACTTCTTGGAGAACCCTTGTTTTAAAAACTGGATCAGTGGGTTTTTTTCCAAACCCACCGAAGAGAGTGGTGGCACCTTGTAGTTTCCCTTGCTCCCTTCCTTCTCCCCTCTCTCCTTCCCCACCCTGTTGGGGTGTTTCAATGCTCAATTCATTTCTTTCCCTTTCTTAAAATGCTGCAGTTTCTTCTCTCTCAGGGAGTATTTCTCCCTTGTCAAAATCTCCTCTCCCATCCCTTTTGTTTCATTTTACCCTTCTTCAGTTTAGTCTCCTCTGGGAGGTGTGAGCTCCTGACTGATACACTTAATTCTTGGAAATGCTGCTGGCTGCCCTCCAGAGAAATCTCCATAAGCCTACTTTCTTGATCCCTGTTCCTTTCCTGTTTGGCCTCTGCCCCGAGGTCTGAGGATCACAGAGAGGGGCTGCTGCAAAAGTCAGCATCCATCTTGCTCTGAAAGAAGAGAAATTAAACAGTGTGTCAGCACAGCCATACATTTCTGTGGCTCCCAGAGCTTCTCTAATGCTGAATATGGTTCAGCACTTTAGGGCCTCTTTATAACCAGTATTGGAAACAAGCTATAGATCAAAAGAAAAACTATGGTAAGAAAAGAAAAATAAATTAACTCTAAAATCACAAGTTCAAAGAATTGACTTTAATTCATCACTAGAAAGCACAAAGGATCGCACTCATTTGGCTCATGATGCTTGGGAAAGCTAGGAAGCTGACTCACTTCTCTCTTTGTTTTCTCTGAAGTGACATCTTTAGAGGAGATGGCTGGACTTCCTTCAAGAAACTGTGTCTAGGAAATATGGCCCCTTATCTATTGTAGCTACTAAACGGAGATGTCAGAATGTGACAGTGCAGCTTGGAATTCAATAGCTTCTGTGTCAGACAATGCACTGATTATTCTTTTTGGATGGGCTGCAGGATACTGTGCCTGATTCTCAGCCCCTCCTGGAGAGTTTCTGATTCGGTAGGTCTGAGGTAGGGCAGGTGCTGCCCCGTCCACCCAGGAGAGTCTGTCCAGAGCACACTTCTAGAATCTCCATAGTGGAAAACATGCAGACATTTTTTTTTCTCAACATGGTGGTTTTTTTTTTTTTTTTTTTTTTTTTTTAAGACAGAGAAGGAAGGAAGGATAGAAGGAAGGATAGAAGGAAGGGAAACATTTTTAAACATTCTCTTATCTTTATTATATTTTGTTTATTTGTTTGTTTTTTACATGGGCTGGGGCCGGGAATCGAACCGGGGTCCTCCGGCATAGCAGGCAAGCACTCTTGCCCGCTGAGCCACCGCGGCCCGCCCTGGTTTTTTTTTTTTTTTAACTTTTTTTTTAATTGTTTAATATAACTTATATACCAAAAAGCAGTAAATTTCCGAGTACATTTTAACGAGTACTTATAGAACAGACTTTAAAGTTTGGTATGGGTTACAGTTCCACGATTTTTCCATTTTTCTTCTAGCTGTTCCAAGACACTGGAGACCAAAAGAAATATCAGTATAATGATTCAGCAATCATAATTGTTTGTTAAACCCTATGTTCTCTATATAACTCAACCATCATCTTTGATCTTTCTCCCACTCTTGAGGGTTATTTGGGCTATGCCCATTCTACAGTTTTTTGTTGAAAGGGTCTGTCGATAATATGGGATAGGGAGATGGAACTAGCTGATGTTCTGGAAGGGCTAGTGCCTCTGCATTTCAGGACTTATCTGGTCCAGGGATCCATCTGGAGATTGTAGATTTCTAGAAAGTTAGCATAGTACATGGAACTTTTGTAGAATCTTATATACTGCCCTAGATGTTCTTCAGGATTGGCAGGAATGTTTTGAGTTGGGATTTGGCAAGTTCTGATAGGTGGAAATGTCTAACTGCAACTTGCATAAGAGTAACCTCTAGAGTAGCCTCTCGACTCTATTTGAACTCTCAGCCACTAATACCTTATTTGCTACACTTCCTTTCCCCCTTTTGGTCAGGGTGGCATTGTTGATCCTTGGTGCCAGGGCCAGTCTCATCCCTGGGAGTCCTCTGCCACATCGCCAGAGAGACTTCCATCCCTGGAATCATGTCCCACATAGAGGGGAGAGCAGTTGTTTCACTTGGAGAGTTAGGCTTAGAGAGAGAGAGAGCCACATCTGAGAAAAAAAAGAAGGTCCACCGACGTGACTCTTAGGCATACCTATAGATAGGTAGGCTAAGCTTCTCCGCCACATACATAAGCTTCACCAAAGCAAGCCTCAAGATCAAGGGCTTGGCCTATTGATTTGGCTATCCCTAATGTTTGACACTGTATCTGGAGTTTCCCCTGTGGTAAAGTTTAATAGTTCCATTTTTTTCCTCCCATCCCTCAAAGGACTTTGCTAATACTTTTTGATTATTTGCTTAATATACTCTGGGATGTATCCAGGTATTACATTAAGCTATACAGGATTAAAGGCTTTTGTTCTTATTCTGGGCTCCCCGTGTTTGAATTGTTTAAATGATCTATCCAGACAGGTTGAGTTAGATTATGTGCTATGGGACATTTAGGTTCTGTACAAAATAAACCTTTCTGCCTTTGGTCTCTAGAGGAAGTTCTAAAATACAGACAATGTCTTCTTTACCCCTGTGTTCTGAATTGCCTTAATCGCTACCTGGTCAGCTTCATTCTTATCTCTATATACCAGGTTATACATATATAAACAGCCTCTCAAAATCCAGAAATAACCCTTACCACTCTGGACTAAATGGGACTGCTATAAGAGCTTACAGTCTAGGCTCCAGTTTTCTTATAAGTATTTTCTAAGTGAGATCATACAATATTTGCTCTTTTGTTTCTGGCTCATTTTGCCTCACCAAATGTCCCACAGGCTCATTCACACCGTTGCATGCCTCACGGCTTCATTCCTTTTTGTAGCAGCACAGGGTCCGATCATATGTACACACCATCGTTCACCAATCTACTTCTCCGTCAGTGCATCTTTCAGCCGTCTCCATCTGCTGGGCCTCGTGTATAATGTCCAAAGTCAACAGTCCAAAACATGCAAACTTTGAAATCAGAAAGACCAAGATCCCAATTTGGGCTCTCTCCTTTGCCCAGTGCCCGTGGGCACTCAGTACTTACACCTTTCTCGGGATTGTTGTAAGGCTGAACTGAAACTATAGGTAAACCAGGTAGCAGCAAGTAGGCACTGGCTAAGTAAGGGCTCGACTTTTTATTTAAGCTTAAATTGCTGGGACTGAGAATTTCTAGATCATAGCAGCCTTCAGAGGCCCTTTTATCCATGTGGCTAATGCTGCTCACCATGCATGGGCTTTTAAAGCTGGAAGGAGACATAAAGGCTCTCTCTTCACTGCCCTAATATTACAGGTTAGAGCTTGAGACCCAAAGTGATGTTTGCAGCTGGCCGAGCTTGCTCTCACCTGAGGCTGTTGAGTGCCCATCTGGGTGTCCTTTCCATGGCACCCCCCTTCACTTCCGGTTTCGACCACACCTTTTTTTTTTTTAGGTTTTTTTTTTAATATTTAAAATTTTAACTTAACTTTTATTTATACTCTGTGCCCATCAAGCATAAACTCCCCCTTTCTGGGCTCCCATACCTTTTGGGGAACCCTCCAGAAAATGCTAATGTGAATTTAGCGTCAATCCCACTGCCAAAGAAAAATCCTCATACGATAGTAAGTTGCCAGCTAATTTGGGATGACTTGTTTATAGTCACTGAGCCAGGAGAGTAGAGGCAGCTTTGGAAGGAAAGCACCAGAAAACAGCATCCAGCTCAAGGAATACCCACAGAGCTAAAGTCCTGGGCAGGAGAAAAGTCCTGCTGCTGGGCACTGGCAGGAGCTACTTTCTGCTCACCTCAGCATTTGCGTGGCTTCTCTTTCTGTTTCTGCCCCTGTGCCCTAAGTAGGGAAACCAGGTTCCATAAGCTCTGTGCCCCATGTCCCATCTGATGCCAGAGCCTTGCCAGGGGGTCCCACCTGCTGTTACTTACAGCCTGTAAAAATAGACATTTTAGAGCTTTTAAATAAACTACTGTATTTGATTTTACCCTAATAGCATTGTAAACATGCATCTCCAAGAAATACTTCAGGAGAACTCCTACTTCTAGGCCAGTCTCCACTGGGATCAGCCCTTCTCCAGATCACTTCTTTGGTACACAATAATCCGGGCCTATGAGAGCAAAAGTAGTTCTGTACAAACCAGAACCACTATCACGGAGAAGGCTTGGGATCAGATACATTGTGGGAGGCATGCACAATGGGTCTGGTTTGGTATGAAGCATAAGTAAGAACTTAATCCACCGTCTGACATATTTGGTCAAAGGCTGATATAGTCAGCACCACTAGAATAAAAATAATAAGACCTGAAAGCTTCTCTAATACTAGTTTTAAAACCCTGCCTTTCCTGATTCCCTGCTGTTCTAGTTTGCTAGCTGCCGGAATGCAATATACCAGAAACAAACAGAATGGCTTTTAAAAAGGGAAATTTAATAAGTTGCTAGTTTACAGTTCTAAGGCTGAGAAAATGTTCCCAATTTAAACAAGTCTATAGAAATGTCCAATCAAAGCCATCCATCCAGGGAAAGATACCTTGGTTCAGGAAGGCCGATGAAGTTCAGGGTTTTTCTCAAGTGAGAAGGCACATGGTGAACACAGGGTTTCTCTCTCACCTGGAAGGGCACATGGCTAACATGGCGTCATCTGCTAGCTTTCTTTCCTGGCTTCTGGTTTCATGAAGCTCCCTGGGAGGCGTTTTCCTTCTTCATCTCCAAAGGTTGCTTGCTTATGGTCTCTCAGCTTCATGATGCTGCAGCATTCTCTGATCTCTCCAAATCTCTTCATTCTCCAAAATGTTTCCTCTTTTATAGAACTCTAGAAACTTATCAAGACCCACCCAAATGAGTGGAGACATGTTGTCACCTAATCCAGCTTAACAACCACTCTTGATTAAACCACATCTCCAGGGAGATGATCCGATTACAGTTTCAAACATGCAATATTGAATAGGGATTATTTATGAAATGGGATTTTTATTAAAACATGGCTTTTCTAGGGTCCATACATCCTTTCAAACCAGCTCTCTTCACCATCACACTTCAGAAAACAAACAAAAAAACTAAATTCTACGTATCTATACCTTCTAAATTCCATTAATTTGCAGAGATTTCAGACCAAAGCAAAGGATGCTGAACCTCCAAACCCTTTCCTTCTGTATCTTCCGGTTAGCCTCGTAGCCCTCTGTTCTAGTTTATTAGCTGCCAGAATGCAATGTATCAGAAATGGAACAGCTTTTTAAAAGCAGAATTTACTAAGTTGCTAGTTTACAGTTCTAAGTCGAGAAAATGTCCCAAGCAAAACAAGTCTATAGAAATGTCCAACCTAAAGCATCCAGGGAAAGATAACTTGATTCAAGAAGGCCGATGATGTTCAGCGTTTCTCTCTCAGCTGGAAGGGCATGTGGTGAACATGGCAGCATCTGCTGGCTTCCTCTCCAGGCCTCTTTTTTTTCATGAAGGTGCCTAGGAGGCATTTTCCTTCTTCATCTCCAAAAGTCACTGGCTGGTGGACTCTTCTTCATGGTTCTGCGGTGTTTTGAAGCTTTCTCCAAAATACTTCTTCTTTTATAGGATTCCAGTAAGCTAATCAAGGCCTGTGTAGAATGGGTGGAGACACATCTCCATCTAATCAAATTTAATACCCACAATTGATTGAGTCACATTCCCATGGAGATCAGCTAATCAAGTTTCCAACCTATAGTTCTGAATAGAGATTAGAAGAAACTGTTGCCTCTATAAAGATTGATTAGGATTAAAATATGGCTTTTCTGGGGTACATAAATCCTTTCAAACCAGCACACCCTCTGAGCCATGTCCAGTTCTATCACAGGACTATGTCAGATTCAGAGGGGCACTCAGAGTCATCTAGCTCTCTGGCTCCCAAACCTGGCCTGCAGTGGAATTACAATGGCCAGCTGAGTGTGGAAAGCAGAGACCCTGGCCCCCATCATTTTACAGAGGAGAGCCTGAGGCTTAGAAGACTTATGTGACTCACTCAAGGTTCATGCCACATGCTCTCAGCGGGGACTCAGGCTCCTCCGCCCCAGCCACAATTACTCCTCCATGCAGTTGTCCCATTTGCATCCTCACTGCAGCTTTTGGTGTAATTCTGCTTTTCTCAGCTAACTCCTCCATTTTCCTCCTCTTTTATGTCTCTTTGGTTTTCCCTTCCTCTCATGCTAGTTTTTCTCTAGGAAACAGGACTAGCTTGTCATAAGCCCAGTGGGCAGTTATCTGCACAGGATACTGCCAGCATCTTCTAAAATGTCCCCCTTCCCTCTCGTCCCCACTCCTAGCACTTTAAATCCTCTCCAGTCTATTTACCTTGAATTCCATTGTGTTGACACCTATTAAATACCAGAATCCTGGGGGTGGGGGTGGGGGTACATTTTAAAATATTGTCATCCAGGAATACTTTAGTATAAATGAAATATCTGAGATTAGGCTTTGATAAGAGAAGAGAAGAAGGAAATTGGGACAACTTAGTGGTAGCTTCTACTGTCTCCTCCTCACCCCAGAACCAGAATATAAGAACATGGGAAGGAAACCTAGGAAATTGAATGCAGGTGAGTTCTGGCTGTAAGGACCTATTTGAAGTCAGGGTCTCTCTCATTTCCAGGCCTTTGCCTGTGCTGTCCCCTTTGCCTCAAAAGCTCTTCCCTACCCAGCTCCTTTGCCTGACTAATTTTGAACATCCTACCTGATTCATATATGAATTCCCTTGCAGGCTGCTCTCCACTTCTCTAACCATCCTCCTCTCTCCCCACCGTCCTCCACAGCCTGGGTCTGTGCTCTTCCCACATGCCCACATCATCCTGCCCTTTCTCTGTCTCAGCACCAAATACGCTGTCCCAGAATTGCCCATGACTTCGGCAGCAAATATGAAACCTCTCCTGCAAACTCAAGGTGGAGTTAGCATCACGATTTGTTTTCTTTTCTTTACATCAATTTAAATCCAGTCTGAGTCGATATTCTTCTGGGCTGTCAGGAAATTACATTTCTGTCAGAACTGGAGCCCAGTCTCCCTCCTTAGGATCACACGAGAAACTGAGGCTTAGGTGGTACTTGGAAAACTGGGTAGGGACCTTTAATTTTAAGTCCATCAGGGTAAGCCTTGGTGTTCTCATTGGCCAAGCGTGAAAAGCTCCCTGAGAAGTCCTTGAAGTCCTGTTTCTGTGCCAGACTAAGGCAGGGGGGTATGTCTGCTGGGTCTGGGAACCCTAATATCCAGGGGTTAGCTTCCTCCAGCATTCCCCAAGGTGGTCTTGTCACCACTGGACTCTGTTAAAGACAAGGGCCGTGTCTCCATTCGCTAATGCTGCAGGCATCTTCCTCCACTCTGTAGGAGGATGCTGGCCAAAGCTTTCTCCATTCGCCCTTCTTCTCTCCACCTAGTGTAATCTCTTCGGTCACTGTAGGCTGTCATAAACCCATAAGGAGATGTTACCTTCATGCAGCTTCTACTTACGATGGCCAAACTATGGAAAGCCCAGATACATTTTCGGAAGGGAAAATATAGGGAGAACACGCAAATTATTATCTTGGTAAATTGTCCTGCCATGTTTCTCTGCATGGCCAAAGGCGGTCCCAGTCCCTGGTGCCTGATCCACAGTATGAACTTAATGAGGACTTATGAAAAAAATGAATGTTGAATGTGGCCTGGCCCAAGGCTGCCAGGTAGTGTTGTGCAGGATGTGCACTGCAGAAATCTAGAGAATCCCACTTAAACAGTAGTTGGGATAGATCTGGTCATTTATTAAAACTGATTTCTGGCAGGTGACAGAGAAAAGGAGCCTTTTTCTAATTTGTACCTAGTTTCTGGTTGGTACAAGTTTCTAGTGGTGAATGACCAAGTTCTGTACCTCTTTCTACCTTTCCTCATTTAATACATTAAATGCAACAAATAGCAAAGCATAAGAAGCAAAATATTGAGAAAGCAAAGTTGCTTTTCTTGATAAAAATACCAAAATGTATTTTTGAATAATCGTATTATTTTTTAACAGTAGTTACCTTTGTTATAATTGATGAAAGATTATTAAAACTGTTCTATCATCCATTATTTATATTGGGTATATTTTTTCCTATATACCACTCTAGTTTTACCACCTTGCATATATTTGTCAACCCATGAAAGAACAGTCTTATGCTTGTCCTGTTAGTTATAGTCCATCATCTACAATAGGATTCACTATGCTGTCTAGTGTTTTTACTTTCGATTTTTATTTTAGTAATAAACACCCTACAGTTTCCTCTTTTAACCACATTTACCTGTATAGTTCAGTGTTGTTGGTTACCTTACAATAATGTGCCTCCATTACCACCATCCATTTCCAAACCCTAAATAGAAATTCTTTACAAGTTAAGCATCAGCTTCTCATTCTCTAACACCAATCTCTTGCCTGGTAACCTATAGTCTAGATTCTAACTCTGTGAGCTTGCTTATTATAATTAGTTCGTAGCAGTGAAATCATATAGTATTTGTCCTTTTCTGACTGACTTATTTCACTCAATGGAATGTCCTCAAGATTCATTCATATGATGAATCAGGACTTCATTCCCTTTTACAGCTGATTATTATTCCATCGTATGTATGTACTAGAGATTGTTTATCCATTCATTGGTTGATGAACAGTTGGGTTGCTTCCATCTTTTGGCTATGAATAATGGTGTGACATGTTTGTTCAAGTCCCTGTTTTAAGTTCTTCTGGGATATACCTGGTAGTGGGACTGCCAGATCATATGGCAGTTCTATACTTAGCTTCCTGAGAAACTACCAGACTGTTTTCCACAGCAGCTACACCATTTGACATTCCCACCGGCAATGGAGGAGTGTTCCTATTGCTAC
Source organism: Tamandua tetradactyla (assembly GCF_023851605.1). Taxonomy (NCBI): domain Eukaryota; kingdom Metazoa; phylum Chordata; class Mammalia; order Pilosa; family Myrmecophagidae; genus Tamandua; species Tamandua tetradactyla. Next base: position 7,065,065 of record NC_135333.1, read on the forward strand.
ACATCCTTTTCAACACTTATAGTTTTCTGTTCTTTTTTTTAAATAGTGCCCATTCTAGTAGGTGTGAAATGATATCTCACTGTGGTTTTGATTTGCGTTTCCCTAATAGCTAGTGATGTTGAGCATCTTTTTACGTGCTTTTTAGCCATTTGTATTTCTTCTTTGGAAAAATGTCTAGTCAAGCCTTTTGACCATTTTTTAAAAATTAGGTTGTCTTTTTATTGTTGCGTTGTAGGATTTCTTTATATATTCTGGATATTAAACTTTTATCAGATATGTGGTTTCCAAATATTTTCTCCTGTTGTCTTCACTTTCTTAACAAAGTCCTTTGATGCACAAAAGTGTTTTTTTTTTTTAATTTTGAGGCGGTCTCATTTATCTATTTTTTTTTTTTTGTTACTTGTGCTTTGGGTATAAAGTCTGTGAAACCATCTTCTGCCCCCAGATGCTGAAGATGCTTACCTACATGTTCTTCTAGGAGTTTTCTGGCCCTAGTTCTTATATTTATGTCTTTGATCCATTTTGAGTTAATTTTTGTATATGATGTGAGATAGGGGTCCTCCTTTGTTATTTTGCATATGGATATCCAGTTCTCCTAACATCATTTGCTGAAGAGACTATTCCTTCCCAGTTGAGTGGACTTGGCAGCCCTGTCAAATATCAGTTGGCTATAGATGTGTGCATCTGTTTCTGAACCCTCAGTTAGATTTCAGTGGTCAAGATATCTATCTTTATATATATCTGTATAATTCTGTTTTGATTACTGTAGATTTGTAATATGCTTTAAAGTCACCGAAAGGGATTTTTATTTTATTAATTCCTATGACCCACATTCAGAAGTTAATATTTTAGAAAGATGAAAACAACTTGCTGAAGAGTGTAAAATAAGAAATGCAACAGAATCCAAATTAAATCATGCCAGTCCAACCTTATGTCACATCCAGTATGTCTGCATAATTTGTGGTTGTTTTTTAAATATTTTTATTGAGACTCTTCATGTACCCTACAGTCCATCCAAAATATACAATCAGTGGCTCCAATATCATCATATAGTTGTATGTTTATCATCATGATCATTTTTAGAACATTTGCATCACAAAAGCAAAAACCTATATATATCTCATGCCCCTTATCCCTCCCTCTCATTGACTACTAATATTGTAATCTATCCAACTGTTTTTTACCTCTTGTCCCCCCCATTATTTATTTATTATTGTCCTTATTTTTTTACTCATCTGTCCATTCCCTGGATAGAGGGAGCATGAGACACAAGATTTTTCACAATCACATGATCACATTGTAAAAACTCTACAGTTCTACAATCATCTGCAAGAATCAAGGCTACTGGAACACAGTTCAGTTTCAGGGACTTTCCTCTAGCCAGTCCAATACACCATAAACTAAAAAAGAATATCTATATAATGCATAAGAATAACCTCCAGTATAACCTCTTGACTCTATTTGAAATCTCTCAGCCACTCAAACTTTGTCTCATTTCTCTCTTCCTCCTTTTGGTCAAGAAGGCTTTCTCAATCCCATGATGCCCAGTCCCGACTCATCCCTGGGAGTCATGTCCCACGTTGCCAGGGAGATTTACACTCCTGGGAGTCATGTCCCATGTAGCAGGGAAGGCAGTGAGTTCACTTGCCGAGTTGGCTTAGAGAGCGAGGCCACATCTGAGCAACAAAAGAAGGTCTTTGGGGGTGACACTTAGGCGTAATTACAAATAGGCTTAGCTTCTCCTTTGCAGGAATAAGTTTCACAGGGGCAAATTCCAAGATCTAGGGCTCAGCCTATTGAATTTTCTTCCCACTGCTTGTGAGGACATCAGGAAATTCCCAAATGGGAAAGTTTAATATTTCCTCCTTTTTCCCAAGTCTTTGCAAATGCTTTTTTATTCTCTGCCCAGATTACTCTGGGATATATCAGAGCCTCACACTAACTTGTACAAACCAACAAGATGCCACACCTTATTCAAGATTCCATGTAATTATGGTGTTCAAATAACTGACCATACAAGTTAACTTAGATAATTCACCACCCAAAATATAAATTTTGCACCAAACATCCCTTCCTTTGATCTGGCATATTTCTAACTCTGTAAATAGACATTTTTAAAGTAACCTGTTCCAAAATGTTTTTTAATGCAATCTGAAACTCTTCCTCCTTATTTTGACTCCCCTAGTAAGTAAAAGTAAGTTTTTCTCCAACCTGAGTAAAGTAACTTGCATCTATATGAAGACATCTGCCAAAGGACACATTTCTGCTTTAAAATTAAAGGAAATACTCTCCATTTCTTTTTTTTTTTTTCCAGATCATATGGCAAAGGAGCCAGTGGAAGATACAGACCCTAGTACTTTATCCTTTAACATGGTAGGTTGCAACTGTTGCATGCTTGGTGACAACTTGGTTTTTCTTTTTACTTTATTGATTTCCATCTTTATTACTCAGTATTTATATGAGATCTGAAACACTGAAATAAGATTTTCTAAAGAATAACTTCTTTATCATAGTAGTCTATGTAACAGAAACTTTGGATTTCCCCAGGCTGAACATAGTAGTAAATTCTGTACTTGTTTTGCATATACCAGAAGCGATCTTCCTAGATTATGTGAGGTCTTTGTCAACTTCTAATATTACCTATTTATTTATTTATTTATTTTATTTCATTTTTTATTTTTTTCCTATTTATTTTTAATGATCTCTTCTGAGAAAATCAAGATAGCTAATGTTAAAGTGAAGAAAAAAATAGGACTGTCTTATGATTACTGAGTGCTAGCTATACACCAGATGAACATGCCCTATTTGTTTTGCCTCTTGTTTACTCTTTGCAGTATTCCATTTTACTGCCCATTTTAGAGATGAAGAACTGAGGCACAGGGGGTAAAGTAAGTTGCCCTGCCTGAACGCAGCCAGGCTGGATTAGAACCCAGGCAGCTGGCTGCTGTGCCCCACCCATCCACCCTCCCTTAAACACTCTGTAGCTTGTCTACTGCTTTAAAGCTTGCCAAAGTTTTCACATACTTTTTGTTTTCATCCTCCAAGTCATCCTGTGAGATGATGAGACAATTATTTCCTCCCTTTTTGTAATTGTATAAAATATGTATATATATAAAATAAAATTTGCCATTTTAATCATTTTTAAGTGTGCAATTTAGTGGCAGTTTGTTCACGATGTTGTACTACCATCACCACTATCTGTTTCTAAAATTTTTCATTACTCCAAACACAAGCTCTGTAACCATCAGGCAATAACTTCCCAATCCCCCTCCCCTCAACTCTGGTAACCTCTAATCTACTTTCTGTTTCTATGGATTTACCCACTGTAGATATTTCAGATTGTCCTTTTGTGCCTGACTTATTTCATTTACTGTAGTATTTTCAAGGTTCATCCATGTTGTAGCACGTATCAGAACTTCTTTCCTTTTTATGGCCCAATAGTATTCCACTCTCTCTATATGCCACCTTTCATTTATTCTGTCATCTGTTGATGGGCAACAACTTGGGCTGTTTCTACCTTTTGGCTATTGTGAATAATGCTGCTATGAATATTGGCATACAAGTCTCTGATTGGGGATTGCCAGGTATATGATAATTCTGCATTTAACTTTTTGAAGAACTGTCAAATTCTTTTCCCCAGTAGCTGCACTATTTTACATTCCCACTAGCAGTGTATGAGGGTTCTAATTTTCCACATCCTTGACAACACTGGTTATTTTCCTTTTTTTTTTTGGCTCTGTTTTTTAGCATCCTACTAGGTTTGAAGGCAGATATTTTAATCCCCATTTTACAGATGAGGAAATGGAAGTTAACTAATGTATATAAAATGATCCAGCCCAGAGCCCTGTTCTGCTATGAGGTACCACTTCTTGCTTATAGATCAAATAAATACCTTGACAGCATTAAATTTATTACTATGTATATTGCATAAGACAGATTCCTCTCACTCAAAATGTTTTGGAGGATAGGATCACTGAGTCATGAAAAATTCTGATTAACTGAGATTTGAAAACCATGGGTTTCTAATTTAGTCAGAATGATATAAAATATAATTAACAGTGGAAGTAAACTAAGTGTCTTTGAATGTTTGGTGACTCATGAGGCTGCTCGGTGCCTTAGAGACATGAGGTGTTTGGCTTTTTGCCTTTTAAATAAGCTGCATGGTCTGAGGACCATGGACAGCACAGGGAATTAAGCTTTTTCACACAGTGGAAGCTGCTATGAAAATATCCTCTATCTTAACTCTCATGAACATCGAATGAGGAATGACCCTGGGATCGTGTTTATTGGTCCTTCAAGTGTAATCTTTAACTAAAACCATTGTTTCTAGAAAGCGTTATCCAATTCTCCCAATCCTTTCCATTCCCACTGCTGCTCCCTGCGATGGCAGCGTTCTCCTACTTACTCTCCCTGACACCAGGGTCTCCCTGTCTCAGAGGCATTCTTTTTACTTCTCTCCTTGGGTGGTTGCTACTTGAATTGCTCCTCCATGCACTTTGATCACTCTGCTCTTTCCAAAGCTTCCCATTGCATACAGGATGGAATATAGATTCTCTGACACAGCAGTGGAGGTCTTCCATGACCTTATCTCAGCATCTACCACTCACCTCTGCTTGCCTATGAGCCAGTAATGGGTAGCTATTTGATGGTACTCCCGACCCTTTCACATTCCTAGGATACCTTTAATGCTATTTTCTGGTAAGGACAATTTCCCATCTCTTCACTAAGGAACTCTTATGCATTCTCTCATCTCAGTTCAAGTATTCTATAATCTGTGAAGCCTTCTTTGCCCTGTCCTTTGCCATGCTTCCTTCTTCATAGCCTGTTTTGGTTTGCTAAAACTGCTGGAAGTAATATACCAGAAATGGGTTGGCTTTTATTAAGGGAATTTATTACCTTACAACTTTACAGCTCTAAGACCGAGAAAATATCTAAATTAAGGGATCAACAAGAGGTTAACTCCACTCAAGAAAGGCCGATGCTGTCCAGAACACCTCTGTCAGCTGGGTAGTCATGTGGCTGGCATCTGCTGGACCCTTGCTCCTGGGCTCTATTGCTTTCAGCCTCTGTTCCTGGGGGGGTTCCTCACTTTGCTTCTCTGGGGCTGACTTTCATCTCTTGGCTTCCCTTGGCTCTCTCCAGGTTCTGGCTTGCTTAGCATCTCATGGGAAGACACATGGTGACATCTGCTGTGCTCTCTACCCGTGTCTGGACGTCTGTTCTATCTGTCAGCACTCCAAGCATCTCCCAACGTCCATATCTCTGTCAGCTCTGAAGCAACTGCTCTCCGAATGTCTGCAACTGAAGTTTCTTCAAAACCTTTCTTCTTTTACAGGGCTCCAGAAAACTAAATCAACACCCACGCTGAATGGACAGAGTCACTTCTCCACCTAGCTAAAAGGCCAAACCCACAATTAGGCACACCACACTTTGCTGGAGATAATCTAATCAAAAGGTCTCACCCACAACTGGGAGTGTCATATTTCCATGGAGATGATCTAATCAAAAGGGTTTCTATCCTACAATATTGAATCAGGATTAAAAGATATGTCTTTTCTGGGGTACACAACACTTTTAAACTAGCACATAGCCCAATCCCCATTTTTATCAGATTGCAATATAATTTTGTTTGCTTGTCTGACTTCCTTCAGTGCCATGTTGACCATCTTCCGATATACCGAGCACAAGGCAGGAGACAATAGATGTTTGTGCTGAGCCCAATTTCTCAGCGCCTAGGATGGCACGTCATCTAACTTCCTATGTCTTCTATATAAACTGACTTCACCATTTCAGATCAAGTCTTGTTTTCCTCTGTCCACCACTGATACACTTACCTGCTTTGGGCTAGCCAGTTTTCTCTACATGCCATTCTTCCAAGCACTTGGCCCTTGTTTATGCTGTGTCCACCGTCTGCAGCTGCTCTCCTTCACCCAAGTCCTGGCCATCCTTCTAGGCCTAGCTCAATTGTCGGTTTCTCCAGGAAACCTGCACTTGCATTCATGCAGACTGTTGGTGGATGTTTAATTAATGCTATGTCAAAATTTGGGGATGCAAATATCATAGTCCCTTCTCTGTCTACCTGAAGAAACAGACACTTTTAAAACAGACTGATGTGTTATGGTACAGGTGTGTTTGCCACGCTGTGGGATTAGAGTGGCAAGAAGGACTAACTTGGTCTCGGAAAAAATTCTAATTGACTTCTAAGTTTTCTATGATTAATTGATTGATTATGGCGGACGGTGAAGTAAGGGTTGTAGATTTTTAGAAGTTCTGAAAATTTATTGCCCAGCTCCAAAGAAACTCCAAGGAAAGGGCTTTAAATCAAAACCCTTGGTTTTGCAGAGTTCTTGCCTGCCATGCCGAAGACCCGGTTTGATTCCCAGTGCCTGCCCAGGCAAAAAACAACACAACAACAAAAACCTTTGGTTTTACACTTGTTTCTTTTTCTCCTCTGTCAAAGGAAGATACAGGGGAGAATCACAGGAAATTTGGAAAGTATACCTCTGTTTAGACAAGCAAAAGGACAGTAAGTCCAGAGGCCCAGATGGAGGGGAGGCGAGGGGATAAAATAGGGAAATCAAACACAATCTTACTCTTCTCATGTAAGTTTTCAGAGAATGGCTACAATATTTAATCTGAAGTTAAAGTTTTCAGAATATCAGACATTTGCATTTAGATAGAAATAAATAAAAATCTGTGTGATTGATTATAAGAGCATTTGCTATTTTGAATTCCCTATAACAGTACGACCCTTAATTAGTGCTGTTTATTAGGGACTGATTTTTAGATCTTTGTACAACCGATAGGATAGTTACCTTTAGAATATCATCTCTTCCCCCCAGGACAGACCTCTGTGATGATGAGTGCTGCCCAGAGTACAGGTGTATTGACCTGCACGACTCACACACAGAAATGGTGAGAAGAAATGCATCTGTTCCTATAACTTTTGTGAACAAATGCTCCTCAATTTTAAACTGCAGGAAATAGATCAGGAGACCAGCACTCTGAAGAAAAGAAGTGTGGTTTAGTGGAAGTTAGGATGGTTTATTTTATTTCATGTCCTCACATTAACTTCTTGTCAACCTTGGTTTCATTCCTATAAACTATGAATAGGAAAACTTGAAGGGTCAGATCTATGGATAAGCCCAAGGCTGCACACTTCCAAGGTTTAAAAGAGAAATCATGACTTTCCCAAACCAAAGCATTCTTTTCATTGTGATCTTCTTATTGATGATGGCCATCTAAAAATAACTCTCCTCTTTTGTTGGTTTCTACAGTCAGACAAATATCCCATTCAAGATACGGGACTTCCGAAAGGTATGTACGCTCACTATTACTACTTGAACTCAGTGATTATCTTAATAAGAGATATCTTGTACAAAGCATTAGTCAAACTAATTTTTTTCATTATTTAAAACTATAGGGTGGGCCACGGTGGCTCAGCAGGCAGAGTTCTCGCCTGCCATGCCAGAGACCCAGGTTCGATTTCCGGTGCCTGCCCATGCAAAAAGAAAAAATATCTATATAGGGTGCACGGGTAGCTCAGTGTAGAATGCTTGCCTTCCATCTGGGAGACCCAGGTTTGATTCCTGGACCCTGCACCCAAATAAACCCCAACAAAACAAAAATGATGAAAGAGAAATGTACGTATAATTTAACTCATGACTTGTTAGATGATTATCTCAGAAATAAATTTTCTCATTAAAATCTATAAATTATTTTGTAACAAATTATCAGTTAAATTCCTGGGATGTGTTTAACATGCCGATACATGCATAAAATGAAGATAGCCAGGACTCTGGGTTGGAAGTGATAGAATCCTAACTTAAATTAGTTTAACGGTGGGAGGGAGGGTGGATTTATTGGCGTAGGCATCTTAGGGTGCTGCCTGATCCCACATTAAAGTGTTCCTCTGCTGGCTCCCTTCTCGGGCAGGCTTTCCCGGCGTGGCTGGTCAGCGGCACCAACCAGCCAACAAACTGGCTTTAAGAGGTACCACTCAAGATGAAGGAGGAAGGTTTCACTAAAACAGTGTTTAAAAAAAGATGGCTAAGGAAGAGGGAGCCATTCTCCCAGCCTCCATTAGCACAATTTTGGGGAAGATTATGGTTGGGGCAGGGAGGTTATATGCCCATCACTGAATTCATTGTTGTCATCAGGGAGATGGTGGACTTTGGCCAGAACCTGAGCCAGTGTATGGCCTTGAGATCAGGTGGCAGCGGGCATGGAGTCAGTTCTCCCCAGACCATAGGCAAGAAGGTTTTGGTCCTGATATGGACCTTAAGGACGGCAGGGCCTGAGCCTTTCCTAATTTCCCTCACAGGGGAGTCTGAGAGGCTGTATTCCACTATAGAGGCCAGGCTTCTGGTCACCAGACTGGAGTGTTTATCTGGTACTTTGCTGACAACCCAGAGATGAGGGGCAGCCCAGATGTGGGGGAAGGAATGATCAGATCGGACCAGCTTCAGAGATGTCAGGAGCACTGGGGACCTCTTTCTAACTAACAAAGTACTCAGGCTTCCTTGTCACTCCGGAGAGGTAGGATTTCCCAGCAGCATCTAATTTGGGTTTCCGCTGGGTGATCATAAGGCCATGTGTCTAGAGGGTAGGAGGAAGCTCCCAGCCAGAACCAACCTTGTGGTTATGCCTGGGGTTCTGCCAAGGCTCTCCTTCTCTTCCTTCCCTCTCCCCAGACTCTTTTCCCTGCTCCCTGCAATTACACCATTAGAGTCCCATTCTTTTGGTCTCCTGTGCACATCCCTGAAATTGTAGTGGTGTAGGGAAAAGACTGATGATCAGGTTTGAGTCCAAACCCTGGCTGTACTCGGGGAGGCTTTTGGCGTGCTCCAACCTCCCCAGACCTCAGTTTCTCATCACTTCCCCCTTTCCTCTCTCCTTGAAAGATTTTTAAGTCTCCCAAATCCCCAAATCTGTGATTTTTTGTATGAGCAAGGAATTAGAAGTCACAAGCTGGTGATAAGGAGCAGACCAGAGGCAGTCTTGGGCAGTGCGCAGTGAAGAATCTCTTGGGGAGCTTGTTTAACATGCAGATTCTTCTGCTGCCCAGAAGTCATGATCTGATGGTGGTAAGGTCCAGCCCAGGAACCTGTGTCTTAACACCTACCTGGGTAACTGAGGTGTGGACCACACTATGAGAAGCCTGCATGAGAAGTTTCCCTGATTCAGTGTGCCCACCACTGAGGCATATGTAGTAGAGAACCAACCTGCCTAGTTCTGAGTGGCCACAGCAAGTGACTTTGCCTCTTGGTGCCTCCGTTTCTTTGTAGAGTAGTGCACCCCATTCCAGCCTCCACCTCCTGGGATGGCTGTGAGAACTAAATGAAGCAAATCTGGAACAGTGCGTGGCACACATGAGCACTATACACGGCAGGAGGGAAATCTGACAAACGATTGGTGAAAAATCAGGGTCGGAGGACTGTCAGCTTTCATAGCAAAGAGGCAAAAATGAAACTATTTTGGAAAAAGCAGAAGACTGAGCTGGCAGTGACCTAGCAAGGTACAATGCCATGGTGTGATTTGTCTGAAGATCTTCTTTTATCACCCTTGAATGCGATTTCCTGTTTTGAAAGAAAAAGGGTTGTTGCTTAGCAACCTGATGCTATAGGAACTGTAGGATCAGCTATCTTCTAGAATTTGAGTTTTACTAAATCATAAGTAAAGTTGTAAAAAGTTCAGAAGTAACATGATTATGAAAACAATACTCTACACCTTTCCTTTGTCCTTATTCATTCTGAACAGTATTAAGTGGATAATTTCTTGTCTCCAAGTAAATATACATTTTACATGTAAATGAGACACGTGCCTAAGTTAAAAAAAAACTTACTCCAACATTTGCGTTTGACAATGTAATAATTTAATGTCCGCTAGCATTTTTGTTAAAGCATAACTACTGGGTCCAACATCATCAATAAATGTTTATGGAAATTTTCTGCTTAAAATTATATTTAGGCAAAGATAACCCACATGGGCTAGTGAAAACACTAATTTATAGGATTAAAAGTAGATGCAGGGGGGTGCACAGGTAGTTTAGTGGTTAGAATGCCCGCCATCTATGTGGGAGACCTGGGTTCGATTCCTGGACCATGCACCCAAAAAAAAACCCAAGTAGTTGCAGGGGGGTGCAACAGTGGCACAGTGGCAGAAATTCTCACCTGTGGAGCTGGAGACCCAGGTTCGAATCCGGATGCCTGCCCATGCCCCCCCCCCAAAAAAAAACGTAGATGCAATCCAATTATATTTAAGTACAAAAGAGTACGTCAACATTTAAGTAAAATTGGGGACTATTTTCTTTAATAGAAGAGTTATTTGTAATTGGCTTTGACAATTGTCATATAGTTAATATTTTAAAGTCCTTGAAATTTATTTCCTTCAACAGATCAAGCATATTTCACAAAATCTTTATTAGGGTATTACTGCTTTATTCATGGACATTTTAAAGAAATTCTTCAACCCTTCTCCAACTAGAGTGGTTGGGAATAATGTGGCTTACCATAAGTCAGTTGTGGAAATGTAGTGTATTGCAGTGATTCGCATCTGTTTTTGAAGGGAAAAATATTATTATATTTGTTTTCTCGCTGGTGAAAAGCCTGTGGGCAAAGACATAGCTTCTGCCTCAGCGACCTCAATTTTAGAGATTTCAAGGGGTACAGTTTGTCAGCCCTCTTTTCTGATAGGCAATCTGTGCGACCCTACAGGCACTAAGTCCAAGACTAACGTAAGTGTGGGTTTATTTTATATCACGTAATCCCTGATATCACATAGAAACTGCTTGCTTGAGTGTTCAGAAGGGCATATAATTCTACATTTTGAGAAAAATGTATGTGGAAAAATAATTCACAATTTTGAGCCTCTTGTAGTGGGAGAAAATTGCATATAGATAAGTACTCACATCATAAATCAGTCAAAATTTTATCATTTTCATTTTCTCTGGTGTTCCTGCTCTTTTAATCTTGTTACAAGATTTATAGTGAATGTGGAGGTAAGTTAAAGAGAAGTAAAGTAGACTAATTCTATTGCTAATCATTTTGAGGAATTTGAACTGAAGCATAGATCCTATTTAGGGGACCTTTTAGGAGTAATTTGTTATCTAAAATGTGGAAGTAATAGTTCAATTTGGAAAAGTTAGGAAAAAAAGAAATAAGTACTTAGGAAATCACTAAAATAATTCCAAAGTAAAAATTTCTGCCTTAAAACACACAAGCCAATATGTTGTATTTTGTGTGATTTTCTACCTCTTACTGTTTTAATAGGTATTCCCATTCTAACAGAAAACTACATATCCCTCCATCCTGCGTTATTTTCTATGTGTCTTTCCCCTCTCAGTCCATCAATACTCTCCCTTCCTCCAAATCTTAAGAGCCTCTTGGCAATCTCTGTTACAACACCAAAAAATCAATCAATCCCACTTCTTTCCAAATTATTGCAAGAATCCAAAGGTGATGATTCTCCAAAAATATTTTTTTCTTTTGTATACAGGAGGGCATAGGGGAGGGAATGGAATATGAACAAATGAAATGAATGTTTGGGATACCACATAAGAAAAATTGCTCATCTAAATTCAAGTCATCATTGTATTAAAAAATTTTACAGAATGCTGTGACATTAACAATTATGGCATTGAGCATTATGAGAATTAGTATGATTGAAGTCATGTCTTTTTTTGCTATAAAGAATAAAATTTCAATGTGCATCAGAATTGTGTAGAGTGTTGTTATCCGTGTGGATTTCTGGGCCCCTGAGATTCTAATTAAGGAGATCTGGGGAAGATCAATCCAGGAATCTGCATTGTTAGCAAGCAGCCCAGTGATTCAGACACAAGAGAACTGGGGACCATCTTATGAGAATACAACCTTAGGCAAGATCTCCACCCTATTAGACTTTTACTAAAAGGTCTTGTATTTAGTTTAAATTTCTCAGCTGATACTATTAAGGGGAAAAAATGTGCTTTACTCCAGACAGAATTGTATACGCAATGAGTACAGCTGCTTATTTGAATAAATCTAGCATCCCAACACATAATAGGCAAATAAAAGTTAATGAATATAAAAATTAATGGATGACTCAATCTCTCATTCAATCCTGACTTTTGAACCTCGTGTTAAGTGATTCTTATTTAAGATTTTATAACACTAAAAATTTACATGATAAAAATTTATTTCATAACATACCATAGTTTCTTCAACTTTCAAGTTTAGACAGGGACATTGAATTCTGTGGTTAAAGATTAAAATCCAGTGGAACAGACAAAAGAATAAAGGGGGCCAGTTATATTTGTTACGGAAGCAAAATATAGGCTTTAAACTTACATCCTATCACCTTAGTCAACCCAGAAGAAAGAACAGCTCTAGCTGATTCAGCAAAAGTCAAAAAAAGGAATGATGGTCAAGCAAGATGGAACTGTAAGATTCTCCAGGTCCAGAATCTTTGAACAACTAGCAAAAACTGGCAAAACTGTCTTCTTCAAAACAGTTAAAGAGTTATAATAACTGAGCAAGGGCCAAATCAAGGCAATTTAGCTTTAAACATGGTGGGAGTAGCTCGTGGCACCCTTGCTAGTCTCTCCTTCACCCCCTCACCTATGTTATGTGGAACCAGTCTATATGCCCATTGTGGGTACCTGGCCTTGCTCCAGAATGCACAGAGTAACCCTTATGTGCATGCTGGGGTGCCTGTATGTCAGTGCCAGTCTATTGGGTTGGAAGTTAATAGTTTAAAATATTAAAATGTACAGTGTGTAATAAAATATTATGAGACAAAGAAATAAGAAATGATAGACCATCCAAAAGAACAAGATAAAAATCCAGAAACCATCAATGAAGAAGACCGCACCTTGGACATACAGGGCAAATATTTTTAAAAAATGATCCTCAGTATACTCAAGGAGATAAAGGGAAACACAGAAAAAGAACTAATAGTTATCAGAAAACAATGAATGCACAATAGGGAATCTAAGTAAATAGAAATTTTAGAAAGGAACCAAACAAAAAATCTGGAGTTGAAGACCACAATAACTAAAATGAAAAATATTCTGGAAAGTTTTAACAGCGGATTGGAGCTGGCAGAAGGAAAATATCAGTGAAATCAAAGACAACACATCTGAAATAATTCAAGTTGAGGAGCAAAAAGAAAAAAATAACAAGTAAACAGAGCCTAAGAGACATGTGGGACACCATTAAACATACGAATATATGCATTATGGGAATCCCAGAAGGAGAAAGAATGGAGAAAGGGGCAAAAAAGGATATTCAAATAAATAATGGTAAAAACTATACAAATTTAATGAAAGCTTGAATATACACATTCAAGAATCCCCCAAAACCCAAACAGGATAAACTCAAAGACAACCACACCCAGATAAATTGTAGTCAAATTATTGAATGCCAAGGACATGGAGAGAGATCTGATAGCTGCAAAACAAAAGCAAAGTGTTATGTAGAAGTGAGCATTAACAGAATTGAGGGACAAAAAAAGGTATAAGACTTATAAAGACTGTATGCCAAAATAACAAAGAAAGTCTTGCATTATCAGTAGTTACTTTAAATGTTATGGACTAAACTCTTCATTCAAAAGTCAGAGAGCAGCAGTATGGATAAAAAGCTCAACTATATGCTGTATTAAGAGGCTCACCTAAAGTTCAGAGACACAAGGAGGTAAAATATGAAAGAATGGGAAAGTTATACCATGCAGTTAGTAATCAAAAGATGGCAGGGGTAGCTATACTAAGATAAGGTAAAATAAACATTAAGTAAAAACTGTTAGAAGAGACACAGTAGGTCACTATACATTGATAAAGGGGTCAAGTCAACAAGAAGAAAAAGTATTATAAATATATATGCACCTTATGAAAGGGCCCCAAAGTATATGAAGTAAGTATTGAAGGATTTGAAGAGAGAAATAGATGGCACTATATTAATAGTAGGAAACTTTAATACCTTGCTTTCTGTAATGGATGGAACACCTAGACAGATGATCAATATGGATACAGACTTGAATGATGATCTAAGCCAACTAGACCTAACATAATATATTTAGAATCCATCACTACCAATAGCGGAATACACATTCTCTTTAAGTGTGCACAATTATTCTCCAGGATAGACCATAGCTTAGGTCACAAAAAAGTAACAATAAGTTCAAAAATATCAAAATCATACAATGTATCAAATGTATCTTCTTTGACCAGAATGGAATGAATCTAGAGACCAGTTAACAGGGAAAAATGGAAAATATGTGGAAATTAAACAATGCAATTCTTAAACAACCAGTAGGTCAAAGAAGAAATAACAAGGAAAATGAGGAAATATTTTGAGGTGAATGAAAATTAAAACATAACATCCCAAAGTTTATGGGGTACAGCAAAGGCAGTGCTGAGATGAAAATGTATAGCTTTAAATGCTTTCACCAAAAAAGAGGAAAGATTTCAAATCGGAGACCCAACCTCACAGTTAGAGGATCTAGAAAAAGAAGAGCAAGCCAAACCAAAGCAAGCAGAGTGACGGAAAGAAGAAAGATTAGAGTGGAGACAAAATAAAATAGAGAACAGGAAAACAGTGGAGAGAATCAACAAAAGCAAAAGTAGATTCTTAGAAAAGATCAATAAAATTAGCAAACCTTAGCTAGACTTATAAAAAGAGAGAGAGCACACAAATAACTAAAATAAGAAATGAAAGGGGGGACAATACCAATAACCCACAGAAATAGAACAGATTATAAGAGGATACTATGAACAACTGAAACTGTACTCCAACAAAGTAAACTAGGTGAAATAAATAAACTCCGAGAAACTAAAACTACCTACACTGACTCAAGAAATAAAAAAGATCTCAATAGGCCAATCATGGAGAGCGAGATTGAATAGGTAATCAGAAACCTCCCAACAAAGAAAAGCTTAGGACTAGATGACCTCACTGGTGGATTTTAACAAACATTCCAAGAAGAATTAATACCAATCCTGCTCACAATCTTCAAAAAAAATTGAAGAGGAAGGAATACTTCCTAACTCATAGGCTAACATCACTCAAATACTAAGGCCAGATAAACATTGCATAGGAAAAGAAAATTACAAACCAATATCTTCATGAGTAAAGAGCAAAAATCCTCAATAAAATACTAATATGCTGGATCCAGTGACATATTAAAAGAATTATACGCCATAATGAAGTGAGTTGTATCCCAGGTATGCAAGGGAGGAGCAACATAAAATTAATTAATATAATATACCACATTAATAGGATGAAAGGAAAAAAAAACACACATGGTCATCTCAGTTGATGCAGGAGAGGTCTTTGACCTAATCCAGGACCTGTTCTTGATAAAAACACTTAGAAAACTAGGAATAGAAGGAAACTTCCTCCAACTGATAACGGGTATATATGAATGACCCACAGCTGACATCATTCATGGTGAAAGGCTGAAAGCTTTCCCTCTAAGATGAGGAACAAGACAGCGACACCCACTGTCACCTATTACCCAACATTGCACTGGAATTTCTAGCAGAGCAGTTAGGCAAGAAAAAGAAATAAAAGGCATCCAATTTGGAAAAGAAGAAGTAGAACATTCACTATTTACAGAAGATGTGATCCAGTGTATAGAAAGTCCCAAAAATCTACAACAAAGCTACTAGAGCTAATAAGCAAATTCAGTAAAGAGGGCAGGTACGTGATCCACAAACAAAATCAGTAGTGTTTCTATACCCTAGTAATGAATATCTGGAAGAGGAAATCAATTGTAAAAATTCCATTTATAAATAGCAACTAAAAGAGTTAAATATCTAGGAATAAATCTAACCAAGGATGTAAAGGACTTACACATGGAAAACTACAAAACACTACTAAAATAAATCAAAGACACCCTAAATGAATGAAAAGACAGTCCATGTTCATGGATTGGAAGACTAGATATTGTTAAGATGACAATTCCACCTGAAGCAATTTACAGATTCAACACAATCCCAATAAAATTTCCACAGTTTTTTTTTTTTTCAGAAATGGAAAAACCAATCATCAAATTGATTTGGAAGGGTACGGGCCCCTAATAGCCAAAGCCACCTTGAAAAAAAGAAGATTGAAGTTGATGGACTCACACTTCCCCATCTTAAAACTTATGATGAAGCCATAATAGTCAAAACAGTATGGCCCTGGCACAAGGACAGACACCCAGACCAATGGAATTGAATGGAGAGCTCAGAAATCAATCCTCACATCTGTGACCAACTGGTTTTTCACAAGGGAGTCTAGTCCACTCTGGAATAGTGTCTTCAACAAATGATGCCAGGAAAATTGGATATCTATATGCAAAAGATTGAAAGTGGACACTTACTTCACACATTATGCAAAAATTAACTCAAAATGGATCAAAGACTTACATGTAAGAATCAAAATGATAACATTCCTAGAAGAAAACATAGGGAAGCATCTTCAGGACCTTGGGCTTGGTGATGGTTTCTTAGACTTTAAACCAAAAGCATAAACAACAAAAATAAAAATAGATGAATGGGACCTCATCAAAATTTAAAACTTCTGTACATTAATCAACTTCATGAAAGTAAAAAGACAACCCACAGAATGGGAGAACATATTTGGAAATCACATCTGATAAGGGCCTAATATCCAGAATATATAAAGAAACCTTACAACTCAACAACAAAAAGATGTATGACCAATTTAAACATGGGCAAAAGACTTGAATAGAAATTTCTCCAAACAAGATTCACAAACAGCCAAAAAGCGCATGAAAAGATGCTCAACATCATTAACCATTAAGGAAATACAAATCAAAACCATGGGATACCATTTCGTATCCACTAGAATATCTGCAATTTTTTTTTACAAAATATAAAGAACAAGTATTTGGGAGGATATGGAAAAATAGGAATCATTGTTTGCAGGAATGTAAAATGGTGCAGCCACTGTGGAAAACATTTTGGTGGTTATTCAGAAAGTTAAGTATAGAATTACCATATGATGCAGCAATCCCACTTCTAGGTAAGTGCCCCAAACAATTGAAAGCAGGCACTTGAGAGGCCATTGTTCATAGCAGCATTGGTCACAATAGCCAAAAGGTGGAAGCAACCCAAGTGATGAATGGATAAATAAAATATGGTTACATATCTACAGCGGAATATTATTCAGCCATGAAAAAGGAATGAGGTTCCTATACATTCTACAACATGGATGAACACTGAAGACATCATATTGAGTGAAATAAGCCAGACACCAAGTGACAAATATTGCATGGTCTCACTGATATGAAATAGACTAAGCAGATTCTTAGAATCATAAACTAAAATACAGGTTAGCAAGGGCTGGAGTGGGGTTAGGGAATGGGGAGTTAATGCTTAATTGGTACAGAATTTCTGCATGGGGTAATAGAAGAGTTTTAGTTATAAATGATGGTAATGTTAGCACAACATTGTGAATGTCATTGACAGAATGAATTATATCGTTGAATGTGGTTAAAAGGGGAACTTTTAGGTTTTTATAATCTGTATATATGTTACTAGAATAAAATCTAAAAAAATACCCCCATAGGATTGCACAACACAGTGAACCCAAATGTAAACTATAGACTACAGCTAATAATACAATGATAATAATATACTTTCCTCAGCTGTACCAAAGACATCACACTATTGCAGAGTATTAATAATAAGTAGGAAAGGTATATGAGAACTCTGTATTTTCTACCTGATTTTTCTGTAAACCTATAACATGACTAATAAAACAATTTTAAAAGCTGAAAAGAACTGATGCAAAGAAAGAGCAGATTATAACATCCTTTGTACAATCTTCACCAGAAGTGGGGGAGCTGTAAAATGAACACATGTGTAAGACCTAAGAAGGGAAGTTCCTTCCTGAGAGTGAACTTTGACGGGTTAAACACATTCCATTTTCCTTTGACTTTCACTGACAATCTGTATTTTAATGACAGTACTGAAATGGGTTTCGTTTGATCTTTAGGAAGGTGAGCTATAAGGAAAAGTATATAATCTCACTCTCTGTTCTCTGAAAGCTTAGTCAAATGCCAGACCAATGCATGAATACAAAGGAATTTGATGTAATGTTAAAGTATGCTTTGATTACCTCCTTTTCACCACGGGTGAGGAAAGGAGCCCAACTGTGGGTTTATGGGGATGACCAAACACGTGACACCCAACACTGGACAGATGAGATGGACAGCAGTTTACCAGCCCTGTCTGCTCTCTGCGCAGGGGAGAAGGGCACTGCCTGCCATGCCAGGCCACAGGGGTGCTGAACTCAGGAATAGAGTGAACCAGAAGGGGGCTGGTTACTACTTTGTAGTAACAAGAGGATGGGGGGAGCCCTGGTTCTTGTGGGAAGATGTGATGGGTTTATTTGAATAATTCCATGGGCTGCAAGGAGTTAAAACTGCTACTCAGCGATAGGCAGGAACAGTGCCAGCTCTCCTGATCTGGAGCATTATTTAGCTAGGGAGCATTATCTACGGGAACAGAGTTGGGAGGAGAATTGGAAGTTAGGCCATCCACGCTCTCCTAGCGTAACCAGATGTCAAGGAAGCAGAAAATATCTAGACCGTTATTTATTTATTTATATTTATTTAACTTATTTATTTATGGAAGTTGTAAGTTTATAGAAAAGTCATGCATAAGATACAGAGTTCCCATATACCACCTAATTATGGTCTCAATTTTAGGTCTTTACACCAATAGAGAGTGGTTTCTTTATCAAGCTTTGTGTCTTTTTTTTTCCTAGCTAAAGAGTGTGATACAATTACTTTGAACTGCCCATCAAATTCTGATGTGCAACATCAGGTAAGAACTATAATTTTAACTATATTTTTATCCTTACATACATGCTAATCTTACTAGAATATTTTAGGAATTAACTTATAAAGCTTTAAAAATAAACTGAAGAGGGCAGGCCACGGTAGCTCAGTGACAGAGTTCTTCTCTGCCATGCCAAAGACCCAGGTTCAATTCCCAGTGCCTGCCCATGCAAAAAAAAAAAAAAAAAAAAAAAAAAAAAAAATTAAAATAAATAAATTGAAGAAGAGGATTTCTGCATAATCGAGTAAGTTTGAAAAATGATCTTTATGCATCCCAGTAACAGAGCATATCTATACAATTTCTATTAACTTCAAATAACTATGATAGCTTTAGTCTGTTCTTTGAAATAAATATTTATCTATATACCAGGTATAATCAATGCTAGTGAGTTAAAAAGGAGAGTAGCTTTCTTTGACATGTAATTGGTAAGCTATGGATGAGAAAATGAAGCTGCAACAAACCATGAGAAATTAAAAATATTTTTTTCCAATTTGCAGTTTATAATTCTGGCTGTATCAAACAAAGGCTATCTAAAAGATGGTTTTATTTGTCAACAAAAAAATAAATAAAGGGAAAAATACTATTTGAGATTTTTTTTTAAAGTTCTGTTGTGAAAAACAGAATGTTTTATTCTCCAATGAAAAGTTGAACTAAAGCTGTTTCTGTTGGTTATTCCTTTTTATAATCTATGGAATTTTACTGCTAGAAATCCATAACGAATCTTTGAAACCACTTTGGCACTTAGAACAAAGAAAATTTACTGGAAGGAAATGTTTGAAAAAAACAAACCCACACTCCCTTTTCTGTAGTTCAAAACTTAAAAGCAAGTTTGAAATATGTTCTTTAAAATACTTAATATTTACCTTTTTTAGTGAGCTTTATAATTTGAAACAAAAATCTGTTGCTACTAGGGCTTAATTTTGGCTGCTTCTGTTTGAGGCAAAAGAAAGACATTGTGGTGTCCTTGTGTCAAAAATTAAAGTCTACCATCTCTGGCATAATTTTCATAAAGAATGCTTTACTTTTATTATTTTAAAATCAATACTCCACCTACTAGAAAGATTCACCCATCCATCTGTCAAGTATTTATTGAGTTACCTAGAATATATTTACCAGCACTCTCTTACATGCTGGGATTACAATGGCGAATGTGTACAATTTACAGTTAAATTTAAAATTTAAAACCTCTGGCCAATAAAGCTAAGTAGGGCTGTTCCAAGAATACAGGCTCCATAGACAAGTAAACTAAGAAAATCCCATTAGAGAATCTTCGTGCATATATAGAAAAGGAAAAAAAGAGAAGACACCTGATTGAGCTCAACAGGTAAACAAACTTGTTTCTCCCATGCCTCGCCATATTTTTAAAACACCTCTCCATCCAGTATTTCCTCTAAACTCTTTTCTGCTAGAAGGGCTGCTCTAGCAAAAGTCTTGAATTCCAGGGGAGGTACGGGCTTGATTTCCGAAGCCCTGGCAAGTTCTCAGAAGGTTCAAACTATGGGATGATGGAATAAAAACAATTTCAGCAAGTTTATCCTAGCAGTGGCTCCTCCAAGGATTAGCAGGAAGAAAGACTCGGGCAGGAGACTGCAAGGAGGCTAATGCAATCACCCAGGAATGTAATCCCAAAGTCCTGAATTCACCACGTATGGAAGGCAAGATCAAAAGGATTTGGTCACTGACAGGACATGGAAGAAAAAAAGAGGAAGGAAGGACTGAAGACCTGTTTCAGAGAATCCCACCCAGCTGGTGACCAGAAACATGGTGGGGCCACTGGAAAATAGCTAACGTAGTTTAACTGGGCGATGGAAAAACGCATGCTTGATCAACAGACATTGACGATTCCACGTCATCATGCCCTGTGAGGAATGATTGTTTGGTTGGTAGATTACATAATGCCATCATTTTCCTTCTCAAATACTCCATAATCAGTTTTGTTCATGGGTTACCACCTACCTCTGAAGATAAGCTTGACAACGAGGAGAAAAACAACTAGGCAGTGATCTCTCTTGTTGGTTAAAGTTGAAGAGAGGAGAAGGAAGATGTAGAGGAAAGTTAAATGATGATTAATGAGATATTTAAATGTATTTATGACTCACATTTGTATGAGCTTGATAAATGTGTATTATTTATTTGGTATCTCCAACAATCATATTACCTCCAACTGAAAGATGAAAAAAAAAAGAGATGCAGGAAAGTGAAGCTATCTGTACATGTGCCAGAAAAATCAAGCTAGGAACTCAGGTCCTCTGACACCAGGCTCCCTGCTCTTGCTACTTCCATGCCTTTCCTTCTCAGCAATTCCCACCTCAGTTAGAATGGATCCTTGAGAGCACACAGGTAGCAGTCCCATGCCCAGTACCCACAGCATGCATTAGGTTTGGGACTTCTCAGTGTCTTAGTGTAAACTGCCAGGGAGTGAGAAAACATGATTCATTATTGGTAGTTACAGGGTACGACACTGACATTTTTAAAAAATATATTTATGTTGATAAACCTTCACATGCATATATTCCATACACAGTGTGCAATCAGTGGCTAACGATATTATCACATAGTTGTGTACTCATCACCATGATCATGTTTCAGAACATTTACATCACTCCAGAAAAAGAAATAAAAAGAAAAAAGAAAAGCTCATACATCCCATACCCCTCACTCCTGCCTTTCATTGACCACTAGTATTCCCATCTACCCAATTTATTTTACCCTTTGATCTCCCTAGTGTTTGTTTACTTTTTATCCGTATCTTTTACTCATCTGTCCCTACCTGAGATAAAAGGAACATCACACTCAAGGTGAGACTCAGGACACTGACTGTTTTGAAAGCTGAGCTCGTGTGAACAACAAGGTCCCTTTTACCCTAGACAGAAGCAGTAAGCTAGACAAAGACCTGCACTTCTTGCCTCTTGAGGGTCTTCCCTGCTCCCACAGTAGCTGCACCCACCTGTTCATGTTTTATTATAAGTTCTAATTTACAATCCTGCCCCTGCCTTGGGATCCACATTTTTCAAGCTTCATCTGATGACAGTTAGAGAGTTGTAGGCATTTACTGGGTCTTGACAACTTCTCTCTCTCTCTTGATTTTTTTTTGGGGGGGTGGGGTGGGGGTGAAGGGCAGGGAGGTTAATGAAATGAGTAGGATACAAGAAAATAAAAAAGCAAGTCAGGTGGGCCACGGTGGCTCAGCAGGCAGAGTTCTGGGTTCTCTCATTGAACCATGCCGGAGACCTGGGTTCAATTCCCGGTGCCTGCCCGTGCGAAAAAAATAAAAAAGTCAAAGGGCTCTTCATGCAGTACAAGCATTTTTGTAATTTTGTTTCAATTGTACATTTCTGAACACATGTATTTATGTAAAATAATATTAGATGTTTTCTTTTCTGTGGGTTGTGGTCAGAAGAGCTTGAAAAACCCGAAATTAGACTTTGAGTTCTTTAGAGGCAGAGAGTGCGGCCTGTTCCTGTTTGTCCCTCGGGGTTTTGCATGCGGGGGACACTCAGTATAAGGACGGTAAATGATATTTCCTTCAGCCACCTGGCCCAGATTGCTCCAGGAACTGTTCAAAGACAAAAGGTAAAATCCCTGCTTTCATGGAGTTTACATTTTGATGGGCAAAGAGGTAGGAGAGCAAGTGGGTTAGATTACAGACTCTGGTGCCAGGGTGCCTTGGGTACAATCTCAGTTCACTGCTCTGTGACCTCGGGAAGCTTCCCTAAACCACTTAGTGCCTCAGTTTCCCCGTTATTTCAGTTACTGTGGTCTTCAGTATTAGTATTTGTTTGGTTCCTTTTTTATGGTTTCTGTTTATTCAAATGCTCTTTTGGTTATTTATTCTTTTCCTGATTCCCTTTACTTTTTTGTCTGTATTTTCTTTGATCTCTTTGAGCATATTTAAGACCGTTTTTTCAAAGTCTTTGGTATGTCCAAAGTGTGGTTTTCCTTGTTGATGGTTTCTAATGCTTTTTCTTGGTCTTTTGCGTGACCCAACCCTTCCCGTTTCTTTGTATGCCTGTAATATTTAGTTGCATACTGATCATTTTAGTATTTTTAATGTCTTATATCTAGAATATAGTCACTGAGGTTTCTGTTCCTTCAGCTTGTATCTGGCTAGTGTTATGACAGAGATTTCCTTGAATTCCAGGAGCTAACAAAAGGGAGGAGAAGAAGGAATAGAAGGAGGAGCATGAGGAGGAGGAGGAGGGGAAGGAAAGAAGGAAACACTTTCCCAGACTTTTCAGATTGGGCTATGCAAGTTCTTCCCTTCAGAGCTTAGCTATCCTAATGATGGGTCTATTGAACAGGCTGAAGGGAAAGCACAGTCCCTCCCAGTCTTTCTGAGCATGCGTCTTGACCTGTGTATGTGGGCATGGCGTAGGAATTACCATGTAAATGGGTCTTCTCCACCCTGACTGCTGTTAGAATCACCTGGACAATTTTTATAAAATACTAATGCCTAAGCCCCATCTCCTGGAGATTCTGATTTATGTGGTCTGGGGGTGAACTCCAAGCATTGACATATCTGAGGGGGGGGGAGGAGGGGAAGGCAGTGCAGAGAAGGTTTTTTGTTTGTTTGGGGAGGGATGGGGGCAAGTGCAGGGTCTGGGAATCAAACCTGGGTCTCCCGCATGGCAGGTGAGAATTCTACTACTGAGCTACTCTTGCACTGTCCACATTGATATATTTTTAAATGCCCCAGAGCTTTTACTGTACAGCCAGAGTGAGGAATACTGGCTTAGACTCTGTCTCCCCAGAGTAGAGAACCCAGGCATGCTCACAGCATGAAACGAAGTTCATTTGGTAGATGTACTTCTCCCATTTGCTGCCAGGCGGCCCTGATTGGCCAGAGTAGAATTGGCCGAAGCCAGCCACCCCCATCCCGTCTGAGCTGGTGCAGCTTCTGGTGGGAAGGTGAGAGAGCATTCTTTGACATCCAAACACATTTGATCACAAAATCCTTTTCCCATCATCCTGAGTCTAGTAATCCAAAACACTCATTGGGAAATGCTGATGTAATGTATTTCCTGAATCAGAGTTTAGGCTATCTTAGATGTATTCTCCACCTAATTGAGTATGTTTCTGATACTGAGATTTCGCAGGCTTACAGGGCACTAGAGGTGGGAGATGGTGTATCGTTGGGCCCACCTTTTTCTCTGCAGATATAAAAACAAAGATTTATTTTTTCCTTGTCGGAAGCAATGTACACATCACATACAGTATCTTGGGGTTCATTATAATGCAGCATTTATCTCGAGATCTGATACGTACTAGGCATTTAATGAGTGGGGTGAGTGGATGTATACACAAATCACAGCAACCAAGGTATTGTGTGTGCTGGCAATTTAATCTGAATCAGAGAACATGCACTCTGATTGTTTACATCCTCCTCTGGGGAGAATGCTAGAAGTTTCTCAACCAAAATCAACTCTTGTGAATAATTTTGCTTTATCACTCATTCTGGTTTTCTAGGTCATACTTAGATCTTTTCCTTTGCAGCCTTTTTGGTTCTACTTTCCACCTAGGATATGGTTGTATGTATTTACTCATACCTGGCCAAATCACAATACCTTATACATGGTAGGTACTCATTATTTGTTGAAGAATGTTAGCTGTACCTGAAAGCTAGGAATAAAGCTTCTTTCTATTAAATGATTACTTTTTCATAGTAAAAGCAATGTGTTTATTAAGAAATGTTAGGGAAGTATTATTTCCTCTTTTTTTTTTCCTTTGCATGGGTGTAATTATTTTTTGTATCACAGTCACACTGTATATTCAATTTAATGTCTTCATTTCTTCCCTTAACACAATATCATAAGCATTTTGTATAAGGGGTCAACTTGAGCTCATTGAGAGAATAATAATTTTAGTGAATATTTTTAAAGCCAAGTGCTATTCTAAGCACTTTACTTATATTAAATAATTTAATTTTCAAAACAACCTTATGTGGGATATCGCTACTACTATGCCCATTTTGCAGATGCAGAAACTGAGGCACAGAGAGTTTAAGTGATTTACTTGAGGTCACACAGCCACCAAGTCATAGAGCCATAGATTGGAGCCCCGAGGCAGTCTGACTCCAGAGCTCATGCTTGTAGATATTCTCCAGTCTCACCATGGCCTTTGGAGCTAGAGAGACCTACTAGGTCCCAGTTCCAGCTCTGTCATTTAGCTTGTGTAACCTTGAGATAGTACCTAATCTCTTTCAGTCAATTTCTTCCTCTGTAAAGTGGGTATAATAATGCCAATCTCCTAGGCACTCCATAGATACTCAATAAATATTTGGCTAGTATTATATGTAAATAAAATGGACTCCGTGCTGGACTTAAATCTCACATCGAGTTCAAATCTTCTCTACTCCTCGCCTCCTAGTCACATGCAATTTGAAATTTTGAGGCCCAGAAGATGGACAGGTAGCCTCGTTTCTCTCCTTCCCATCCTCCCCATCTCCCAACTCACTTTACTGCTATTGCTCAAGGTTGGAGTAGGTAAGGAGTGAAAGGAAATGAGGTTAAAGTCTTGGCTCTGTGCTGGTGTGGTGAGGTCAGTGCCACCTTCTATGGGACAGATATCACAATGTCAGAGCATCCTCTTGGGCACTGGGAGAGTATACCTAACAAGGTTTTTCAGGTACACTCCCTCAGCCTTGGCAAATGAGATTTCAGCACTGCAGAATTACCTGATATGGGCAGTGCACTCCCCAGCTCAGTTTCTACATCTGTCCCTGACCACCAACCCCAGCTTCTTCTCTTCCAGAGGTTCATCGTGCACCTCTTTCCTGAGCAGGTAGACAGCTTGGGTAGGGTCCTTACAAGATGGCCTTGGTCCACTTGGCCCAGAAAAACGTGTATCCTTTTCCGCCCTTCAAGAGCAGCTCCAGCTAGCTGCTCATCTCCTCACAGGTGAGGGTCTCCCAGAGGTCAAAGAGTTGGACCTCTGAGTATCTACAGGTCAACAGGCACCCAACTGGTCTTCAGAAAGGCTGATCTCCCTGTGGTGGTAAGCAATACCTCCTGCCCCACTTCCCTCAACAAGTGGTGATCTTGCAACCCCCTCTTGGGTCAACCAGAGAGAAGCTCCTTTCCTTCTCATGGGTAGAGGAAGGGAGGCAGCCACAGTTCTCATTTCTCCCAATTTCTTCAAAGAAATAGCTTTCCTTTATATAAGAGAAAGTGGGGAATGGGGCCATACCATCACTTCTAGGCACCGCTTAGCTGGCTGCATGGGATTTAGCCTGGCTCCCTCTCTGTAGAATGTGTGCATACCATTGTTCTCAGCTTGCACTCTCAATCAGGACACTAGGAAAAATCCCACCTCACATCCTGTTGTATTCTATGCTGTAGAGTTATTTGAGAGTTTTCCTATTATTGAACTTTGAGATTATCTCAAATATTTTGCTGTTCAAATACTGCTTTGGTGGACAGTCAAGTGTCAATCTCTGCCCCTCCCCCCTCCCACTGCAACCACCCAATGCCATGTAAGGCCGTCTATTTCCTTAGGTTATATTTACAGATCAAACCTAGTAGGCCAAACCGCTAGTGTGTTCATTCACTAAGTAGGCTACAAGAGTTCAAAGGATATTCCTACTGAGAAATACCACCAAATTTACAAAAAACAAAGATGCTCTTTTATCTATTAAAAGCATAGAAACAACTAATTGATTTCTTTGAACTTAAACAAGCCTTTCAAAAACAAAGCTTCACATTATGTTATCTAGAGTAATTAGGAGGGGGCAGGGAGCAGGGGGCACACACAGTTTTTAAGCCACAGAACCCCAAGCATGCTGGTATTTTAATAGTGTTACAGAAGTACAGTATGGTGGCCAAGATTAAAGTCTTTAGTCTGTTGTAAACCAGAAAACTATCATGATTAATGACTGATATTAAAGCAGCAGTTTAAGAAATTATTACTAATTTTGTGTCTTGTTTATTCTCTAAAGAAACAGAAGTCTTATATTTCAAAGGACACTTTTTCATCTAAGGTGTGACTCTCACCTGTGATTTCTCACATGCCATCTTTCTTTCCGGTTCCTGGATCCCTACCTTCCTCCTGGCACCCCTCCACCCTTGCCATTCAGGCAGAGACCAGCGCCCTGTCTACTGCACCCTCCCTCCTAAGCTGGGTGCTTTGTAAAGGGATGGCTCAACACTGTTCATCCTGACAATTTAGGAAGCAGGCCAGGGGCCAGACATCCAATTTTCAACTTGACATCTCTTTTGTTTTTTGTATGCTGTATGGTGGGGGTCACATTTCATTCTTTTTCCATGTGAGTATCCTGTTATTGTAGCACCATTTGTGGAATTTTTGTTTGTTAGGTTTTTTGTGTTTTGGGGGGTAGTGGGGGGGTGTGTAGTTCACGGGCTGGGAATCGAAGCCGGGTCTCTCGCATGGCCAACTTGACATCTTTACATCTCAGGGGAACCTTAGAAATAATTTTGTTCAGTCTTTCATTTTGTTGAGGCAGGACTCTGTGGCCCAGTAGGTGAATGGGCTTCCAGCCCGATAGTTGGTAAGTGGCAGAGTTGGAGCCTGGGGCTTCATCCAGTGCCCTCCAATCCCCAGGGATGCCCAGCATTCCTGAGTTGGTAGCGCTAGGTATTTCCAGTTGCTGCTAGGTTTCTTGCCTCACCTAAACCTAGGGAAATTTTAAGCTTTTCTGCAGTTATAAATGATATCAGCCTCACAGAATAGCATGGGGTAAAAGCCACTGGAACAAAATTGGCAAATGGAGGGATTAACTCCTTTCTTTAAATTGGCCTGGAAGGCGGTTGGCAAAATCCCATCCAACAGCCTCACTGCCTTGGCAGAGAAACGGTCCCACCAGACTACCTGCAAACCCAAAGTAATTAAGTGCATTATAATAACAGGGAATGGACCCAACCAGCACTTGCTCTAGATGATATCTTATGTGAGTCAATCCAGCAGGCCCGTGCCTGCTCTTCTTGATACACAACAATCCTTTCAAGCTCCAACATGATCTGTTTAATAGATTGCTGAGTGTTTTTAGTTTTGTATCTAAGGGAAAAACAGATAGTTTTGGTTTAAAGAAATACGTGGAGGTATCTTACTTCGTCCTTGATATGGAGTATAGAGAATGAGGAAACGGTGCTATGGAGTAAAATCAGAAGACAGGAAGAGTAGACCTTTCCCTAAATCATATACTTGGTATTTTTAATTCTGAGGAGAGGTACTCATTTCAGCCTTCCAGCTACATTCCATGTGTTCTAACAGACTATATTTTCTTATAACAGGCCAGGAGAGGGTCTTTGATACTAGAGCTGTCTCGGCATTTAGACAAGAGTTACAAAGGGTTGGCTCCACTAGGATGGAAATTGGTTCTTCTGTGAATTGGAACATCACTGTTCTTTCTTGACTTGCTCCTCATTCTCCCAGCTTTGTCTTTTTCTCCTGCTCTGTTTATCCACCTTCCCCATCAGCCTATAGAGTTAACCATCACACCTTTAGTAAGGCGAAGGATACTTTTTTAGAATACCTACAGGGACCACTAAGAAGTTTAAACTAAATGAATAATACCAGGTGACCTTTGCTAGGACCTTTAAAAGTCATAGGACTTTTCTGTCTTTTGCTACCCTACGCAGTTTTCTGCCAAACAGATAATGATCTGACTCTATTTCCCGCTGGTCCTTAAACTTCCTCACGTTGTGTCATTCTTCTTTTCCGAGGGACACTTTAGCAATCCTGAAGTGTGATCTTCCAATGACCTTCCTCCCCATTTTACTTGCCCACCCACAGGAATGAGCACAGCATTACTCGAAACAAGCTCTCCACTCCCAGGTCCCTAGTTCTGAAGTTCCCCACTCTGACCACAGTCTCCTCTTTCTTTTTCTTTTTTCATGCCCTCTGCAACATCTAACTCTCACCAGTCTTCACTGGTCCTTCTATTCAGAAGATGTTAGTTCCTTCAGGCTTCACTTGCAGCCCAGCAGTTCCCCCTTTCAGGAGAGATGCTTGCTCCTGGCCTTGTGTCTCAGCCGCAGCCCAATGCCCTGTTCAAGCATTTCAGGACGTTCCTGATTATTTTTTATAGAACTTGCCTTGCCAAACCCTAGGCTTAGGTAAACCAGGAATGCCTGTTTTTGATTGCTGGAGAAAAATAATGAAATCTAAACTGTTTTTACCACTACAAATCCATGGTACCACATCTTAGTTATGATTCAGGGCCTTGAGTATACCTTTTTCTATAATGAAGCTTTCCAGAAATGAATTTTAAAAGAAAAATAATAACACTCTGAATTGATGTGGTCTATTAACATATATGACTTTGCCTGATTTCTACTTTAGAACCAGGTCAAAATGAAATAGTTGTGGTCAAGCGCGTACATGTCAAAGGACAGAAATGTCTGCTTTCTAGGACTTAGTAGTTATTTCCCTAAGAGCAGTTTAAGAGAAGTTTGTTTATTAATAATTAAATTGAACAGCTCTTTATTTTATTAGCGCTAATTGTTTTTTTCCATATCACAAATTTAATTGTGAAAAAGTTCTCCAAACATTATTTAAATTCACCACCAATTTAAAATTGCAATAGATATTAGATCCCCCTTCACCAGACCTTGTTTAACGTGCATTACTGCAGCACATTTTGTGGCATATAGGTGTATAATATCTAATTGTTTTTTAATTTAATGGCTTCTATTCTCATTATTATTCAGTGTTCTTATAACTGTAGTGCCTTTGAATTTCACAAGCCAGCTAGAATTTCACTTAAATTTTAGACTCGTGTGGGTGTTTGAGAACAGCCACTCACATACAATTTAGAGTATGAATTGATACAACTGTTTGGAAAATTAGCAGCACCTATTACTCCCTGATCTAGCAGTCCCACTTTAAGGATTCCATCCTATAGAAATAATAGCAGATTATAAGATATACATTGTGTTGTTTGAAATAGAGGAGTTACAGATAATTTACATGCATTCTAGTAGGGATTGGTTGAATAAATTGTAGTGTAGCAACACTATGAAACTATTTTTTTTAAAGATCCTGACTTTCTAAGATGCCCATGATATATTGTTAAACAGATATAGCAGGTTGTAGACAAATGTGTTGCATTTTGGGCATAAACACAGGTTGTGAGTATGGTTATATCTAAGGAATCAGAAAGGATGCACCCAAATTGTAACCAATAGTTACCTCTATAAGAAGTGAGGTGGGATTGGGGTAAAGGGTTTTCACATTTTTCTTTTAGATAATATGATTATGAGTAATCCTTAGTATTATGTATGCTATTTTTTCATACAAACAAAAACGTAATGAAATAAGTTATCCAAAAATCCAGACTAGGATCTACGCTCAGTGAACTGAAATCAAGTGGTCTTTCTTCAACTAACACATAAGTAGGCATCCCGGGATATTTGAGGAATATTAATAAACTTCCTCATCATGCAACTTTGGATTGGTCTGTGCTCTGGCATCATTTGTAACATGTGACCCAGGATCTGTGAATGGAGTAAATATAAGCAAAACATGCCTTGCCTCTCGGTCATACACATTTCCTCATAGTCGACTTGTATTTGCATGTACAGACCATAAGCTTCTGTAAAGTACTTTGTGATGGTTCTTAACAATAATCAACCATACTTCATACACAGAGGGAAAACCCCTCTATCTTTCATCTTTGAAACCATAGCAAAGGTATGAAATTACACTTGATCATGCCAGCCTCAAAGTCACAGGAACAGCTACTATAGTTTTTGACCCCCATTTCAACTCCAGAAGTAGCAAATCTCCTTTGTAATTGGATAGAAAACTCACTGAAGAGAAGAAAGAATTAAATGTACACAAACCCACAGGTTTGCTTTAATCATTACAAAACACAGGATCATTCATTTTAAATTTCCATTCTTCCTTATTTGGTTATTTCATCCTCAGTGAAAATGTCCTTGTTCCCTGATGTCTCCCTTGAATTCTCACCCCTCTCTGTGCTGACTTGGCATTCTTTCTGTGCCTTTTTAATACATTATTCCTTGTGGTATCAATAGTCATGTATTTGTCTTTGTCCCATTTCTGGACGTAGCAGGGACACATCTCCTTTGTCTGTGTATTCCAATGCCTAGTAGGGTATCTTGCAGTTACAGTGGCTCAGAAAATGCATCCTAAATTAAATACACCTTTGAAGCCATTTCTGGAATAATCTTTCAAATGAATGGATGTGAAGTATAGTATACTTTAATGAAGAGTAAATATGTTTAAAAAATAAATGGATAGGTACCAACAGCTATTGTAATACTAGTAATTGATTAATTTGCAGGGGGCAAAAAAGTATCTGTTGGTTTTTTGGAAAAACCCAACAGAAGATTCACAGTTTAGTACTAATGTTTAGAAGTGGAGAGTTGTTAAAGGTATTCAGAAGAATTACACAGAGACTGGGACTATCTTGGGAGTTCATAATACTGAAAACTGCTTGAGTTTCACTGGCTGTGTGAAGTCAGAAAGTTCTGAACTGTCTAAATGCATATGCTGTTTAAACCCTGTCACTGAGATACACTTAGCACTCAGGTGTTTAAACTCGTATTTTCAAATCCATTTACTAAATAACTTTTTAGAGAGAAGAGAGCGCTCCTTATCTTTTGCTCCCCAACCCCATTCCTTCTCTCAGCCCAGATTCAGTGGCCCAGAGGGGCCTCCATGCCCAGGTTACAGCCCCCCCAGCCCTACGAACTCCAATTCCTAGAACTGGGTTTATGTGAGGTGCCCACTGCCAGCCTCTCTCCTGAGGATTGCCACAGGCCCTGGATGACATTCTGTCAGATGCCAAGTGTCACCTGCCTACATTCTTTACTGGCCTTGTCCACCCCTCTGAGTATCTAAGTAAAGCCCACAACCTCCTGCACCAGCTGTACCAAGTTGGAAATTTCTGTACCAACTGCTGCTAAAACCTTTACAGAACTTGCCACATCCTTTGCTTCCTATGCCTTGTCCATGATCTGAACCTTTGCCCGCAAGCCCATCTCAGTCTACTCCTCAGAGCTGATCTGGTCCAGGAGGCAGGTCTCAGGCCAACCTCCAAGTATCCCGTGTTGCTTTAAGAGATCACCTTGCAGTAACTTTGATTCAGTTCATTGAACCAACAGAGTTTTCACACAGCATCTGAGCTCAGTGCCAGGACTATACAGGAGAATAAGGACTAGCCCCACTCTTCATAGGGCACCAAGATAAGTGCCATAAAAGGGGTCTGCGTAGGACCATAATTGCAGAAAAAGGACTTGGAGGAGGCAAGGGATGGGCTTTGAAGATGAAAACACATCATCTCTTCGGAGACAGGAATAAAGAAAGAAAGTAAATCCAGAGACGTCTAGAGGGAGGTGGGGTCTGCATCTGCCTACTTCTCAGGGAATGAGGGAACAGGGATGAGTATGGGGCCATCAGCAGAGTGGAAAAGGTTTGGAAAAGGACCCACAGGTACCTCAGGATGACAATTAGAGGGGAATATAGGAATGGCCATAGAGCAGTTGGGGCCGGACAGCATGAATGTGTGGTGTTTGTAGCTTCTGCTTCCCCAGCAACACTTAGCAATTTCAAGCAAAACTGGCAGAGTAGTTTATGTAGAGTTAAGGACTGACAAAATCCCACAGCTGAAATACAACTTTAGGGTGTTCTTAAGCAGATTACTAAGATGTTTGACAGGAACAGGAATATAGGTGAAACCAGAAGGGAATTGGAAGGGATGGAGGCCACAGAGCTGGTGACCAGATAGGGTCAGAGGGAATGGGGGAAAGGGAAAGGAGGTCAACATGAAGAACGTGATCCATCCACTGGTTTGGGAAAGCACAGACTCCCTTCTATATTTAAGTCTTCTTTCCTCCCTTTCCCCCTCCCTCCTGCCCTTCCATGGATATTTGGTGCTAACTATGTCCCAGGCATGCCCTACTTACTGTGGTACAATATGAACAAGGTCTTAGCCTGATGGTCTACAGTCTGGTTCAGAGGAGAGAGACTCCAACCCTCTACACCCACCTTCACAAGCACCCCCATGGGGCAGCACACACAGGACGCCACAGAGATACCCACATGCACATCACCCACACTCGGGTTTGGAGAAGGTTTCCTAGAGAAAGTGACATCCAAGCCAACACCTCGCAGATAAAAGGGGTGGGGAGCATAGCATCCAGGCAGAAATGACCATGTGTGTGCTCTCAAAAAAAAAAAAAAAAGTCATCACCTTCACTACCAACCTGGTATACTCCACCTTTGGTTTTAACCATTCTACTAGAACTTTCCAAAATTACTACTCATTCCTCATTACCAAATCTTGTCTTTTCTTGGCCCTCAGATTCCATGACCTTTGTACAACTTTTGATGCTGTAGCCACCTGCTTTTCTACCCTCTTCTCTGATCACCCCTTGTTCTAGTTTGCTAGCCGCTGGAATGCAATGTACCAGAAACAGAATGGCTTTTAACAAGGGGAATTTAATAAGTCGCTAGTTTACAGTTCTAAGGCCGAGAAAATGTCCCAATTACAACAAGTCTATAGAAATGTCCAATCAAAGGCATCCAGGGAAAGATACCTTGGTTCAAGAAGGCCAATGAAGTTCAGGGTTTCTCTCTCAAGTGAGAAGGCACATGGCAAACGCAGTCACAGTTTCTCTCGTGGCTCGAAGGGCACATGGTGAGCAAGGTGTCATCTGCTAGCTTTCTCTCCTGGCTTCCTGTTTCGTGAAGCTCCCCAGGAGGCATTTTCTTTCTTCATCTCCAAAGGTCGCTGGCTTGTGGACTCTCTGCTTCTCGTGGCTATGTCATTCTACTCTGGCTCTCTCTGAATCTGCTATCAAAGTTACTTACAGGCATGGTCTGTTCTAAGGCAAAGTTCTCCTCTTTTATAGGACTCCAGAAATTTATCAAGACCCACCCAAATGGGTGGAGACATGTCATCACCTAATCCAGTTTAACAACCACTGTTGATTAAATCACATCTCCAAGGAGATGATCTGATTACAGTTTCAAACATACAGTATTGAATAGGGATTATTCTGCCATTATGAAATGGGATTTTGATTAAAACATGGCTTTTCTAGGGGACATACATCATTTCAAACCAGTACACCCCTTCTCTGCCTCCTTTTCCTCATTTCTTCCCCTGCCGTTATAAAGTACGTGTTCTGGTATTCCTCAAGGTTATAGTCCTCACATCTTGCTATCCATTGTCAATTTCTTCTTCCATAATGACTTCAACTTCCATATTTACATGTCCTGCCCTGGCTTCTCCCAAGAACCAGCACCACGTATTCAACTCTGCCTGGACAGCACCACTTAGAAAGTCCACGGGCATCTCAAACTTGTGGTGGATGAGTTTGACTTCGTTGTCTTATCTATCGTCTCTTTAAACCTTGCTCTCCACTTAACCTATTTCACTGGTCTCCTAATAATTCTATCTCCACAGTAGGTCTTGCATTATGCCCTCCTCTCTGGATAAGTAATTTGGGTTCTCATTAGCCCTTGCCTGTGAGTGCTCATGGTTTCCCGTCTGATCCCTTGCCTCGGGCCTCTCCCCCACCACCCGTCTGTCCTACACGCTCCAGCCAGGTGACTATCTCTTGCTTAGCTTCTAGATGGCTCTGATCGTGCCCTGCTTCTGACAAGAGCCCTTTAGTCACTTCACATTGTCTCTCAAATAAAGTCCAGATCCCTTCTGGCCTCAATTTGGTCACAGTCAATTTTTTCAGCCTTATCTCCCCTCTCATTGCCTTTGCTTAAGACATAATGCCCTGTTATTTACTGCAGGTTCCCTATGCTTTTACATTTCCCTCTCAGCTCACACAAACTTCTGGCTAAATGCCCCCCTTCCCAATTTCTCGCTGTCCAAATCATCAACAAAACCCCTCTCAAACTGTTGTCTTGAAGGAATCTCCTAGGATGTTTCTCAGCAGAAGAAACCTCTCCCTTCTGACTTTATTTGTACCTCCCTGATGGAGCTTGCAGTCTTCTGCCTCATATTTTAGTTATTTCTGTGCATCTCTGTTTCCTCAGCATAACTGACAGCAAGCCTCAGGTCAAGGGCTCAGGTCTTTTTATCTTCCTATATATGCTCCAGCATGGAAACTTGTAGATCTTAGCTGCACAATCGAAATATTTGTTGAACAACTGCGAGAATGTGATTTAAAATGATAAAAGCCACAAGAATTGGTCTTTTCATATTTTACTCGGGGAAAACTAACCTAAAAAGTAGAATAATATAGTAGTCAGAGCTAAGAATAAAGATTGTAGTAGATATGAATCTAAATTCTGTCTTCATCAACTTTCATGAGTCATGTTCCCTGCCTGTATCACAGGGATGATTCTGGCCAGACATTGACTTTGGTGAAATTTTCTCCAGATTATGAGAAATCAGAACAAATATACCATGTAATGGAATAATGTAATAGGTAAGTTCACGTTTTAGCCAGGACCTCATTCTTTCCACAAAATCTATCAAGTTCTAACATTTGTGTCCCTTCACATGACCTGAAGTTCCTTTTTCTGTTTGCTCAGCACAAGGTTCCAATTCAGTGAGCCGAGCCATGACTCTGAGATAAAAGAGCTCACCTGCCCGATCTTGCTGGGGGTTTGCAGATGGGAAACGGCAGGTCTCTACATGACCTGTTGAATAGTGAAAGTGTTCCTAGCATTTGGGAGCTTCTGTATTTAGCCTTGTAAAAGTAAAACATTGTGTAGAGAGAAGATTCTCTCTCTGTCTCTCTCTCTCACACACACACCTGAGTGAGGGAAATGTGAGAGGAAAGTACAATTTCGACTAAATGAAACAGATTTGTATGGATTATGGGGAGCAGGTTGTTTTTTCTTCCAATAAGGACTGTGGCCATGGAGGGAACACAAACAGAATTTTAAAAATTTAGATTAGTTGTATGGGGGTGGGGGAGTGGAAATACGGCTGTTAAGACATGCGAATGCTTCTTGGGTGAAGAAAATTTGGCTGGTAATGAGGCAAATGTATAGTCACTGCTGAGACCTGGGATTTTACGAACTTGCAAAGAGGAGAAAGAAAGCCTTCTCAGGCGGTGAAGAGAAAAAGACTGTTTAAAAATACATTGACACTGGGAGGACCACGGTGGCTCAGCAGGCAAGAATGCTTGCCTGCCATGCCAGAGGACCTGGTTTCGATTCCTGGTGCCTGCCCACATAAAAAAAAAAAAAAATACATTGACACCAGGGAGTTAGTGTATTTTTAAGGGTGAAACTCAGAGAGCTGAGCATGTAAAAGCACCCTAGAGGTGAGCTTCTCCAGTGCCTATAATAGGACTCTGAGATCCAGTTTTTTAAGCAATTTGCCTGAAGTTATTAGTGTAGCTGGGATCAAAACTCAAGGCTTTTGATCCAAGTCCAGTACTCCTACGTTTCCAGGGCTGGAGGGAGTGACGTTAGGTACTGAAAGAGATTATAGTTGTAGAAAGATGGAGCTAACATAAACAATGAATACTGGGACTGGGCTCATCTGCTGACTTCACTGAAAACACTTAAAAACACACACACCTTTCTGAGAAGATCAGAATAAATCCCTAGATGTCATTTATACCATAGCTGACCAAGGTTGTAAAAATAGAGCGTGAACATTTCTACCCCCAGTCAGATGGCTGTCTCTCGGATGTTCTTGGGGCAGAAACACAATTACCCCTCAAAAGATTTGGATGCTGCTTTGTAACTGACTTTTTTTTTTTTAACCTTTTTTTATTGTATAATATGACATATATACAAAGCAAAGAAAGAAAAAAGCAATCATTCTTGAAGCACTCTTCAACAAGTAGTTAAGGACAGATCCCAGAGTTTGTCATGGGCTACCATACCATCAACTCAGATTTTTCCTTCTAGCTGCTCCAGAATATAGGAGGCTAGAAGGAATATATATATATTTATCATCACTTTTTTCTTTTTTCATGAAAAATAATGTATATACAAAAAAAGCAATAAATTTAAATGCACAGCACAACAATTAGTAATTTCAGAGTTTGGTATGGGTTACAACTTCACAATTTAGATTGATACTTCTAGCTGCTCTAAGATAGTAGAGACTAAAAGAGATATCAGTATAATGAGTCAGCACTCAAACTCATTTGTTAAATCCTACCTTCTCTGTATAACTCCACCATCACCTTTGATCTTTCTCCCACTCTTTAGGGGTATTTTGACTATGCCCATTCTAACTTCTTCATATTGGAAGGGTCTGTCAATAATATGGGGTAGGGAGATAGAACTAGCTGATGTTCTGGAGAGGCTGGGCCTACTAGGTTTCAGGACTTATCTTGTCCAGGGACCCATCTGGAGATTGTAGACTTCTGGAAAGTTTACCCTAGTGCATGGAACTTTTGTAGAATCTTATATATTGCCCTAGGTGTTCTTTAGGATTGGCTGGAATGGTTTTCACTGGGGTTTGGCAAGTTATGATATGTAGCAATGTCTAACTGAAATTTGCGTGCATGACCTCCAGAGTAGCCTCTCAGCTCTATTTGAACTCTCTCAGCCACTGAAACCTTGTTACAAACTTCTTTTCCCCCTTTTGGTCAGGATGGCGTTGTTGATCCCATGGTGCTAGGGCCAGGCTCATCCCTAGGAGTCATGTCCCATGCCACCGGGGAGACTTTCACCCCTGGATGTTGTGTCCCATGTAGGAGGGAGGGCAATGATTTTACTTGCAGAGTTGAGTTTGGAGAGAGTAAGGCCACATCTGAGCAACAAAAGAGGTCCTCCGGAGGTGACTCTTAGGCATGCCTATAGGTGAGCTAAGCTTCTCTGATACCTACATAAGCTTCACAACAGCAAGCCTGAAGATCAAGGGCTTGGCCTATTGATTTGGGTGTCCCTAATGTTTAACAGAGCATCGGGGGTTTCCCTGATGGTAAAGTTTCATAGCTCCATATATTTTCTCTCATCCCTCAAGGAACTTTGCCAATACTTTTTTATTATCTGCTTAATATATTCTGGGATGTATCCAGGCATTACATTAAGCAGTACAGGATTAAAGGCCCTCATTCTTATTCTGGACTCCCTGTGTTTTGATTGTTTAAATGAGCTATTTAGACAAGTTGAGTTAGATTATGTGTTACAGAAAATTTGCATTCTGTCTAACTGTTTTTGCTTCTCGGTAATATATACTTAAATATATAAGTACAATAGATAAAGGGAAGACTCAGTACACAAATGGCAGGCCCCCAAAAAGTAAATAGGAAAATAAACCAAAATATGTAAAATAAAACAAAGCAGGAACATATTGTTTTGTGCACTGATACATTTCTTTTAATAGGAACGCTAGTTCATTTAACAAGTATTTATTGAGTGCCTACTGTGTACTGGGCACTATTCCTGGCACTGGGGGCACAGCACTGTGAGCAAACAGACAACAACCTCTGTCTTCCTGGTGCTGCATTCTAGATCGAGAGACACAGCTCAGCACCCATTAAAGTGTCATTCCTAACATCCGTTTCTTCCCTAGATTTTGGTGGAAATTTAATTAAATTGGAACATTGCTAATATCTCTATTTTCATATAGTTATGATTTTAATGAAGGTTGCTTTTTTGGTTTTTAGGGAGAAGAAAATGGCTTTCCAGACAGTACTGAAGATACACTTACAGGTAAATGATTGACTTTAAGGAGATCTGGGTGTCCATGAGAAAGAGAATTTGAGAATGTGTTTATCGTTAGCTTTAAAAATCTGTATTACAAAAAAAAAAAATCTGTATTACAGAACAGAAATTTCCAGCTATAATATGCCACAGTGAACTGCAAAGAAATCTGAATCTTAAGAGATTTCACAAAAGCCTTCAAAGAGTATTTTCTCTGAGCCAACCTTACTTTGCTGGTGAGGGGCACAGCAGGTCAGAATGGAGCAGACCCTCCCTTGGAGTCTGACAGCTACTGCCCCCAGGACTTGGGCAAGCCAAATTAGCTTCGGAAGAGCCAGCTTGTCCATCATCCATCTCAGTTCCCTCTCTGTGTCTCTGGGCACATCAGTAAGCCAGAGGAGCACATCGTGACATTAGGCCATGACTAACGTTCCCACACCTTTTCCTGCTTTTAGCGTATTTAACCAAAGAAACATGAAAGGTTGCTCCCCGCTGCCTATTTTTATCATAAGAGAAATTTTGGCAATTTTAGATTTCTTGTTAATTTAATCATGGGGGAACTATGGAGTGAGAATTAAACAAGCCACCCAATCAATATAATAATTACCCAAAAAATTAAAATCCCATCAATATTTTTTACATCTTTTAAAATACATATTAAATGATTGGAGTCATCAGGATTTTGTTTGTTTCTTTATGAGTGGGGTGGAAGGGAGAGGGAAGGGTTGATCAGTAAAACCCTCAGGAGCAGCTCCAACTTGATATCACACCCAGACTGTGCCCAGGGAACCATGCTTAAAATCAGAACATGCCGCATATATTCAACTGTTTGTTTTTTTCCTTAGAAACGTGATGGTAAGAAAATATCCAAATATGTTAACAGCAGTTATCTCAGGGTGATGAGAGTCTAGGTGAATTTATTTTTCATTCAACAAATATTTATTTATGAAAGACCCCCTGTGCACCAGCATCTCTAAGGGGGCCATGAGGCAAAAGTACAGCTCTGGGAGACAGAAGTTAGGGTTCTGGCTCTAGTTCAACCACTACCTGCAGCGATAAGACATGGAGGAAAAATCATGCCAGATGAGCTTTGGGTATTTCCTTCCACCCAGGCTTCATGGGGCAGCCCTAACTTCCAGGGTTCCAAACAGACCCCTCTCATCGCAACCCTCGCCTTCCTTGGATTGCATCCTAACCCTGGCCACCGGCTGATAAGGAATTCCTCTTCTACAAATGCTGCAGCCAACAGATGCTCAGATGAGAAGCACCTAACTGGAGGATGGAGGGATGGGGAAAGCAGAGGCAATTTTTATTTTTTTCCACTAGTCTATATTTCTAAAATTTATAACATGAGCAAGTATCAGAAAAATCTGGAAAAAAAAATGTTTAAGCAGTTTATGCAAATATACATGTAACAAATGATCACATATAGGCAAATATGTACACATGCGTGATAAAATCACCAAGGAACTCTCCAAATTTTAAATGTGATTGGCCTGAATAATGAGAGGAATAATTTTTGTTTTGTCATATGCTCAACTGAATTTTCAGATTTTGTGTGACAAGCGTACGTTTCTTTTGAAATAATAATTTTTTAAAAATTTGAATTACACAAGACTAACACCCCACACACTAATCTGAAATCTCAGCTAAAATTAAAATGAATGAAGAAATTTGATTAGGAATATCAAAAACCCTCTAAGGAATAAACATGTCAGAGTGATAGTAGGTGATTTTATGGTATGTTATGAACCTGTTCCGGAA
The DNA here is from genome assembly GCF_023851605.1 of Tamandua tetradactyla. NCBI lineage: Eukaryota > Metazoa > Chordata > Mammalia > Pilosa > Myrmecophagidae > Tamandua > Tamandua tetradactyla. The sequence goes on from NC_135333.1 coordinate 7,105,218, forward strand.
TTGTCCTCCACAGCAGAAACTGTGCTGTGTTAGGTAATATCTTTAGCCCCAAGCATGATGGCGTAGGAAGTTTATGTTTTTATGTTTCCTATAAACAATAGAAATGAGAAACATTGAATTAATGGCTTTGTTACGACCACTTTGAACAGTTTGTTCAGTTTTGAACAACTGACAGAAGCAGATATTTTTTGTCTTAGTAAGAGACAAAAAATTTTATTTTACAAATATTACCCTAGCACTTACTGTGTACCAGGCACTCCTCTAAGCTCTTTGCACAGACAGCTCCCATCATCCTCAGGACCGCTCTGACTTAGGACCTCCTATTTTCTTCACGGCACGTGTGCAGTGACTGGGGCAGCGAGAGGTTACGCTGCGCCCACCGGGTCCCACAGGGAGCAAGTGGAGCATACGCTCTGTCCGTTCATCACCCAGAACCTGCTCCAGCCACCACTCCAGGCCACCCCCTGTGAAAACGGTGCAGTAATACTGCACCCTGTCAAGTTCAGACTTCTAGCTTAAGCTGGAACAAAAACGAAGCCCAAACTTAGGCAGCTCCCAGACCCCAGCCAGCCAGAAAGTCAGTCTCTGAGCAGCTGAAGCACCTTATACAGAAGCTTCTATGTATTCCACTTCCACGGATGCGACCCACAGGTCTTAAGTCAGAGCCTGGCTTTCATTCAGATCTGCTCATTTGAAAGCCTTTGTTGTCTGTTATCTAAATAGCAATATGGGAAGCCGGGAGGGCATTACTAAAGAAGGGGGAGCAAGACTGCCGAAATGACAGCTAAGGGTTTGTAATAAGGAAAAGAGAAGGAATACAATTCAGAATTAGCCATCACTAGGAAGGCAAAACTCCCTTGGTGGAGCACTTGAATATAGAAACAGTCATCCCTGGGGGCAGGCATGAGAAAGTAACAGAGGGTCATAGTGATGCCCTGGATTAAAAACAACAGCAACAAAACTAAATTATGTTCCCTTTACCTTGTTACAGCAGACATTAAGTTTTATATTGTTTTTATACAAAATGAAAATGTTTGGGCCCTAAAAGAGTAAGCTCAGTTATCATAAAATTCACGAAATTGAAAGATCTCATTTCCCAAACGTGACCAGTAAATTGAAGTTTTACTCTTACATTTACAAACTCAATTTAAGGAAAAACCCTGCTCTTTGTCCATCTCATAGTGGTGGCAGAGGTGACGTGGAACACAGTACTTTCTGCACCTGTTCTGTGGAAACATTTGCATTTTTAAGGTAACGAGTTTCTGAAGACCAAGCAAAAGCCAAAATATGCATAATCTAGAACTTCCCTATAGAAATTATGTAAAATAGGATTTTCTTTTTTTTTTTCAAATTTTGCACATAAACTGAGACCTTAATATTTTTGTGTCACATTATTTCAGAAATTCATGTTTAAAATTCATGTAAAATTCTACCATGCTGGGCCCCTTCTTATGTAAGAGTTTAACTGTTTGTTTGTTTGTTTGTGCTTCATGTATCCTCTACAAGAAGTAGACAACAGAAAGCACTGCACTTTTGCTCAGAGAGCACTGCACTTTTGTTCAGTGATACAATTGAGGCCTAAAATGGTTTATTTTTATTGCCTAAATCCACCCAATTTGTAAGACTCCATAGTGCCACTTCCAACTTGATGTCTTCTTAAAAGGATCTTTTAGAGAGAAAAAAATTGAAATCATGTTGCTTTCCTTTAGTAAAGGGATCAAGCACCCACTGAAAGCCCTTAGATCTCTTTCTTAATAGATAAAAATAATTCTTCCTCACTTTCTAGCTCATCACGTATAACTACATCCGGGGACTAATGTGTGTGTGTGTGTGTGTGTGTGTGTGTGTGTCCCAGTGGTTTATCAGTCATAAACTGGCATTTTAAGTGTATTTATTTCTGACAGCATTGGGAACCATGGAAATAAGCATGAATTTACACCCTTAATAACATATAACTGCAGAAGTATTTGAGTCAACTTTGATGCTTGGGGTGCCAGCAGGGCATGGGAAGTTTTAAAAGCTCCCCATGAATTCTCATGTGCAGCCAAGGTTGAGAACCTACTGCCTGAAAGACTTCCACAGAGCACTTTGTCAGAAGGGGCTACCAACGAGAAGCAAGGCCACTTAGAACTTCATTTAGAAGTTAGATTGGAGAATGATAGCCACTTCTCTTTGAGAGATACCACGTTTGTTTGCTGATGAAAAGAGTCCAAATCTGATAATTTGCAAGCTCCAAATCTGATAATTTATAGACACCTGGGATAGAGTTGTAACCTTAATACTTCAGTATCTCCCAAGTTGCCAGTATGAAAGTTTTACTATTTAGTTGTTTTGAACTAACTCAATACCTGGTTATCCTGGGAAACATCATTATAAACCTTCTGAAGGCTAGCAGTTGCACTGGAGTACGCTGGAAGGAAACACCCACTTGGTAGTAGCTCTCGAAAAGCCAGCGGGTGCAAGATAAAACAGCACCTCATCTGCAGGCAGACGTATTAAGGCAATCTGTGATCCACTGCCAACATCCTGACTGGAATCATTTTCTAGGCCCAACTAATAATGACCTTTGTGAATTCTGAATCTTGTTCCAAATTCACAATTAACTGCTAATTGACAGGTATTTTATAACCAGCCAGCCCAAACTTAAGAGTTAGATACGGTGCCATTGGACATTAACGCTTTCTTACAATTGTTTTAAGTGACATAGACATACCTTTTGGATGAACATACTGGGTTCTTGAACAATTCTTTTGGAGTATAAAGTCTTCTTCGTCCCCCCTGTGAAGGGTGTGTAAGAGAGTTATTGGGGTGTGAGAGAGGAATGCTCTGTAGGAAAATCCATTCATCTATTTTTCGTGTAGGGAAACTGTTCCCGGACTCTTCATCAGCAAACAAACATGGTATCTCTCAAAGAGAAGTGGCTATCATTCTCCAATCTAACTTCTAAATGAAGTTCTAAGTGGCCTTGCTTCTCGTTGGTAGCCCCTTCTGACAAAGTGCTCTGTGGAAGTCTTTCAGGCAGTAGGTTCTCAACCTTGGCTGCACATGAGAATTCATGGGGAGCTTTTAAAACTTCCCATGCCCTGCTGGCACCCCAAACCAATTAAATACGAATTGGCAGGAGAGGTCCAGATGTCAGTATTTTATAAATTTCTCCAGGTGCTTCTAGCTTGCCTCCAAGGCAACTGAAGGCTTTAAAGGTTGTTGGTTATTATCTTTCACCCTAACTAGCTGTTCTTTGCTGCATGTTTACAGTGCACTAGAGGATGGGGCTTTAATGGATTATCTGAGTTAATCCTTATGACAACTTTATGAGATAGGTATCATTATCCCCATTCATTCAGGAGTGAGGGAATGGGCTTAGCAAGTTCGGTAACCTGCCCATGCTGCACAGCTGCACTGTGTTAGCTGGTGCTGACATTCATTTGGCCCGGCATTAACCTCTGCAGAATATAGTGTACCCTGTCTCCATAGCAACCAGTATTCTTTCTCTGCTTTGCTTTTCCTTAGCACCAAAAAAAGGTCTCAGTTGATTTGAAAATGTCCAGATATTGTTTCATAGTCTGCCCAGAGGTTCTAATTTAACTATCTCTTTATTTCACACTCTTCCATTTGATGTCTTCATCAAATATTTATTGAGCACCTACCATGTGCTTGGCATACAGTAGGTGGCACTAGACGTCGAAGTCCCTTCCCTCTTGGAGCTCTTATCTAGCTGGGAGATACATACAATAAATACAAGTCATTTCATGCTGTGGTTGGGGCCTCGAAGAAAATAAACCAGGGTAACGGGAAGGGTTTTACTTTAGCTAAGTAGGTGCACCACGACCTGAGTAATGAAAAGAAGCTAGTTGTGTGCAGGTCTAAGGGAAGAGGCCCCAGGGAGGGGAGCTAGCTGGTGCAAAGGCCCTGAGGTAGACCATAAAATGCCTGGAGAAATCAAGCCTCCAGGAAGTTGGAGCACTGGATTTGATGAGCTCCACCTAACACAGATCTAGAATCATTGTGATGATTTGGGATTAGTATGTAAAGGACTCAGTGCTGAGTATATCTCAGTAAATAAATGACAGTCGTTGTAATGATGAAAAACCATGGAGAGACTTGGTCCTTACTTCCCTGCCAAATTTTTCCATAGTCTGAGCCAGCACTCATACAAGACTTACAGAAAGCAAATCTTTCTGGAGTCTTGGTCTCTAAAATAAGATCAGCTTAAATTAATGGTTTTGCATTAGTGGAAGATGCACAAGTGTTAAAAACATGGCAAGTGAGGGCCCTAATTATTAAAGAATCTAAGTGAATTTTTATACGTGATTACTTCTTTCAACAGCCCTCTCCATTACTCCCCAAATCTTGAATTGATTTATCTTTTTTTTTTTTTTGTATTTTAAGGCCAATTCTTTACTATTTTTGACCAATATCTGTTTACTATCAGACATAGCTGCATTCTTTCCTTTACTGTAAGTTCTCTATTCAGGTTCTAAAATTACATCAGGCAATAATAAATGCATCTTGTCTCTTAAGGAGAAAGCACAGTTCTCATTCATTTGTGCATTTAGCAGGCAATTTTTATATTTCTGCTATGCAGCAACACTGTCATTTGAGAGGCATCAAATAATAATCCAATTTTTCTCATTTCTGATTAAAATTTCTTTGGTCCCAAGTGTTTCCACCCCTGTAATTGTTTCTTCTCCAGGGTGTCACCCTACCTCCCCTTTCATATACAATATGACATGGTAGGTGTTTTTTAATACGGCAGGACAAAATGAACTTGATAGAAAAAAAATGTTTCCCCCACTTAAGTCCCCTAGAGAGCTGACTATCGTTTGTGATTCTAAGAGGCTGCTTTAAAGCCTGCTTTAAATTCGCTGGTGTTGGTGGTCCAGGTAGATTCTAAATCATTTATGTTGTTGGAAACACACACACACACACACACACACACACACACACACACACACACACACATACCAGTGGATCTTTTGACATCATTTATCTGAAAACAAACTGACATGTGGTCAATGTACTATAAAAGCTTCACATATACTAGGTTTAAAAGAGCTTCACAGAAATCTTATTGGTATTTGTATTCTTCTTCTTGACACTGAATAAGAAAACAATACCAACACTGAATCTCACAAAGGTAAGACTAGAGAGGAACTTCAGATACCATCGCATATATAATTTTGGACTTAGAGGTTTAAATCCTATTTTAGTTTCCTAAAACATTTACTATATATTTATTTATTTATTTTAAAGTAGCCAAATGATAATTATAGAAATTTAGGAAATACCCATAATCAAAAAGAAAATTAATGTCACCTGAGTTCTCCTCACCCAGCATCAACCCTTGTTAACATTTTTGTTTTATATCCTTCTGGACATTTCTCCATGCTTGTGTGTGTGTATGAGTAATATATGATTTATGCGGAATTAAATATCTGTAGTATTTGTTTTCACAAAAAACTGGATTATCCATATTCTTTGGTAACCTACTCTCTTTCCCACTTGACTCATCATTGTTAATTTGACCTTTAAATAAGGGCAAAGGAGAGTGCTATCTCCTTTAACACCTCTCTTAGCGAGAAACAACCCTCACCATTTAAAAGTTCTTTATCTTATAACTAACCTTATGCCCCACTATGCACCTAAAGTCTTATTTCTTTATGCACCATTTTTAATGTGGCTGAAAAATAATCTCATATTTCATAGAAATTTTTAACATTTTCTGTTGTGAAAATGACATATATGCTATATTTCATATAAATATAATTCAACATTTTTTAAACGCTAAGATTGTAGACATGCTGTAGAGGGATGTGGGTCTATTCTCAAGGAATTTAAGGTATAAAGAGGACCACGAAAACCATATAGATTGTCTCGCCGCAAGGCTGACTCAGGAACTACAAACCAAAGGAGTTGGAGAGTCACAGTGAGATGGCGTTTTGAGTAGGAGAAGGAGAGATTTCATAGAAGGATGTGAATCTGTGGGTTTTGTAGGTTGGATAAAAGGCGTGGAAGGAAAGTTCAATAAAGTTCATTGAGAGAGGGAAAGCACAAGATCATAGAGAAAGCACACGAAGAGGTGTGCAAGTAGAAAAAATATAAGATATAACATTTTTTTAACCTAGGAAATTGACCAAGATTTTAAAAATTAATAGTGCTGACAAAGGTGAAGTGAGATAAGCACCATCTTTATACTCTGGTATGAATGTGAATTGGTAGGGCCTTTATTTCTAGAAGGTACCTTGGGGTACATGTCTAAGTAGCTTTAGAATATTCATGATTTTTGACCTAATAATCCCATTACTGATGAGATGATTAAAGAGGGGATCTAAAATTCGTAAGCAGGGGTCTGCATTGCATTTTCATTGGCAGTCATAAAAATTTGGGAAAACCTAAATGTCCATGAGTTCAGCCAAAATTCCATAATTGTGTTTATTTTCTGAATTTTCTATGCTATGCTGAACTTATATCAGTTTTTTAAAATTTAATTAACCATTAATAAAATAAAGTGCCAGGTTATCTTTTCAGGGAATTGAGTAATCCAGCTTGGCTGGCACAGGTTCTAAATCACGGGAAGTAAGGCTGAAAGAGCAGCACAGAGAGCTGGGCATGGGAGTCTGGAATTTGGTAACTGGTCGGATACAGTGAAAAAGCCAATAAAGAATTGAAGAACCCTAAGTGTAAATTGGGAAGTTGGGGTATTTGGGGGTGCATAGGGAGAAAAATGTTGAGGACTGTTTTAGGTCTGTTGTGTTAATGCTGTCACCTGGACATAAGGAAGAGGTTTCCCACTGGTCCAGTTATGGAGCCCAGGAGAGCAGGCAGGGCGAATCATTCATTTATTCACTCACTCATGCATTCATACAGTCACTCAACAGGTATCGGGTAGGGGCATTTACTACATGCCAGGGGCTGTGCTGAGTCCTGCAGATGCAAAGACAAAGGGCCTTATAGACTAATGGGGGAGCCTTGTAGAGGTGAAGTGACTGGTAAAGTTGTGGCAGTAGAGAAGATCACCGGGGGAAGAAAATGTGGAGAAGGAAAGCTTAGGGCTAAGAGAAGAACAAAGCTACCTCTTTATAATTCTCAAGACTCACCTGTGTAACAGGGTGGGACCTCAGTATCTCAGGCAATTGAGCAAAGGGATGTGGCCAGGACTTGCTAAGGCTGTGCCTGAAGATATTGGACTTGGTTATAAGAGGGAATCCTCAGAGAGGACACAACCTGCAGTGCAATATACAGTGTCAAAAAGGGCAAAAGAGTCTTGGGGTCTGTTCCAGAGCAGCCTCATCCAAGGGGGAGCTGATGGGATGGGGCATTAGCATCAGCAGAAGGTCCAGGCAGACAGTGATCCTCAGAGTCAGGTGGGGATTCACCCTCCTATTCTGGAATTTCTGCCCAATTGGAACAGGACTCTGGCCATCATTGGGCACAGGGAACTGGGTCCAGTTACCAAAGACTTTAGCAGGCACTAGGCTGGGTCAGATGTTGCTGGAGGTTGAAAATTAAGAACATGGTGAGTAATTGGAAGCAGTAGTCTTTGAACTCTCCTTCTAGAAATTTAGCAGTGAATAAAAGAAGAGAAAGATAAAGTGGCTTCAGCAAGCATAGTTTAAGATTGTTGGTTTTAGGACAGAGGAACTTTATACATGTTTGTAGATAAGGGAGAGGGTACCAGTTGAGGTGGGTGGCCAAAATGAGGAGAAGGAAAGAAAGAAACAATGAAACAAATTTGAAGGGTGGGCTTCAATGTGTAAATGAAGCTGGGTGAACTAGAGAGATGCTCCATTGATAACTCTTTTCTATGCCAAGTTTAACAAGATGCTTGCTAATGTAATACATTGTTTTTGTCATCACAGAAATATAATACCACTAGAGAAAGTTTAGACAATAGAAAAAGAATCCTACCAAATTAACACAATGGCTATTATTATCTTTGTACATGTCCTTTCATAGTACTATTAGCATACAGTTTTCACATGGTTCTAATCATGGAGTACATACATTCTTTATATCTTGCATTTTTCACATGCTATTACAGCACAAGCATTTCAGAGGTGGCTACCTACTCTGCATGATTATTTAAATAGCATTCCATCAAATAATACCATAATTTCCTTCACTATTTCCCTAACTTTAGACATTTAAGTTGTTTAAACACTTGCTAACCTAAACACCACCATTATAAACACTTTCACGCATAGACATATTTTGGATTTATCTCCATAGACTAGACCCCAAAAGTCATATTCATAGGTCGGAAGATCTAAGCATAATTTTCATGGCTCTTGCTTTGTTATCTTTTAATTTATACTTGCTTCAAAATTTCTGGTTCTCGACTTTTTGATTACTGAAGTGACTCCCTCTTGCCAAATTCTTTACTTTCCTAAATTGAGAAGTCCCGGACTCAATTTAGTGTCATACATAGGAAAGGTCATCATCACCTTCCCTAGAATTTGACAAGCCAGTGACCTCTAATGAAACCATTAGTTGTTTATATCTGAGTTCAGAGGCTGATGAAACTCAGGGTTGTTAAAGAATGCAAGTTGCTTTAGTTGGTACGTTTTGCAGACATGGCTTAATAATTTGTTATAAATTACTTGCCAGTGTCTCTCACCTAATAACTTCATCCTTTTACTGACATGCTTCCTACTAATCAAATGAGGCTAAAAATGATTGAGTATAAGAATGCTGCCCTTCTACTGGGATGGTCTTCGTGATGAGAGCTCAGCTCAAAAGCTTCCTGCTCGGCCAACCTGGTTTCCATCTCACTGCACACACCTCAGGCCATTGGCATGGCTTCAAAGGGTGAAGAAAACACAGATAAAGGCAAAGGCATGAAAAGGTAGCCATAAATTTAGAATAAGTTTTCTGGCATTATCAATTATCACTCATTTTCAAATATGCGTATGAAGTGGATATTCCAGTTTCTTTCTTTCTCTCTCTCTCTATTTTTAAAACACCTTATAAAGAATTGTGCAATCCTTTATACCCTCACATGCTGTGTTTGGTGTTAAAAAGTTGTCAGGCTTGACTTGAAACTTGGAAGTGGGTAAGGACTGCGGTACATGCAAGTATGAGCTGGTTACTCCGAGGGCATAGCAGGGTGCTGGTGAGTGAGGGTCTGATTACCCTGGACTGGTTATCTGCACACAGAGAGGACTCTGTTCCCTGGAGCCTTTATCTCTAGCCAGCAGTGTCACAGATTCACACTATAAGACATAGAGCGTCTCAGAAAGAAAGTGAAAAAGGCAAAACTTACCAAAAAACCATACCTGCTTCCAGCAACACAACCCTTTTTTGTGGGAGTACAGATTGTAAAATGCACACAGAAATGAACATTCTGAAATATTCCTCTGTGAGATATACTATGTTAGATGCACACTGATGCCATTGACAGTTCAGCAGGAAAATTAAGGCTGAGAGAATTGAATGCATGCTCTAGGCCTCTTGTTGACACACTGGAATCTATTGTTTCTCCCTGCAGATGTAAGCAAGGACAGATCTTGTAAAGAAAACTGTACGTGTTCCTCATGCTCGCTCCGGGCCCCTGACATAAGTGACTTGCTCGATGACCAGGACTTACTAGATGTGATCAGGATAAAGCTGGATCCGTGTCACCCAACTGTAAAAAACTGGAGGAATTTTGCGAGCAAATGGGGCATGCCATATGATGAATTGTGTTTCCTGGAGCAGAGGCCACAGAGCCCCACCTTGGAGTTCTTGCTCCGGAACAGTCAGCGGACTGTGGAGCAGCTGATGGAGCTGTGCAGGCTGTACCACAGGGCCGATGTGGAGAAGGTGCTGCGGAGGTGGGTGCAGGAGGAGTGGCCCAAGCGGGGCCGTGGAGCCCACCCCAGGCACTTCTAGAGCATCCCCTTCCTTGACTGGCTTCTTTGGACATTGAAGCAACCACAGGTTCAGGGGTAGGGGTGGGCACATGTTAGCCTGTTCTTTTATAAGAGTTTAGGATAAGGACATGGAACAGAGGGCATTTGTTTTCCCCAAAGCAGGTGGTTTTGTGGAGGAGTAGACTTTGTTTTGGTGGTGGATTTTTGTTTGTCTGTTTTTGCACATTAATTTAATATGTGAATCTGGAGTTGGGAAAAATATTTTGTAGGCTCATTTGGAGGCCGAAGCCTGTGATCGGAAGGGATTCATGTCATTGTGAAAATAAAATTGTCCTCTCTCTTAAGCAGTGCTGAAGATTTAAACACAATAAGGCCTACAGTTTTTGATGGCCTGAAACGATCATCCTACATGAGCCCCTTCAAGATCCTTGGCGTTCCCACAGAAGAAAATAACACTGAGAAGTTATTCTGTTTTATCTGTTACTTTTTAAGTATAAAGTACTTAGTGAATCAACAGGCTGTTGGCATTATGTTGCAAGTCTCTTCAGAACATACGTGCCATTTTTTATTCAAACACTTTTATAATCTGTGCATCATCAAAAATGTCATTTGCTCAATTCTTTTTTAAAATACAAAAAGAAATAGTTACTGGGAAGTCAAAGTCAGGAAATTCGGGAGTAATAAGGACCAAGGAAATGGTGGCTCCCTCTGGCTACCCATGAGTTTCTAAAAAAATTCATTTACTGTTTTCTATTTTATTTTATTTTTTTTTGCGTGGGAAGGCACTGGGAATCGAACCCGGGTCTCGGGCATGGCAGGCGAGAGCTCTGCCAACTGAGCCACAGTGGCCTGCCCTCTGTTTTCTTTTACATGTTTTATATAGGTTGAAGATTTCTCCCCTGAGATGAAACTCAGTACAAAAATAAATAAGAATCAGTAGGTTCGCTGGTAAAATGCAACCACCTGTAGCGCCTGCTGTCCCAATATAAAACAGGACCCAATAACACTACAACAGCAGTTGAGCCAAAAAGGGAGAGAATTTTAGATGGCTGGCAGGGAAGGTATGCATTAAAATCTAAATTGTAAAGAATTGTAAACCAAATGAAAAAAATCTAATGCTTGCATCTGATTGTTTGGGGGAGTGGAGGATGGGGCCAGGAGGGCATGTAATTGGAGAGATCAAATTTTCTAGGTGTTCTTTTGGGGGAAAAACAAAAGAGAGAATAAAACAAAGCTCTGGTTTGCTTCACAATTCCATTGGGGTCCTATATACTTTTGCCGTTGGGTTTAGAAAATTAAAGCACTTTATTCAATTTGCAGGGATTCTGTACAAGTCCAGAAAAAAATGATTAATGACACTAATTGGAATATGACAGAAAGCTTAGGATTAACTCAAAAGAAAGTTATTTTCTAAGCCACCGATATTTTTCCACTAACAGTGACTTCTGTTGGGTTGCTAATATAGAAAATCCACTTCACCATCAAATGCATAGCAAAAACTACCATAGTGATTTGCTCATTACTTCTGACTTGGTATTACAACCAGCTCATCTTCCCTTATCAGAGTTATGGCAAGATGTATTTAAAATAACAGTCAGTAATAAAATGTAGAGATTTTTAAAAAGTAGATTCATTTGTAAATTGTTGTTTGATGAGGTGATTAAGTAAATTAAATAAAATACATATTTACTATGGACAGGCTTGTTGCACAGAATTTGTAAGGGGGATTTCTAGTCTTCTAGGAATTGGGTTTTATATACCACTTTCTCATGAAGCTACATGTGACATGTTGTCATTAATTAGCCCAAAATTTACTGTGGGAAAATATAAATATCTTTGACGTTCATTATTGACATTTTAGAGAAAGGAAACTAAAAGGCTGTGACTATTTCAGTTGGGGTGTCCCAGACACCTATGCGGACGATGGTCATCACGCCCTTATATCTCTGCCACTTCCCTGAGGTGCCAAGAATGTCCCCAGAGTGACATGTCCAGCTAAAAGGCAGCCTTGGCCAGCTGTCGCCAGAAGCCATTGGATTTATCTCTGTCTCACTGCTAATAAGGCTGTGAACATTTTTTTTTTTTTGGTTTTGGTGCATGGTCTGGGACTCGAAACCAAGACTCCTGCATAGAAGGGGAGCATTCTGCCCCTGAACCACCATGCACCCCTGAATGTTTTTAATTGATTGATTTTTTTTGTAAGTTTTATTATAATTGCAAGGGGAGGTGGCAGGGTGGAAAGGTTTTTTTTTTAAATAGGGAAATTGATATAAATTAACTTTTAATTTGACTCTACCATTATTTGTATATATTGACATCTGTATCTGTGACATTTACCTTAAGAAAAGCTTTCATTTTTAGGAGAATGCTATGAACAGACAGAAATTTAACGTAATTTTTTAAATTAAATTTTATTTAGACTCTAGACTTTGATTAAATATAGGATGACTTTTACCAGTGTTACACAGAGAAACACCAAAAAGTAATTCTCAACTGAAAAACAAGTATGTCAGTTGTGTAATCACCCCAAAACAATTTTATTTAAAGTTAATTTATAGCAAATACATTTTATAATAGCATAAATCTGTTTATGCTTTACAAAGGCAAGAGTGGAAAGGAAAGAAATGACTTTATGGTTGGTTGATCAAGTAATTATTAAAATTTAGGTTAATACCATTAGTACTTAGGAGCTTTGCTCATAGGGCTGTCCAGATCTGGGTTAAATTGACCACATTAGAAACTAAACTGCTTATGATGTGGTCCTTCTGCTATTGGAAGAATGAGGCTTAGCTAAATTCTAAGATATGCTCCCCAACAAAATTCCCATCTCTAATATTACATGATGAGGTTTTATGTAATGTCGATTTTATTGGTTGCAATAACAAATTACTATATGCAAGGCAAGGGAAAGAAAAGAAAAAAAACACATACCCAGGACACATACATACACAGAGAGAAAGACTCACAAAGAAGGGAGAGTCAAATAAGGCATATATTATTTTAGATTATAAGATTTTAAATTGTTAGCCTGTAAATTTTGCACCAGGGTTGCCCACCGATGCTCAAAACATAACTTGTATGAACAAGTCCCCCATTTTTGTGGCACTAAATAATAATTATTCAGTAACTGAAAATTCATAATAGACAAAAGACTGCTGCTCCCAGGTTTTCCTTAATAGTAATTTTTGTGTGTTACTGCCCTCTGGTGGGTCACAAAATCTACAAACACATCCTTTCTGGTCTGGTTGCCATCCTATAACCAATTTTCTATTAATCAGCTAATTAATAATCTAGCATCCCCACTAGAAGACAGGAAGCGTGCAGTTGATTATATCACTTACACTTTGGGAAATATGAGGGAATGAGGCTGGCATAATGCAGACCCAACTTAGGATCCATCAATTCTAAGAACAGTTCCGTACTCTAGGGATTATTTTGAAACAATCAATGGGACTTCTTCTTCATGTGGATTTAAAGCTAGCCATTTGTGGATGTTTGTTCCTTCTCCCTTTCAATTTAACAATGCACAGTCTTTAACATTGAGGAAGGAGTCATAATAAACATTACTGTTACATAAAAAGGCAAAGGGATTCATTCCCCTTGGTTACAGCAATCATTGACCGAGAGCACTAATCTTTTCCCATTCCTCTAAATATATAATACTAAAAAAATTCTTTTAAATACGATATTCATAGCTAAGTTCTAGTAGCTTTTTTCTCCCTTTCTTTTCTTTTTTAAACAATAAATGTTTGATTTAGTTTTGAGCAGACTATCCTCCTTGGAACATTTTTTTTTCATACTTCTGTCCTCCCTGTTCTATAATTTTCCCTTCCTTTGGGTCTATGCTTTTACTCTTTGTATGGCTTGTTTAGGGCTCTTCATTCATTTTGTGAATCAGATTTCCTTTATGTGTGTTTGGCCTTCTCCCTCACTGCCAGGGGCAAATGTCTCCTTTGTTTGGTTAATTGGGAAGAAGCAGTTTGTTGGATTAGTTTTCATTTTTCATGGCACTTTGGACTAATAACAATGAAACTGTTTTCTACCCTTGTAACTGAAACACATGCCCAGAGAAGGGACTGAGAAACCTTTGCCTTGTTTATAGCATGATTTTCTACGTAGGACTTCTCTGTCAAACTCCACCTTCTGAACCCTGTGCAAATACACATATTATAAAATAAATGAGGGAAAATCTTGCTTCCCCTGTGTTTAGAGGATTGTCACCATGATGCTGGACCATGCGCTATCTCACTTGGGGATCTGGGCAGAGTGGACCTGGTGGTGCTCATCCAACTAGAATGGACTAAGGCAGAGGAGAATCTGTGCTCCTATTTTCTGCAGCTATGGAGGAAGAATGGGTATGTCTTCTTAGCCGGATCGATCTGATGGTCACATTTAGCTGGGAATACCTTGTAGAAATCATCGCCACATTCGAATTAAAGAGATTGAAGCAGACTTGACAGTGCAACTTTAAATGAAATGATTGAACTTATCAAATCTTCTGGAAATTTAAGAGATGAGTTTCTCACCACTCCCTGAGCCGAGCCAGGCTCTCTTGTTTTATATGGCAGTCTGGTGATCATTTTTGGGGGGGGACATGCCCTCAGAAGCTTCACAGTGGATATTTTGTCAGCTGATGAAGGCAATGCTTTGAAACTACTGAATCTTTGTGACATTCTAGTTTTAGATGTCTGTGTGCTGTTCTTTTTTAAGCTGCCTTAGTTTTGGTCACCTAATGATTTTATATTTTCCTCATACATGAAAAAATTATTTTTAACTATAGTAATGGGTATTAAAGATTGATGTCAACCACTCTCTCCAGTTGGTGTTTTCATGTAGTATCCAACACAATCATTGACTTGTGTTCTGTTGGTCAGTCATTAATCATTTATTGTGTTCTGTTGGTCAGTCATTAATCATTTATTGAGTCCTAGCAGCTCCTAAAATGTGTACTGGACACTAGGTATGCAAAAATATGCAGCAGAGTTCCTGCCCTCTAGGAGCCTGGACTCAGGAGAATCACTGTGCACAATGAGAGACACTGTAGGTGAGAGAGCTGCACATATGGTCCAGGAATAGACAGAAAAAAATTAAGAATCATTGACCTAGGAGGTAAGTAAACAATCCAGCAAAGTGTTTCAGATGCCTTAATATCTGTATGTGAAGGCAGTTTCACAGGTCCTTTCTATCTCTCCCAACACTACATTTCAGGACTAGACTTGTCCTCTGGAATACCAGACATCCCTGTCAGTCAATTTGACATCTCCGCATGGATGCTTCAACCTGTACTAAATTGAACTCATGATCTTTCCTTCCAAACTTATTTCCTATGTTACCATTCACTTACTTGCTTATGTCACCCTTAAGATCGCTCTCTCCTTCCCTGCTATTCCACCTCCCAGAAATCTCTTAAATTATTCTACTCCTCTCCATCCTTGATGCATCATCCTAATACAAGCAGCCGTCCTTTCTCACCCTACAATGTTCTCAGCTGATCTCCGTGCGTCAGTTCCCACCACCTTCCATTCCTTTGTCTATACGGCTCCTGGATCCTGCCTTTCCCAGCACTAACATCTTCAATAGATTCCCATTTTGAAGATGAAGTCCCAAATTGTTGACACGACCTACAAGGCCCTGCCTGGATTACTTCCTGCTCTTCCTCCTTGCTTCATCTTGCTCTGTTCTCCCACAGCTCCTGAAGCCAAGTGGATTTCTTCTAGGTCCCAAAGGTCATCAGAATTTGCTGTTCCCTTTGCGCCTATCCATATCCACACATCCACTTCCTCGCCCCAGCTACACTCGCAGTGGACACACAATCTTTCCCTAGCTCATCCTACTCAGCTGTCAAATCTTATCTTTAATACCACTTCCTCAGAGAAGTCTCACTTGATCCCCCCAGACTTAGTGTCTTCTTATTTACTCCTACAGCACTTATCACAATAGCATTTATTTGATCACTAATTGTCTTCCCTGCTGGACTGCAAATCCCAGAGGGTGGGGCCTTGCTTGCTCATTCACTTCTGTATCATCAACCCTAGCAGAGTACCTGACCTAGAAAAGATATTAAATATGCTGAGTGAATGAAATGGAATAAATGAATAAATAAATGAAATACTATAAATACAGTAAAACCTTTCTTTACGATTATATAGCCCTTAAGGATGAAAACTGTTAGAAATGGAAAATACAAAATAAGGGAAATTGCTTCCCAAAGTGTGACTGAGTCTAGTATGCTGGGAACTTTTGTTTATTTTTATGTGGTCCATCCCTTCTGTTCATATTCTGAGCTTAAACGATCAAAGTGAAAATGTTTTGGGATTGGATAACGGTTGCACAATGTTATGAATATAAGAAAAACCACTGACCTGTACACTTTAAAGGGATTAAAGTGGGTTAATTTTATTTTACATGAATTTTATCCTGATTTTTTTTTTAAGGCTTAAAATTGTTTTTTAAAAAAGACCAAAACTGTCTCCACAGGAAAAAAGTTCGAGTGAGGCAAAATGAGCAGCACCCTGCTGAAATGCAAGAGTCTGTGGTTTGTAAGGAAGAGGAGAAAAGGGAGAGACCAGGAAAGGCAGAAGCTGACCTTAGCCAGTGAGGACTTTTGTCCGTGAGCCCATCAAGGCAATATTTCATGCATCTCCTCAGTGATAGCAAAAATGACAAAAAGAACTCTGGAGCCCTGCTCTCTTCTTAGCTTGATTTAGGGATGGACGGTTCCCCATAGAAAGTCTCCATGGAGCTAGGGATCCTGCTACCCATTCCACCATCCATCCAAGCTCCATTCCCCGACTGGCCTCAGAGCCTTCCCTCTCCTGCAAGAATACAGAACACTGATGGGGTCGAAGTGGTCAAGAGTTTAGCGGTTGGATTTGTGTACCTTACAGATGATCATCATATGTTTGCCATAGACTCAAAATAATAACAACATAAAAGAGCCAATTGGACCACAAAAATGGAAAGGAATGTAAATTGAAAAAATTAGAATATAATAATGTTTGCCTTTCATTTAAATTTCCACCATCTTAGAAAAAGACCAAAAATTTCCTCAATTTTGTAGTTGTCTATAGTTACCTACATCTTATCTTTCCCTTTTCCTTCATAGCCAAGCCTCTTGAAAGAGTTGCCGGTTCTTGCTGCTGTAACTTTTAATTTCTCATTTGATTCAATGACTCACTACAGTCTGACTCCAATGAAAGTGTCTGGTAGAGGTGACTAATGACCTTTTGATTACTACAGCCATATCTTTATCCATACACATCCACAATCTTGTGTAGCAAAGAGCTCTCATGTCCACTGGTGAGGTTCAAAAATATTTACAAAATGGCAGACCTGAAAGACAGATTATTGCATGGGATTTGAGGAGCTTCTGAGACTGAAGTGTATTTGGGCATGTCAGGGGAATTGGAGGGGTCTTTTTACAGAAATCATATTTGCAGGGACCTCCCAGGATAGGGCTCATTTGGAGCAAAGGAACCAGGCATAAAAAATTATCAAGAAAACTAGATGTACCCATTGGGAGTGTCTTAGTTTACCAGGGCTGATCAAGTACAACAGACTGGTTGGCTTAACCCACTGGAATTTATTGTCTCACAGTTTTGGAGGCTTTGAAATTCAAAATCAAGGTGTCAGCAGGATCATGCTTTCTGTGAAGCTTGTAGTATTCTCATGGTGGTTTGAGGGCAATCCATAACTCAGTTTCTATAGCCCTCGCATGGCCACCTGTCTCTTTCTGTCTGTGTCTCTTACTGTATCCAAACTTGATTTGCTTATCTGCATGCTAGTCATATTGTATGAAGGCCCATCCTGATTGTGTTTGGCCTCATTTTAATAACATCTTCAAGGAACCTATTTACAAATGCATTCACATCAACAGGACCGGGAATTGGGACTTGACCAGGTCTTTGTAAGGGATCGGATTCAATCTATAACAGGAGAGGAGTAGGGAAATTTCAGCATGGTTTAGTGAATGTTTCTTGAATCATCCCCCAATGACTTCCCCAAACTTTGAGGTCACTCCAACAAATAATACTGCTCCAACAAACTGTGGCACAAAGGGGAGGGACCTAGGCTCCTTCACTCTGTCACAAATCACTGTGAGGCTTTGACACCTTGACTGCTCTGGGCGTCAGCCAACAGAGAATGAGGAGCAGGTACTTGCCGGCCAGGTACAAAGGAGCCACAGTCATGCGGATGGAGGAGGGCCCACCAGGCTCAGGAGAGAATTGTGGTACCCAGAAAAGCCAGAGAATTCCACAGGAGAGAAACACAGGTGCAATACCCCCAAGGACACCCAGGAATACACTTCCCAGGGGATTCAGAGGATGCTGGGTGGAAGTAAGGACCAGGGAAAAATTTCTTTCTGCCATGTTTAATGTTAAAACTCATTCCTCCCTATGGACAAATGAGTAAAAAATATGGATTAAAAATAAATAAGTAATAGGAGGAACAAATGTTAAAATAAATAGGGTAGAGGGGAATACTAGTGGTCAATGAGAGGGAGGGGTAAAGGGTATGGTATGTATGAGTTTTTTCTTTTTTCTTTTTATTTCTTTTTCTGGAGTGATGTAAATATTCTGAGAAATGATCATGGTGTTGAATATACAACTATGTGATGATACTGTGAGCCATTGATTGCACACCAAGTATGGAATGTTCATATGTTAAGAATGTTTGTGTTGTATGTTGATTGATTTTATTAATAAAAAATTTAAAAAGAAAAAGTCTAAAGTGCCAAGTCATCAATCAGAAAGGCACTGAACATTTGGAAACCAAAGCAGATTGGGGGACAGGAGGGTCTCTTTCCATGAATGTCAGCTCCAATAAAGCAATGTGAATTTGCAAGTATTTTGGTGGCATGGGGAGAGAGTACTTATTGAGCAAGGAATAATAAATGGAAATCAATACTTGTATACCCATTATTATTACATGGGTAAAATGTCATTATTAGCATCTTCATTTAATTTTAAACATTTTAATAAAGGCAAAGACGTTCCTAAAAAAAACAAACAAAAAACCCTCATTCCTCACTTGGCTTCTAAGACACCATTCTCTCCTGGTTCTTTGCTATATTTTTTATTTTTCCTTTTCATCTCCTTTGTTGACTCCTCTTCCTTGTCTGTCTCATTAAATATTGGTGGCCTCAGGATTGTATTTTCCTTCCCGACTCTTCTCAGGCTATACTAAATCCCTCTAGTTTCAATTACCACCTCAAGCAGGTGAGCCATGATTTTGTTTCTTAGCCCTCTCTGCCTCTTATATTCACACGCATATATGCAACTTTCCACAAACATGGAAAGTGCTGAACATGGAAACTTTCCACTAAAATATCCCATAGGTGCTTCAAACACATTACATCTATAATGGCAGACATTATTTCCTCCTCAATATCTGCTTTCTCTCTTAAATTACTCTTTTCAGTGGAGAATGTCCATTTACTCAAATAAACTGGGAATTCAAGCTTGACTTTGCCTTACTTTCCGTGACCATACCCTATTGCCTTCAATTCTGTTGGCCCCGTCCTCCTACGCTACCAGCCCTCCCCCTTCAGGGACTCATCTGTTCTTTCCTAGTCTATTGTCATAATCTTAACTGGTCTCCCACCCCTGGTTTCCCTTTATGCCCCATTCCATATTTCCAGTTCATCTTTCATATATCTGCTAGAGTGATACAAAATCACAACCAAATCAAATTATTGATTTAAGCCAGCTTAAATTTCTTGATTTGCTTCCTCTATACTCCCCATCTGCCTACCCCCAGCCACCTATCACCTATTTGTGAAAAAGACTTTCTTTACTTCTTCCAGGAACATGATATATGTTGGTCCCAAAAACATATATTATGACTTTACTCAATTCATGGTGATGAAGCCTCATTGTCACTGTAGCTTATTGCAATTTAAAAACCCAGACCAAGTCAAACACACTCCCTGTAGCTAGAAGCAAAATTCTGCTCAGTTCTTTGATGAATCCATTTTTACTTCTATTCATGAAAACAAAAGGTCCTTTTACACACCATTCAACAGAAAAATACATAATGGATATTGTTTTACCAATTCTTGGCTAAGACAACTGAACTTTTAACAAGCAAATTAACTATGGAAGTGATATTTTGCTCCAAATTAACCCTTTCCTATTTAATTAGAAAGTGTTCCAGGGGGAGGGGCAGGCACCATTGGAAACTTTCCAAAAGCTTCATTCATTCAACAAATAGCACTAGAGGGCAAGCACTGCACCAGCCCCTGAAGGATTAGTCAGACATGGTCCTATCCACTTTGATGAACAGCATGGCCTCCTGTCAAGAGTGGCCCTCGCCAGCACTGCCTGCCTTCTCAGGCCATCTCACCTTTATAAATGAGATATCAAGCAGTTTCGGGCCTACCTGGCCAGGTTTACCTGGTCACAGCTAACAAAGAAGCAATTTTCAAAATATGCATCAATGGTTTGACTGAACACAGAATACTGTTAGAAAACATTACCTTTATGATAGCAATAAAATGTTATTGAGGCCTTAGGACAGAAAATCACCCAGGGAATCATCAAAGCTAAACCTCCATGTTTCTACAATAAAGATACTTTACTCTGAGTAGAAAAAATGACTTTATGAGATTGAATGAAGAAAGAAGACTACTATTCTTAGCTCTCCAAACTTCAGTAATCTGAACTCTATAAGGCTGTGTGTCAGTAATTCTTTTGAGAAAGCACTACTGATAAAATTGTTAATTAGATGATAAACTTTGTTCTGAGGCTCACTCATATGAAGTTGTATTTTTTTTCATTCTGACATCACAAAATAGAAAAATTAACACAGGGATGAAGAAATGCTTATTGAGAATATCAAGAAATTAAATGCCAAGGGTATTTAAAAGTGTAAGATGTCCTTTTACTTGGGGAATCCGGTTTCCATTGCTAGAGCTGGGCTAATCATCTGTGGTGGTTTGAAGCTGTGTACCCCAGGAAAACATGTTCTCAAATCTAACCCATTCCTGTGGGTGTGAACCATTGCAAGTAGGAACTTTTGATGACATTACTTCAGTTGGGTGTGGTCACGCCCAATCAGGATGGGTCTTCATTCTATTATTGGAGTCCTTTATAATCGGAATGAAATTATGGCAGAGAGAAAGAAAGCCACAGGAAGCAAGAAGCTGAACATCAACAGAACCCAAAAGAGAAGGGGGAGATGAGGAGAACACTGCCATGTGCCTTGTCATGTGACAAGCTAAGGACCAAAGATCTCCAGCCACCAGTCCCAGAGCACCACAGTCTTGGAAAAGAAAGCATCGCCTTGATGACACCTTGATTGGACTTTTATCCAGCCTCAAGCCATGAGTGAATAAATTCCTGTCATTTAACCCAACCCATTTCATGGTGTTTGCTTGAGCAGCCTAAGTATAAAAAACTAAAACACCAACCCCTCCCTAAATCCCCATAACTGGCTGAAATAGCAGCTACCTATATTGTATGATTTGAGTCAAAAAACATTTTTTTTTGCCTACCACCCCTGTTGAGGTTGCGCTTTTAAGTCGTGTTTTCAAGGAAAAGCCTAGTCAGAGCATAACCTAATTAGACTTTCTGTTACTGTGGTAGGTATTCTAAAGTGCCTTTAAGATGTAAATATTACGACACTTGAATAGTATCTTTTGTTCCACTTGACTCAATTAATCAGTTCTTCCCTCAGGAGGAAAAGTCATATTAAAATCAAATGGGTTATGGGATTTCCAGAATTTTAAAAGTATTAATACTGTTGTGTAACTGCTTGTTAAAATGTACTTGGAGGTACATTTGGAAATTTACTGCTTCTTTGTATATATGCTATTTTTGCACAATTAAAAAAAGTAATAGCAGTAGTAGTGATAATAGTAAAAGCAATAATAATAATAGCAATAATAATACATCGCATTTACTACATCACATGTTCACATATGTTACATGTGTTCACTCTTCACTCATCCCTATGAGGTTGGTACTTTTTTTATCCCCACTTTATAGATGAGGAAACTGAGCCACAGAGATGTTCAGTCACTTGCTGCCATGGTCAGGTTCATTTGTCAACGTGGCCAGGTGGTGATGCCTGTTTGTCTGGTTGGGCAAGTGCTGGTCTGTCTTTTGCTATGAGGACATTTCATAGCATTAAATTATGATCACGTTGGCTACATCCACAGCTGATTCCATTTGTAATCAGCCAAGGGGAGTGTCTTCTTTAATGAGTGATGCTTAATCTAATCACTGGAAGCCTTTTAAGGAGGAATCAGAAGAGACAGGCTCTCTTTTTCTGCTTCGGCCTCTCCTGTGGAGTTCATCCAGATGCCCATCAGAGTCATCAGCTTCACAGCCTGCCCTGTGGATTTTGGACTCTACATTCCCACGATTACGTGAGACACTTTTACAAATTTTATATTTACGAATATTTCCTGTTGCTCCTGTTTCTCTAGAGAAGCCTAACTAATACACTTGCCTAAGGTCATGCAACTACTAAATAAAGGAGCCAGGACTCTGGTCCTGGAAGTTATATGTTGAATAACTCCATCACACTTTCAGAATAACCTAAGAATGGGAAGTGAAGAAATGCAGATTCATCTTATGAGGATGTCATAAGACTCCTGGAATGCCTATAATTTCATTCTTGCTGTTATTTTTCAAACTTCCTCTTTTCTTAGACTGAAACTGGTAAAATCTAAACAGAAAGGAAAGAAGGAAGGGAGGGAAGAAATGAGGAAGGAAAGGAGAGAAGGAGGGCGGGAAAAGGACCCCCGGGCTTAACTTGTAGGTAGGTAGGTGAAGCGGATGGGCAGGAAAGCAGGAGCGCTGTACCAGTGGCATTTCACTGTGAGGGGGAAGACTGTGCATGGTAATAGGTGACAGCAGATTAGGAAAGCAAAGAATGGCACAGCCTTTGGGGCTTTGAGGAAGTAAAAGGGGGTGCCCAGTGGACCCTGGTTTACCAGAGAGGTAAATCCCCAGAAGCATATCCATTAACACATTAATCTCTTATTTTCTGAGATTACTTTAACCAAGACTGCTTCATGACAGACTCCCCAGGTCAAAGGAATGGTTTGCTTTGATTGGAATTGTAACCGGTCCCCTGCTGGAAATGATGCCAATTGATTACCGATCCAGGTTCATTGGTCCCAAAAACTAAAAGAATTTAGAGATGAGAGAGCCAGTAGGAATAAGTAGTAAAGTTTATTAAAGAGAAGGAGAGAGAGAGTACACGTTAAAGAGGTTAATGCAGACATGCCCAAGGGAGGGACAAGCACTGAGTGGGTTGGGTTTAGCTAGTTTTATAGGAAGTCTTGTAGGTAGCGGATTTCCATAGTAACCTTTGAATACTAGGTGTCTTTTTTATGCAGTTTCCCCTGGTGGTCTTTGGGTGCCAGACAGGTATTTTCTTTGTTGTAGGAGGTTTTAGAAGGAGATAGCGAGTGGAGGAGATACATAGCTTGAGGTTTGCTGTCATAAACCTAAAATTTGTCTTTGGGCAAATGGTTAACAATCTTTATGAGCCTATGCTTCCCATAATTAACTAAGAGTTTGCTTTAGGCCCAGAATTCTACAAGTTTTTGTGGTTTGGGGACGTTTCAATGGTTTGGGGAGGTTTGGGGGCTTTAGAGAAATTTTTGTTCCAGGAAGTTTGTAGCTCTATATTAGTTCCTTTGGAGCTAGATAAGAAACAAGGGACTTGTAGTTGTCTGTTAACTCTTTCAGAGCTGAACAGAAGACCAGGGATCACAGCCTTGATGCCCTATTCTATCCTGACTCAGACTCACCCTTTCCCTGCAGCTAGTTCCCAGGATCTGAGCAGCTAGTTCCCCAGGACTTGCCCCAGCACCCTGCACTCCCACAATACTTAAAATACCCAGACCAGGAACAGCACAAAGGCCAGGCGTAATGGATATGTAGGGAAGAAGACATTTGGAGTGAAATGGAACTTTATTTCCTAAGCAAGTATGCACACTAGAGAGCAGAGAGGCCAGAGGTTCACACTGCTAAATCAAAGTGAGAAGCAGGCCTGTACCAGAAAAGAATCAAGATTTAAATTGGACAGATTTTCAGGCCAGGCACTGAACTTTCCTATGTTGAAATAAAGCATTACATTTCAAGGTTGGCAGAGAAGAATGAGGGTGGAAGTGGCACTTAGTGCTTTTAGGGGGTGCCATTGAGCCTTACAACCACAGTAGAGTGTAGGATGGAACCCTTTTGCTAGGCTTGCTTTATTTCTTGGCAGAGTGGCTCAGCTGGCAAACCCAAGAATTCTACACTAAACAGCCCAGAATGATTTTAAATATTTGGACATGCTAACTTTCCTAACCAGGTTGGCTACAGTATGGGATTGCTGTGATGGAGAAGTAAGTGAATATCTCCCAGACTGTAAAGACCTGTTTGCCATAGTGCCACATTTTAGGACTGGGTAGATAATTAGTTTACCAAGCATGCACATTCATTATGTAATCTTTTTTTTTTTGGCATTTTAAAACTTTTTTTATTGTATAGTATAACATATACACAAAGCAAAGAAATAAAAAAGCAATAGTTTTCAAAGCACTCTTCAAAAAGTGGTTACAGGATAGATCCCAGAGTTTGTCATGGGCTACCATGTGATCCTCTCATATTTTCCCTTCTAGCTGCTCCAGAATATAGGAGGCTAGAGGGATTAAATACTTTTTCATCATCATAATTGACTTTTTTTCCTTCTTTTTAGTGAACAATAACATATATACATAAAAGTTATACATTTCCAAGCACAGCATTGCAATTAGTTGCAGAACATATTTCAGACTTTGACATAGGTTACAATTTCACAATTTTAGGTTTTTACTTCTAGCTGCTCTAAAATACTGGACACTAAAAGAGATATTAATTTAATGAGTCAGCATTCACATTCATTTGTTAAGTCCTATCTTCTATGTATAATTCCATCATCACCTTTGATCTTTCCATACCTCTCATTGGGGTTGTTTGGGCTATGGCAACTCTAAATTTTTTATATTGGAAGGATCTGTCACTAATATGGGGTAGGGAGATGGAACTATCTGATGTTCTGGAGAGGCTGGGCTAGGTTTCAGGACTTATCTGGTCCAGGGACCCATCTGGAGGTTGTAGGTTTCTGGCAAGTTGCTCTAGTGCCTGGAACTTTTTGGAATCTTATAAATTGCCCTAGGTGTTCTTTAGGATTGGCTGAAATGGTCCTGGTTGGGGGTTGGGAGGTTATGATAGGTATCAATGTATAATCTTGCCAATGTGTGTAGATAGTCCAAAAAGAAGTCTTGATTATGTCAATATTTTGAACTCATACAGTAAGAGCTTTGGAACAGACTAGTTTATATTCAGAGGAAGAATTCCTTGACTGATTGTATGAGCTGTTTAATTTGGTATTCTAGCAGAGATGGCTATTGGGAATTTAAAAATTCCAAAATTATGCTCTTCACTTAAATACCTCCAAATACAAATCATTTCCCAAAATCATCTCAAACAAATGTGTCTTAACTTTACAGCTATGCATACTAACAGAAGTTGATTCAACACACAGATTTGAAGTATTACTCTGGTTTGATCTTCTATCTTATAAGGCAATATATTACTCCACTACAGGGTGCCTGAGAGGCAACCTAGAATGGAGAGCATGAGATCATAGGTGGAGAGGTGGTTGGGAAGACCTCCAGATTCTTTAAACCACTTTGGTACACAGAAGGTTAACCAATGAAAACTTCCAAACAGTTAAATCCAGTGCTTACTGTGCTAAAACAATACAAAAGGAATGTACTGTTGGCCCCAAGCCAAGAGAACTGTGTTAAATGTCTTCTGTAAATGCACCCGCTGGTTCCTTGGTGTGAACCATCTCTCAAATTCAACTTATCCCCTTGGTCCTCCTGTTGGCAGAAGTCAATTCTAACAAGCAGTCTGCTCAACTGTCAAGTGATTCCATGGTATAACCATTCTCTCTTTCCCTTATTTCTATAACATCATTGAGGGATGGTGGAAATTTACAGTAAGAAGGCATTTGGGATTGTTTTAGAATTTAAAGTTCTTTGCCTTCATCTCTTTCAAAACCTTTAGTTTTTCAATGAAACCAGCTTTAAATGCTGAACTAGTAGTCATGTACAGGAGCCTTGCTCAAATCTTTGGGGTTCCTCCTTGAAGAATTCTCAAGAGCAATTGGGTTGGCTTCCTTAATAGTTATATGTCGAGGATTAAGACAAGTAAGAGTAAATGTTCTGATTAAACTAATACACTAACTGCTGAGTGTTAAAGGTCAACTTACTTACAATCTCATACTGGATCCCACACGAACAGATGATTCTGTTCCCAGAAACAGCCCTGGTTCCTATTCACCTATGGCCAGGGCCCTTTCTCCCTGAAGGTCTTATGTTAGGGCCTAGAAGGGAATTTCTACCAGGAGATGCAGCTCTCTACAAAATCCATGGCAGATAGAAGTTTGACAATATTTACAAGGTGAATGACTCTAATTCTGGGTGGCGATTATATCTCTGAATACAATTCAGTCTCCAGTGCTTATAAAATAAGTGCTTTGATAAATATTTGTTGGATATTAAGTGATAGATAAGAAAGAATAGGAGAGAGGGAGAGTTGGTGGTCACAAATTCCAAGCCCCTGTGCTAAATTACCTGGGTAATATTTTTTAAGACTCATTTTCCTAAAGGGTCCCACAAAAATTTTCCCAACATCTGGTTCACAATTCAATCCTGGCCACCAACAGTTTTCCACAAATAAATAGGGTTTTTAAAAATAAATTTGTTCCATAGATTAAATGGTTGATGAAATGTGGATCACATGAGGGGCACAGGGTTCCTGGGTATATGTGGTTGTCAAACCAAGATGAATTTTTGCCTAATCATGTGGAAGTAAAAGATTCATTTCTGCTATCATGAAGCATTTGCTCATTCAGTAGTGTCCTTAGTAGATTTCTAATACCATGCTTATATACATTCTTCATGACCCATCAGAATAAAGCTCCAGTGAGATGGAAAATAAAGTGAAACTCTTATCTAGATTAGGAAAAAAACTAGACATCCATAGGGGAAAAAGATTGAAAAGAAAATAGATTGATCGTAAGAGAAACAAGCTTTTGATGAAGTAAAGGTTTCAACCAACTGAACATGTTTTTTCTGCCTTGTCTGCCGTTAGGTACATAATCATGAAAACAATGTTTGAATAAAAACATTGTTGGTGAAAATCTGATACTCTAGTAAAAAATGGGGCACTTTGGTATGGATAGACTCAGAATTTCAGAACTAGAAGAGATTCTAGATTTCATTAGCAGTCAGATTCTACAGATGCAGAAACTTGTAACACCTTTGGTTTCAATGCAATAAAATACACTAATTCAACAGAGTTGTAGTTATTTATGAGACTATTAACTCTCAAACACTTTTAATAAAGAATTTTTCCTTAGCTCTCTAATTTTTTCTCCTTCCTTTTGTAATATAATTACAAAATAATTATTATTACTTTATTGGGTTTCAGAGGGAAATAGTGTACCTTAGACCTAAGGAAACACTCGGCCTGAATTTTGGAGATGGCCCATGTAGTAACTAGGGCCCTCTAGGAAACAGAACCAACAGTGAGATATCTGTAAATAGTATGAGAATTTATAAAAGTGTCTTGTGCAATTGTGGGGATGCACAAGTCCAAACTCCACAGGGCAGGCTGTAAGCTGGCACTCTGATGAAGGTCTTTGATGAATTCTTCAGGAGAACCTGGGTGGCTGAAGAAGAGACCAAATGTTCTAGTTTGCTAGCTGCCAGAATGCGACATAACAGAAATGGATTGGCTTTTAATAAAAGGGGATTTATTTTGTTAGTTCTTCAGAGGAAAGGCAGCTAACTTCCCACTGAGGTTCTTTCTTACATGGGAAGGCACAGGATGGTCTCTGCTGGCCTTCTCTCCAGGCCCCTGGGTTCCAACAACTTTCCCTGGGGTGAAATTCTTTCTGCATCTCCAAAGACCTGGGCTGAGTTGCAAGTGCTGAGATGAGGAATGCCAAGCTGCTTAGGCAGGTAACAGGGCCTCAATTTGCTATGGATTCCTGTGTGACTATTTTATTTGTCTTGAGGGAAAGAGAGGTGATTGGTGAGGATTCATGCACCAAGCCCCTCCCTAATCCTTTGCCACAAATAATAGTAATAGCAACAACTTAGGTAGCACTTAAAATGCACCAGGCACCACTGTACTACCACTTTATATATTTTAGCTCATTCATTCTTCACCAAGCCCTGTGAAAGTTATAGATGAAGAAACCAATCATGGAAAGTTTAATGACATGGCAGTAAGTACGTAGCCAGGACTGCTGAGTCTACATTCTCAACCACTACAC
Organism: Tamandua tetradactyla; assembly: GCF_023851605.1. Taxonomy (NCBI): domain Eukaryota; kingdom Metazoa; phylum Chordata; class Mammalia; order Pilosa; family Myrmecophagidae; genus Tamandua; species Tamandua tetradactyla. Next base: position 7,133,399 of record NC_135333.1, read on the forward strand.
AATTGAGTGGGAGTTGATATACTTTAAGACCATTTTAAAATCCTTTTTAAGAGTTCTTATTTTATAGTTTCACATGTGGTTTGTTTCCAGGGTCATCTTAGTGTCATTCTTAGCTCTAGGAAGGTCAACTGCAGTTTGATGTGAGGAGTTTCCAAACAGGCTATTGAGGCACAGTCACATTTGGTTTACACATGTAGGACACTGTATTTTTAATAAACTTCAACTTAGTCATTATGGTATGGAATTCACAGATAATGGTTTCCCAAGATACAATAAACTAGCAAATATGCAATTTATAAAAGCAGAAATTTCCCTAAATGGTGACAAGTTGTGTAATGTTTATAGGAAGTTGGATTCTTTAGTAATGTATATTTAATCCTATGATAACAAACCCTGTGATATTCCCAGACAGAATCAGTTATTCATGGTCATATTTTGTTGTGAACTTGCAACAAATACTCCTTATCCCTTATCATTGATATGTTTACCACTGATCATAGCAGCAATAACAACAAATACCGATTCAGAAGGCAATAACCATTTAACTACCATGTGATTATGCATATCATAAAGTGTATAAGTACTTTAGACATCATGTTTAGTCCTCAGAACTCTGCAAGGTAAGTTTTATTACTCTCCATTTTGTAGATGAATACTCTAATATCACAGGAGCCAGTGGTCTTCATACTAGGGCATGTATATTCCCGTGGGTAGATGAAGACTTTGCATGAGGCCCATGGGCAGGGATCACCAGCCTCCATTTTGAACTCTGATCTGCCTAAGAAAGTGCCTGCAAATAGGGCATCAAGATGCTGGTTCTCTTTTCCCCACTTCCCATTTCACAATGTTCACTGTAACAAAACAAAACTTTCACCCATCCTGTATTTTAATATGTGCATTGCCCTGAAGTTTAAGAAAAATCCACTTTGCCAAATGATGGGGCAAGTTGAACTGATGTCTGCAAAGCCTCCTTCAACGAAATTTCCAATTACATTTTATATTTAACATTTATTTTTAAAATTATAAAGTTTAGCTGTAATTTTGATTGTGTACTGATAATTGTAACAATAAAAAGACCTGTAATTCAAGTCCTCATGGATCATTCTCAAGGATAGACCATATGCTGGGTCACAAAGTAAGCCTTCATAAATTAAAAAAGATTGAAATAATGCAAAACACTTTCTTGGATCATAATGGAATGAAGTTGGAAATCAATAACAGGCAGAAGGCCAGAAAATTCACAAATATATGGAGGCTAAACAACACACTCTTTAACAACCAGTGAGTCAAGGAAGAAATTACAAGAGAAATCAGTAAATATCTTGAGGTAAATGAAAATGAAAACACAACATATCAAAATTTATGAGATGAAGCAAAGGCAGTGCTGAGAAGGAAATTTATTGCCCTCGATGCTTATATTTTAAAAAAAGAAAAAGCAAAAATCAAGGAATTAACTGTTCATTTGGAAAACCTACAGAAAGAACAGCAAACTAACCCAAAGCAAAGAAAAGGAAAAGGAAAGAAATAACAAAGATTAGAGCAGAAATAAATTAAATTGAGAGCATGAAAACAATTGAGAAAATCAACAAAACCAGAAGTTGGTTCTTTGAGAAAATCAATAAAATCGATGGACCTTAGCTAGGTTGACAAAAAGAAAAAGACAGAGGATGCAAATAAATAAAATCAGAAATGGAAGAGGAGACATAACAATTGACCCTGCACAAATAAAGGAGGTAATGAGAGGATACTCTGAGCAACTATATGCTAATAAACCAGACAACATATATGAAATGGGCAACTTCTTAGAAAGGCATGATCAACCAACATTGACTCAAGAAGAAATAGACAACCTCAGCAAACCAATCACAAGTAAAGAGATTGAAACAGTCATCAAGAAGCTCCCAAAAAAGAAAAGTCCAGGAAGATGGCTTCACATGTAAATTCTACCAAGCGTTCAAGAAAGAATTAGTGGCGAGATGGTGGCCACTGAGGGGGTCCAGGAGGCTGTGCAGGGCAGCGAGCCTGGTCAGCTCAAGCAGCCACCACCCCAGCCGCACCCACCGCTGCCCCAGCAGCAGCAACTGGGAGAAGAGATGGAGGTTGAGGGCGGAGAAGTGGCAGCATCCCCTATAGAGGTTGGGTTTCTGAGCCTGGACTCGTCCACCTATGTCCTGTACAAGGACAGAGCAGAATGGGTTGATATAGATCCAGTACCACAAAACGATGGCCCCAATCCAGTGGTCCAAATCATTTATAGTGAAAAATTTAGAGATGTTTATGATTATTTCCGTGTTGTTCTGTAGTGTGATGAAAGAAGTGAATAAGCTTTTAAATTAACCCGAGATGCCACTGAGTTAAATGCAGTTAATTATACAGGGTGTCATTTTTTGGAGAGTTCTCTTAAAGTCCCTTCAAAAGGATCTACATGAGGAAATGATCTATATCACTGCAATAATTGAGGAACGGCCCAAAAAACTATCAAGTTTGGCATCATAGGTGAGTCTTAGTGGAATGGCTGGAAGATCTGTCTCAGGAGCTTGAGTTTATTGATGGTACTTTTAAACAGAATGCAAAGAATTACCATGCATGGCAGCATCAGCAATGGGTTATCCAGGAATTTAAACTTTGGGATAATGAGCTGCAATATGTAGACCAACTTCTCATAGAAGATGTGAGAAATAACTCTGTCTGGAACCAAAGATACTTTGTAATTTCTAACACCACCGGTTACAATAATTCTGCTGTATTGGAGAGAGAAGTCCAGTACACTCTGGAAATGATCAAACTAGTACCACATAATGAAAGTGTATGAAACTATTTGAAAGGCATTTTGCAGGATCGTGGCCTTTCCAAATACCCTAATCTGTTAAATCAATTACTTGATTTGCAAACAAGTCATAGTTCTCCCTACCTAATTGCCTTTCTTGTAGATATCTATGAAGACACTCTAGAAAACCAATGTGACAACCAGGAGGGCATTCTTAATAAAGCATTAGAGCTATGGGAAATCCTAGCAAAAAAAAAAAAGGGCACTATAAGAAATATTGGTTGATACATTGGAAGATCCCTTCAAAGCAAACACAGCACAGAAAGTGACCCACCAACAAATGCACAGCAATAACACCATCCAGAAAAACTTGATTGAATGCTTTTATTTTTTTAAGGGATTCTAATGTGGGAGTTTAAAATTAGAATGAGCACTCTCTTTGCTGTGCTGGCATTAAACACGCATTGCACAGGTACTGCTTTTTAACAAGAACTAAGTTCAGTGCTTATTGGGCTCTGCTGCTATTCAGATAAGCACTAAGGAATTTGATTCTTAAATGATCTACATTTTACTGTAAAGTAATTTTGTAGGGGGAAAGGAAAAGAAAATCTCATAATGGAAAATTTCTAATCTTTTGAACATTTAATCTAATCCATTAACATCAACTCCTCCATAATATGATATGAGTAAAGATTTGTGGCAGTAAAGATTGTAGGTAACTTGTACATAAGAAATATGAAGTAACAAATTTAGGTTCAGTAAGCAGGGAAAGCAGTTGTTACTTTAGAGCTTCTCTGCCACACTGACAGTATCTTGCTATCACTGTAACCAACTAATGCCAAAAGAATGGTTTTGTAATAAAATTGTAGTTGTATCTAAAAAAAGAAAGAAAGAAAGAATAAGTACCAATCTTGCACAAATTCTTTAAAAAAAAATTGAAGAGGATGGAAAGCAACCTAACTCATTCTATGAAGCCAACATCATCCTCATACCAAAGCCAGACAAAGACACTATGAGAAAAGAAAATTACAGACCAATCTCTCTAATGAACATAGGTGCAAAAATTCTCAGCAAAATACTTGCAAATCAAATCCAGCAGCCCATTAAAAGAATTATACACCATGACCAAGTGGGATTTATTCCAGGTATGCAAGGATGGTTTAACATAAGAAACCCAATTAATGTAATACACCATATCAACAAATCAAAGCAGAAAAACAACATGATCATCTTAATTGATGCAGAAAAGGCATTTGATAAAATTCAACATCCTTTCTTGATGAAAACACTTCAAACGATAGGAATAGAAGGGAACTTCTGCAACATGATGAAAACCCCACAGTTAATATCCTCCTCAATGGAGAAAGACTGAAAGATTTCCCCTTAAGATCAGAAACAAGACAAGGATGTCCACTGTCACCATTGTTATTCAGCATTGTGCTGGAAGTTCTAGCCAGAGAAATTAGACAATAAAAAGAAATAAAAGGCATCCAAATTGGAAAGGAAGAAGTAAAACTCCAATTGCTTGCAGATGATATGATACTACATGTCAACAATTCTGAAAAATCCACAGCAAAGCTACTAGAGTTAATAAATGAGTGCAGCAAAGTAGCAGAATACAAGATCAACACCCCAAAATCAGTAGTGTTTCTATACACTAGTAATGACCAAGTTGAGGAGGAAATCAAGAAAAAAATTCAATTAACAATAGCAACCAAAAGAATCAAATATTTAGGAATACATTTAACTAAGGATACAAAAGACCTATACAATGAAGACTATAAGAAATTGCTAAAAGAAATCATGGAAAACCTAAATAAATGGAAGGGTATACTACATTCATGGATTGGAAGACTAAATATAGTTAAGATGTAAATTCTACCCAAATTGATTTATAGATTCAATGCAATACCAATTAAAATCCCAACAACTCACTTTGCAGAAATAGAAAACCCAATAACCAAGTTTATTTGGAAGGGCAGGGTGCCCTGAATAGCTAAAAATATCTTGAGAAAGAAAAATGAAATTGGAAGTCTCACACTACCTGACTTTAAAGCATATTAAGAAGCTACAGGGGTCAAAACAGCATGGTACTGGCATAAAGATAGATATACTGACCAATGGAATTGAATAGAGTGTTCAGATATAGACCCTCTCATCAATGGACAATTGATCTTTGATAAGGTGGTCAATCCAACTCACCTGCTCCCAGCAGCCTCTTCAATAATGGTGCTTGGAGAACTAGATATCCATATGCAAAAGAATGAAAGTAGATCCATATCTCATGCCTTACACAAAAATTAACTCAAAATGGATCCAAGACCTAAACATAAGAGCTAAGACCATAAAACTTTTGGAAGAAAATGTAGGGAAATATAAGACTTGTAATAGGAGGTGGTTTCCTAGATCTTACACCCAAAGCATGAGCATTGAAGAAAGAAATAGATAAATGGGGACTCCTCAAATTAAACACTTTCGTGCATCAAAGAACTTTGTCAAGAAAGTAAAAAGGCAGCCTGTGCAATGAGAGACAATATTTGGAAACCACAAATCAGATAAGGGTTTAGCATCCGGAATATATAAAGAGATTCTTCAGCTCAACAACAAAAAGAAAAACAACCTAATTAAAAAATGCACAGAAGACATGGAACGGACACACTTTTCAGAAGAGGAAATACAAATGACTAAAAGGCATATGAAAATATGCTCAACTTTACTGGCTATTAATGAAATGCAAATCAAAACTACAATGAGATATAATCTGACACCCACTATAATGGCCATTATAAAAAAAAGAAGAAGAAAATGACAGAAATGACAGGAGCTGGAGAGCATGTGGAGAAAGAGGCACACTTAGCCACTGTTGGTGGGAATGTAAAGTGGTACAGCCACTCTGGAAGGCAGTTTGACAGTTTCTCAGGAAGCTAAGTATAGAGTTGCCATTTGATCTAGCAATACCATTGCTAGGTATCTAATCAGAAGACATAAGGGCAAGGCACAAACGGACATTTGCCTACCAAGATTTATAGCAGCATTATTTATAATTGCCAAGAGATGGAAAACAGCTCAAATGTCCTGAGTGGGTGAAAAGATGAATGGCTAAACAAGCTGCAGTATATACATACAATGGAATATTTATGCAGCTGTGAGACAGAATAAAGTCATAAAGCATGTAACAACATGGATGGACCTTGAAGACATTATGCTAAGTGAAATTAGCCAGAAACAAAAAGACAAATACTGTATAGTCTCACTTATATGAACTAACATTAATGAATGAACTTGGAGAATTTAAGTTAAGAACATTGGCTATCAGGAGATAGAAGCAGGATAGACACTGGGTAATTGGTGCTGAAGGAATACAGATTGTGCAACAGGACTGACTGCAAAAATTCAGAAATGGATAGCACAATACCAGCTGATTGTAGCACAATAATATAAGTACACTGAATGAAGCTGAATGTGAGCATGATAGAGGGAGAAGGGTTGGGGGCACATGTGAAACCAGAAGGAAAGATAGAGGATAAAGACTAACATGGTATAATTTAGGAATGCCTAGAGTGTACAGTGATGGTGATTAAATATACCAATTTAAAAATATTTTTGCATGAGGGAGAACAAATGAATGTCAGTATTGAAGGGTGTTGAAAATAGACAGTACATGGGAAAAAGTACAATCAATGTAAACTAGGTTCTATAGTGAACAGTAACATTGTAATTTTTTTCCACTGAATGTAACAGAGATATTATGCCAAAACTAAATGTCAGCAGGCAGGGGGATTGTGAAAGGAGTATGGATTCTGTGTGGAAGAAAAGGAAATGTCTTCAGATAGAGTATGGTGGCAAAGGCATAGCGATACAATTAGGCTGGATTGTACGATGTGTGGATAAAGCTGTTTAAAAATGAACAGAGAAAAACATGTGCTAGAGAATATGCAGAGAGAGAAATGTACCTATTCACTGTTGGTAGGGAAATGAGAGGTCTAGCCCCTTGGAGGACAGTGTGGTTTTTCCACAGGAGGCTAGGAGTGGGTTTGCCATATCATCCTGGAACTCCATTGCTCATTATATACCTGGAGATACTGAGTGTGGAGACATGAATGGACATTTGTACACTGGTGTTGCTGGCAGCAGTGTCCCTGATCCATAATGAATGGAAGTGCCCTAAGGGTACAATGACTGAGGAATGGAAAGGGGAACTATGGGGCATACATACAATGGACTACTGAATGGCCACAAGAAGGAATGAAATTGTGAAGCATGCAACTAGGTAAATGAACCTTAAGAGCTGTTTGTTGAATGAAATGTCAGGAGAAAAAAAGACAAATATCATGCTTCAGTCATATGGACTAACTATAATATAAAAATTAGGTGAACTAAAGCTGACAGCATGGGTTATTGGGTTGGGGCCTATTGTAAAGGGTCCTAGATTGTAAGCTCTTATAGCAGTCACATATATTCATGAAGTCTAACTGTTAATTTTAAATTCTCAGATACTAAGTTGTTTGTATATAACATGGTCTTTCCCAGAAACTTTGGGTATTTATGTGATACTTGAGACTCAGACTTAGAGCTCTGAAACTATGAAAGTGAGCAGTACCCTAGACAGGATCTGTTTAAAAAGTTGAAAAAGGGATCAGACTTCAACTAGAGATATGAGTGAAGCTGATATGGATAAGACTAAGGTATACCAGAAGACTGGGTAAAGGATGCTATCGTCCATACTTTAAAACCTCAATTTCTGTGTGAGACTAAAGGGTGATATGTTTATTTGTTGCAAAATTTATATTTCAGGTAGTGCATTTCCTAATTTAACTTTTATGGTCAGTTTAGTTGAATACCATAAGTACATGAAATCTTGAATAGGGAGTGAGATTTTGTTGGTTTGTCTAGGTTAGTGTGATGCCCCGATAAATTCCAGAGTAATTTGGGCAATGAATAAAGAAGTATTTGCAGGGTCCCCTTAGGGGAATGGGGAGAAGGGGGGAGGTGTTCAACTTTCCCATTAGGAGAATTTCTGATATTCTCGCAAGCAATGGGGACAACCAAATCAACATGCTGAGCCCTAGATCTTGGGGTTCGCCCCTACGAAACTTATTCCTGAGGAGGACAATTAAGCCTACTTAAAATTATGCCCAAGAGTCACCCCCAGAGACCCTCTTTTGTTGCTCAGAAGTGGCCTCTCTCCCTAAGCCAACTAAGCATGTGAACTCACTGCCTTTCCTCCTAAGTGGGACATGATTCCCAGGGGTGTAAATCTCCCTAGCAGTGTGGGAAAGACAGCCTGGGATAAGCCAGGACCTGGCATCAAGAGATTGAGAAAGGCTCTTGGCCAAAAGGGGGAAGAGAGAAATGAGAAAAAATAAAGTTTCAGTGGCTGAGAAATTTCAAACAGAGTCTAAAGGTTATCATGGAGGTTATTCTTATCCATTATATAGATATCCATTTTTAGTTTATGGTATATTGGAGTGGCTAGAGGGAAGTACCTGAAACTGTTGAGCTGTGTTCCAGTAGCCTAGATTCTTGAAGACGATTGTATAAAGATATAACATTTACAATGTGACTGTGTGATTGTGAGAACCTGTGTCTGATGCTCCTTTCATCCAGGGTATGGACAGATGAGTGAAAAATATGGATATAAATAAATAAATAAATAATAGGGGGAAAAGGGTAAGATAAATTAGGTAGATGAAAACACTAGTGGTCAGTGAGAGGGAGGGGTAAGATATATAGTATGTATGAGTTTTTTTCTTTTTTCTGTATATTTCTTTTTCTAGAGTGATGCATATATCTAAAAAATGATCATGGTGATGAATACACAACTATGTGATACTATTGTAAGCCACTGATTGTGCACCATGTAGAGAAAGTATGTGTGTGAAGATTTTTCTCAATAAAAAATGACCTGTAACAGCAACTAAATGTAAAAGAAAAATTTTATCATTTAGAGTCTATAACCTCTGAAATTTAAGAAATATTAATTTATTTAAATTTGTGTTGTTGCAGAGACATACAAGGACAATAAAAGGATTTCAAGCATTAAAAATATATTATACAGACAGAAAAACCTTTCAACCGGCCGGGTCCCACACCCAGGGAAATCTGATCAAATGCCCAGACACCAGCAGAAAATAATGGATGACGCTCGGAAAATTGAAGATATGGCCCAGTCAAAGGAACAAACCAATAGTTCAAATGAGATACAGGAGCTGAGACAACTAATGCTGAATATACAAACAGAAATGGAAAACCTCTTCAAAAACCAAATCAATAAATTGAGGGAGGACATGAAGAAGACATGGGCTGAACAAAAAGAAGAAAGAGAAAATCTGAAAAAACAAATCACAGAACTTATGGGAGTGAAGGACAAAGTAGAAAAGATGGAAAAAACAATGGATACCTACAATGGTAGATTTAAAGAGACAGAAGCTACAATTAGTGAACTGGAGGATGGAACATCTGAATCCCAAAAAGAAACAGAAACTATAGGGAAAAGAATGGAAAAACTTGAGTAGGGGATCAGGGAACTGAATGACAATATGAAGCGCACAAATATACGTGTTGTGGGTGTCCCAGAAGGAGAAGAGAAGGGAAAAGGAGGAGAAAAACTAATGGAAGAAATTATCACTGAAAATTTCCCAACTCTTATGAAAGACCTAAAATTACAGATCCAAGAAGTACAGCGCACCCCAAAGAGAATAGACCCAAATAGGCGTTCTCCAAGACACTTACTAGTTAGAATGTCAGAGGTCAAAGAGAAAGAGAGGATCTTGAAAGCAGCAAGAGAAAAACAATCTGTCACATACAAGGGAAACCCAATAAGACTATGTGTAGATTTCTCAGCAGAAACCATGGAAGCTAGAAGACAGTGGGATGATATATTTAAATTACTAAAAGAGAAAAACTGCCAACCAAGACTCCTATATCCAGCAAAATTGTCCTTCAAAAATGAAGGAGAAATTAAAACATTTATAGACAAAAAGTCACTGAGAGAATCTGTGACCAAAAGACCAGCTCTGCAAGAAATACTAAAGGGAGCACTAGAGTCAGATACGAAAAGACAGAAGAGAGAGGTATGGAGTAAAGTGTAGAAAGAAGGAAAATCAGACATGATATATATAATACAAAAGCCAAAATGGTAGAGGAAAATATTATCCAAACAGTAATAACACTAAATGTTAATGGACTGAATTCCCCAATCAAAAGACATAGACTGGCAGAATGGATTACGACCCAGCAATACCACTGCTAGTTATCTACTCAAAGGGCTTAAGGGCAAAGACACAGACGGACATTTGCACACCAGTGTTTATAGCAGCATTGTTTACAGTTGCAAAGAGATGGAGACGGCCAAAGTGTCCGTCGATGGACGAGTGGCTAAGCGAACTGTGGTGTGTACCTACGATGGAATATTATGCAGCTTTAAGACAGACTAAACTTATGAAGCATGTAATAACATGGATGGACCTAGAGAAGATTATGCTGAGTGAGTCTAGCCAAAAACTAAAGGACAAATACTGTATGGTCCCACTGATGTGAACCAACATTCGAGAATCAACTTGGAATATATCATTGGTAACAGAGACCAGCAGGAGTTAGAAACAGGGTAAGATAATGGGTAATTGAAACTGAAGGGATACAGACTGTGCAACAGGACTAGATACAAAAACTCAAAAATGGACAGCACAATAATACCTAATTGTAATGTAACTAGGTTAGAACACTGAATGAAGCTGCACCTGAAATATGGCTTTTTGTTTGTTTGTTTGTGTGTTTGTATCTTTTGTTTTTGTTTTTTCTTTTTTTATATATATATATTTTTATTATTATTATTATTTTAATTTTCTTCTTTATATTGACATTCTATATCTTTTTCTGCTGTTTTGCTAGTTCTTTTCCTAAATTGATGCAAATGTACTAGGAAATGATGATCATGCATCTATGTGATGCTACTAAGAACTACTGAGTGCATATGTAGAACGGAATGATTTCTAAAAAAAAAAAGAATGTATGTGCTTGCATGCTGTTTTATCAATAAAAATTTTTTTAGAATCCAAAAAAAAAAAAAATATATATATATATATATACACACCAGTAGAAGAGAGCTCCATTGGCAAATTTCCTAGATGTACAACTGTTGATTTCATGATGTATCATTCAATAAGGTGACTTTAAGACAAACCAAACATAATTTGGTTTCATTTTGTCATTAAATATTATATCGAGTATTTTTTTTGGAAGAAAACAGTTATTTTGCAAATCTGTATGCATTTAAAAGTATTTTATTGTAACTTTAATAAATAGATGCATTTTGTGTTTAAAAATATATATATATATTATACAGGGTACGCCACAGTGGCTCAGCAGGCTGAGTTCGTGCCTGCCATGCTGGAGACCTGGGTTTGATTCACAGTGCCTGCCCATGCAAAAAAAAAAAAAAAAAAAAAAAAATGCTAGATGACCTTTCATAGGGGAAATAATTTCAAGACAGAAAGGAATGGTGTAAAAAACTGACAAAGAAAAACACGTATTTTTTAATTGGATGATGGTGGATATCAAATTACTTTGGTATTTATATTCCATTTAATACTTTTAAAAGAGCAATAATGTATTGATTTTATTTATAATGCCAATATTTGCAATATGCTAGAAATCACATCCTTTTCAACTAATTTGGCCTAAACGTTCATTTAAGAAGTGTGAAATGTCACAGTTTTTCAAAATTCTACTAGTAGTTATTTGAGCAAAAATGTTCAAAGTCCCCTTAAATTTAATTTAATTTTTAAATTAAAAGGAAATTTAATATTAATCTTACTAATGTCTTAATGTAATAATGATATTATGGATATGTTATTTTTTAAGTCCTTAGTTTTAGTTTTTTAAAGATATGCATTGAAGTTTTTACAGATTAAATGACATCTGAGACTTGCTTCCAAATGAGTCAGTGGTGGGGAGGGAGTAGGTGAGGTATAGATGAAACAAGATTGGTCATGTTGATAACTGTTGGAGTTGGACAATGAGTACTTGGGAATTCATCATACTATCTGCACCAGTTTGAAAGTATTACGTACCCCAGAAAAGCCATGTTTTAATCCTGATCCAATCCTGCAGGACCACACCTATTGTTCAGTGAGGAAATTCTTTTGATTAGATTATCTCCATGGAGATGTGGTGTGCCCACTTGTGGGTGTAGCCTTTTGATTAGATGGAGATGTGACTACATCCAATCAAGGGGAGCTTTGATTAATTTACTAGAGCCCTTTAAAAGGGGAAACATTTTGGAAAACCTCAGATACCTGGAGAACAACTGCTTTAGAGCTGACAAAGACATGGATGTTTGGAGATGTCTGGAATGCAGACAAAGACAGCAGAAGACTAGACATGGGCAGAGCTCAGCAGACATTGCCGTGTGCCTTCTTACGAGATGCTAAGCAAGCCAGAATCCAGATTTGTGTCCCAAAGGAGCTAAGTGAAGGCCCACAGGTGCTTAGAGAGGAAACCACTATCAGAAGCTGGAAGCAATGGAACCAGGAACAAGCACCAGCAGACACAGCCATGTGCCTTCCCATGTTACAAACATCAGCCTTTCTTTGAAGTTATCTTTCTCTGGATGCCTTAGTTTGGACATTTCTATGGCCTCAGAACTGTAAATTTGCAACTTAATAAATTCCCTTTATAAAAGCCATTCCATTTTAGTTACATTGCATTCTGGCAGCTTTAGCAAATCAAAACACCATCTCTCTACTTCTGGATATATTTCAAAATTTATAAAATAAAAAATCTTTTTTAAGTACTTGAACTCAATAACAGTTTTCTATTTGAAAACAGATGGATTTCTTGTTTGCTCCAAACTATCACAGAAATTCTTTCCTTCAGTTTCACTTGTCATTTAATTTTCTGATGCGCTGTATAAACACAAGCTGGAAGGCTTGACTAAATAAGGAGACTACGCCACTGAGGGAAGCAATATTATGAATCTCAGCACAATATTATGAATCTCAGCAACTTTGCAGGAACAAAAATCACAACAAACAGTAACAATAACATCATTCTTTTGCACTGTTAAGTTCGTATGTGTTAACTACTTAATGGCTAACTCACGCCAGATTTTGTGCTCCATGACAACTTTTTACCCACAGGATCTTAGTGCCTAACATATTACCTAGTATATGGTATGCTTATGGAGGTATCCAAAGATAATTTCTCAGTTGAATTAGCATACACATATACATAAATATATGCATGCATATAAATATACTGGCAACATGGTTACCATAAATATGGCTTTTTTAGTATTCTACCTTGTCTTTTTAACACATGACACAAGATTTATGTAATTTCAAGTAACATATAGTATTCTTTAGTACTAATACACCATTCTCTGCTAAACCATTCAAGAAAATTATTTAAAGATCAGAGAGCATCTTGTGCTGGTTTTAAACTGTTATGTACCTAGAAAAGGCTATGTGTTTTTTTTCTTAACATGTACAGGCACCAGGAATCGAACACGGCATGGCAGGCAAGAACTCTGCCTGCTGAGCCACCATGAAGGCCATGTTCTTTTAATCTATTCTTGTGCGTGAAGACCTGTTGTGAGTAGGACCTTTTAATTAGGTTGTTTCAATTGAGATGTGACCCCTCCAATTCAAGGTGGATCTTAATCCTTTACTGGAGTCCTTTATGAGAGAGCTCAGAGATAGAAACACTGAGAGAGAGAGCTTAGAGAGAAATGCCCTGTAGATGCTAAAACAGGAACCACAGAAGCTCACAGAGGAGGCCACTGGAACAAATGCTGAAGGCAGTGAAACTGGGGAGCCCAGCAGCTGCTGGCCGTGTGTCTTCCTATGTGACAGAGGTGTCCCAGATACCAGCAGCCTTTCTTTGGAGTCCAGTTATCATCCGGTTGGTGCCTTAATTTGGATATTTTTCTTATGGTCTAAGAACTGTATAAGTTATAAATCTCCATTATAAAAGTCAACCTATTTCATGTATATTGCATTCTGGCACCTTTAGCAAACCAAAACACATCACATTCTTTGAGCCATTGTGATGAATTAATTCAATTCAGATTCCTCTGAAGATCTCTCCTACCCCCAAGATTCTTTTATTTTATGACAAAATCATAATCTAGAAGCTTGCTTCTCACACCTGAGAAGACTATTTTGGACATGACCCTGTAAAACACAAGAGGTAAGCCTGATGAATTTGAACACAAGGGGTCTAGAGAACGAAGAGATTGAGTGCTCTTGGGTGATGCTAGTACTATTGGAAGATTAGTTTAAAGCAAAATGATTCAAGAGGAAATGAATCCATTTAGAGTGGGGAGAATGATGAGAAAAGGTAGATGGTACCTACCATGAAGCTTCTTTGGGAAGTAGACATGTATATAAAAAAATGAGAGTTGTGGTTTTGTCAAGAACACATTCCTGAAGACCTTGCAAAACTTAAAAACTGCATAATCCAAACCTCCATAATCTCATGGAAATAAATGAAAAACAAGAGTGAGTATTTTCAGAGCTCATAAATCTATAACTATTGTGACAAGATATTGCTTTAATATTACTTCTTATTTATCATTATTATCACCAAAGTTTTCAGAGTTCTGGATCTAATCTCAGAGCATGATACATCAAGGGAGTTGTTTAAAGTACTTCATGGTATTTTATTGTGTCTAACTCATGTTCCAAAGTTATTGTTTTGCAGGTGTATTTTCCCAGCAGTGGCAGCACCATTTAATGAGTGCTTGTATGCAATTGTTCCATGGTAAAAAAAAAAAAAAAAAGATTTAAAAATTATAACAAAAGCAAAACATAGCACAGTTACACAATAAACAAAATCACTAGCAGAACTTCCTGTCAACATAGTTCACAGGATTAATAAAAGATGGCAGATTTTTTAAAAACAGTTAATGCTGCCAAGTTAAAAGAGTATATACAGTTTATAATTCATAAGTGTAAAACCATGTTTTTTTACTAGAGATTCTTTAATTTGGCCAACTTATACTATTTCACATTTTGCTTATAAGACCTCATATTTTATGTCACACTATTCCTAAGTTTGCAGCTACACTGAAGCCATATAAATGTGGCTTCATGGGTAAGGAAAGAGGAAGACAAAGATAAATGAAAGACAAATGGATTAATCCAGAAGTGATCCTTCCACTCTTAGAACTCTATGAGTTCTTTGCAAATAATTTGCAACATCTATACCATTGTTTTGAACTGATTTTCACAGCTATCCATATGTTTTTTGGGGGGAAGTGATCTCAAGCACATTGCCATAATCATCCCTTCTCTCCTGCATCATCTGTTTCTCCTGCTCTACTGGATCATTCTTGTAAGTAGTCAATAGCCTGGTTATAAATGTTCAACATTAGGCTCTACAGTGGGAAAAAAAGCCCTACATTGTAGCAGTCACCTATTTCCATGGTGTAAATACACTCTTCCGGCCAACTGCAAGATACCAACAGGACACCACCAAACAAAGAGTTTGGAAGAGTTGTGCACAACTGGCACTTGCAGAGGGGGATTGAGCCAGCTCCAGTATACCCACGAAAGTGCTTTTTATTCAGGTCACAACCCATTAGTGGGTCTTGTAAACAATTAAGTGGATTATGAGCAGCATTTCTTTTTTTTTTTTTTTTTTTTTTTCAGATCTTCTTCCCAACTGCAGCTGGGAAGGGAGGGCTTTTTTTTTTTTTTTTTTTTTTAATTTTTATTTTTATTTTTTTTATTAACGGAAAGAAAAAAAAAAGAAATTAACACAACATTTAGAAATCATACCATTCTACATATGCACTCAGTAATTCTTAACATCATCACATAGATGCATGATCATTGTTTCTTAGTACATTTGCATCGGTTTAGAGGAACTAGCAACACAACAGAAAAAGATATAAAATGTTAATATAAAGAAAAGAAATAAAAGTAGTAGTAATAGTAAAAAACAACAACAAACAAACCAACAAGCAAACAAAAACAAAAAAAACCCTATAGCTAAGATGCAGCTTCATTCAGTATTTTAACATGATTACTTTACAATTAGGTATTATTGTGCTGTCCATTTTTGAGTTTTTGTATCTAGTCCTGTTGCACAGTCTGTATCCCTTCAGCTTCAATTACCCATTGTCTTACCCTGTTTCTAACTCCTGCTGAACTCTGTTACCAATGACATATTTCAAGTTTATTCTCGAATGTCCGTTCACATCAGTGGGACCATACAGTATTTGTCCTTTAGTTTTTGGCTGGATTCACTCAGCATAATATTCTCTAGGTCCATCCATGTTATTACATGGTTCATAAGTTTATCTTGTCTTAAAGCTGCATAATATTCCATCGTATGTATATACCACAGTTTGTTTAGCCACTCTTCTGTTGATGGAGATTTTGGCTGTTTCCATCTCTTTGCAATTGTAAATAACGCTGCTATAAACATTGGTGTGCAAATGTCCGTTTGTGTCTTTGCCCTTAAGTCCTTTGAGTAGATACCTAGCAATGGTATTGCTGGGTCGTATGGCAATTCTATATTCAGCTTTTTGAGGAACCGCCAAACTGCCTTCCACAGTGGTTGCACCCTTTGACATTCCCACCAACAGTGGATAAGTGTGCCTCTTTCTCCGCATCCTCTCCAGCACTTGTCATTTTCTGTTTTGTTGATAATGGCCATTCTGGTGGGTGTGAGATGATATCTCATTGTGGTTTTGATTTGCATTTCTCTAATGGCCAGGGACATTGAGCATCTCTTCATGTGCCTCTTGGCCATCCGTATTTCTTCTTCTGGTAGGTGTCTGTTTAAGTCTTTTTCCCATTTTGTAATTGGGTTGGCTGTCTTTTTGTTGTTGAGTTGAATAATCTCTTTATAAATTCTGGATACTAGACCTTTATCTGATATGTCGTTTCCAAATATTGTCTCCCATTGTGTACGCTGTCTTTCTACTTTCTTGATGAAGTTCTCTGATGCACAAAAGTGTTTAATTTTGAGGAGCTCCCATTTATTTATTTCCTTCTTCAGTGTTCTTGCTTTAGGTTTAAGGTCCATAAAACCACCTCCAGTTGTAAGATCCATAAGATATCTCCCAACATTTTCCTCTATCTGTTTTATGGTCTTAGACCTAATGTTTAGATCTTTGATCCATTTTGAGTTAACTTTTGTATAGGGTGTGAGAGATGGGTCTTTTTTCATTCTTTTGCATATGGATATCCAGTTCTCTAGGCACCATTTATTGAAGAGACTGCTCTGTCCCAGGTGAGTTGGCTTGACTGCCTTATCAAAGATCAAATGTCCATAGATGAGAGGGTCTATATCTGAGCACTCTATTAGATTCCATTGGTCGATATATCTATCTTTATGCCAATACCATGCTGTTTTGACCACTGTGGCTTCATAATATGCCTTAAAGTCAGGCAGCGCGAGACCTCCAGCTTCGTTTTTTTTCCTCAAGATGTTTTTAGCAATTCGGGGCACCCTGCCCTTCCAGATAAATTTGCTTATTGGTTTTTCTATTTCTGAAAAATAAGTTGTTGGGATTTTGATTGGTATTGCATTGAATCTGTAAATCAATTTAGGTAGGATTGACATCTTAACTATATTTAGTCTTCCAATCCATGAACACGGTATGCCCTTCCATCTATTTAGGTCTTCTGTGATTTCTTTTAACAGTTTTTTGTAGTTTTCTTTATATAGGTTTTTTGTCTCTTTGGTTAAATTTATTCCTAGGTATTTTATTCTTTTAGTTGCAATTGTAAATGGGATTCGTTTCTTGATTTCCGCCTCAGCTTGTTCATTACTAGTGTATAGAAAAGCTACAGATTTTTGAATGTTGATCTTGTAGCCTGCTACTTTGCTGTACTCATTTATTAGCTCTAGTAATTTTGTTGTGGATTTTTCTGGGTTTTCTACATATAGTATCATATCGTCTGCAAACAGTGATAGTTTTACTTCTTCCTTTCCAATTTTGATGCCTTGTATTTCTTTTTCTTGCCTAATTGCTCTGGCTAGAACTTCCAACACAATGTTGAATAATAGTGGTGATAGTGGACATCCTTGTCTTGTTCCTGATCTTAGGGGGAAAGTTTTCAATTTTTCCCCATTGAGGATGATATTAGCTGTGGGTTTTTCATATATTCCCTCTACCATTTTAAGGAAGTTCCCTTGTATTCCTATCTTTTGAAGTGTTTTCAACAGGAAAGGATGTTGAATCTTGTCAAATGCCTTCTCTGCATCAATTGAGATGATCATGTGATTTTTCTGCTTTGATTTGTTGATATGGTGTATTACATTAATTGATTTTCTTATGTTGAACCATCCTTGCATACCTGGGATGAATCCTACTTGGTCATGATGTATAATTCTTTTAATGTGTTGTTGGATACGATTTGCTAGAATTTTATTGAGGATTTTTGCATCTGTATTCATTAGAGAGATTGGTCTGTAGTTTTCTTTTTTTGTAATATCTTTGCCTGGTTTTGGTATGAGGGTGATGTTGGCTTCATAGAATGAATTAGGTAGTTTTCCCTCCACTTCGATTATGTTGAAGAGTTTGAGGAGAGTAGGTACTAATTCTTTCTGGAATGTTTGATAGAATTCACATGTGAAGCCGTCTGGTCCTGGACTTTTCTTTTTAGGGAGCTTTTGAATAACTAATTCAATCTCTTTACTTGTGATTGGTTTGTTGAGGTCGTCTATTTCTTCTTGAGTCAAAGTTGGTTGTTCATGTCTTTCCAGGAACCTGTCCATTTCTTCTAAATTGTTGTATTTATTAGCGTAAAGTTGTTCATAGTATCCTGTTATTACCTCCTTTATTTCTGTGAGGTCAGTAGTTATGTCTCCTCTTTCATTTCTAATCTTATTTATTTGCATCCTCTCTCTTCTTCTTTTTGTCAATCTTGCTAAGGGCCCATCAATCTTGTTGATTTTCTCATAGAACCAACTTCTGGTCTTATTGATTTTCTCTATTGTTTTCATGTTTTCAATTTCATTTATTTCTGCTCTAATCTTTGTTATTTCTTTCCTTTTGCTTGCTTTGGGATTAGTTTGCTGTTCTTTCTCCAGTTCTTCCAAGTGGACAGTTAATTCCTGCATTTTTGCCTTTTCTTCTTTTCTGATAAAGGCATTTAGGGCAATAAATTTCCCTCTTAGCACTGCCTTTGCTGCGTCCCATAAGTTTTGATATGTTGTGTCTTCATTTTCATTTGCCTCTAGGTATTTACTAATTTCTCTTGCAATTTCTTCTTTGACCCACTTGTTGTTTAAGAGTGTGTTGTTGAGCCTCCATGTATTTATGAATTTTCTGGCCCTCCGCCTATTATTGATTTCCAACTTCATTCCTTTATGATCCGAGAAAGTGTTGTGTATGATTTCAATATTTTTAAATTTGTTAAGACTTGCTTTGTGACCCAGCATATGGTCTATCTTTGAGAATGATCCATGAGCACTTGAGAATAAGGTGTATCCTGCTGTTGTGGGATGTAATGTCCTATAAATGTCTGTTAAGTCAAGTTCATTTATAGTAATATTCAGGTTCTCAATTTCTTTATTGATCCTCTGTGTAGATGTTCTGTCCATTGATGAGAGTGGTGAATTGAAGTCTCCAACTATTATGGTATATGTGTCTATTTCCCTCTTCAGTGTTTGCAGTGTATTCCTCACGTATTTTGGGGCATTCTGGTTCGGTGCATAAATATTTATGATTGTTATGTCTTCTTGCTTAATTGTTCCTTTTAATAGTATATAGTGTCCTTCTTTGTCTCTTTTAACTGTTTTACATTTGAAGTCTAATTTGTTGGATATTAGTATAGCCACTCCTGCTCTTTTCTGGTTGTTGTTTGCATGAAATATCTTTTCCCAACCTTTTACTTTCAACCTATATTTATCTTTGGATCTAAGATGTGTTTCCTGTAGACAGCATATAGAAGGATCCTGTTTTTTAATCCATTCTGCCAGTCTATGTCTTTTAATTGGGGAATTCAGTCCATTGACATTTAGAGTTATTACTGTTTGGATAATATTTTCCTCTACCATTTTGCCTTTTGTATTATATATATCATATCTGACTTTCCTTCTTTCTACACTTTTCTCCATGTCTCTCTCTTCTGTCTTTTTGTATCTGACTCTAGTGCTTCCTTTAGTATTTCTTGCAGAGCTGGTCTCTTGGTCACAAATTCTCTTAGTGACTTTTTGTCTGAGAATGTTTTAATTTCTCCCTCATTTTTGAAGGACAATTTTGCTGGATATAGGAGTCTTGGCTGGCAGTTTTTCTCTTTTAGTAACTTAAATATATCATCCCACTGTCTTCTAGCTTCCATGGTTTCTGCTGAGAAATCTACACATAGTCTTATTGGGTTTCCCTTGTATGTGACGGATTGTTTTTCTCTCGCTGCCTTCAAGATCCTCTCTTTCTCTTTGACCTCTGACATTCTAACTAGTAAGTGTCTTGGGGAACGCCTATTTGTGTCTAATCTCTTTGGGGTGCGCTGCACTTCTTGGATCTGTAATTTTAGGTCTTTCATAAGAGTTGGGAAATTTTCAGTGATAATTTCTTCCATTAGTTTTTCTCCTCCTCTTCCCTTCTCTTCTCCTTCTGGGATACCCACTACACGTGTATTTGTACGGTTCACATTGTCCTTGAGTTCCCTGATACCTTGTTCAAATTTTTCCATTCTTTTCCGGATAGTTTCTGTTTCTTTTTGGAATTCAGATGTTTCATCCTCCAAATCACTAATTCTATCTTCTGTTTCTTTAAATCTGTCATTGTAGGTATCCATTGTTTTTTCCATCTTTTCTACTTTATCTTTCACTTCCATAAGTTCTGTGATTTGTTTTTTCAGTTTTTCTATTTCTTCTTTATGTTCAGCCCATGTCTTCTTCATGTCCTCCCTCAATTTATCGATTTCGTTTTTGAAGAGGTTTTCCATTTCTGTTCGTATATTCAGCATTAGTTGTTTCAGCTCCTGTATCTCATTTGAACTATTGGTTTCTTCGTTTGACTGGGCCATATGTTCAATTTTCTGAGCGTGATCTGTTATCTTCTGCTGGCGTCTGGGCATTTAGTCAGATTTCCCCGGTGTTCGACCCCACAGCTTGAAAGATTTTTCTGCGCAATCTCTGGGTTCTGTTCTTCCTATCCTGCCCAGTAGGTGGCGCTCGTGGCACACGCCTGTCTGTGGGTTCCACCAGCGAAAGTTGCTGTGGGTCCCTCAACTCTGGAAAACTCTCGCCGTAGGGGAGGTTCGGCAACCGAAGCGTCTTGGAAGAATGCCAGCCGGCCCGGGGTTCCAAACGCGGGGAGGGTCGCCGGCCGTCGCAGCACAGGAGAGCGTCCGGCCAAATTAGCCAGTCGGCCCGGGGCACCAAGCGTGGCGGGAGGGCGCCAGCTGTCGCAGCCCGGGAGAGTACACTGTTCCCAGCCGACGGGGGAGTCACGTGTTTGGAAAGGATCCCCCGGTCACTGTTCTCCGCAGTCTGGGGATTTCCGACCCAACTATCTCAGTTGTTCCGGGGGGCCTCGTGTGGTGGGGGCACCAGCCGCCACGGCCAAAGGGGACTGCCTGTCCAATTCTACCAGCTGGCCCAGGAAGGTGGAAGGGAGGGACTCCGGTCGCTTGCCATCCCACCCAGGAAAGCCCGTGCCCCTTGGTGATCTCACCGGAGCTGGTTCTCCCAGATAGTCAGCCGTTCCAGGATGGGGTACGCTGTCCCTTTGATCTCCCTCGTGGTTCCGGGAGCTGCTCTGTATTATCTCCACTCCCCCAGTAGCTGTTCTGGAGGAGGAAAGTTGAGGGCGGCAAGGCTGTCGAGGCTGGTGGCGGAGGAGCACGGTGAAGGCGGGGGAAGAGGGCACCGTGGTGGTTGGAGAGCAGCCGGAGCAGGAGGGGGAGGAGAGGGGAGAGGGAGGGCGGGCGGCTTGGCTGCTGCGGGGCGTGGGCGCCGCGCGGCGGGCCGGCGGAGAAAGAGAGGGGAGAGGGAGGGCGGGCGGCTCGGCTGCTGCGGGGCGTGGGCGCCGCGCGGCGGGCCGGCGGAGAAAGAGGAGCAGCATTTCTTAAAATGAAAAAGTAGAGTGTTTCAGATATAATAATGGTATTGTTTTGCAAAATTTTGTTTCAATAATTTTCAGTATGCATGTGACAAGTCACATTGAAAATATTCATATTGTAGGCTACTTGAAAAAAAGGACGAAGGCCACTGCTGAATTATTTCATTTCCTTTTTACAAACAAGGACCCTCCCCCCCCAAAAAAAAGAAACCCTAAATCTTCCTTTATCCCCATTGTCACTTCAGTTCCGAAGCTTTTGCTGTTCTTGTTCACAGATGAACTTCTGGAAAGAACTATAATCACTATCTTCATCACTTCACCTCACCTTCCTCGACTCACTTCAGAGTCAGTGCCACCAATGACCTCCATGTTGCTAAATTCACTGGTCAATTCTATATTCCTTGACCTCTCAGCAGCATTTGACACAATTGTTGCTTTCCGCCTTTTAAAACCCTGTCTTTGGGGGTGCACGGGTGGTTCAGTGGTAGAATGTTTACCTTCCATGTGGGAGATCCAGGTTTGATTTCTGGACCATGCACCTAAAAACAAAAAACCCCTGTCTTTGGCTTCTGTGACACCACTCTGAGGAAGTTTTCCTTCTGTCTCCATGGTTACCCCCTCTCACTCTCTTTCACTGCCTCCCCTCCTCAGCTTATCCCCCCAGGGCTAGGTTATCTTCTCCATCTAACTACTTTCCTAGGTGATCCCATTAAATTTCATGACATTATATCATATAATTTCTTCTCACCCATTAGGCTTCAGCTATGCTGGTGACCTCTCTATTTTCTGAACACACTAAATGCATTCTATAAAGCCTTAGTGACTTTGTATTAGTTGTTCCCTCAGCCTGGAATGCTCTTTCCCAAGACTGCCAAATGGCTCCCTCTCTTTCATTAACCAGCAGCTTAAAGTTCACTTCCTCAGAGAGGCAGTCCATAGCACCCAATTAAAGCAGCCACTAGACACTATTATATCATCCATTAAAAAAATAAAAAAAACTTTCTGTTTTGAAATATTTTCAAACTTTCAGGATAGTTACAAAAATAATACAAACCCCACACAGAGAACTTCAACTTTCCCATCCCCCCAAATGGAAGCTCTATACTCATTATGCATTAACTCCCTAGTCCCCTGCTCCTGTTCAGGCAACCTAAACTTTAAGTTTTGTCTCTATGAGCGTGCATATTCTCCAATATTTTCTTTGTGGTTACCACGGGGCTTACATTTATAACAACCCTGTTTGTTTAGATACCAACTTAATTTCAAATTATGTTCCTATAACCCTCCATCCCCCCAAATTTATGTAGCTCTTGTCACAAATTACGAGTTTATACATTGGGTCCAAAATCACTGATTTCTCATTACATTTTATACATTTGGCTTTTTGATCCTGTAGGGAGTAAAAGGTGGAGTTACAAACCAAAAATACAATAGCATGGGCATTTCTATTTACTCATGTCATCACCTCTACTGGAGGAGCTCTACTTCTTCATGTGGTTTGATTCTGTTATCTATGGTCCTTTCCTTTCAACCTACAAAACTTTCTTTAGCTTTCCTTGTAAGACTGGTCTAGGGGTGACAAGCTCCCTCAGCTTTTGTTTATCTGGGATGTCTTAATTTCTCCCTCATTTCTGAAAGACATTTTGCTGTATATAGAATTCTTGTTTGGCAATTTTTTGCTTTCAGCACTTTAAATATGTCAATTCATTGCTTTCATGTCTCTGTAGTTTCCAGTGGGAAATTGGCACTTAATGTTATTGAGGCTCCCTTGTATTTGACACATTGCTTTTCTCTTGCAACTTTCAGAATTCTTGTTATCTCAAGCATTGAAAAGTTTGATTATGATATGCTGCAAAGAGGGCCTATTTGTATTTATCCTGTTTTTTCAGTTGAACATCTTGGATCTGTATATTCATGTTTTGGGAAGTTTTCAAACATGATTACTTTGAATAGTCCCTGCCCCTTTCTCTCTTTTCTTTCTCGGATTCTGATGATGGGTATATTGGTGTGCTTGATAGCGACCCATGGGTTACTCAGGCTGTGTTCACTTTTCTTACATTTTTTTCCTTTCTTCTCCTGAGACTGGATGTTTTCAGTTGTCTTATCTTCAAGTGCTTCTATCTTCTGCCAGCTCCAAGCTGCCACTGAATCCCTCTACAGAATTTTTAATTTCTGTTACTGTGATCTTCAGGTGTGTTTTGTTCTTTTCACAATTTTTATCTCTCTATTGATATTCTCTTTTTGTTCACCTATCATTTCCCTGATTTCCTTTAGTTCTCTGTCATGTTTTTCTTTAGCTCTTTGAGCAGATTTAGGACCATTTTAAAAAAGTGTTTGTCTGGGGTACCAGGTCTGGATTTCTTCATTCATGATTTCTAACGCTTTAATCTTCTCCTTTGCAAGGACCATCAATTGTTGTTTCTTTGAATGTTTTGTAACCTTTTGCTGAAATCTGACATTTTGATATTTGCATGTATTGTATTGTCACTGGAATTAAACTCTGAGGCTTGTATCCATCTAGTGTTATAACAGAGCTTTCCTCGAATGCCAGGCGCAGACCAAAAAAAAAAAAAAAGGAAAGAGGAAGCACCTTTCCCAGTCTTTGCAGATTAATTTATGTGAGTCCTCTCCTTCAGGCTTATTCATACAATGATCTTAGAGGACAGCTTCCAGGCCAAAGTGTAGGGGGCCTCCCTGATCCTTTCTATGCTCCCCTCTGTTCTGGGTATGTGTGGGGGTCCCTAGGTCAGTAAGAAGTCCCTTTCTTACTGGTTATACCCCTCTTCCCTAAACAACAGTTTCCTTGTGGTCACAGGCACTGCACTGTATGTCCTACAGTGAGCAATCCCTTGAGTTACCCAAGACAGCATGACTTGACTTGTATGTCCTACAGTCAGCAATCCCTTGGGTTACTCAAGAGAGTATGACTTGACTGTTTTATGTATTATATAGGAGAACATGATGAGCTATCTTCACATGAGGACAAGTTCTTGACGGCAAGTCCCTCAAGCCACCACCAGATAGACTGGGCCAGGCATACATTCTCCCAGTATTCACATGAGGGCTATGCTGTTCTCTCCAGAGTGGGGACCAGAGAGCTGCACAGGGAATGTGGGCTGGCTCCACACTGAGCTAGGATGGGATGAAAGAGGGGCCAGCCAGGAATGCCACAAGAACCTCCCACTTTTTAAGTGGCTTTAAAAAAAATTTTTTTTTGGCACTTGCCCTGTTACTGCAGTCCTTTAACTATTTTTTGAAGCTCTGAGAAGGATATTTTTGCCAGTTCTTGCTGATTGTTCAAAGCTCCTGTGGGAGGACAGAGAGCCCTGAAGCATCTCACTCTGTCATCTTGATTGGGGTGGGGCACATCATACTATTTTTATCTCTAAAATGTTGTGGGGTGCACCAAAAGAGAGACCACACAAGTCAAAGCAATTTGCAAGCCAATTAGGAGTCTTTATTAGCGACTGCCTCAGAAACTCAAGAAGGAGGAATCAGAGAGCAGCCCCGAGAAGTTCTCAAGGGGGGCTTATAAAGGTAAAAACCACAAGCATACCCACAGAAGCAGGAAAAAGGACATTATCTTTTTGAGCCACATCTTGGTTTGCAGCTGTAAGCAAGCAATCTTATCTACAGAACCAGAGCAATGCCATTTGCTCTTGCACAATACATCCCATTCTTTTTGTTTCTTAACAATGATTATTGTTCAATTTTTAACTCTTGGGAACTTCCTGCCCTGGATCTTGGGACTCCGGATACCTTCTTCTTGCTAGGGCCTGATTTATTGCTCCTGACCCCCCACATAAAATACACCACTATCTAATTTGTGTTGTTTGCAATTTTAAATTCTGTGGTCTTAAGGGTCTCACTGAGAATTAGCATTTGAGTAAACACTAGAAGGAGGAAAAGGTAACTGCTGCAAAGATTCTGAGTGGGAGTGTAAGTCATTTTGAAACAATGGCAAGGCCAGTGTGACTGAAGAACAACTGAGGAGGAAAATAGGAAATGCAATCAAAGTGTGTAGAATGGGGGGTGGGAGGGCACCATGATGTGCTCTTGCAAGGACTTGGATCTTTACTCCAAGGATGATCACAAAAATAGATTGTAGGGTGGGCCACAGTGGTTCAGCAGGCAGAGTTCTTGTTTGCCATGCCAGAGACCTGGGTTTGATTCCCAGTGCCTGCCCATGCAAAAATAAAAATAAAAAAAGATTGTAGAGGGGCAAGAGCAAAAGCAGGGAGACAAATTAGAAGGATATTGCAATAACTTAAGTAAGAAATGTGGGATGCATTTTTTATGTCTCTTTATCTAGAAGACCCTGTTCTAGTTTCCTAGCTGTTGGAATGCAGTATACCAGAAACCGAATGGCTTTTGAAAAGGGGAATTTAATAAGTTACTAGTTTACAGTTCTAAGGCCAAGAAAATGTCCCAATTAAAACAAGTCTATAGATATGTCCAATCTAAGGCACCCAGGAAAAGATACCTTGGTTCAAGGCCAATGAAGTTCAGGGTTTCTCTCTCAGGTGGAAGGGCACGTGGTGAACACAGTCAGAATTTCTCATCTGGAAAGGCACATGGTGAACACGGTCAGGGTTCTTCTCTCATCTGGAAGGGCACATGGCAAACACGGAATCATCTGCTAGCTTCTTCTCCTGGCTTCCTGTTTCTTGAAGCTCCCCAGGAGGCATTTTCCTTCTTTGTCTCCAAAGTTTGGTGGCTGTCGGACTCTGCTTCTCGTGGCTATCTGGTTCTGCTCTGCTCTCTCTGAAATCTCCTATTCTCCAAAATGTTTCCTCTTTTATAGGACTCCAATAAACCAATCAAGACCCATCCAAATGGGTGGAGACACGTCATCACCTAATCCAGTTTAACAACCACTCTTGACTAAGTCACATCATCCAAGGAGATGATTTGATTACAGTTTCAAACATACAGTATTGAATAGGGATTATTCTACCTTTATGAAATGGAATTTTGATTAAAACATGGCTTTTCTAGGGGGCATACATCCTTTTAAACGAGCACAGACCCTTTGGGCAAGTACTATAACTGTTTGCATACTTGTATTCCTTACCACTGTGTCTTATTAGGCAGGTATTTGGCACCTATTTGTTGATTTTAAATGATATAAAAAACACATTGGGGGTGGGCAATGGTGGCTCACTGGCAGAATTCTCGCCTGCCATGCCGAAGACCTGGGTTAGGATTCCAGGAGCCTGCCCACAAAAAACAAACAAACAAAACACACATTGGGCTCACTGAAAACAGTGACCATTGAGGGGATATTTCTAGAAACAAGTTCTTGGGGCTTATGGAAATTTTAACTCAGAATTGTTTTGCTTAACACAGGATTTCCGGTCCTTTTACTCAATCCCATTTGTACCTAAATGCCACTTATCAAAGAAACAGAATGTTAATAGGTATTATTTGAATTTATTCACACTTTGTAAAGGAGATGGGCAAGACCCAGGCAAAATTATGATGATTGCTGTTCACTTAACGAACAAATATTCAGTTAAATCATATGAACTTACAATTTTTGAAGACCACAAGGATTGAACACCAGCAATTTTATATGTTCAACCTAATATTTACAGTGTCAACTTCAGTTATCTAGTTTTACTCTAAACATTGGACAATGCATAAAATTTCTTTTTCTCAATTTATCGTTGAATCAGATAAATAAAACGTGTGCAGAACGATAACTACAAATCCAAGGCAGTGTATGTCAAGGGTTAAAAGACACTACTTAAGTTGGATCTTTCTAAGTGGAATCATAAAAAGTGAATCAAATTTTGAAAATGAACAGGAAGAGAAAATGAGTGTGGGACTTGTGGTAAATTCCTAAATTTAAATAAAAATTAAAACAAAATCCTGGGGAGAAGAAAGGCGATAGCAGGGTCATCAAAACATGTCTTTCAAAACAATAATAGATAAAAGTCAAACAGGGACAAGTAAGAGAACTTTGTGATTCCTAACAGCAAACAGAAAGCAGCCAGCCCACTCTCTGAAATATAAAGTCTTTCAAGGTAGCCTACTTAACTATTTTATTTCTCTGATGTTTTTACAGCCAGTAAATCTAACAATCCGTCATATGGGCCCTTGACTGAGAAAAAAAATAGCAACTAATAGATGTTCGGATCTGTGCTTGAAGAAAACAATACGCACTATAACTGGCGAATAACCCAGGGCGGCTACAAGTCCAAAGATTAACTAGGGAGGAGGTGGGGACGGTTTGGGATGGGCATAGTCCAGCTGTACCATACCCCATATCTCTATCATTTTATCGACATACAAGGCAGAAGAGGGCACCTGCACGAATCCTTTATGGCAGTGACGTTGATCTAATACAGAAAGGGGGCAGACGCTGACGCATCTACCTCGGCAGAGGCCAAGGACGGCGCTTCCGGCTACGTGGGGCCCTCGTTGCTGGGTCAAGGCCAGACCCGCGTGGTGTCTTCAACCCAGGCCTGGAGGGATCCTCAGCTCTAAGCGCCCACCCTCCTAGACCTAGAGCCCGAGAACAGCTGGGTGGGCAGAAACACGCTTGCTGGGGGGTGCAAAAGGCTGCCGTCTTCTCTCCGTTTCATTCTCCTCCCTTCCCCAATCAGACGACAGGGAAAAGGCACAAGAATTTTTTTTTAACACATTCTTTGTCCTCATCCTCTCTTTGTTGGTCCCCCAGCAAGTGACTCACAGTCTAATTCCCCAGAGGCTGTGCAGGCGGGGGTGCTGCGATACTGTCAGCAACAGGGCCGAGCCAGAAGCCCAGGGCCGAGCCAGAAGCCCAGAGCCGAGCAGCGTAGTCCGCCCAGAACGCAGAGGCGGAGTCACAGCGGCTTCCCCGGGGCGCGCGAACCGCGGAATGGAAGCGAACTGACTCCTTTCGCTTCCCGTAGCCGCCCACAAACACCCTGTTTCAGAACCCGGAGGATTTCCTGTGGCCACGGCAACGACCTTCTGCTTGGAGCGCCTGGAACTCCAGTCCCGGGGTAAGTCTGGAGAGCGCTCGCCTGTCGGTTGGCAGCAATCTCTAGAGGTGGCTTTGGCTGGCACTCCAGCTGAGGGGGGCTTCGGAAGTCACTCTCCCTAATACCGAGTTTGATGCGTGGGACAGTTTCTGTTCTGCCCGCCCCGCCAATGTTCACCTGGGCAGAATCGGGAATGGATGGTGGGGAAGCCGCCTCAGCGGGCGCAGCGCTTCTGGGAAAGAGGGATTATGGAGAGTCGGGTTCCTGGCAGCAGGCTGTTTGCACTGGTGTGGCGCCTCCCTGCAAACCCACTCCCACCCGTGCTTCCTTCTCACATCCTCCCCAGTTGGAATGCCGAGCGCCATCTCTACTTGGAGGAATCTGGGAAAGTTTCGTTCCCGATATTTTAATGACTTCCTCAGATAGCTTAATGAGACCTCCACTTTGCTCCCTGACGTTAAAGATGCTGAGTCATTTTACTACCGAATTAAACATTAGAAAACCCAAGTCATCTGGATTTCTTTGATCGTCTGTAAAACATAACTGATGGTTTCATTATGAAGCGAACGGAATGGTTGGTTTAATGC
Source organism: Tamandua tetradactyla (assembly GCF_023851605.1). Taxonomy (NCBI): domain Eukaryota; kingdom Metazoa; phylum Chordata; class Mammalia; order Pilosa; family Myrmecophagidae; genus Tamandua; species Tamandua tetradactyla. The sequence continues at coordinate 7,162,754 of NC_135333.1, forward strand.
AACGCTTTGGCTTAAATTGAATATGGCTTTGGCAAGTCTATCCATTCTTTTTTCCTCTTAATGTTTTTGGAATTTTGCAGAGCAAAATAAAGGGTTTGGAGGTTTTGACTAACATGTGTAAATTAGTGGCAGATTGGGGTTGCATTTAGATGGTAAACCAATAGGGGCGCAGGATTTTTTTGCTTTTCCTAGTGGAAACAAGGTAACAACAGATCTGTCAGTTCATACTGCTGTACAGTTTAATGGCAGCATAGCGGAAGAAGAATGTAGAAAGCTTTCTTTCGTTTCTGTTTTAGTTCCGGTTAGTCATCAGGTTTTTCCTGGAGCTGTTAAATGTAGTACTGATAGGTACTTTTTTTTAATTTAATAATTTTATTTAGAAATCTCACACACATACATTCCATACATGGTGTACTATCAACGGCTCAACATATCATGACATAATTTTGTATACATCACCATGATCATTTTTAGAACATTTACAGCACTCTGGAGAAGAAGGAAAAAGAAAAACCTCATACATCCTATACCTCTTACCTCTCCCTCATTGACCAGTAGTATTTCAGCCTACCCAATTTTTTACCCTTTATCCCCCTCCTGTTATTTTTTTATCCTTATTTTTTACTTATCTGTCCATACCCTGGATATATGGAGCATCAGACACAAGGTTCTCACAATCACATAGTTACATTGTAAAAGCTGTATTTTTTATACGGTTGTCTTCAAGAATCAAAGCTACTGGAACACAGCTCAACAATTTCAGGTGCTTCCCACCAGACACTCCAATACACCATAAATTAAAAAGGAATATCTATATAATGCATAAGAATAACCTCCAGGATAAACTCTCGACTCTGCTTGAAATCTCTCAGCCACTGAAACTTTATTTTGTCTCATTTCTTTCTTGCCCCTTTTTCGTCAAAAAGGCTTCTCAATCCCATGATGCCAGGTCTCAACTCATTCCAGGAGTCCTGTCTCACGTTGACAGGGAGATTAACACCCCTGGGAGTCATGTCCCACATGTGGGGGGCGGGGGGGGGGGAGACAGTGAGTTCACTTGCCGAGTCAGCTTAGAGAGAGAGAGAGGCCACATCTAAGCAACAAAGGAGGTTCTCTAGGGGTGACTATCTTAGGCATAACTATAAGTAGACTTAGCCTATCCTTTGCAGGAATAATTTTCATAGGGTCAAACCCCAAGATTGAGGGCTCAACCTGTTGATTTGGTTGTCCCCACTGCTTTCGAGAATCCTTTCTCTTCTGTCCCCCAAGGGAACTTTGCAAATACTTTTTTATTCTCTTCCCAAATTACTCTGGGATATATTGGGGCATCACACTAACATATACAAACCAACCGGATCTCACACCCTATTCAAGATTCCATGTACTGATGGTGTTCAACTAAACTGACCGTACAAGTTAATTTAGGTAATGCATTACCCAAAATATAAATTTTGCTTCAAGCATCTCTCCCTTTGGTCTCACACAGAACTTGAAGATTTAAAATATGGACTATATTATCCTTTACCCTATGTTCTGATCTACCCCAGTCCTATCCAGATCAGCTTCGTACATATCTGTAGTTGAAGTCTGATCCCCTTTTCAACTTTTAAAACAGTTTATGTATGGGGTACTGCTGACTTTTATAGCTTCAGAGCTCTAACTCTGAGTCTCAGATTTCACATAAATACCCAAAGTTTCTGGAATGACCAGAGTATATACAAACAGCTCAGTATTTCAGAATTTAGAAATGACATTTACAACTCCTGACTATATGTGACTGCTATAAGATCTTACAATCTAGGAAGCTTTACAGTAAACCCCGACCTCATAATCCATTCTCTCACCTTCAATTCTCCAAGTTTGTACATTATAGTTAGTCTATATGAGTAAGGCATGATAATATTTGTCTTTTTGTTTCTGCCATTTCATTCAGTATACAGTCCTGAAGGTTCATTCACCTATTTGCATGCTTCACAACTTCATTTCTTCTTGTGGCTGCTCAGTAATTTGTTGTATGTATGTATCATAGTTCCCTCTTCCTTACCCCAGTCTTTGTACCCTTAGGCCACTGATGGGTACTTTTGTCTTTAACAACAGAGAAAACTATCTTATTAGAATTCAAAGGTTTGGAATTTTTTCATCTTGACTTTGGTTTGAAGGAGGAAGAGCAATCATTTCTATTAACAATAATGGCTAAACAGTATATAGCACCTACTATTCCATTATTTTATTAGCTCATTTAATTTTAGGAACAAACCTACAGTGGAAATACTATTATTACTCCCATTTTACAGATGAGAAAAGAGAACTTAAATGAATACCACTGATAATTGTGCATGGCTGTTTGGTTAGTATTTGCTATGATTGTATTTTAATATTTTAAATAATAAATCCCAGGTTAGAAATCTTACACTGATATATTTTCAAGTCAGTATTTCCTACTCTCCTAATCTAGATGTAAGCACACCAGGTAGGAATTGGTGTCAAGTATTTGATTTTACTAGCATCCTGTTATTTGGTAATGATTAGCAAAATAATTTATAATTTAAATTATAATAAGAAAAATGATGCATGACTATTTTACTCTCTCTCTGTTTTGATAATACACAGGGCAAGCACCTCCATTTTAGTCTGGGAAGCCTTTAAATGAAATTTATATAACGTCATACCTCATACAGGGAAGAGAGACTCCAGTCAACAATAAGGTGGAAAAGAATGATGTTGTCTTTAAACAATCTACAAAATGTCATCTATAACCCGGTAACTGACTCCCATAAAATCACTTTTGACTTATGGCAGTATTGAGAGTAAATCTAACTGAATTGTAATCATCCACGGTTTGGGGGAAGTGGCAAGAAAAACAGTTCAATAAGCATGTATAAAGTGCCTACTGTGTGCTAAGGGCTATTGAGGGTGCTGATTAAAAAGTAGATTTGGCCCTTGTCCTCCAAGATCCCCGTCTAGTGGAGAAAAAGGGCATAGTTAATGTGAAAGGTGATTAGAACTATGTTATAAACAGAGTACATCAGAGTATGAATGAGGGAATGCCAATTTTGATGAGGTGGCTGGGGAGAGAGGATGGGGAGGAGCAGAAAGAGGAGGCTCATATTATCATAATGATAATCATAAAACAAATTTCAAAGCAAATGGATTTCTTGCTCTGTAAATTCTATAAATTTTTCTTTTTCGTTTTGAATTAGAACTGTTTATATGGTAATGTCTCAGTTTTTGCTTTCACCTTTGGTACCTGAGCAGGGAAAATGTCAAAAGCTAGTGGGTAGGATAGAGGATGAGAAGAACTAAGTGTCTTGTCCAGGCTTCAGACTGGCCCAAGAATCCCTGAATAACTAATTCCTAGAAATATGAATATATGCTTTTTGGGCAATAAAGAAATTGTTTTAGTTTTATGTGAATCTTTAGAAGTGTCCAGTTTCCACTTACTGAATAATAAATTTAAATCTCAGATTATGTCAGCTATTTAATTTGTAATCCCCCCATAGAGGCTCTTGGCCAGTAGGAAGTGTGAGAGTTTTTGAAACAAGTTCCTAAACCAGTCTCGTTTGTGTGGGTAGGTTCATTTTTCTATTGTTGTTATTTACTTTGTAGCTGTAATCCTTCCCCCCCCCCCCCCCAAGTTTTAATGTCTTTATGCAAGGTTGAGATACATTTAACATATTCAAGCCAAATCAGTTCTGGAAGAAATATCCTTCAATGGTAGTGGGTTAAAAAATGGAAGAGTTACTGACTTTGAAATCATCGAGACACTTAAAATGTATTTTTTGCATCCTAGAGTTAAAAACATGTAAAAATTATAGAGTAGTGTTCTGAAAATATTTAAAAAAAAAAAGACTACTTGCCCAGAGTGACTGACATATAACCATGGCTCAAGCCTGGAGGATGGAATAGATGGTCAAGTTATACTGTTCAGTTCTGCCCTGTGTATACAAAGATGCCATATTTGAATGTTATTTAGAAAATAATTTGATAGATTAAAATCCCTCTGCAACTTGATAATATACTAATGATTTTTGTGGTTGACAACCTCTCCACTTCCCATCCCCACCTCCTGTAGAGTGTAAAAAAAAAATATGCATTCATTTCCTGATAAAGGGAATCAGGGTAAGTAGTGCTGCTTTAGAGCAGTAAACATGTTTAGGGCTCTGAAATGGACACACTGCTGTTCTGAGGGTAGTTCGTTATAATATGTTTCCAAAATTAATATTTTTGGCAAATAGCTTTTTTTTTTTTAAGTTTCTCTGTTTTATAGTTACTTCTCACAAGCAGAATAGAGGTAGAAAGACTGAGGTGAATGGCAAAAGTAACATTTTGATCTGGTTTTAACTTTTATTTACTGTTAAATATTTATACATTGAGTACCCATATTGCACTGAAGTTTTTTCAGTTCTCCCATTTGTGTAGCTGGTTGCCCTTCCAGGAGTCAAAAGACAAAAATGAGGTTACAAATCAGTTAGATATCTTAAATTAATCAATTAGGGCATTTTACAATTAGACTTGGAGAAACTGTTCTTTTGCATCCAGGTTATTTTCTTAGTGAATAATTCACACAATAAGGAAGTGTTTATTGGGTTTCTACTATATTCCTTAATTAACATGATGAAAATGCAGAACCTTTTAATTTTTGTTTCATTTTGGCCTGTGTTTGTGTTAGACAGACTCTGTCCATAATAACTTATCTTGGAAAGGATGAATAGTGTGACTATTCGGAGTATTTTTAGTATATTTCTAAATATACTAGTTCAATTAATAGAATTCTAAGCCATAGAAAAGAAAGAAAAAGAAATCCTCTCTTTCCATTCTAATTCAGTGAATAATTTGGAAGGCAGTGTCTTAACTTCATACCAGAAATGTCATCAGTGAAATCTATTTTCTGGCAGCTCAGTATTTTCCCATATATTTTGTTATTATTGCTGTCTATAGAATTCTTAAGATGTGATTAAGTGCTGACTAGTTAATAAGTTATTTAGAAATTAAACAGGGGACTTCTGTGAGGATGGTGTAGCTGTAAGGAGAGGCTGAGTTCACCTTGGCTCCATGCAACAGTGAGGGACAGTATAGGAGAAAATGACCGAGACAGTGATTCCAGGGTGTGAGTGACCATAGAGGATCTTCTACCCTGTTTAGAAAGGTTCTGAATGAAAAGGCAGAGAAATTGGGATTGAGAGAATGGGGTGAGTGTGCTTGGTCATGATTCCAGCCTATCCCTGCAGGTGGCTTGGGAGATCTTCCCTTGTAGCTCTGCAGCTGGGAGTTCTCTATTGCCTATTTGCCTAGCTTTCAATAAAGCCTCAAGTAGAATTGCAATCCCTCCATGAGATCTGGGGCTTGGTTCAGCAGGGAAGAATCCACAAACCCAAAGCTAAAGGAGGACTTTCAGTGCAAACCCAAGTAGATACAAAGCCTTAGACGAGTGAAGGAAATCAACTTACAAAATAACCTTATCAAGCAATCATATGTCCCATTTATAACAGAAGATCACAAAGGATGTGAATGTTCAGGCAGATATGGCCAAGCCAGATGATCAAATTAAATCACTGGAGGGGACGCAGAATTGAAACAATGAATCAAGGATGCTCATGATGATATAAAGAATATAAGAAAGACACTAGAAAAGCATAAAGAAGACTTTGAAAGAATAAATAGAAAAACAGCTATTTATTTTAGCTGATCTCATGGAGATGAAAGATATTGTAGACCAAATTAAAAGTTCAGGATGAGACAGAAGAATGAATACGTGAATTAGAAGATAGGACATTTGAACTCAAATGCAGAAAAGAACAAATGGCAAGAAAGATGGAGAAAAATGAAACTAGAACTCAGGGAAATGATAGATAGCATGAGACACACAAATATAAGAATTATCAGTATCCCAGAAGAGAAGAGAAGAGTAAAGGGATAGGAAAGCTAATTGAAGAGACTATTGGGGAAAACTTCTAACCACTTATAAAAGATATAAATATGCAAACCAGACAAGCCCAGTGAGTTCCAAATAGAATAAATCCAAATAGGCTTACCCCAAGACATGTACTAATCAGAATGTCAGATCCTGAAGAGAAACAAAAAGGCGTGAAAGCAGCAAGGGAAACTACATAAGACTGAGTTCAAACTACTCAGCAGGCATCATGGAGGCAAGAAGACAGTGGTATAATATATTTAAGATTCTGAATGAGAATGACTTCCAGCCAAGAATTCTTTTTCCTGCTAAATTGAAGGAGAGATTAAAATCTTCACAGATTAAAAAAAAAAAAAAGGCTGACAGAATTTAACAATAAGAGACCTGCCCTACAAAAAATACTGAAGGGAGTTCTGTCAGCTGAAAAAAAAAGATAGAGAAAGATATAGAATTGAAGAGTATCAATAAGGATAATTTAAAGGATAAAAAGAGGAAGAGGGGAAAGAAAATATAGATCTGACAAACAAAAACCAAAGGATAAGATGGTAAATTCAAAAAATTACTCTTACAGTAATAACTCTGAATGTTAATGGACTAACCTCAAGAATCAAAGGACACAGATTGGCAGAATAGATTTAAAAAGATGGTCCATATGTATGCTGTTTACAAGAAATTCATCTTAGACCCAAGGATACAGATAGATTGAGAGTGAATGGATAGAAAAAGATGTTCTATGCAAGTTGTAATCAAAAGGAAGCAGGAATAGCCATACTAATATCAGATAAAATAGACTTTAAATGTAAAGATGTCATAAGAGAGAAGGAAAGCACTAGATATTAATAAAAGGGACAATTCATCAAGAAGAAATAACATTCAAAAGTGTTTATGCGCTCTATCAAGGAGCTCCAAAGTACATGAGGCAAACATTGGCAAAACTGAAGGGAACAATAGATGTTTCAATAATAATAGTGGGAGACTTTAATACACCATTCTGCTCTATGGATAGAGCAACTAGACGAGTATCAGTAAGGATCTAGAGAATTTAAGTAATGCAGTATGCCAATTAGAACTAACTGATTAATATATATATATTAATATTATATATTTAAGATATATATTAATTTTTTCCTCCCCCAAAATTGAGGAAATAGGAACACTACCTAATTCATTTTATGAAGCTAATGTCACTCTGTTTTAATTTGTAAAAGCTGCCAGAATGCAATATAGGTGTGGAATGGCTTTTAAAAAGGGGACTTTATTACGTTGCAAGTTTACAGTTCTAAGATCATAAAAATGTCCATACTAAAGCATCTAAGGAAAGATAGCTTGATTCAAGAAAGTCCAGTTAATGTAGAACATCTCTGTCAGCGGGAAAGGCACATGGCAATGTCTGCTAGCTTTCTCTTCTCATTTCATAAGGCTTCCCCAGGGGTCTCCAAAAGTCTCTGGCTGTGTGGGCTCTGTTAGTACTGAACTTTTTCCAAAATGGTTCGCTCTAAAAGGCTCCAGTAAGCAACCCCACCATGAATGGATGGAGACACATCTCTGTGGAAAACACCTAATCAAAAGTACCACCCACAATTGCGTGGGTCATCTCTCCATGCAAAAAATAAAAAAGATCCCACCCAGCAATATTGAATGAGAATTAAAGAACATGGCTTTTTTGGGGTGCAGAACAGATTCGAACTGGCTAGCTCTAATACCAAAATAGGATAAAGACGCTACAAGAGAGGAAAATTACAAAGCAATCTCCCTAATGAACATAGATGGAAAAATTCTCAACAAATTTTTAGCAAATCAAATTCAGCGATATATTAAAAGAATTATACATCAGGACCAAGTGGGATTTATACCAGGAATGCAAGGTGGTTCAACCTAAGAAAATCAATCAGTGTTTAACAAATCAGAAGGGAAAAATCACATGAACATATCTACTGATACTGAAAAAGCATTTGATAAAATTCGTTATCCTTTTCTGATAAAAACACTTCAAGGGCAGTGTGGTGGTGGCTCAGTGGCAGAATTCTCACCTGCCATGCCAGAGACCTGGGTTCGATTCCTGGTGCCTGCCTATGAGGGGAAAAAAAACCCAAAACTTCAAAAAGTAGGAGTCACAGGAAACTTCCTCAATATCATAAAGGTCATATGTGGAAACCCACAGCCAGCATCATTCTCAATGGTGAGAGATTCAAAACATTCCCCATAAGATGTGAAAGGAGACAAGGATGCCTGTTGTCACCACTATTCAACATTGTACTAAAAGTTCTAGCTTCATTGATAAGGTAGGAGAAAGGAATAAAATGCATTGAAATAGGAAAGAAAGAAGTAAAACTTTCATGATTTGTAGATACCATGATCCTATACTTGAAAAAGCCTGAGAAATGCATAACAAAGCTCCTTGAGCTAATAAACCAATTCAGCAAAGTGGTGGGATACAAGATCAATGTACAAAAATCAGTAATGTTTCTATATACAAGTAATGACTTCACTAAGGAGTCAGTTAAGGAAAAAATTCCATTCAAAATAGCTTCTAAAAGAATCAACTATTTGAGAATAAATTTAATCAGATATGATGGTTTGAAATTATTATGTACCCCAGAAAAGCCACGTTTTCATCCTGATCCAATCTTGTGGGGCCTAATCTATTGTTTTGGGTGGGAACCTTTGATTGGATTGCTTCTGTGGTGATTGACCCACTCAATTGTGGGTGTGGACTTTTGATTAGATTACTTCCAGGAGATGTGACACAGCGAATTGTGGGTGTGACCTTTTGATTAGATGGAGATGAGACTCTTCCCATTCTAGGTGGATCTTGACTCATTTACTGGAACCCTTTAAAAGGGGGAACATTTTGGAGAAAGCTTAGGTGCAGATGCTTGGAGAAC